>NW_024581108.1:16468438-16748168 GCF_017639235.1 Corvus kubaryi | reverse complement strand
CGCAAGCCGCTGCCCGAGGTGAGTGAGGGGCGAGCATCGCCCGCTCTCGCGGAGGCTGTGGGCCGGGGAGGGGAGTTCGGAGAGCGTGGAGGAGCCCGGGGCGGGCCGGGCGGGTGCGGGGATCCCCCTGTCCCCCGGCTCCGTGAACCTCCGGCACTCACGGTCCCGCTCCGCAGCCAACAGAGCGCGGCGGCCGCGGGCATCCCGCCCCGCTGCGGGTCCCCTTCCCTGGGCAGGGGCTCACCCGTCTCCTCTCCCGGGCTGACCCGATCCTCGCCCCCTTCGCAGGGCAGGGCCGTGGGCCAGAGGACCCCGCTGTGGTTGCGGGCCCGCTTTCAGGCGCTGCTCTTCGCCCTGGGTTGCCGGATCCAGCGGCACTGCGGGAAGGTGCTCTTCGTGGGGCTGCTGGTGTTCGGGGCGCTGGCCGTGGGGCTACGGGTGGCCTCCATCGAGACCGACATCGAGCACCTCTGGGTGGAAGGTAAGCGCGGCCCTGCGGGCTCGGCCGCCCGTGGGAACGGTCCCGGTCCCTCTCCCGGCCGCGGCTTTGTCCCCCACGCGCGGCGCGGAGTGCGGGGCCGGCCGGCAGGCAGGTGACAGCGCGGGAGCGGGGCGGGAGGAGGAAGATGAGGATGCCGCCGCCGGGCGTCCCGCCAGCGGGGCCGCGGAGGACGAGCCCGTGGGTGCCCACGAGCGGGGGTCCCGTGTGCGCGGCCGCTCGGGCTGCGCCTTGCGCGAGTGCGTGGTGCCGAGTTGCAGAGGGACCCCCACGCGTGTCCCGACGGGGGTCCCCGCGGGACGGTGCAGACACATGCGACGGGGATGGTGCTGGACACCCCCCTCCCGGTGGGAAGAACCCCCGGGGACGGCCGCAGCCCGCACCGGGGCAGAGCCGGCGCCGCGGAGCCGCCAGTCCCGGCCCGGGACCCTTGCCCGGGAGGAACGGGAGCGCGGGTAGGGTCAGGCAGGAGCAAATCCCCGTTTCCGAGTGGAAGCGGCTGATCCCCCTCCTTTGTTATTAATAACTCCAGCGTGGATTTTCTCTCCCCGATCCCTGCAGCCCCGCTTCACGGGTCTGGGATTTGCTTTTCCTGCGCCTCCCTCCGGCTTTGGGGGGCCCTGGGGGGGCAGCGCCCCGAGTCGTACCCCCCGTCCGTGCCGCCGGGCGCGGCGGGGGGATCCCCCGGGCGGGGGTCCCCGCGGGGTGCTGTGCAGGGGCAGATGTTGCTCAGCGGAGGGGTGTCAGCCATCTTTGTGCGGGAGCGCTGCCTCCTCCCCCACGCCCCGCTCCCTGTGTGGTCCTCAGCTACTCTTGGATTTGGTTCAACAATAGAAGCAACTTTGCTCTCCCACCCCCTTTTTTTTTTTTTTTTTTTTTTTTAATTTAAAAAAAAGAGCTCTGCGCTCCCTGGCTGCTTGCACACAGATGCACGCACGGACCTCTGCCCAGGAATGCCCGGCTTTCCCACCTGCTCCCCACTCCCCAAGGGTGTTTGTCCCCCCTCCCCGGATCTCGTCTCCATCACCCCTTTCCGCTGCAACACGTAGCAGAGAAATCCAGTGATACCTCCCGGTCTAACCAGCGCCTGAGCCGCGGCTGCTGAAGCAGGGACGTGCTCCCTCCGTGGTTCCCTCACTCTGGGTCGTGGCTCCGGCTCCATTGAATTTTTATTGTGCTTTTGGGGTAGCAAGGAGTCAAGAGTTTTGTAGAACTGTGGCCAGGAAAGCGGCTGTGGTTGTTCCTGTTAAGGGGAATGGGACTTGCGGCACATCAGGGTGGAGAGTGGGATGGGGAAGGGGCCAAGCCTGGGGACGGCTGGAAGCGCCCAGAAACCCGGCTTTTCCTGTGCCCCACTGTGCTTCCCTGCTCGCACGGGCACAGCCAGGAGCAACTGCGGCTGCTCTTGGGGGATTTCCCCCACACTGCGGTCTGGCTGTAGTGTGGGTGCCGGGGGCCTCTCTCAGGAACCTTCTCTTTCTCATGGCTTCCCATCCTCTTCAGTGTCAGGGACTAGATTTAATTTTTTTTTTTCACTCCGTGGTGAAACACCGCTGACCTGGGGTGTCCTGCCCCTTCCTGGGCAGCGGGTGCACTGGGTCTGCGCACAGTCCCTGCTCTGGATCTGCAGTGCCAGGCTGAGGATGGCGTGTGATGCCAAGGGTGATACTCAGAGCCTCCCCTTGTCCTTCCTGACAGGGCTCTTCCCCCGGGAGTGTGCACTTGGGGCAGACCCCTCTGTGCCTTGCTCTTGGGAGGCACAGCCCCAGTGTCCTCAGGCGCTGGCACAACCTGTGACCGACAATGATGATGCGTCTGAGATGGCTTTAGTCCCATGGGGTCCCTGGCAGGCACACATGGGTCAAGATGTGGGAAGAAGGTTTGCAGTGACACTTTCAGTCTCGTGTATCAGCTGTGGAGCTGCACCCCATAACCATCTGTAGGTCCTGGCCTCATTACTGGTCTCAGCTTTACTTTTCTGGTGAGATCAGAGCATCCCCCTTGTATACCCTGCCCTGATCACTGCACCCCATCCTGCTGCTGTGGTGATGGGCATTATCAGGGGACAGGAGGGCCTGGATGCCCCTGGAGAGCGGGACACGATTTCCCAGACTGTGTGGTTGGATCCAGAGCACTTGAAGCTGCTTTGGGTTTTTTCTCAGCCCCTATTTTCTCACATTCCCCGGTGTGTGGCAGGGTTGGAGTGTGCATCCTCTGCAGTGAGCCTGGTACCACTTTGCCAGACTGAAGCAATGCAGTTCTCGCTCCTTGGCTGGAAAAGTTGGTGCCTCATCAGCTTGGTTCCAAAGGTTTGGGATCCCCAGGGTCCCTGAGCTCCTACCTCCTCTGGGTCTGTGAGATGCTTGTGGGAGTGTGGTTCATCCTAGCCCTGAGGCAGCGCTGTGGGATGTCTAAGGGGCAGGGTATGTGCGCAGGGAATCCCAGGCCCATCATCCTAGCCCAGTGAGTCCCAGCTCAGGGGCAGGGTGGTTTAGGGTTTCAGGAAGCCTGTGGCGACTGTACCTGATCACCTGCCTCTGCCTAGCCAGGCTGAGGGATGAAGGGTGGTGATGCTCCAGCCCAAACCACCTCACCCAGGTGAGGTCCCAGAGCTGCAGAAGCAGAGTGTCACCCTGTGCCAGACAGTCCCCGCTTCAGGCTGAGCTCAGCCCTCTGGGAGCTGGGATCCTGGCGAGCAGGGGAGGGAAGGGAGCTGCTTCCCATGGGAGCATGGTACTGCTGTCCCATCCCCCTCCTCCCCAAAGAGGGGAGCAGGGTGGGGCAGCCCTGTTCTGGCCCCATGACTGGGGTCAGCATTCGGGCCATACTGATGGTATGTCCTCCTGAGCCTCGGCTGTGATCCCAGCCACTGTGGGAAAGCAGAGGGTCCCCTGTCCCAATTCTGGGAATGTCCTTAGACCAGGGAGTTGGCTGAGGGGTTCTTGCGGTGTTCTGGGGTTACGCCTGACCTGCATCCCTGTTTGGGAGATGGAAGGAGGCTGTGTCACCCCATAAATTGGACTCGACTGTGGAAATGTTCAATTAGGCTCCTCCGAAGCAATTAGCCACTCGGAGGCTTTGAAATCCCGGCTAGCGGCGAGTGTTGAGTTACCTCTAGACACCTGGCAGCTGTTCCTGGCTCTCCCAGGGCGTCTTTAGGGCCAAGGGGCCGGGGAGGCAAGCTCTGGGCAGGCAGAGCCCTGGGTGGTGAATGGGTCTGCCTGATTTATAGCGCTGAGGGCTGGTTCAAAGGAAGGCCGGGTTAATTCCTAACCGGAACAGCCGAGCGCCCCGCACAGCCGTCGCGCTCTCAAAGAGCTGCCGAGTCTCCCTGGAGAAGACCCTGTCCCTTTCTCGGAGGGGTCATGGACACCCCAAATGTACTGGTGGGATGAAATAGGATTCATCTTATGGGGGTGAGGGGAATTTACTCCCTTGTTCTCAGCTTGGGGCACAAAGCTGAGACACCCCCAACCCTCTTGGCAGTGGCTTTTGTCCTTCTTTGATCTCTGCAACAGTTCTTGGCACAGGGCATCCCTTCCTCGGCACCCAGGATAGGGCTGGGATGCAGCCTGGAGCTCCCCCCGTGACAGGGAAAGACGGAGAGGAGACACTGGCTGACTCTCTTTGCAGAGAGAGGGGCATAGGGAATGGGAAAGCCACAACAGGAAGCCAAGGACGGGGATTGAACGCCCTCTCCGCTGTCTGTGTGGCCCCTCTTCCCAGCCCCTGTCCCCACTGTGCTTGGTGGGTCCCGTGGAGGGGTGTGGGACAGCAGCAGTGGGGCTGAGTGGGATGCCACAGCCATTCCTGGGTGGGCACACGGAGAGGTGGGTGGTCTCGTTGCTGCCGGCGGGTGGGTTTGTGGGGTGGGATGTTTGTGCAGGGGCTGAGAAAGGAGAGGGTGAATCTGGGGGGGCTGTGTGGGGCTGGTACTGACAGGTTGGGGGGTTCTAATGGCAGTTTGTCCCCGTGTCTGGGGCAGCAAGATGCCTGCTAGGATCTGGCCAGAGCTGGCTTCACTCCTAAGGGGTGGCTCCTGGACTGCCATGTCCCTGCTCTGTCTCCAGATGGGTGTCCTGGGGAAAGAGGGTCCCCATTTTTCTTAGGGTGTGGTGACACAGGTATTGCTCTGCGGGAAGGGAAGGGACAGCCCAGGGTCCTTGGGGACTGTCTTGCTTGGCCTGGTGGGATTTTTCCTTCAGGACCCTGCTGTCTTCTGTTTGCAGGGTCTGGGTATTTGTGGGGACACTGTGCCCCTGTCCTCAGGGGCTTGGAGGAGTGAGAAGCAGCTGGGATGTTGCTGCCACGAACTCCTGAGGTCCCTGTTATCCCAGAAACCTGCCTGCCTGGCTCTCCCCTCTGCTCCAAAGTCCCCTCTGGCTCTGAAAGAACCTTTCTCCTCAAGAAGGGAGGGGGGAGAAGGAAGCTCACCCAGTAGCCCCCCCACCCACCAGAAGATGGGGTCCAGGCAGTTCACCTTTATTTATTTATCTTTGGGAGGTGAGTGCAAAACCTCTTGCTCTTCCTTTTCCCTTCCTTGACAGCTTGATCAGCTTTTTTGGGCTGGAAAATTTTGCTAATTAATCCAAAGAGACTGGAAGACTCTTTACAGATGACTGTGGCTTGTCTGCCCCTATCCATTTTGCTTTGCTTTTCAACTTATATATTTTTTTATTTCCTAGAAAGTGTTTTTCCTTTTTCTTTCCCCTCTTTTTTTTTTTTTTTTTTTTTTAACTTGGACATATCTACGGACTTAGGGAAGGGGCTCTTTTTTTTGTGTGTTTTAAATGTTATTTGGCGGCTGGGAGGGGGCAGCGCCAGGGCCCAAGAAGAGGGTTTTATTATCTGCCTCTCCCTCGGGCCTGGAAAAGTGGTCTGAGTTCAAAAAATTCATTTCTTGCCTGAATGAAGCCAGCAATGTGGAAAAATTTCACCATTCAGAGGGGGATGAATGTATGTTTCAACCACACATTAAGTGACATTAGCAAGCAGTGGAGTGCCTAATGTGGCCATTTTTCACAGCAGCCAACAGAGGGGGTGATTAGCATAATTAGTACAGGCAGCCCTATACATATGGAAATGGCAAATGCCTAAATGCCAACACCAGTGGAAATTTATGTCAATGCTGACAGGAGTCTTAGCGGTGAATAGTTCCCAACTGAATCCCCTCGCCCCCCCCCCCCGCTTTTTTTTTTTCCCTCTCTCTCTTTTTCGGGGGTCGCGCTGTCCCCTCGGCGCTGGCCGGGGCGGTGCGAGCTCCCGGCTGCCCCCCTCCCTGTGCTGGGAACCGCCGCCCCCCGATTTGGGGTAATAAAGACATTAATTTAGCTTTGCCGTTAAACAAAAGACTTCGGCCGGGGCCGGCGGCTGGGGAGCTGGCCCCAAACGGGCCCTTTCAGCCCCTCCGCCGCTGGCTTTTTGAAGGCATCCCCGTCTTCTGCCGCCCCTCTTGACTTAGTTGGGAGCCCCTTCGGTGGGGCTGGGTTTAGTTGGAGGTGCTGGGGCGGCGCCGAGCCCTCGTCCGTCCCTTGGTGCTGCTGGGGGCACCCATCTGTCACGCAGCTGCCCCCCTTCCCGGGACCAGCCGTGGGGTGAATGGGGCCGGGAGGACGTGTTTTGACAGGATGGGGCCGCCGGGCTTTTGGCGAGGCTGGCGGTAGCGGCCGGGACAGGTAAAAATGGCTCTTTCAGTGTGCCCTGGGCGAGACTTCCTCCGGAGCAGCATGGGTCCTTTCACTGCCTCCCTAATCCAGCTAATCCGCCCCACAACACTCTGAAGGTGGCCTCCGGCTTGCACGCCGCTCAGCACGGGGAAGCTGCAGCCGAGGGATGCTTGGGGCGGTGCCTCGGGACCCCCTCCCACCGGGATACGGGATAGTGCTTGAGTTGCAGGATGGTTCTGGCATCCCTCTGAAGCCTCCGGGGCTCTAATCACCCAGGGTGGGCATCTCTGCCAGCGGGATGCACTCAGTCTGTGCCGCTGTTTGCCCCCCGTGGGTGCCTCTTGTAGCAGTGGGGGTACTGCAAAGGGGGTTCCCCATGGGGATGGCTTTTCCCAGGGGATCTCAACCTGACCTTGCCCCACTCCCAGCTGTGCCTTTGTGGTGGTTTCCAACCCTAGCACTGGGATGTTGTGCTGTAGAAAGGGGGCTGCTCGTCAAGTCCCTTGCTAGTGGGCCCAGCTGGAGCTGGGGCCAGGGCTGCAGCATCCCCTGTCATCAGCTGTGCACCAGCCGAATCTGGGACTCAACAGCATTTGTTGCCACATCCCGTAGCCCCATGACGCCAAGTGGGACAGGGCCTGGTTTTTGGGGGCCAAGCGAGAATGCATACCCAGGAGTGTTCCCTCCCCGCCATCCTGTCCCACCCAAGTCACCCAAGTGGTGACAACACTGGCAGTGTCTGGGTACCATCTGCAGTGTGGTGGCAGTGCTGTTGACCATGGCCTCTACCCACCCTGAGGGGACACAGCCTGGTTTTTGCAGCATGTGTCTCGTGGGGAGACACCAGTGCCTCTCTGTGGTCCCCAGCACCTCCCACATCCCTCCCTCGCCTTCACCCTTGACAGGCAGGGAGGGCTCTGTGTGGGGCTGGCAGCCTGCCCCGACCCACTGCCCTCCCCATGCCACCCAGACATGCTGCCCTGGCACACTCAGCTCGCTGCCCCCCACCCTTGGGTGCTTGGAGACAGGGCACCACGAGGTTTGTCCACCTCCTGCACTGGGAGAGCATGGTGGGAGGTCCCCTTGCTGTCATAACCAGCCGGCTGGCTGCGAGGGGGCCAGCCCCGGGCTGAGGGGCTTTGCAAGACCTGGCATGGGCTCATCTGACCCCAAACCCTCTGAGATGAGTCTGGGAGGTTCTGGCTGCCCCTGGGGGGGATGTGGAATGAGCTTCCAGGGCAGGGGGGGCAACACAGGGGCTGAAGCTCTGTCTTGGCTGGAGCAGCTGAGGGCACAAGTTGGTCCCACTGTGTGAGGGTGAGCTGGCTGCAGTGCCTGCTGTGGGTCCTGTGCCAGGAGGGTTTAGGGAGCAGTGGCAGGGGAATGGCTCAGGCAGGGTGGCCGGGAAGGGGGCAGGGAGGCTCCGGCCCTGCTCTATAATTTTGTGGCGGATGCTGTAATTATGGGGAGGGCTCCCCCCGCGTGGCCTGTGGATGGGAGGCAGCCGCACACGCAGCCGCCCTCGCTGCCAGGGACCCTGTCCCATCCTTGGCATCCACTCTCCCTGCTTGGGCACAGGAGGAGCCTGCTCTGCACCCCGGCTGTTTGGAGTGCAAGTGGGCATAGGGTCCCAATACACCGTCCAGCCTGAACTGCTCTGAGCCTGCACCCCGTGACCCCCCCAGCATGAAACCCTCAGCCAGTGGTACCAAGGAGCAGTGCCCACCCCAGCGAGGATGCTCCTGCAGGGCATGACTGCCTCGGGACACTGTCCTGCCCCCAAGCCCTGCTGTGGGATTTCGGGGGGATGTGGCGGTCCAGGGCAGTGAAGCCAAACCCTGTCGGGGAGCAGAGCAGGCTGTTAGTAAGCAGGACCGGACGCCTGATTGGAACCAGAGAGCCCTTTGCATGAAAAAGCCAAGGGCTCCCTTTGTTAATTGGAATTTTAAAAAAACCAACAAAACAACAACAACAACAACAAAACAACAACACAACAACAACAACGAAAAAAGGAAGATTTTACATACAGTTCCTCATTAACGTGCTCATTGTTGGTATCGGGGTGCCCCCCCAGCCTCCTCCCGGGCCGGGGGGCTGCGTGCGGCGTGGGGCGTCTCGCCCCGCTCCCGGGCTGGCCGGCCGGCGGGCGCGCGCCCGTTTGAAGTGTCCTTGGCAGCCCTGTGTGCGCTGCCTTGTCTTTTCATGTTGCTCTTTGGTTAATTAGGGTGTTGGAATTTGATGCTTCCTCACGGCCTTTGAAGCTTGCTGACGGCTCGAAGTGCCCTGTTCCAAATTAACACTAATTACAAGGGACGGCTTTTTATTTTCTCTCTCTTTTTTATTTTTTTTTTTTTCTCTCTTTAATTTTTCGGGGGGCTCGCCCCCACCCCATGCTTGCAGATGTGTGGCTCCTCCCGCAGCCGCGCTGGGCGGAGATGCCGGCAGGGCGTAGCAGGATGCATCCCCCGGGAGCAGCAGCGCTGTCGGGCACCCCCTCATCGCTGTGTCCCACCTCCCGCCCGGGTTCGGCGTGGGTGGCATGGCTGAGATCAGAGCAGCCTGGCGCACCTCCTGCCCGACCTCCCAGCCTGCTGGGAACGGGATGGGCGTCCCGCTTCCCCCCCTCCCCCCACCCCCGCCCCGACACCCACCCTCCCTGTGTCCTCGTCCCCTCACCCTGGGTGCTGCTATCCCCTCTGACACACACACAAAAGCCGCGGCCATGTCCCCCCCTCCCTGTCCCTGGCACAACCTCTATCCCAACTGGCATCTGATGGACACCAGCTGCTCCCTGGCCCAGCCAGGAACAATAAAGATGGTTTGCCCTCCCCGTTCCCAAAAAGCAGGGGAAAAAAAAAAAAAACCAAAACACCAACCCATATAATAAGTCATTAAAAGGGAAGATTCTGCTCCTTATTTGCGGTCTCACTATGGCCTCCTCGGTGCTGGCGGGGGGCCAGGCCCGCCGGGGCCCCCGCCTCTTGCTGAGGGAGCGTCCTGGTGCAGATGAATCGTGACCTCCCCCCGCTTTCCTGGGGCTGGGCAGGAGCTGGCCTCGCCCCTGCCAGCAGCACTGCCTTGAGATGCATCCCATGCTGGGCATCCTGGGGTACTCCAGTGGGTGGCACTGGGATGGAGGCTACACCCCAGATGTGCCAGGGCAGCATCCCTCCCACCCTGGGCAGGGGGCTGGGAGCAGGGCAGCCAAGTGCTGCACTTGGGAGGGGTCTCAGAGTCCACTTCCCACCCTCCTCCGGGCTGTGTTGTCTCCCCTTTGCTACGCCAGGAGGGATGGGAGCCCCGCATTCGAAGGGGATGGGGACAACTGTCCCCGGGATGGTGCTCAGCCACACAAAATGCCATGCAGGGTTTGGTCCCAGCCCCAGCCACGTTGGCTGGGAGGGGATTCCTCTTCCACGCCGAGGCAGCCACAAATGAAGTCGGCGGCTTCAGCCGGAAACCTTGGCCCTGCTGTGCTTGGAGCTCTCCTGCTGCTGAAGGGGAACACATCCCAGAGCCTTGGCAGGGAAGAGTGATGTCCCCAGCACCACCTCTCTCCCCTGTCCCCAAACCTCTCGTGGGGCAGCCTACACCTGCAAGGACTTTGGGGTGCCTGCCTCTCCCTATACTCATTCCCGGCCTGCCTTGGGGTGCCATGCAGGAGCTGGGCTAGCTTGGGGTGCCCCCATTTTTGCTTCCTATGTTGTGGGCTGGTTTTGGGCGTCTGCAGCACCCACCACAGTGCACAGGTGGGAGTGGGCAGGTTGGGTCTGCTCTGCTTCACCAATCATCTGTCTGTGGATTTTTCCTGGGAAAAGCAAACTCAACAAGCTGTTCAGGTGCTGGGTACTGTGTTGGTGGGAAGGGGAATGCCTGGTCCAGTGTGTCCTCAGGTGGTCCCTGTTTGGATCCCTTGGGTGTGAGCACCCAGAGGATGCAGCAATTGGGGAACCCCACACCAAGAAGCCCCTGTGAGTTAATGTGGCACCATCTGATGCTGCGCGGCCTTGATTCTGCTCGTCCCATTCCCTGCTAGTGGGCAGGACAAATTGGTGGGATGGGGGCTCTGCCTGCCCTGGCACTGACAGGGCACATCATGGTCCCCTCCACAGCGGGCAGCCGTGTGAGCCAGGAGCTGCGCTACACCAAGGAGAAGTTGGGCGAGGAGTCCGTCTACACCTCCCAGATGTTGATCCAGACCCCGAAGAGGGATGGGGATAACATCCTGACGCAGGAGGCCCTGCAGCTCCACCTCGAGGCGGCCCTGGCTGCCAGCAAGGTTCAAGTCTCACTGTACGGAAAGTGAGTCCGGCTCCAGATGGGGGACGGGGACCCCCGCCGTGCCCGCACATCCCCCTACCCTTTGTCATGTCCCCGGTGGGATATGCCCATTCTCAGCTCCTCCTTCTGCCTTTCCAGATCGTGGGATTTGAACAAGATCTGCTACAAGTCGGGCGTCCCCATCATTGAGAACGGCATGATCGAGAGGGTAAGTGCTGGTCACGGATGGCCCCCCGGAGCCCCTGGGGGTGGCTGTTGACCCACGGGATCAGTCCATCAAAGAATGGCAGTGGACGGGCTGTGGTGGGGACAGGGCTTGTCAGCCCCAGGTGCTGTGGAAGCACTGCTGGCTGGATGTGGGAAGACCCAGGTCTGGGAGGCCCAGCAAGGCTGGGGGAGACTGGGGGATCTGATCCCTCCCTGCTGACCCCTTGCATCTCCTCCTACAGATGATAGAGAAGCTGTTCCCCTGTGTGATCCTGACACCACTGGACTGCTTCTGGGAAGGCTCCAAGCTGCAGGGAGGCTCAGCCTATCTCCCGTGAGTGTGTGTGTGGCACTGTCCTGAGGCATGGGAGGGCCATGGGTGGGAGCAGGAGCTGGGGATGCTGCCAAGGGGCTGTGCTTGACCTCCCTTTGCAGCTTGGCTCTGCCTGCTCTAAGGTGCCTCAGTGCTGCTGCAGCTTGTCCTGCTCAGCCCTAGGTTGGTCCCACCACCATTGCTGTCCTGCTGGGTCAACACCCTGGGGATGGGTCCCTGTCCTCCCCTGCCTGGCTTCCGTGGCACAGGTAGGGCTGCACTGCTGCAGGGGGGCTGCAGCCCACAGGCAGGAGCTGCCCATCCCTGCCATGCCGTGCTTTCCCACCAGCCAGGGATGGGGATGCAGGGACAGTGGCTGTGCTGCGGGCAGTCCCTGAGGCTGCTCTCCTGCCCCTGGCAGCGCTTTGTGGGTGCCACGATTGTGAGGGGGCACCCACACTCCTGAGCTGTGTCCAGGGGTGCGGAGGGCACAGAGTTCCTGGGCTGGGTGGCGAGTGACTCCCAGCCAGCTCCTCGCACCACGGTGGTGGGGCTGGGGACCCCGGGCTGGGCCGGGGGAGCCTCCCCCACATTCCTTCTGTTTACGGGTGTGTTTGTCCGGGAGAGCTGGGGCGGCTTGTGCATTGTCAGTAAACGCAGCCCTGTGCTTTCTCATGCTAATGCTGCTCTGAAAGCTGCCCCTTGCCAAATAGATGAAATAGTGGCCTTATTCAGGCTGCTGCGGACGGGAGGAGGGGAAAGGGGCCGCAGCATCCCCAGCCAGGACTAGGGGGCTGGTTTTGCCCCCCCAACACCTCAGGTTCTCCCCATCCCAGGCTGGGGAACTGCAGGGAGCAGGAGCAAGTGGGGCTGGGGTGTCTGTGCCCAACGGGATGCTGGTGGCATTGCCTGCCAGGGTGGGCAGCGTCCTGGGCCTGGGGTACATGGCAAGCAGGGTGGCACCAGAGCAGCGATGGGACTCAACTCTCCTCGAAGCCGAGTGAACGGGTGCCCGGGCGGGCACCCCGGCTGAGTGCCGGCCAGCCCATGGGGACTCGTCCCCCTTTTTAACGCCGAGGGGTGAGCGGGGCCGGGAGCTGGGAGAACAAAGAGCAGCAATCTATGGAAAGACAAAGGGATTTGCCCTGGCTCAGTGAAGCAAGCGAAAGCAGATAAAAGGGGCTCTCTTTGGAAGCAGCAGCAGCTCCGGTTGGTATGTGGGAATCTCGAGTGGCCGGCTCTGGCCCAGCCAGCCTTCATGAATTATTAGGCTGTGTTTCTCCCCAGAGCCCACACTTGCTCGGGGCTTTTTCTTCCCCTCTTTGGAGCACTGGGCTGGGTTATTGGCTTTTTTGTGTGTCCTTTCTGTCCTAAAAAAGAAGCCAAGTGAGGCTGGAAGCTGGCCCCCAGCTCCCCAGGCTGGGGTGGAGGGAGCAGAGCATCTGCAGGCAATGGGAAAAACCCTTTTCCTGGGTATCCAAGTCCCGTGGGGTCCTGCTGGACCTCCAAGAACCTACTCCACACCCAGCACTGTGCTGAGCCCCCAGGACCTCTGCTGAGCCTCAAACTCCAGCCTGGGGAAAAATGGCAGGAAGGGCTGTAAGGGATACCAGGAGCTATTGCCTGCCTGCTCCCCTCTATCAAGATGTTAGCCCACGGGCAGTAATCGGCCTGACTGCTCACACAAAGCGGGGCCAGGCAGCAGGGCCGGCTCCCCCCGCTTTGTCCCGGACTAACAGGATCAGGCACGCTACTTGACTCGGGGCATGGCCCGCTGCGGCGCACAGGGCACGGGGGATGCTGTGGGCGGCCCCGGGAGGGGGTAAGGGATGCGCTGGAGACTGATGCTGCTCATCTGCATCCTCACATCCTGCCTTTGAGGGCACCCCCAGCATCCACAGGATGGGTTGGCAATGGTGGTGGTGGTACTGCATGTGGTTTTGGCATCCCCCATGACCCCAGTGCTGCTCTCTGCCCAGGGGCCGCCCAGACATCCAGTGGAGCAACCTGGACCCTCTGCAGCTGATGGAGGAGCTGGGGCAGTTCACATCCTTGGAAGGCTTCAAAGAGCTGCTAGACAAGGCAGAGGTGGGACAGGCTTACATGGAGCGGCCCTGCCTGGACCCCCAGGACCCCCAATGTCCCCCCAGTGCCCCCAACAAGCAGAGCCAGCAGGTGGGTCACAGTCCGTGAGGACCAGCATTGGGTGTGGGGGATTACTGCTCTCCTGCCTGCCCCACGATCCTGACACCTCCCCTCCACCTGCAGAGCCCCGACATCCCAGCTGAACTCTCGGGGGGCTGCCACGGCTTCTCCAGGAAGTTCATGCGCTGGCAGCAGGAGCTGATTTTAGGCGGCACAACCAAAGACTCCCAGGGCAAGCTGCTACGGTGAGAGCTGCTGTGGTGTGGGCATCCCCAGGCACAGGGCAGGACACCTGCCCTGGCTGCAGGAGGGGCTGTGGGGCTGTCTGGGAGGTTGATGTGGGGGGCCAGTGAGCAAGGCAGCACTTTGGAGCAAGGCCGGGCAGGGGGGCAGGATGCCTGGGTCCTCTCCTGGGTGTCTGTGATGGGGATGGGTGCTGTGGGGTGGGGGATGGACCCATTCCTGCATCCTGGGGCGCTGCAGCCGGTCCCAGCGAGGTGCGTGCCTGTCCCCCAGCGCCGAGGCCCTGCAGACCATGTTCCTCCTCATGAGCCCCCGGCAGCTCTATGAGCACTTCAAGGATGACTACGAGATCCATGACATCAGCTGGAGCGAGGAGAAGGCGGGAGCCATCCTGGAGGCCTGGCAGAGGAAATTTGTGGAGGTGAGCACCAGGAACAGCCCCCACATGGGGCTGGGCAGGGGTGAGCCTGTGCATGGCGTCCCTCTGTGCCCGGGTTTTCATGTGGCCACAGGTCCTGGCACTACTCTCTTGTGGTCCGGTGGGTCCCTGGGGACTGTCAGTGGCGATGCTGACACCCTGAATGGCTCTGGGGCGGGTGTACTGTAGAGCAGGGGGGTCCTGACTCCTCTAATGGGGTGCACCTCTGGCAGCTGGCACAGGACTCCATCCCTCCCAACGCCACACAGAGCGTCCACGCTTTCTCCACCACCACGCTCAACGACATCATGAAGTCCTTCTCTGACGTCAGCGTCATCCGGGTGGCTGGGGGCTACCTCCTCATGGTGCGTGTGCCCCTTCTCTCAGTCCTCCGCCAGCCCTCCACTGCCCCCCTCTCCCTGCTAACCCACTGTGCTCTTCCAGCTGGCCTACGCCTGTGTCACCATGCTGCGGTGGGACTGCTCCAAGTCCCAAGGGGCTGTGGGCCTGGCTGGGGTCCTGCTTGTGGCTCTCTCCGTTGCCTCTGGCCTGGGGCTTTGCTCACTGCTGGGCATCTCCTTCAATGCAGCCACCACCCAGGTATGTGCTGGGAGAAGAGCTGGGTACTGTGAGGTGGGCAGGACCCTGGGGGCTCTGGGGTAGTCAAGTCTCCTCTCAAATGGTGGCCATGTCCCTCTACTGACACCAACTGCTCTGTGGCAGGTCCTGCCCTTCCTGGCCCTCGGCATTGGGGTGGATGACATGTTCCTCTTGGCTCACGCCTTTACTGAGACGAGCCAGCACATCCCCTTCAAGGTGAGCACTGAGCACTGCCCGGGGGCTTCTTGGCTTCCTCCTGCCTCCCTATGGTCCCTCTCACCACGCCTTCTCTGTCCCTGCAGGAGCGGACGGGCGAGTGTCTGAAGCGCACGGGGACCAGTGTGACTCTCACCTCTGTCAGCAACATGATCGCCTTCTTCATGGCAGCCCTGGTGCCTATCCCTGCCCTGCGCGCCTTCTCTCTCCAGGTAGAGCCATGGTCCCTTTCCAGGGGATGGGAAGGGATGGCCGGACTCTGCTCTGATGTGTGTCCCCCAATACCTGCAGGCTGCAGTGGTTGTGGTGTTCAACTTCGCCATGGTGCTCTTTGTTTTCCCTGCTATCCTGAGCCTGGACCTGCACCGCCGGGAGAAACGCCGGCTTGACATCCTCTGCTGCTTCTACAGGTACCAGCACCAGGCTGGCTGGGATGGGTCTGACCCCAGTGTTCCCTCTGTCACTGGGGTGACTAAACATCTCCTTCTCTCTCTGCTCCTTCACTCTCTCCATGCAGCCCTTGCTCCTCACGGGTCATCCAGATCCAGCCCCAAGAGCTTGCTGACGCCAACGACAACCATGCTTGCCACCCGTCTCCTTATGGGCACCCTGGCATGGCCACCAGCACCCAGATCACCACCACCGTGCAAGCCTTCACCCGGTGTGACCCCTCAGGCCACCACATTGTCACCGTCCTGCCACCCACCTCCCAGGTGTGCACCTCACCTGCTGTCCTCCTGCCGCACACTGACCCCTTGGGCTCGCAGGTCTTCGCCCCATCCAGCTCCACCCGGGATCTGCTGTCCCAGCTGGATGAGGCCAAGGGCGGGCGGGAGTGTGTCCCCCTGCCCTTCTGTCGCTGGAGCCTCGCTGACTTTGCCCGGGAGAAGTACGCCCCGCTCCTCCTGCGCACCCGGACCAAGGTGAGGTGGGGGCGGCCCTGGTGGTGGTGCCACTCAAAGCAGGTGGGTGGCACAGGATCCTGCCTGACCCGCCTTCTGTCCCCACAGGCGGTAGTGGTGGTGCTGTTCCTGGCACTGCTGGGACTGAGCCTCTACGGCACCACCATGGTGCATGATGGCCTCTACCTGACGGACATCGTGCCACGGGACACCAAGGCACACGCTTTCATCTCGGCCCAGTTCAAGTACTTCTCCTTCTACAACATGTTCATTGTCACTAAGGGTGGCTTCCATTACCCGGGTGCACAGGCTGCCCTGCTGAGTCTGCACCAGGCCTTCAGCACTGTCAAGTACGTGGTGCGGGAGGGCAACCACGACCTGCCCAAAATGTGGCTCCATTACTTCCAGGACTGGCTACGAGGTGAGGGACATGCCTCTTCTCCATGACCTCCCCTTCCTGACAGTCCTTTCCCCAGCCTGCATGCTCCCCACTGGGCTGGGAATGCCTTCCCTTGTGTGCAGTACCCTGGGGAGTGTGGTCCCAAGGTGCCCAGCACTGGAAGCTGAGCCCTGGGGTTTCTGTGTGCCCATCCCTCTGGCACCACACTCCCTGGGTCACATGGGGTGGTGTGCAGGGTGGTGTGTCCCCAGGGATACTCATCCCCCATGCTGCATCCCCAGGGCTCCAGGCCACCTTCGACAGGGACTGGCAGGCCGGGCGCATCACCCATGACAGCTACCGCAACGGCTCCGAGGATGGGGCACTGGCCTACAAGCTCCTCATCCAGACTGGCAACAAGAAGGAGCCCTTCAACTTCAATCAGGTGAGTAGTGACAGGGCTGGGCTGACTGGGCTGGGGATGACTCCACCCCAGCTGCCCAGCTCATGCCCGCTCCTGGTCTTTCCTGTAGCTGACCACGCGGCGGCTGGTGGACGAGAATGGCATCATCCCCCCTGACACCTTCTACATCTGCCTGACAGTGTGGGCCAGCAACGACCCCCTGGGCTTTGCCGCCTCCCAGGCCAACTTCTACCCCCCACCCCCTGAGTGGATTCATGACAAGTACGACACCACGGGCGAGAATCTGCGAAGTGAGTGAGCATGGTGGGCTCCCCAGTGCCCCTCTGCCCCCAGCATCCTCCTGCAGAGTACCCCACTCCCTACAGCTTTTTGCCCTGAAGGGAAACCCCCCACATCCCTTACTCCATCAGGTAAACTGCCTTGCTTCCACATGCTTCACCTTCGTCCTCCTGCACCCCACGCCCTGAGCATCCCACCATAAATTCCCTGTGCCCTTAGCAACATACCCCTGCTCCAGCCCATGAGCATCTCACTACAAAGAGTAAGCTGCTAATGCACAAAAATCCTGCAGGCAGAGAAATGCCCTCCACCTTGACCCCAGTCTGTTCCCTACGCACTCCCCAGGCCTGTGTTACCCAGCCAGGCATCAGGCTGCCCAAGCTGCACTCAGGCTGGTGTGACTGTGGTGCTCTCGTGCTGCCTGTACACCCATACTGCCTGTACCCTCATACTGCCTGTGATTTCCTCACCAGTCCCAGCAGCCCAGCCGCTGGAGTTCGCCCAGTTCCCTTTCTACCTGAGCGGGCTGCGTCGCACATCTGACTTTGTGGAGGCAATTGAGAGCGTACGGGCCATCTGCCGAGAGGCTGCCCAGCGCCACGGCGTGCTGAGCTACCCCAGTGGCTACCCCTTCCTCTTCTGGGAGCAGTACATTGGCCTGCGGCACTGGTTCCTGCTGGCCATCAGCATCCTGCTGGCCTGCACCTTCTTCGTCTGCGCCCTGCTGCTGCTCAACCCCTGGACCGCCGGCATCATCGTGAGTACGCACCCTGATGCATGGGGATGGTCCTGATGGGTGGGGTCGGGGGCATCAAGCCTTTCTCCCATCCTGCTGAGTGTCCCTGAGTACCTGCTTCATGGGAATTGGGTGATGGAGTGGGCAGGGGCACCCTGGGGGGAAGGGATGCCCATATGGGAGTGGCAGTAGGTGGGGGACTCTGTATGGAGGGATCAGTTATATCATCGACGAAGGGAGCAGGGGGCCCTGGATACATCCAGGTAGAAGAATGTGAGGGGAACACCCATAGGGAGGGGTCAGGGAACCCGTTATGAAGGAAATGTGTGTAGTGGGCAGGGGTTTGATGACATCCATGCAGAGCAGGGTGAGGGCTATGCCCAGAAAATGGGACAGAAGGACACCCCAAATAGAGGGAAAAGGGTCAGTGAGGTGAGGCTGCCCTATATGGAGTAGGATCAGGTTTGCCAGGGAGAGGGGACAGCCAGTCAAAGCCATCCCTCACTGACCCCACCACCCTCCAGGTCTCCATCCTGGCCATGATGGCTGTGGAATTGTTTGGCATCATGGGGCTGATGGGCATCAAGCTGAGCGCCATCCCCGTGGTCATCCTCATCGCCTCGGTGGGCATTGGTGTGGAGTTTACAGTCCACGTGGCCCTGGTGAGCACAGGCAGATCCCAGTTTCCACTCCCTGGCACCCTCATCCCCTTGGCCATGTGCTGATGGATGGCCCATCATGGGTGGCACACGGGGACAGCCCTGCATGACATTTCCATCCCACTCAGGGATTCCTGACAGCTGCGGGGAGCAGGAACGTGCGCTCAGCCGCAGCACTGGAGCACACTTTTGCCCCTGTGATGGATGGTGCTGTCTCCACCCTCCTGGGTGTCCTCATGCTGGCTGGTTCTGAGTTTGACTTCATCATGAGGTGAGCACTGAAGAAAGATAAACCAGCCACTTGCTGCCCGACAAAAGCCTTGGCAGTGGGGGCTGGTAGGTGGGGCGGCCTCCCGTCTGGTGGTGGGGATGTGGGGCAGCTGGGGAGGATGTCTTGCTGGGGACTTCCATTCCATCTTGCCTGGAGGCTGGGGGAGACATGGCAGGGCCAGGGTGTGTGGCGTGGGAAGCCATATTTGGGATAGGATGTGGTTCATGATGGCTGTGCCTGCTTACCCCATGTGCCTGTGGCCCCATCAGGTATTTCTTTGCGGTGCTGACCATCCTGACGCTGCTGGGGCTGCTCAATGGGCTGGTGCTTCTGCCCGTCCTGCTCTCTGTCATCGGGCCACCCCCTGAGGTACAAGACCCCTCCATTCTGCCTCTCCCTGGTCCTTCCAACCCTGTACCCACCTCTCTCCATCCCCCATTGCCCCTCTCCCTGCACACCTTTCACCCTTTATCCATCTTTGCCTTGTCCAGTCCCAACCTCATCTCGAACCCACCTCAGTCCTTCCATTGCCCAGTACCATCCCTCCTTTACCTAATCCTTTCTCTGACCCATATCCTACTTGCCCCATACTTACCTGACCCTCTTCCGGCCCCATCCCACACTCAACTTCCCCCATCCCTCCCTGATCCATTTGACCCCATCCCTGCTTCACCTGGTATCACCTGCATCCCCATCCTCACATCAACCCATACGCCCTACTTCTCCATACTCCTCTGTCCCTGGCTCCTCTGACCTGTCTTCTCTCCCCAGGCATCCCTGGTGGATAATGGCCCCTGCCTACCCCCACCGGAGTCGGTACCCCCATGCCTGGGCCCTGGGGCAATGTATGTCCGGCGCGCTCCAGCCTGGCCCGCCACCTTCCCTGAGGCCTCGGACACAGAGCACTACACGGAGAGCGTGGGGCCAGGCAGCCCACGGGGACCCTTCATCGTGCCCCCTGCCCCGGCACACATCCTACTGGAGGCTGGCAAGGACCCCAGCTTTCCCCGCATCACCGTGAGTGTCTCTGCCCATTGTGGCATTGCCAGCTCCCCTGCATCCCCAGGGAGAGGGTCATGGATAGAGCTGGGGGACAGGGGCTGGTGGTGTTGCCAGAGGGATGCTCACATTCATCCTCATGCTTCACGTTCCCCCTCCAGGTGCTGAAGCCCTACAAGGACAGCCTGGAGGTTCAGGGGAAGAAAGAGGCTTCTGGCCCTCAGCCTGCAGCCCCCCTGCCCTTCGGGGAGCCGTGCACCACACTGCCCCGAGAGCACCCGCAGCCCGGCCCGCCAGGCACCCGGCCAGCCCCCCCCGCAGCCCTGCCCACCTACAGCACCCACCTGCAGGGTCCTGCCGGCAGCTACACCACCGTCACGGCCACTGCATCGGTGACGGTGGCCCTACACCCCACACTGCCTGGCTCCTACCCCAACTTCAGCCCTGAGGGCTTCACCAGCAGTGAGCGGGACTGCCTGGACGAGCCCAGCACCAGTGGCACTGCTGTGCCTGACACCTTTGAGATGCAGAACATGGGACACCACGGGGCAGGTGCCCGGCGCTAGGTGAGCTTGGGGACACCCTACCCAGGGCTGGTGTATGGCAGCGTGGGGGTGTGAGCTGGGTGTGGAGGGATCCAAGTGACCTCCCGAATCTCTCTCCCTGCAGATTCCTGGTTCCTGGGCAGAGCATCTCCCCAGCACCCGGTGGGCACAGGAGGGTGCAGAGCGGGGTCGCCCGCGTCGTGCTGCTAATTGCCGGAGCGGTCTTGGCCGAGGAGGACCGGCCCCCCTGCACCCTGCACCGGGGCTCGGCAGGGCAGGCTGGCACTTCTATGCAAGCTGTGTGCAGGCCACGCCGTGCCCGCGTGTCCCTCACCTGAGGCTGTACCGTTGGTGCCATGTCTCGTCACCCAGGGCTTGGGGTTATCCTGCCCTGGGCTTGTTGCCCCCCAGAAATGGAAGCACTAACTCCCCCCTCTGTTTCTGGAGCTGCTGGCAAGGTGGACTTGGTGCCATGCCAGCTCCCCCTCTGTGGGGTCACTGCCTGCTCCCCATCACCTCCTCCCGGGACCACCCATCCCGGGCCATGAGCTGGGGTACCCCAACAGGGTGCCCTGATGCCCCCTGTCCCGATAAGGGGGCAGCCCCAGAGCCAGCTATGCCCTGGCATGCCATGGGCAAGGCCTGGGGTGGGCACCCTCACCTTTATTTATTGCAAAGGGAAACTATCTATAGAGAGATATATATTTTTAAGCTTATTTTAAAAGATTTATTTCTCAGCCTACAGCCTCGCCTGGCTGCCCAGGGTGCAGGCAGGGAGCGGGCAGACCCTTTGCCCACTGGAGGCAGCAGGAACCCAGGGGCACAGACCTGTTCGTGCCCCCACTCCACGGGCAGCTCACCCCTTCCAACATGCTAGTCCGTGCTTCAGTTTCCCCAGCGGCAAGGATGGGAAGGCTGGAGATCATGGATGTGCCACAGTGGAGAAAGGGAGCCTGTTGCTCCCCAAAGCACAGGCGGGGTTTTGGAAGGGGGAGATCCTTGGAGTGGTCCTTGCTGCGCCAAGCCCCTGAGCTGTCCCATGATCACAGCCCCCCCGTGTCACACTCGTGCTCTGCCCAGGGGATGGCACAGGCTTGAGCATGCACAGGACAGTGCATGCTGATGTGGGCTCCCACGGTGCCACCAGGCACATCTTGCTGGGAAACCGTATTTCTCACCGTGTCCCCGTGCAACGGGGCTGTCCCTGCAGCCAGCCCCTGTCCCCGTCCCCGTCCCCATCCCGGGCACCGTCCGCGCCGTTACCCAGCACTTTAACTCCAGCGGTGTTTGCTGTGCCTGCGGCCCCAGCCCCCCCAGCCCCCCAACACTGCCGCTGAGCAGGGGTGGCCTTGGGGACCCTGTCCCCGTGCCAGGCGTGGGCACGGCGGGCAGCCCTTCCCCCCCAACACGCCATCTAAGTTATTTATATCAAAAAGAGCAAAGGTTTATTTTTGTAGTTTGTACAGGCGGTAGTGGGGACCGAAGGTTTATTTTTAAAGAGTAAATATATATATTATATATAAATTACCTGCTGTGTCCGGCCCTTTCTCCTGGGGAACACAGCTGGAAGGGGGGTATGTGTGCTTGAGACAGACCCAGCTCTGTGAGCACACACACGATGGGGGGTGCAAGGGGGGGCTGCACACCGTGTGTAGAGTGTGTGTGGCACATGGGGGGCTGGCAGCCTGTCCTACGTGTGTGTGGCCTGCTGGCAGGGCTTGGGGGGCGCGGGGGATGGGAGCCTGTCGGTGCGGCGGTGCGTGCAAAGATGCCCGTGTGTCCCCTCCTACCTGCCCGCCTCCAAGCCCCAGGGTCCCCGTGCCCTTGCCCGGGCAGGTGCCGGATCCCTCTCCCGCTGCAGCATGGCCCCGCTGCCGGGGGAGGGCAGCACGGCCGCGGGGAAGGGGAAGCTCATCTTGGGTCCCCATCCCGCAGGGATCCCTGCAGCCCCGACACCCTGGGGTCACTGCCTGGGCCGCCTGCAGTGTCCTTGCACCCATCACATAGCCCAGATCTACCCTACCCACCGCCCCTACATCACTTTCTGGGGTGACCCAGGCATCCTGCCCTGGCCCTAACGCTGTGACATGGGACAAAGCACCTTATCGATGCTCTTGGCCGCAGAAGCATCCGTGCCCAGCCCCCACACCCTGCTCCGCTGCAGAGCCCCTGGCTGGGCTGGACAAAACTCGTTGCCAGCTCCTACTTGGCGTGTGGCTCGAGGTGACGGTGATGGTCACGGGGCCGCGTGCCCCGGCGGGGACGGCAGAGGCGGGAGGGCACCCCACTGCCCTTCCTCAGTGCGTGGGCACGCCAGGCTGCCGCGATGTTCTCCACCTGTGGGGATGGGGAGAGGGATGAGGGCATCAGCATGGCCACAGCATGGTCCTCCCCAGCCCATCCTGCAGCATCCTCCAGCCCCTGGAGGTCAGTCAGGAGACCCTACAAACAGTCAGCAGCTCACCGGGATGAGGAGGTCCTGCTGGTTATAGCTCTCCAGTGTCACCAGTTCGCTGGGTGCCAGCAAGGGCAGACGCAGCTCCCTCACGGGCAGGGCAGCCACCTCTGGCACCGGACGCTCCAGGACAGCCTGTCAGACAACAGGATGTGAGGGATGAGGCTGGTGATGTCCTGGGCACCAAGGAAGGCAGGGGCCTGGGGGGAGTGACACAGCTTCTGTGTGTATCACAGACCCCTGGGCTCAGGGGAAGGGTGCCTACATTCCCAGCCCAGGCTGGTGGGGGCCCAGGCACCCCTGGGTGGTCCCTGCTTGTGCGACACTCACCGAGCTGACGTGTGCCCACTCCCGCACAGCCTGCACCAGGTCCAGCTCGTCCACAGCCAGGCGGTCACTGCGCAGCACCCGCGCCAACACCACGTCGGAGAGCTCACGGAAGCCCTGTGTCCGCACCACTGCCTGCCAGCACACCACAACACCGGGAACTGGAACCAGGACCCCACACAACCACCACCCCCATCCATCAGACACATCCTGGTGCAATCCCTGCCTGGCACCCCAGCATTCCCCAACCCAAACTCCAATCCCCTGGCACTCCAGTACCCCCCAGCCTGCCTCTGCCCATCATGCAGCATCTTCTCTCCAAACACCCTCTGCTCCCCTCCCAGCCTCCAGGCATCCCATCCTTAGGGGCCCTGCTCCCTCGCCTCATGCAGTGTTCTCCATGCCACGCGCCCCGCCATGCCCTGGGGTACCCCACACCATGCTCCCCCATCACGTACCGCAGTGCAGCCCTCGATGAAGGCCAGGCAGTGCTGCTGGAGGTCCACCTGCCCATAGGTCACCGCAGCCTGTGAGACAACACAGACACTGCAAAGGGGTCCAGGGCAGGAGGGACTCCCTGCCAAAGCCCTACAGAAACATGGGCACTCTCAGGGACACAGGTGAGGCAGACATCCCTCTGGGTTGGGTACCATGGTAAGAGTGTAGGGAGCAAGGGATGCCAAGGTCCCCTCCTTTTCTGGCCTACGCCACAACAAATGTTCTGGTGGCTCTAACGCCCACAACGGTCACCCAGTCCCACCCTCAGCAGCACGTGTGATTTTCCACCACTGCTCAGGGACATCACACAGCCCACAGTGGGGGAGAGGCCCTGGTGTTGTTCTCACAAGGTCACACTGCAGGCATGTGAAACCACCAGTCCCCAGTGCTCCTTGTGTGGGCACAGGGTCAGCTTAAAGCACCCCCACAAGTGCCCCAGGCCAGCTGAGGTGCCAGCCCCAGCCTGACCCACAGCTGCCATCCCTCACTGCAGCAGGAATTTGGGGTTGCTCCCATTTTCTCCTGGCTCTACTGAGCAACGCTTGTCCCAGGGCTGGCATGGCCCATCTGGTTACTAGGAGGGCATGTCCCTACCCCCCACAGCAGTGTGTGGGGTACTCGGGACCAGCACAGGCAGGGTGAACATCACCTCCCCCTCCACCACAGCAGGGGACCAGCACTGACGTAAGTGGGGAGGGAAGGCAAGCTGTTTTCTTCAGGTTTGTTTTGTTCTGGGGTTTTGGGGTTTCTTGTTTTGTTTCCTCTGGACCAGTTTTAGCTCTGTTTATGTCGCAGTGGTCTGGCATCACATCTGGCTGGAGCTCTGTGTTCTGGGGCAGGCACCTCACCCCAAGATTGTTTCAGCTCATGGGAGATGAAACAAATCCCCGTTCTCAGGGGAGCAGCCTTGGTCCCACGAAGTAGCATGGCCAGGGCCATTAGGATCTTCCCAAGGCTATTTTTAGGTGCCTCACCTCTCAGCAGGGGTTTTGGGACTGGCTCCCCAAAACCCAGTGCCTCCCAGTTTCATGCAGATGATGACAAAGCCCTAGCACTGGGGAGTTCTGGCCAGCCCTGCTCAGGGCAGTGTGAAGACACTTCTCTGCTAGGCTCTGGTGGCCCCACTGTCCCTTGCTTCCCTGGTATAATCCCAGTGGTCTGGGAGCTGGCAGGGCAGCTGCCAGGCCAGGGGTGAATGGAAAATCCAGCCCACTGTCCAGCTGAGAACAGGAGGGTCAAGTCTGCTCCTGCCCCAAAATTGTACAGGTTATTTTTAACCCTTTGTGACCCTTCTGGTGTCACTCTCACCTGCAGGGCCTCGCAGACCTGCTCCACACTCAGTGTGTCCTTGATGAACTTGACACAGAGCTGGAAGGCAGACAGAGAGAGGGTGGGCAGAGGGAGGGACACAACCCTGCCATCCGCCCACACAACTGTCAGCATCCCCTGAGCCCCCAGCACATGGAATGTGGCACCTCCAGCCCCTCAAGGGTTTCATAAGCAATGGCCTGTGGGATGAGGTCTTGCAGTGTGGATGTGGGCAGCCAGCTTGGCCACTGATGGAGCCAGGGACCAAGATTGATGTGACCAAACCCAGCCAATCTGACAGCCCCAGGCAGGTCCCCAAACCCTGTCTACAAATGCTATCTATGTCCTGCCACAGGGCACAATCCTGGTGCCAGCTGCAGTGCACTGAGTGACCTCAGCTTTGCCCCAGCCCTGCCTGCCAGCTGTGCTCTGGCTGTGACTGCTGGGGGACCAGCATCTCCAGCTGCATCCCATACAAGGATGATGCAGGTGGGATGCAGCCAGACCAGCATGTTTATCAGTGAGTGGGACATCTCTCCTGCCTATCTCAGCTGCCTACCAGAATCTCTGGGAAACCCAAGGGGATGTGACATGCAGGGAGGAGCTGGCACATGGGGCAGAAGGGCCCTGAGTCATTGGCAGGAGAGATATGAGGTCACCCTGCAGCTGGGCACACTGCCATGGTTTCCCCAGCTGTCCTTGGTCAGCCCCTTTCCCTCCCATCCCTCCTCTATGCAGGTCATCCCGCTCAGGATGCATTTGCTGGGTGGGGGGATGTGACTCATGTGACAGGAGCACTAGACCCCCCTTTCTGCTATACCCCTTATATTCCTTCCCTGCCCAGACAGCTGTTTGACAGCCCTGTGCCACATCTGGGTTTTTGCTGAGCTTGTTCCCACAGGTCCCATCCCACTGCCCTGGCAGAGAGGAGCCCATGATTCCTCAGCTCCTGAGGTACTTTCCCGGCGCGACAGGGACGGAGGGGAAGTTCTGGGTGTGAGATGGCAAGTCACGTGTACAGCCAGGCTGTAATTCAGGAATCAGGCTGATGACGTGGCCTGGCTGTCCTCCCCAACACCGAGCTGCTCCAGCTCCCTGCCCCCTCCTCATCCAGCTCCCACCCTTCCTCTCTGCTCCCTGCTGCCTTCCCTAAACCTTCCCACCCGAAGCAGCATCCCCTTGGCAGCACCACAGCTGGGGTGCTGACTGCGCCCAAGGATCAGGGCTCTCTTTAACTGCATCATCCTGTCAGATGACCGGAGATCATGCGTGGGCGATGGCACAGGGGCTTTCCTTCTGATCTCTGCTATGCAGGAGATGTGAAACTCCATGTCCTTCCCCATGATTTCTCGGGGTTCCCCTGTGGGATTCCCAGTCGCTGCTGCACCCTCCCAAGGGGGATCCCACTGGAGAGACCTTCCAGGATCGAGAAGCAGGGCCAAGCCTGCATGATGCACCATGGTGCTTTCCTCAGAGGCACCTCCAGCTACCAGCCATGCAGGGATCATCTTGGGGTGCTGCCCAGTCTGGGGACACTCAGGGACCACTGCCCCCAGCCTAAGGGTCATACCTTGCACAGGTCCTGCAAGCCGTACTCCACTGATGAGGTCAGCACCTCCAGAGCCTGCAGGCAAGGGGGACCTTGTGAGCATCAGTGTGCAGGGGCATGGATGGGCAGAGCAGCCCAGGGTAAAGGGCAGGTGTGCTCCTGCCTCCGTGGGAGCTCTCGAGTGGGGCATGGATGATAAGGCTGCTGCATGGAGAAAACTTTAGGTCTCCTGCTGTGGTGTCCTCATTCCCACCATCCAGGGTGTGCACAGCCAGATGTCCCAGGGCTGGGACAAGGTGCTCTGGACACCCCACTGTGCTGGGTTGAGACCCCACACATTCATTGCACTGTTAGCCAGCCAGAGAACATCACACAGACCATCTCCTCCAACTTTAGCACACCCAGAGCTGCAAAGCACCCCCTTCCCCTGCATCCCCCTCTTGTCCCTCCCATGTCCATCGCCCCCACCAGCCCCATCCCCACTCACGATGTGACTGTTGAGGGTGACACTGTTGGTGTAGAGGAACTCGATAACAGCCAGGAAGACCTCAGGCTGCACGTTGCCCAGGATGAAGGGGCCCTGGGGTGGGACGCTGCTGGAGGAGTCCTGGCTGCCCACTGGCGCCTGGCTGAGCATCCCGCGGAACGCCTGGCAGCGGCACGCCAGCACACAGCGGTGCGCAAACACCTTCTGCTGCTCCCGGCCCACCACAAACATCACATCACTGCGGGGGAGAGGGGACTGTGAGGGACACACTGCCTGGAGAGCAAGGGCACAGCCTGCCCTGGGCTGGGACAAGGCACACAGGAAGGGACCTGCTGAGTGCCTGTCGCAGTGGGGCAGTACCCTTTAATTTTAACCCAGGAGTTTGTCCCAACAGGGGCACAGAGGAGAGACCTTGTTGGCGGCTCTTTCCAGTTATTTGAATGCTGCAGGCAAGGTGAGCAAGACAGGTCCTCTGGCAAGCACGGAGAGCCCTAGGTACTGGCACAGAGAGCCCAGGGTGCTGGCACTGAGCAGGGTAGAGAAAGGCAAGGACAGCTGGAGAAAGTGACTTTCTCTTTTGGCACAGCGGAGCCAAGGCAAGTGTGGCTGTCACCAGGATCAGCCTCCTTGACTCATGGGAACTGACTCATCATCTCAGGGATTCGACGCCTCTGGCATAGCTGCCAGCACGGCTGGCACTGGCCCAGCACGGCAGCCTGTGGCACACACTGGGGCACAGAGCCCATCCTGTTGCCCTGATCCCCTATAACACTCCTCTCCCTAAAAGGGTTTCCCAGCTCCATGGCCCCAGGAAAGGGGGGCAAGATCAGGGGAAAGGAAGAAGGCAAAGGAGAGGGAGTCTCCAGCGTGTGCACCTGTGGCCATGGCCCATCCATCCCCTTGTCCCTTCCTCCATCCCAGTAGGCCAATGAGCAGAAGGTGCCACCCAAATTCTGGCTGCCATGAAGACATGCACAAATCCATGGCCTGACCCTCAGAGTGCCCCACAGGGAGGTGGATGTGCCCACCAGAAGGATATCTGGGCCATCCCAAGTGTCTACCAGGAGACACACAGCTGGGGCAGGATGGGTGGTGTGAGCAGAGTCTGATGGGGCCTCCATGACTGCTACTGCAAAGGGGACCGTGATAAACTGTTCTGTGGTTGAGGTCCACAGGCCAAGAGGGGCAGAATACAGGCTGTGAGATGTGGGATGCCAGCTGTGATTATGGCATGCAAGGTCTGGGATGCAGGACACAGGCTGCAGGATGGGTGCGGGATGAAGGGTGCAGGATGTGGGATGCAGAACAAAGGCTACAGAGTGTAGGCTGTGAGGTACAGACTGTAGGAGAAAGCATGCAGGATGTGGGACGAAGTAGATGGATGAAGACACAGATTTCAGGTTGCAGGATGCAGATTGCAGGACGTTAGATAACGGCTGCGGGTTGCAAGATGCGAGCAGCAGGATGTAGGCTGAGAATGACCAGGCACTGCCAGCCACTCCCCCACTGCCTGGTGCTGTGGCTGGGGGGTTTTCACTGGGATTTCTCTTCTGGGTGGCCAAAAATTTCAGCAGGAATGGGGATTTCCTTAGATAGCTCTGGTGTTCCTTAGATAGGCAGGGCAGGCCTCAGCAGGAAGCGGGCGAAGAGGACTACAGCCAGGCAGGACATACCATGGAGGTGAGGGAAGCCAAGGCAGCATCTCCATCTCTGCTCCCTGCTCTGGCAAGAGGTAGCAGGAATGCCAAACCCTGTGAGGAGGGATGGCTAGGCTGGCGAATGCCCTCCAGGGAGGTTGGAGTAAAGCACCAATGAAGCCAGGTGGGAGAGGAACTGAGCAGGGAGGAAGCTGCCCCTGGGGAGTTCAATGGATGCAGCACCCCAATTCCTGGCTCGGGCAGGAGCTCCAGCACAGGGTTTATCCAGGGACACTGCCTTGCCCTGCTGGCACCATGCCTAGGGACAGAGGGGGTCTGGGCACGCCCGGGAACTTTCCCTCCTCCTGAGAGATGATGGTTGTCCAGGGTGGGCTCCACCTGGGCAACCCTGCACTCCTCTTGTCATGCGGGTGTGTGGGGAGTGCCGCACAAGCCACGTCGGCCCCACCAGCTGCCCGGGGCTCCCCGAGGGAGAGCTCGGGGCTGCGGGAAAACAGCACGGAGCAGCCGCCGGGGGTTCCGCGTGGCTGGGGGGAGGCGGCACGGCCCGGGCCCTCACCTGAACTGGGGGTTGTTGACCAGGGTGCGCAGGGCAGCGGTGAAGGCGGCCACGTCGCCCTGCAGCCGCGCCGAGCAGGGTCCGGCCATGGGCTGCCTCAGGGAGCGCGGCGGCGGAAGGCGGTGCGGGCAGGCGGGACGGGGCTGGAGGATGGCGGGAGGGAATCTGGAGGCTGTCGGGAGGCCGGCCAGCCTGGGGAGGCCGCAGGGAGGAAGCCAGCACGCTGCGTCGTACGACACGGCCCATTGCTAGGGAAACCTGGCAGGCAGCGCTGGAGCTGGAGGCCGGGCTGCCGGGGGAGCAGTGGGAGGGAGCGATGGGACAGTGAGGCGTGAAGCACAACCTCGCCGAGGCAGCTCCGTCCGGCACTCACCGGATGGGGAAGCAGGGCTGCGTCTTGCTGCGAGTGGAATTCCTTGCCGTGTTTCATGGCTTGGCTCTGGCACGGGGACATGGGTCCCAAGCTGGTGGCTTTGCTGTGGAGCAAGGAGATAGGGGTGAAGAGAGGCAGGCAGCTGGGATTTTGGAAAAGGCAGCACACGTGCGGAGATCATCCTCACCTCCACCTGCACAGCCCCCATGGAAAGCTGCTGGGCATAGCTGGGTCCCCAGCAGCAGCACTGGAGCTGACTGGAACCCAGCAGGGAGATTTGTCCCCTGAAATGGGGGAAGCGTTCTCTCCTGCGATGCTCCAGGCCAGAGCCCTGCAGCTCAAAGAAAGGCTTGGGTGGGAAGGGACCCTCTAGTTCCAACCCCCCTGCCATGGGCAGGGATGCCACCCACTAGATTAGGTTGCTCACCTAAGCCCAGACCAAGTGCTGTGCCAGGGGATGCCTCATCCCTGTTCTCCAACCCTTGGCTGGCCTCAAGCAGCCCAAGGACGGGATTGCCCATGGAGGGATCCACCCTTGCTTGTCAGTGGGTGGTGCGAGGGAGAGGCAGGAATGGGGCCCGGAGCTGAGGCCCCATTCCCAAGGGAATGGGGTCCAGCTGGCAGCGAGCTTGGCAGCGCTAGTCAGAGGCAGGCTATAAATACCTCTGATGGGAGATAGAAACACAAAAGCCGTCTCCACTTTCCTCAAATAGCTCGGCAGCCGGGCCAGACAAAGGCACATTGATGGAACAGCCTGTCGTACCAGCTGGGCTGGGCTCCACTGGCAGAGAGAGACCCTGGCCAGGGCCGGGAGCCCCCAGGGACCTGCCCCCCCCCCTCCCCGCCCTGGGCATTACAGCAGAAGGGTCCCTGGCATGTGGCAGGGCTGTGCTCCATCCGTTTCATGGAAGTGTTCTGGGCTGGGTTGGATAGGGCCCTGAGGAATCTGGTCTAGGGGTGGCATCTCTGCTCATTGCAGATGGTTTGGAACTAGATGACCTTTAAGGACAACAGAACCCACTACGTGATTATATGATTCAATGGGTGCCCACCCACTCAGACTGTCCCTTGGTGCAGTGGTGCATAAGTAACCAAAGGATGCAAATGTCTGAGCAAAATCAAGCTGTTGGAGGTCCCAGCCCCAGTGCATCCCATAGTTAGGGCACAAAGTAGCAATCACAGTGGCTATTCTCCCCCCGCCAGCTCTTCTCTTGCATATTCAACACCAGCCTGCATTTTTCAGGGCTGGCAGGGAGCTGAGGTTGAAGGAGTAACCTGCCTGGAGTAACCATGTCCCTGTGGTGGCACAGCTGAAAGTGCAGAGAGGGCAGGAGTGAAGCGGAACAGGGCTGGCCAGGGACCAGGAAACAAGGAGTTACAGAAACCATGCCCCAGAACACCCGTGGAGACCTACAGTGTCACGTAGCAACACTTCACCTTCCAGGAGAACAACAGGTTTGTTCCAGGAGCACAACAGGTTTGGCCCTGCTCACAGCAACTTGCAAGACGAAGATTGGTCCTGGGCAGTGACATCCGCCAGAGGCAAGGCCCCTGGGTTTACTCGGGAAGGACAGGAGTGGGACTAAGGGTAAGTGTGGGATCAGATGCAGACAAGAACACTGGGGAAGGAGCCACTCACCTGTGCCAGGGGAAAGGCTGGGGACGGGAGAACAGAGGGCTGTGTAGACCATGCATAGCTGCACTGGCTCAGCCCCAGCTGGCCAAGTCTGCTGGGCATGGAGGTGCTGGAGAAGGGAAGACAGCTGCCACGGATCTCCCAGCCCCTCTGCATCTTGCCTCACACTCACATGCCAGGAGGCATGGGATTTGCAGAGGGCAGGGAGAAGTGAAGCAGAGAGGCAGGGGTATGGACAGGCTACAGGACACCTGCCCCACACCTCACTCAGGTCATCTCCTTTGCAGGCCATCCCTATGGCTGAGCAGCCCTTCCTGGAGATGGCCCTGCTAGCCCAGGTGCTGGCTGCAGACAACACTGAAGCCCCTTCGCTGCGCACTACACGCCGTGGCTCCCAGCCCCCAGCCCCAGCCAAGGGCAGCGAGGACAGCAAACCACCCCCGCTGCTCTCCCGCCGCAACTCCATCCTCAGCCGCCGCAGCTCATTTGGGATGGTCCCGGGGAGCAGACGTCCCTCCATTGGCCCCTGGATGCTCCACAGACGTGTTAGCTTCTCTGGGCTCCCAATTTTCCAACCCATCCTCAAGACCCGCCTCGAAAACACTTACAGGATGGGGCCAGACAAAGGCTGCAAGTTCAATGTGGAGCGGGTGCAGCGGGTGCTGGAGGGGACCCTGGCCAGGGCCTTGGGGACCACTGTGTACAGTCCCCAGGGCAGTGCGCCACTAGCCCAGAGCCTGACTGAGCTGCTGCAGAGCCGGGCCAAGGAGGTGGTACCACCCCGCTACAAGCTGGTCTGCCATGTGGTGCTGGGCCAGCAGGGCCAGCAGAGCCTGGTGGTGGCCAGCCGGGGACTATGGGACCCTGATACTGACAGCTTTGCCTCCGCCACCTTCTCCAATGCCTCCCTCTTTGCTGTGGCCACAGTACACGGGGTCTACTTTGAGTAGCATGTGCCTCTCCATTCTTGTAGAGCTGTAGGGAGAGAGCAGCCTGAAATAAAGAGGTTTTGTCCAGCTTTGTGTCTTACCTGGAGTCTTGGGCCAGGGTGTGTGCAGGGAGCAAGATATGGATGCTCACTCCAGCTTCAGCTCACACCCACGCTGCAGTTCCCACTACTATGGCTTGCAAAAAGACCCAAGTGGCAGCAAACACAACAACAGGCTGGATTTCCCTGGAACTGCCCAAGGCTGTTGGAGCAGCCCAGGCTGCTTCTCACAGCACAAGCTGCTCCCAGGCAGATTGATTACACAGATCACCTTCAAAGCAAGCTTACACAGAGCTCTTTCCTGGCTTCATGCCCAGCTCATATCCCATCACAGAAGATGTCAGTGCAAGGACCCAGGCAAGCCCTCCATCACCTGGGTCATAGCTCCTGCCTCCTGCAGCTCAGGAGAGCAGCTGGGTTGGGTCCAAGTGCAGAAAGGAATGGGAATGAGTTTGGCAGCAGCAAGAAGTTGAGGCAGCTCCAGGGCTCCACAATCATGAGCAAGAGCTAACTCTGCCCTTAGTGCCAGTCCCATGAAACCAGTGCAGGTAGCACCTGGGCTCCTCACACCCATGCTGCCTCCCTGCCTTTGTCCCACAGCAACAATCAGTGGCAAGAAGGGTCATCCCTGGCAGGCAGAAGCAGCTCTGGAGCAAGAAAGAGGCTGAAGCCCTTTTGTGACTCCAGCTTCAAACAAGGCAGACACAGTTTGCCCTTACACAAATAAGTTTTTATTGAGGTGAGTCAGGGAGAGGGGAACTGCACGTGGACAGACCAACAGGAAAATAAATAATTCCATATAAATAAGATACATAAATAGTCCCACATGGCAGAGACTGCCTTGAAATAAGAAACAACCCTGGGTCCCAACAAAATGAGGGCTTCTCCAGGCAAGTCCTCAGGTCCCATCCCCCATCCTTTATCAAACCTCAGGTTGTACCAGACAATTCACAATTTGGGAAGAGACAGGGCACAGATGGGCCCAGCGCAGCCCCCTCCTTAGTGTAGCAGTTGTGGAGTGGCACCCACCAGCCCACGGAGCCCCTGGCAGGGCAGGCAGGACCCTTCATCCCTGGGGAAGGGGTTTTTCCTACCCTACAGCACCCAAAGTTTGAGATCAAGGCTGTGGCAGCTGTCTCCAGGCCATGCAGAGGGTCTGTGCAACTGATGCATCAACCAGGACAGGGCAGCCTGAGCCCCCATCACAGGCAGTTGCCAGCCCCAAACAAGACCCAGCCAGCCCCAAACCTGGCTGCAGGACACTCACCCACCACCACCCTGTAACACCCCAGTCCATTCCATCAAGACCAGCACCACTAGAGCAGGAGCTGCCAGTGGGAAGACAGCGATTGCCCAGAGCCAGGGAGCAGCAAGGATATCCAGACCTGCTGCTGTAACCACATCCACATGTCTTAGTCCAGAATCCAGCTGAGCACCAGGATACAGGGTGCCCAGGGGCTAGCCAGCACCACATCATACCTCCCATCCCATGGGAGGGCAGGGGGAAACCTCTGTGTCCAGACAGGGTCCCCCAAGGTCCCAGGCTAGGCCTCAGCCCATTCTTGGAGAAGCTTGAGGATGTATCTGAGGCGGTGGTGGAGCTCAGGAGAGCAGCCCAGCTCCTGGATGCTGCACAGCTTGTAAGTGTAGGAGTTGCGCTCCCGGTTGATGTAGGTAACAAGGCAGGAGTGGTCAGGCTTGCTAATGATCACCTTGGTGTGGTCATTGTAGAAATTCACCTAGGAGACAGGTTGGGCTTGGTTTAACCCCATGCTTCCCACAGCATGTTGGGAGCCAGGATAGAGCCACATTTCCTGCCTCAACCCATTCCTCCTCCCCAACCTGCCCAGGAGCATCCCCCTGCCCATGCCCCATGGCAGGAATGAGCCAGCCCTAGCACAGGGGCAGACAGAAGCATCCAACTGAAGCCCCCCATGGGCTGGGGAAGACATGATTCAAAACAGACCAGAAGACCCCCCCCCATCATTCATAAAGATCTAGGCATCTCCACTGTGCCCCACACATACCTGGAGGGTCCCATTGCTGAAGAGCATGAGCAAGGCTTGGTCAGTCTTCACCCACTGCAGGAGGAGCAGGGCTGGCTGCCCGAGGTCATCTATGCTGGGCAGGTCACCTCCCTTTGAGAGAAGGGTCTGCATAAGCCACTGGTCCCACACACAGGAGCACTGCCACCAGCACACACAACACCAAAGCTGGGCACCCCCTCAGTGGGGTCCCCACTCCCAGGGAACAACTCAGTGTCCACCCGGCCACAGCCTGCAAGCAGGGAGTCCAACCAGCCCAAGTGGTGTGGTCAAGCCATGACCCAATGTCCAGCCCTGGGCCCCAGCACTCACCTTCATGAGATGCTGCTCCATGTAGGACGCAAAGTAGCGCAAGACACTCATCTGTCCCTGCAGCTGCTCAGGGATGGCGGCCACAGAGAACACCAGGTGTTTGCTGTTGGTCGGGTTGTAATGTACAGTCCTGGACGGAGCACAGCATGAGTTTTAGGGATGCCCACCCTGGCACAGACTCCCCACTCAAGGGGCTTCCCCAGAGACAGAGATCAGCCCCATTCCCACTGCTCACCTGTGGTTGGGGGAAAGCGTCATGTGCGTGCCGTTGTTGAAGAGCACTCCGATGCTGTGGTTGGAGAGCTGGTAGCCAAAGCCATACTTGTTGGAATAATCCACCCACTTGCTCACCCACACAAAGTGCTCGTGGCGGGCCAGGGAAGCTGGGTTTTTCTCCGCTGTTGGAGAAGAGAGGAGGTGAGAAGAGCAGCCAGCCAGCCCCTGTCCCTCTCACCTCCCCAGGGGGAGCAGATCCCTACAGCAGGCTCTGGCACCATTTAGGGTGCTGTTTGTACCCCAAATAGCAGCCATGCCTTCATCCCACAAGGAAGGGGATGCACAGCACCCTATCCCACCCCAGAGCAGTCCAACCAGTTTACCTGGAGGCATGGAGGAGAGGCAGGTCCGCAGGAGCCGGACAGCTGACTCGATGATGGCAGAGGCGCTGATGCAATCTTCAAAGGCTGCGGGCAGAAGATCACAGGCTGAGTCAGCTGGCCCCGCTATCAGCCCAGGCACGACAGGAAGCTTGGGGCAGGCTGGGGTGGCTGGGGCAGGTATTGCTCACCTTCACAGCTGCTGGCCATCGTTCCCCGGATGGAGGGGGACGCAGACTTGTGAGACGTCTCCTCCACCACCGTCTCCACAGGGCCGGAGCTGGCACTGCGGCATGATACAGGAGTGGCCTGCGGAGAGAGCTGGCTTTACCACAGTCCTGCCTGCTCCCCCAAAGAAAGGTGTGCATGGCCTCAGAGATGTTCTCACCTCATTCCCTTCCACAGTTTTATAGCTCATCTGCCGACAGATTGAGGTCTTCATCAGCCCAGTAACCAGCTTGGAGATGTCATCCCTGTCCTCTAAAGAGCCCTTCTTGGCTGAGGAGAGAGCAAGAGATGAGCATGCTGCTGAGCACAGAGGTTGGGGACATCCAGGCCATCCCTCCCAGTAGCTCAGCTCTCCCTTATCTATTCCCGTGCCCACAGAGGCAAGGAGGGAGTTAGATAGCTGCCTCCCACTTTCACTTCCCAGTTCTCATGCAACACAGGGCTTCCAGGAGGAACTGCCCCATGAGTTGCAGCACAGCATCCGCTCTCCAGGCACACACCCATGCCAGGCCACCAGCACAAGAAGGGCAGGGGCACACCCAGCCTGTGCCATCCCTAGGCAAGGGGTCCAGAGAGATGCATCAGGAGGTCTCTCTGCAGAAGACACGATCCACTTCTCCCTGAAGAAAGGGTCACCCAGAGGCTCCTTGGCAAGGCACAAACTCACCCTTAGATTTTTTCTTCCCGAAGAGTGTCTTGGTGACTTTAGCAAACAGAGTCTTTGCAGGATTTGGGGGACTCAGCTCTGGAGCCATCACACAGCTGCTGGGAGGGAGCTTCTCAGGCGTGTAGCCCTGCAGAGAGGTCAAGGGAGAGGTTTGGTTTCCATAGGCCACATGCTCCAGGCAGAGCAGCTGCTCTGGGCTGACCGCAGTCATTCACATCCCTCCTGACAGCCAGCTTGTGTTTCCGTCAAGCCTAAGAGCCATGACTGGCATTAGTACAGGAAACAACCCCTTGCTATAGCAACAAGGCAGCAGAAGCACACTAGATCCCTCAGTTCCTCTGGCTGGCATTTGGGCAGGACAGCGGCTGCTCCCTTTGAAGGACTGAGACTTAGGACAGGACAAGAACAGCACCTTGCACAGCCCCAAAAGCCTCATCCCACTTGGAGAAGGGTCCCTTGACCCAGGCCCCCACCCACTCACCTTGAAAAACTCATGGTCCAAAATCTCCTCGAGGGTGAAGCGGTCCTGGGGGTTACGCCTGAGGATACCAGCAATGAGGTGCTTGGCGGGCAGGGAGAGGAAAACTGGGAGGGTGTATTCCACCTGCTTGATACACCTGTAGGTTTCCTTGAGGTCAGAGGTCTCAAAGGGAGGGTTCCCACACAGCAGGGTGTACCTGGGAGGGGACATGCATTCCACTGTCAGATCCCCACCAGGTTTGTGACTCAGCAGTACTTAAGGCAAGGAAGTTATTGGCATTTGGCCGGCCACACCTGGCTGAGAGCACCACTTCCAGCCCAGACAGCCATGCTCACATCCGGCCACGCTTCCTCCTAGCAACTGTTTAGAGCAACAGGCAAGGAGCCTTGAGGAAGGACAAAGAGCTGGCAGGCAAAGGCTCCCGCTGCTCCCACCCTCGTGGCCACCAGGGTGGAAAATGGGGCAGGAAGCTTGCAGCCAGCGGCCAGGCAAGGGGTTGGATGTGCCGAAATAGCGATTGCTCCCTGAGCAAACAGCGCGGCAGCCACAGAGATTTTCCATTGTTTATCAGGTTCACAGTGTGGTCAAGCCTGCTTTGAACTGGAGCATGAGCATACCTGCCCCGTGCAGGTCTTGCTTGCACAGTCCCCACAGCATCCCAGGATGGCTACAGGCAGCACCTGCTCCAAAGTGGGGCTGAGCAGGATCCAGCCACTCACTCCCCTTCCCCTGCCCCTCAGCAACCACTGCAGAGCCATGAGGCAAAGCACAAGAAAACTTCCTCATTGGGCTGCCCACAGAGCAGCTGCCCCCCACCTCAGGCAGGGTGCCTGGACCCCTCCCCACACATGCACAGACTTACATGACACAACCCAGAGACCACACATCCGACTCTGGCCCATGACCCTGTCTCAGCAGCACTTCTGGGGCCAGGTAGTTGGGGGTCCCACATATTGTCCTGTGGGACAGAGCACCAGATCAGAGCATGCTCTGCATCCCCTCATAGAGGGCCTCCCCCTGCTCCAAGCTTACAGCCTTATCCTCCCCACTCCCTTTTGCTCTTTGTGGCCCAAAGCCCCCCTCCATCTACAAGGATACAGGCTCCCTCCTCTCCAGCTTACAGGGGTCAGGAGCAGCTGCTCTTGGGGAGCTGCTGGGAAGAGCCTGTCCCAGAGCTGAGGAGGAACAGAGCCTTTGTGTCCCAGCCTGTGCAGCCGGCACGGCAGCCGGGCAGGCACAATAGCAATAGTCAACACATTGTTCTCCCCGACGGCTGCAAGCTCACTCCTGGAGGAGCCACAAAGCCCCCAGCCCCCTCACCTTGCCTGCAGCTGGAGGGGGAATCGCTCCCTCACCCCAGGAAGGGGCCCTAAGGCTTCCTTTCCCAAGACCGGGAGGGACCCCTTGCCCCTCTGCTCTCCTGGGAAGCCACAGGAGGAAGAAGAGTGAAACCCTGGAACAGGACACGTACTTTTTCTTCTGGTCAGAGACATCCTGGCAAGCAGCCAGCCCAAAGTCCCCCACCTTCAGCTCCATGTTTTCATTGATGAAGAAGTTGCCTGCAAGTCAAGGGTGATGTGTCACCACAAGTCCCTCGGGAACAGCTGCTCCCCACACAACACCATGTGCCAACCACAGCACTCACCAAGCTTGAGGTCTCTGTGCAGGATGCCCTTGAGGTGAAGGTATTTCAAGCCTGAGATGATCTGTTTGAGGTAATAGCGCACTTCGGGCTCCAGCAGAGTATGACGGGCCTTCCAGATGTGGGCCAGGGACTGCAAAGGGAGAGAAGGCAGCTTGTGATCGCAGGCAGGGAGAACAGGCAGCCCTGCTGACTAGGCATAGGCTAGGCAGGGTCAAAGCCAGTTCTTCCAGAAGTTGCACATTCACAAATAATCCTTCTTTCACAGCCATGACCTCAGCAGACTCCCCACACGAGGTTGTGGCTGCTCAGCAGAGCCATGGGAACCACTGGCTTTATGGTGGCCCCACTGTGAGCAGGCAGTCCAAGAAACATGGACAGCTGATGGAGTGCCCAGTGCTGTGCAAAACCACACAGCTTATGGTGAGCTCAGAGGGTGTGACAGCTGACAGCTCAGGAGAAGGGGAGTGCTGACAAAACACCTGGGTAAGGCCTGCTCCAACCAGCTATGGCTGTTTAGATCCTTTGCCAAGGAGGGCACAGCAGCACTGACCTTCCTACTGCAGTGCTCCAGGAAGATGTAGATGCTCTCTGAGTCCTCAAAGTAGTGGGAGAACTTGACAATGTGCTTATGATGCAAGTCCCGATGTAGCTCAATCTCATTGGTGATCTGAAAGAGAGCAGCAGTGTCAGGTGAGCACAGGGCCCCTGCTGCCCCCCACCAGCCCAGCACCCCACCAGCCCCATGGCACCCACCTTCTCCCGCTGGTGGGGTTTGGCCACCCGGCTGTGAGGAATGACCTTCACGGCATAGGTTTTGTTGCTGGAGAGGTCTGTCATTTCATAGCATCGTGCAAACCCACCCTGCAAGGGAAGAGGTGGTTACGGATGGGTGAGAGACAGCTCCTTATCCCTGCCTGCTTACAAACCTCCTCCTCCTCCCTTCCCTGGCAGCAGAGCCCGGCAAGCGTCACACGTTCCCTCCTGCTGCGTCGCCCACTAAGAGCTGAACTATGATGCTCTCAACCAGGTATTTTCTTCACATTTCTTGTAAAACCTCCAGGGCATTTTCCCTCCCTCTGTGGCCGGACTTTGGATCTTTCCACATGATAGATCAACCTGGAAAGTCCTGCGCAGAGCAGGAAGCCCGGGGACCGGAGGCCATCGAAAGGCAGCCCCATGGAGACAGGTTTTTCCTGCCGTGATGTCACCCTCCAATCTGCACACTCAGCCGCCGAGCCCGCTCGGGCCGGGCTGGGAACCGGCACCCTCCTCCTACACACGCTGCTGTCAGCCGGAGGAAAAGTTGCGTGCGGCGGAGCGGCGCGGGCCGGCACCCCTGGGAACCGGGGCACCCACCGGCCCACGCACACCCCGCGGGGCGCCCCGAAACCGATGCGGCTCCGATAGCCGCCGAGGCACGCAGCCAGCCCGGGTGATTCACTGCTTCCAGCACGGCTGCGGGCCCGCCGGGAGAGGCGGGGAGGGTGGGGGCGGCGGGTGAGGGGCTGCATCCAGCCCCGGGCCGCCCAGAATGGGGGGTCGAGCAGGCTCGCAGCCCCCGCCTCTCCTCTCGCCCACACCAGCTCACCCCGGCGCAGCCGGCACCCTCCGCGGCAGCCCAGCCCCCTTCCCCCATTCCCGGTACCTTTCCCAGCAGGCGGCCCTTGCAGTAGGAGCGGCCGGAGATCGGGTCGGTGATGATGCGGGTGGTCTCGGCCGCACGGGGCGGCGGCGCCGGGGCGGGCACGGGCCGCGCGGGGAGGGAGGCGGCGGCGAAAGGGGGGAAGAGGCCGGCGGACTCCATGGCGGGCGCGGGAGGATGAGGAGGCTCCCGGGCCGGGGCTCCGCCGCGCCCCGCGCACGTGGCCCCGCCAGCGCGCGCCGCCGCTGCCGCCCCGGGAATCCCGCCGCCTTTATCAGGGGCCGCGATGACGTCACCCGAGAAGCCCCGCCCCCGGGCGGCCCCCGCCGCCCTTAAAGGGGCCGCAGCACGGGGAAGGGGTTCCAGGAATGCCGTGGTGCCCCGTTGCCGGCTGTGACACCGGCGGGGAAGCCCAGCCAGGGTCTCGCTGCCTCCACCGCACAGGGGCCCCCCAATAGATGCATCCCCCTTCTACAGGCATAGACACCGACAACCTCCCCTTGACTCAGGGTTCCCCTACGGTCACACCGAGATCCCACAAACATGCAGAGCTTCCTCCCCTGCCTCCCAGGACACACAGAGCCCCTTCCCCATGCACAACTGTAAATGCACACACACAACACCTGCTCACAGGGTGTATCCCCTCACAGCTGTTACCAGCGTGTGTCAACCTCCCTCCCATGGAAAGGTTGTGGCCCAAAGAGGGATTTCAAAGCCCCTGTGGGCCTTGACCTGCCCTCCCTTGTGACAAGGATGTAGGCAGACACTCCCCAAGAGCCTTTCACTCTGTGCCAGGGCCCAGGCAAAGAGGGTCACAGCCCACCCCAGCTGGGGCGCTGGGCACACAGGGAACAGCAGGAGATGCAGGGGTGATGGGATTCACCATCCTTGCCCCTCGGTGCCTGGGCACCCCATCCTGGGAGCTCTGGTGCTGCGGGGTGGCCAGGCTGTGCTGGGTGTGCAGTGGTGGCCGGGCAAGGCGCCATAGCGGTGCTGCTCTCTAATGGCCGTGACGAGAACACGCCTCTCTGCCACCCGAAACGGGTCATGGAAGGATGCTTGGCATCTCTCCCTCCCCGCGGGCCTGGGAGCTGGCAGAGGTGGCTGCAAACCCACAGCTCCCACGGGTCTGAAGCAGCACTGTTGCAAGAGCCCCTCAAGAGCAGATCCCGGTGCCCTTCCCTTGCTCCCACCACACACAGGGTGGCTGTTTGATCATCCCTTGCTCTGTGCCTCAGTTTCCCCCCACGGCACCTCAGGGCTCTCGCCACTGATGCTCACTGTGCTCCTGAATACGCTGAAGGTTTTGCATGAGCACCTCTGGCAAACAGTCCCGTTCTTCCCAGCACACCCCCTTTCACCCAGGGTACTGGAGATGAATTAACTCCCTATTTTTTTTCTGCAGAAAAACAGAGAAAACCCGCCTGAAGAGAAACAGGAAACGATACAGATCTGTCTGGTTTTTCTCTTGGGTTTCCAGCTTTTGTAGGGGAAGCGCACACAAATCCACTGCCCATCAGCAACCATGGCCCAGGAGCAGGCTGGGATGCTGCTGCCCTTGGGGGAGGCTGCCTGCTTCCGTCACGGCCCGGGGCTCCCTGGGGCACTGGTGGCATCGCAGGTTTTCCGATGGAGGCCCCAGCTCCGGGCTGCCGGAGCTGAGTCAGCGTCAGCAGGCAATGTGTGGGTGGAGGCACCCAGGAGTGCAGGGAGGCCCCGGGGGACCTGTCTGGGGATGATGTGACAGACAGGGGCTGTCCCGGGATCCCCCGCAGAGGCACAGGGGGAACCTGTGGGGACTGGGAGCTGCCATCTCTGCTCCTGCTCCCCACTGCCTCTGGGTGAGGTCTTGGGCAAGGGGCATGGATGGACCCCACAGCCCTTGTCCTGCCGTGGCTGAGGCACCTCCTCTCCAAGAGGGATGCAGCCTGGGAGCAGCCCGCTGCCACCTGCAGCTAGGGTCCCCTGTGATGCAGAGCATCTCAGTCACAGGTTTTTCCCATCACTGATCTGGGGCAGTGGGAGGAACTGTGGTTTAAGATCACCAGCCTGTTGGGCCTGGGGAAGGGGAGGCTCTGGGGTGAACTTCTGACTGCCTGCAGCTGTTTAGGTGTAGTTACAGGAAAAGGGAGCCAGGCTCTTTGGGGAGGTGTACAGCTAAATCAGGACAGGCACCCAATGCAAGCTGCATCAAGGGAAATTCCATCTACATATTAGGAAACCTTTTTCCCCTGTGCATGTGGTAAAATACCACAGGAGCCCAGCGAGGCTGTGGGATCTCTGTCCTCCGTGATACTCAGCCCTGGCCTGGTCCCCCCACCCTCGCAGCATTCAGTGATGCTCAGCAACATCAGGAGCAGTGGAGCTGAACCCAGATGCCAGCTCACATCTGCATCAGGGCTGCCTTTCCAGGGCAGCTGCATGGCACTGCTGTGTGCCCTGCATGCAATGCCCGGGCTGCAAGAGCAACACCAGTGAAGCATTGGGGTGCAGACAAGCTCCCCAAGATTGGGGTGACAGTCCTGACCCCCCCAGGAGTGGGGTTTTCCCATCCCTCAGCACAGCTCTGCAAGGCATGGGGTTGCAGCTACCAAGGAGGAGGATGGAGAGGGTGGTTGGTCCTTTGGGTGAGCTGGGGAAGAAGAACCAGCAACAGCAGAGACCAAGGCACCCCAGGAATGGACAGGTTCCACGAGGCACCACAGCACTGCACATGGTCAGCCTAGGTCCCATCTTACCCACCTCCACCAGTACCAAAGCAAAGAGCTGTAGGTACAACACCACTTGCCTCAGTTTACCCAATTCACCCTGCAGTGAGCACACATGCACTTTCAGGGTGTGGAAACAGAGCTCCCCTCTCCAGCACTGCTTTTCTGTGGGATATAGTGCTCATGTCTGACTCTGTTCCTCCTTACTGGCCTGGGACTTATGTGGGATGGAAGGAATTCATAAGGGGTCCAGTGGTGGAGTGCGATGCTGGCCCTTTTTTGGTCCCCATCCAGCTGAATTATCCACTCTGCATCCTTTCCCCAGTGGAGCTGGCAGTTGCACTCAACCGTGCAGAGCCCTCTCCTCATCCCAGGAGAGAGACAAACTCAGCAGAGCCCAGCCCAGCCCCTCTCCAGGAGCTTGGGGGGGGGGGGGCTGATGATGGAGTACGGAGGGGGCTGGAGGGACACATGGCTTCTGGCAGGGCAGAGGGGGTGGAGAGGGAGAAGTTGGGAAGGGACATTGTTTCTGGGGAATGGAGAGGGGAAGGATGATGAAAGGATGGGTGCTCTGGCTTAAGGAGGAGGGGCAGAATAAGGGGGGACACCAAATTGATTGACTGCAGGGGAGCTGGGTCAAACGTAATTTGGGGGTGCCGCTGCACAGTGTGGCTGGAGGGTCCGTGGCTGGCGGGACCCCTCCGAGGGGACTGGGCACGGGGGGCTGGAGGGCGACCATGGGCCGGGCCGGGCCGGGGCGGACGGCGGCGGGGCCAGGGCGGGATGCGGCGGGGCCGCCCCGCGGCGAGGCGGAGCCGGCGGCCGCGCCCGGTGGGAGCGCGGCGGGACGCGGAGCGGCCCCGGAGGATGGGGCGAGCGGCGGCAGGTGAGGCCGGGCAGGGCACCGGGGGCACGGCCGTAGCTCCGGGGGTCGCTCGTTGCCCGCGGGCACCCGGCCGGAGCAGCGGGACGTCGCGGGAGAGGCCGCCCCGGGCTGGCGGGGGACGGTGGCACTGGGGGACGGCTCCGGGAGGACCTGCAGCCACCGGGTCCTTTCGTGGTGGGGAGGAAAAGTGGGGTTCACTTTCCCCCGCCGGGAAGGCTGGAGAAAGGGAAGGGGAGGGCAGGTCGCACAGGGAGTCACCGTTCCCTCTGCTCTCTCCGCAGGCGCTGGGCTGGGCACCGTGTCCCTCTGGGGTAGCCTCCTGCTCGCTGCCGGCCTTGCCCTCGACCCAGCACCGCCAATCTGCAACTGCTCAGAGCCCATGGACTACCAGGCTTTCCGGGAGGCTCCGCTCCCTGAGAGCTGCTGCCTCAACTTCACCAGCTCCAACATCACCCACCTGGACTGGGGTGCACTGGTGGGGGTGCAGGGGCTGCGGGAGCTCTACCTCTCGCACTGCAGCATCACGGCCATCAGCAATGCACAGGGAGTCCCTCCTGCCTTAGAAGTCTTACATTTAAGTCACAACCTGCTGGAAAGTCTCCCTGGAAGCTTTCTGGAAGATGCCCCTAATTTGAGGGTTCTTTATCTGGACAGCAACCAGCTCCAGGAGCTACCCAAGTCCTTCCTGAAAGCATCTTCCCAGGTCCAGGAGGTCTACCTGGGCTTCAATGCCCTCACCTTCCTTCCTGCCAGCCTCCTGAAGCCATCTCTGCTCCAGCTTCAGCTCTCCAACAACAGCTGGGACTGCAGCTGCGCTTTGCTCACCAACCTGGAGGGTTGGTCCAGCCAGGCTGCTGAGGTTATCTGCCACACACCAGAGCACTACCACGGTGTGGGTCTCCAGAGCATCCCCCGGGATGAGCTGTGTCGCTCACACAGCCTCACCGCTCTCTTCATCTGCCTGCCCCCTCTCCTCATCCTCACCACCATCACTTGGTGCTTCTGCCGGCAGAAGAAAAAGACAAACTACAGCCTGCAGAGCAGGTCCCAGAGCCACCGGGCCATGGCAGAGAGGAGCAGCGTTCCAGTGTCTGCAGAGCCTCACCACTACATCCCCTATGAGCTGCCTGCCGCTCCCTCCAGGACTGAGAAGAAAGTGCTCCTGGGGAAACAGGTTGTGCTCCAGCCCTTCGTGGATCCACTGGAGAGTAGCAGAGACCTCTATGAGGAGGTGGAGATACAGGTGGGATCCCCCAGCAGTTCCCAGGTGCCATCCCATGAAGGGCAGCTGGGCACCCCAGCACCAAGGGCAGAGGAGCTGGGCAGTGAGCCAGAGGTGGACACTGTCAGTGTGAGTGAAGTCCTGAAGGACTCTGCTGACCGGGGGAAGATCTACATGAGTCAGTCAACCAGCTATTACAACCTGGTGCCTGGCATCGAGCTGGAGGACTCAGACAACCTGGAGTATGAGACCATTGACCTGCACTGATGCCAGGACCTGGGCTGTGTCTGGGACACACCAGCAGGATGGCAGGGGCTGGGCAGGAGTGAAAGCTGCCAGCGCAGGAGAGGCATGAGTTGTTCTGCCATGGCTTACAGTGGCTGTTTGCAAAGCTGCACCCCCAGATACCCATCCCTTCCCCTGTGCTCCCATGTGAACCCCTCGCTTGCCATGTGCTGCAGCTGGGCAAGGGTGCAAGGATGCTTCAGACTCTGGGGACCCTGCCACAGGCTGGTGGTGCCTGAGGAAGGACATGGAGGGAAGGTGGTTTTGGGGATGAAGTGACGATGTTGTGTGCACCAGACCCACTGACCAGAGCTTCCTCTCTTGCTGGAACCAGCTGGTATCTGGCACAGGGGGGACCTGTGGGGACTGCTGCTCTCCAACCTGCAGAGAACAGGGTCTGGAGACATGAAACAGGGCTGGCCCTGCCTGTGTGGTCTGCAGGGGGTGTCACATTTGGATGAGGTGCCCTGGGCTTGTCAGGGGAAGCCTGTGGTGGCTCTGCCTGCTGCCCACCCCACACCCCACTGTGGCACAGGGACTTGAAACAGTCAATGCACATGAGCTGCTTCATGGAGTGTGCGTGCACACTTGTGTGAGTGGGTGTGTGAAGTGCACACACATGCAGGGCAACATCAGAAGGGCCCCTTGCAGCTAGCCCTGTAGGATCCAGCTCTCAGTAAGAAATAAATCATTTTACTTCTGGCAGTGCGACTCTATTCCTTTGTCTGTGCAGTTTGAGGTGGTGGGGAGCCAACCAGTGGGATGTGGAAGAGTGCAGGAATGGTGGACTTCACTCCTACCCCATCTATCTTCCCATGCCCTGGGTGATGGCCCAGTGCAGGTCTTGCCCAGCATCCCTGGAGTCACTCTGTCACCCTGGCAGAGCAGAGCTGGGCACTGGCTAAAGGTCAGCAGAGCCTTTGCCTTGGACCAGGATTTACAACTTGGGTGGGGAAGGTGTCAGCCTGCTGTAAATGCTGCAGTTCCTGAACAAAACAAGGATTCGTGGGACTCCTGGGAGCAGGGCAAAGGCTGGGGGTGCTGTAAATCACTGCCCAACACAGGCACCCCCAGCAAGTCTCACCCATGGTGCTCCAGCCCTTCTCTGGGGATGGGGGGGGACCCTTAAGTCCTGCTCCCCCTGCCCAGGGGGACATTCTCCAGGCTGGAAGCTGCATTGGCCACCCTGTCTGCTCTGGAGCTGTCCTGGGCCTGGTGCCCAGGCAGGAAGGGAGGGAGCTGGGCAGGGCAGGACGCGGTGCTCTGGCCGGCAAAGGAAGTGGTGTTTCCTGCAGAGTGCAGTGTGGTTTCCAGCAGCCATGGTGGGACTGCTCATTCCTAGCACTGCTCAGTCCCAGCCCCACCTGGGTTGGGGATGAGGATGGGTTGATTTCCCTTCATGTCTCCTGTCACTCATGAATGTTTCCCACTGGTTTATATCCAGCTGGAATTTTTCCTTCCCTGCACCCTCCTGGGCCCTGGGAAACTATCCCAGCCTTTAATATCCCTCCACCACCCTCTGCCAAGTACTACAGCCAGAGTATTTCAGTGTACCCTGGCTCATGCCATCCCCAAATCCCCACAGGGACACAGAAGGACCAGAAACTGCCACAGGGCAAAGACAGGACAGGCAGGGTTAGCAGCTGTCTTCAGGGGCTACAGCCCAGCCCATGGCTGCAGATTTTGAGTAGCGTAAACAACAGCTGCATTTTTCACCTGTGCTCTAGAAATACCTTCAGCCCTTTCCTGGGTGCCCCCTCTGATCACATACCCCGGGGTCCCATTCCCAGGGCTGCTGGGAATGATGTAATGTCCTGTCCTTTCCCCTCCTTCTCATGAAGCCTAAACTCAGATGCCACGGCTGCAAAGGGGAGTGACCCAAATCACCCCACTGGGTCTTGTCCAGCCCCTGCTCTGGTACCTGCAGCCCCCTCCCAAATCTCCGTCTGTGACAGGTGGCAGGGAGGTGTCACCAAACCCGGTGTTCCCTCTTCTTTGCCTGTGACAGCCCCAGCACACTCTGACATGTGTTTTCTCTAAGTATACTAGTTAAAATGTTCCCTTTCCTGCAAGTCCCCCTTCCTTTAAAGCTCCCGAATTTCCTCAACAAGCCATCCCTGCTTCTCCCCCACTGCCTTCCAGGTCACTACTGGACCTATTAAAGTGTAACCACAAGGTCATTTCCTGGCTTGGATCATGTCCTGTGAAAATACCCCGAAGTTAATACTGTGTGGAGCTGAGAGAGCCGCTCAACAGCAAGGAGCAGCACACAAAACAAGTGATTCCACCTGGGTTATGGTGCTGACTGGTCATCCTATGACAGCAGCTCTTAAAATTCAGACTCTGCACCTATCAGAAGTGGGTAAGGTCCTTAGCCCAGGCTTTTGCACTTCCTAAGTCTAGCCAGGCTAAAGCTGCGCTTAGCCGCAGCCCCTGCCCATCACTTCCTGGCTCAGAGCACAGCAGGCTTGCCCACTCCCTGCACCATCCATAGGGCTGTGCATCCCACAGCCTGAGCCACCTTGGGAGTGAAGTGCCACACACCCCTGGCCGGCTGCCCCTGTCCTCTTTCCATGTCACACCTCCAGCACAGCTCCAGGTGCCACTTTCGTTCCCGTGGGCGGTTGCCCTTGGCAGCTGCATTTCTCAGAGCAGTAACTTTGTAAGCAGTGTGCATTGATGAGCCATAATCCTGCTCATCAGGGGACAAGTTTATAACCCTGCTCTGACACCAAGCTGGCATTTGCTCCATAAGCCTGAGTTTCTCCATCTGTACAAAGTTCCCCATAAACACCCTGAATGCTGTTTGCACTCTGTGGAGGACAAGGGAAGAGAAGAAACACACTCAGAGGAAGCAGCCATGACACATCCCTGCCAAGTGCCCTTATCGCCTCCACCCCACCTCTCTGGAAAGCAGGCGTTGCTGGAGAGCAGGGTAAGCTTACGCTGGATCACCATGGAGAAGGAACATGCTTGTGCAAACATCCCACCCAGCCCAGGTCCCACTGCCAGGGACTCCTGAACTGCAGTGGAACGCAGCTGGGAACAGCTCTGCTCAGTGCCCATGAGCACAGACCTGATCTGTCAGGCAGTGCCAGTGCACACCCATGTCACAACCTGCTGCCATTGGAACAGGTACCAATCTCCAGAACGCAACTCTGGCATTGACTCATGCTCAGCAACACAGGATAAACCCACACTCCCCAGGGCACCTCCTGCTGTTACACCTGGCAAACACGGCGCAGCATCACAGGAAAAAAACCCTCTCCCCAAAACCAAGCTATTTGAGGGGCAGAGAGTTGGATTTTTAAAGCATGAGACTTGGGTCTCGCCACAACTCTGCTTGGGGCAAGATGATCACGGCCACCTCCTCCAGAGCTACTAACTGTGATGCTGGGGCTGCAGGAAGCCTAACCTGCACCAGTGATCCAATGGATAAAGGAGGCTTTTGTGAAAATACAGAAATGGCATGAAGTGTGCGGTGTGTTCACCTGACAGGCACAAGGTGTGTGAGCCTGGCCTGCCCCATGGCACAGGGCCAGCCCTCAGATGGGCTCCTGACTTCCCCCAATGCCTGCAAAAAGGGCAACTATTTGCAGAGATTTACTTTCCTTAAGGACAGAAGCCTCTAGGAATAGTATCACCATCAGCCCAAAACATCCAGAAGAGCTTTTGTTCAGCACAGCTTTCCAATTCCACCACAAGTGACAGGACAGAAAGCTGGAGTTTGTATCCAGCTTTCGAAAGGGACAGACCATGACGTGAGCCTGGCCCTTCTGCTAGAAGGAATTGATCTTGCACTGGAATGAGACCAAGGAGGTCAGGGAAAGACCAGCTGGTCACTAAGCAGTGCCACCTAGTTTGGTTAAAAGATACTGGATCCTGCAGGGAATTGTACAACCAGGCAGGAAACACCAAAAGGGGCTGCTGGCCTGAACCAGGGGACGGGAGCTTGTGTAATGTGGAGGGCAGACGCACGAGCTACCAGCTGCAGAGGCTGAAGGCGTAACAGCCAAGTTTTCAGCCAGACTTAGCCCATTTCCCCACTGACCTCTCCAACACCCCAACCACAGCACATGCTGACCTAACACAGCACAGGAACAGGGGGGCCCAGACAGACCTCAGGAGCTCCCAGGAACCCAGAACTCTTAAAGGGGGTGGGCACTTGCACCTTCCTCCTGCTCATAGGTTGCCAGTACTGGACATTCTCCAACTTTTTCACACATACTTGGTCCTTTAAGTTACTTAGAACCCACGGAGATGTTTTAGTTGAGCACATGCAGGGTCAAGTTTTGCCTGAAGACATTAAAGGGCTCAGGGATTCCTAGAGTTCCATCTTCCTTCACATTTTACAATGCAGGTGGAGCTACAGAAGCCCCCTCCACACTGCACACACAAATGAGCACACAACCTGTTATGGTAGTAGACTCTGGGTTTTATTCATTCTCTCAGCACAACAGCTTTTCATTTGCCTTTTCTGGCCTTGATCTTCCTCAAGTAGAACTCTAATTCCTTGCCTTCCAACACGTAGCCATCAGCTCGGCCACACTGTCCAGGTCTGGAGGCAATGCAGGCTGCAAGGAGAAGTCATCCAGTTAAAGTCTGGCAATTCCCCACCCCAGTGCACACACCAAAGAACAAACACCGCACGCAGCCTCTCTGCAGCAGCACAGACGAGCAGCTCTTCAGTAACCGAGTCACCAGTTCATGTGCATACATCAGCAGCCCCCCGACGTACTGTGCTCTGGAACCTGCACTGCTGCTCAGTCCCTAATGAAGTCCTCCTCAGATCTCCAAATGTCATCGCTCGGGTTCAGTAGCAGAACTGGACAAAGGTCTCATCACCAGAAGACTTCAGAACACTCACTCAACTATTTGCCAGAGCTTGAAACATCAAAGCTCTTAGATGCCTGCAGCACGTTTTTCTGACACACACTTGCCCATTTTGCAAGTCTTGAGACCCATTTCTTTCTCAAAGCCCAAACAGGAATTACCAACTGCAGGAGCCTGGCTAGGCAGATTTCCCCATCCTGCCACAAGTGGGTTATCTCTGGAGAAGATGAAAGTACAAGTTACATTAATGCTGCCAGGGACTCACCAAGTAGCTTTCCTTGCTGGAACTGCTCCTCAAGAATACTTGCTATCTTGGCATTCTTCTTTCGCTCATCGTATTTTTTCTGGATCTTCTTTGAACGTTTCTTGTTCAGTATTTCCTCCTCTTCAGGAGTCTGAACCCAAGAGAAAAGGCAAAAAAAATTGTTAAACAAATGGCCACCTTCCACTAACACAGGTGTTTTCCACTATGATGAAGGAGACCCCTGTATTCTCAGCACTGTACTGTTTTCCAAGTCATACCTGGCCAAAGTACAAATACTTTGATCTCACAGAACCAGGTGCTGCATTTCGCTTTTGAGACCAAGAAATGAAACATTGCCAACCAGAATCACTGCTGGCAACTGAGCACAGTGCCCTAGGGAAGGCTGATCTCAAGTCAATGAAACTGCAAAGGTTTCCTTGGTGAATTAATCCTCCTACAAAAAGCAGTGAATACTCTTTCCCTCTGCAGAAATAATTAAAGAGCTTGGGTGTGGTGCAAGTCCAGGCAGACAAGTTACAAGCTCTCCCCCTGCTTCTGCACTACACAGCACTCAGATGAGAAGTGCTTTGCTTTTAATGCAAGGATTAACCTGAACGCTACATGTGGGGTTTTAGATACCTTCTAGCAGTTCAGGGTTTGATTCTTAGATTAATGGCTCAGCATAGTTTCAAGACACTTACAAACATGCTTAAGTTTAATTAGCAATCCCCAAGCTTCTCACCAGCACAAGAACCCGACCTGCAAAGTCTTCCTCAGCATCCTAAATTGTCATCGCTCTCCCTTCAGTAGCAGAACTGGACAAAGGTATCATCATTAGAAGACAAAGATTTCGACAGGCAGGTCCTTGTGCACAAATGGGTGTAACACCTCAGGGAGAGCTCCTGGAACTGAGCACCCCATTAGGAGAGCCAGACTTATCCTGGGAACCTATGGGAACACAGCTTGGATAACCAATGTAAGCACTTCTGGGTACCCAACCCCTATTCTGGCAGGCCCTGTCTGTTCAGGATGGGTAACTGCCCTTGGCAGGGCACACTCTGCTCTGCCAGGAGCCAGAAGGACAACCCCAGGCGTACCAGTTTGGCGCCCTTCTTGCGTCCGAGGGGCAGGGCATAGTGGGCCTCGTACCACTGCCGGTACGGGGTGCTGTCAATGAGCACGATGCAGTTCTTCACCAGGGTCTTTGTCCGCACCAGCTCGTTGTTGGAAGCGTTGTACACAACATCAATAATTCTGGTCTTGCGAGTGCAGCCTTTCAAAAGAAGAGCATGAGTTCAGACCTACAGGGATCAGACAGCTGAGTATACAGCATCTCACATATACCCTTTAAATAACTTCACACTCAACATCCCATCCAGGGTCCTCCAGCCTGCCTGGCACTGAAATAAACATAACTAAAAGATGCATCTATTTTTCATCAGTCAAACTTTCTGCTGTTAGGACAGAAATCTACACCTGGAAATTAAATCCCTCCTACATGAAAAACCAGGATCAGTGGCCTTGCTGAAACTCATCTCAAAAATATCTAAGCAATGCTAGAAAATAGAATTTCCAGACTGCAAGATCAGCAGATGCCAACTAACATTGCACACAGGGCTCAATGCTATATGCACTTCCTAGAATTACTGAATTAAGCCATACTAAGCGGGACTGCTCTGCAACACATTCCAGAAATCATTTCTCTAGGGTGAGGGTTATGAATAAACTGAGAGGGGAAGCTGGTGTTTTCACCCTTCCAAGACCCACCTGAAGCATGCAGTCTTAGCTACTAGACTTGACTGTTTAGCAGTCACTTGCCCTGAAAACAGCCCTCCACATATGCAAAGGTCATGCACAAGATGGGTCTTCTCCCTTCACTGATGTACCTCGTCCCTGTCACAAGGCATGCCCAGCCTCTTCACATGTGCAATACTGACTGTAATGGCACTTTTCACTGCACAGACAATGCTCTGAGATAACTGAAAGCGCATCCTGTCCCCTCACACCACGCAGGTCACTAACCCACCACCTTCCTTACTGGTGTTTTACCGTCCTACTCAGGAACACTGACTGGGCCCAGGCTCAAGTGATAGTGTTGTCAGTTTGTAGATCAAAGAAAACCCACCTTCCTCAAGGGAAATATGAGAGTCCCCTCTTGCTTCTAGGCTTCCCACTTTTGCTCAGCAAAGCAGGAATATGAAATAAACAGCACATGCTAATGTAATACTGTCCTCTGGTCAGGCCTCACAAGCATCCTCAGCACCTTTCTCTGTTGCACAGCATCACTTACCTTTCAGTAACCATATTCACTGCTGAACAAACCTGCATTTATGAAGAACTATTCATATTTAGGATTTCAGCCCCTCTTTAGTCCCCCTCCCCCATAAAAAGGCAAGCATGTCACTCCGTGGAACTATGACACTCCTATCACTGTGAACTTAGTGGAAATCCAAGTCCCCTAAAGCCACATAAAGTCAAAGTTATCATCATCACCATGCATGCTGCTTCAGCTGCAAGCTCCAGGATGTTCAATCCAAGCCCACAAATCCATGCTTGCATCCCTCTACTCTGCTGCAGTACTGAAAACCAGCACAGGTTTCTCTTCCACGCAGCAGGCTCACCATGTACTTACATTCTGACCCCCAGGAGAAGTTGCCGACATCCAACCGAAGGGCTCGGTACTTCTTATTTCCCCCACGAACCCTCACGGTATGAATCCGGCGTGGGCCAATCTGCAATCAAAAACAAACACCAGGCTGCTGATGGTGCTGCATGGCCCTCACAGGAGCCCAGCACAGTCCTAACCTCGAAGGCAATGTGGTCAGTGTAACTATGACAAACCCCAGCATCGGCAGATGCAGTAAATGACCAGAACGGTCTGTTGCATCTACCTAAGGTGAAAGCTTCATCACTCCAATTGCCTCTTACTGCAAAAATGTATCACTGCTTTCCATCAGCAGAGGGGCAAATACCACGTTTTAGAGAAGTAGTGTTAGATATTCAACCCCACACCAAAGAGCATGCATTTAAACCTTTAACAGCACAAGAACAGCAACTTGAGTTTGAAAACACAGTTCTGACCACCCTCGCCCAATCACTCACCTTAGTGTTGGCGGGAGGTCGCCCTAACTCATACTTCCTCTTCTTATGGTAGGGCTTCCTCTTGCCCCCAGTCTTGCGACGCTTATGCCAGTTGTCCCTGGAGATACCTGAATGGAGAGCAGTGTGGTCAGAGGGTGGGACGAACCCGCCTGGCTGCAGCAGCAGGGCACGGCTCTGAGTCCTCAGCTCTCCAAGGTTGGTATCCGCACAGTGCACTCAGCCTTATGCAGCAGTTAGAGAAGCTTCATCATTGATACTCAGATCTGCCCCGAACACATCCCTTCCAGCAGAGCTGTATAAGGAACACAGACCCCTCTTCTGTGTCTTCTTTGGGAAGCTGCCTCCCAACGTACCTCGCGTGCTGGGCACTCTCTGCCCGACGCCGATCTGACAGGCACACTACAGCAGTCATCCTACGCTACTGGCAGGATGTGGTGGGTCCGCTATAGGAAGGGACCCCCATCCCCCCTGTCCGCTGAGCCCCTACGGAAGACACCCCAAATCAACTCAGCCTGCTAGGTCCCCAACGGGGACCATCCCTGCAGAACACGCCACCTCCCGCAAGGGCACAAGCCGCCAACTTGAGAAGTGTTACACAGTGCCAGCCCGCACTCCTCCTGCTGAGTTCACTGGACGCTGTTCCACCTCACCCGCATCTGCTCATCTGCAGCAGACACCAAGAGCAAGCCCAGCGTTCGGGATCTGCAGGAAATCAAGGCACACCGAGACGAGGCCGCCCGCCCCCATCATCCACCAGCCGCCATGTTGGGCCCGCTCACCCTCCCCCCGCCAGCGGCTCGGCACTACCGCAGCCGCCCCCGATGGAAGACGGCGCAGGCCAGCGGCAGCCCCCGCTGCCACCCGGTGAGGGACTGGGGCGGATGCGGCAGCGCAGCGGGGGGATGGCGGCGGATGTCGGCAGGCCCCGGGTCCCTCCACTCACCCATGGTGCGGCACCGGCGCAAAGAGGCGGGGCGGAAGCTCGCGGGGCGGCTTGGCGGGGCGAGCTCTCGCGAGGCGGTGACGTCACCACGCCGCCAGCGCGAGGCGCGCGCCGTTGCCTGGAAACGCGGCGGCGCCGAGGGGAGGCGGTGGGCAACGGCGGCGGCCTGCGGGGGCGGCTCTGCCCGCGGGCCCCGAACGAAGTGGGCATTGTCGGGGGTCTGTCTGGCGCAGGCCCGTCCTTCCTGCCCCGCGGGTCACCGCGCGAACGCCTCCGGACAGGGCCCAGGGCCCGGCGTCCCGCGGCGGGGCCGAGGGAGCGCAACAGCCCTCGCGCACATGGGCTGCGTGTCGTGATAGCGTCATAAACATTTGCATGCTCGATGTGCACCGCTGGGTTCATTAGCATATCCCACATTAGTATTCAGATTTATTGCCTTACCCAGGGTGCATCGCGCGTCGGCGGGGCGGCCCCGGTCGCGCTTTCCGCCCCTGTTCCCCGGGACTGCTGCGTCCGGCGCGGGCTGGATCCATGTCCTTGCCACGGGAACAGGCCGGGGCGGCAGGAGAGCCGATGGAGACGCCACAGAGTCGCCGTGTTCTAGAGAGAGACAGCTGAGAGACGGCATATGCGCGAGGAAGAATGGTGGCATACTCTGGTTTCTCTTCAGATCGTATAAATCTTTCGCCTTTTACTAAAGATTTCCGTGGAGAGGAACAGGCACGAGTGTCGAGAAATTTTTTGAGGCTCCATTTCGGTGGAGCTATCTCTTTTCTGGTTGAAAAATAGAAGTAAATAAAAGTTTCCTGAGGGGTGTGGGTGTTGTCCATAGGCAGCGGAGAGAGCTGTCATCGGGGAGGTCGTGTAAAAACTAGGAAACCTTGGTAATTGGGTCATCCACGATGGGTCTGTGTCCCGATTTCAAGGGTAGATTATAGCAACTGGCTGGACGGGCGCGGCCAGGATGCTGTGGCCATTGACATTATGTCTACGTGGACACAGGTGACAAACGCGGTGCCTCAGGGCTGTGTCTTGGGGCTGGAGCTTTTAGTAACTTTATCAAGGACACAGACAGTGGGAGTTGAGTGCACCCGCAGCCAGTTTGCAAGGTGAGTGGTGTGGGTGACATACCTGAAGGACAGGGTGCCATCCGGGGCACAAGAACCTCATGAATTTCAACAAGTCCAAGTGCCCCGTGTTGCCTCTGGGTCTGGACAATCCCAGACATGAGAAGAACTGGAGAACACAGACTGGAAAACTCACTGAGAGCAGCTCTGCTGAGAGGGAATTGGGGGGTCTTAGGGGTGAAAAGCTGGACATGAGCCAACAGTGAGAAAGCCAACTGCATCCTGGGCAGCAGGTCAGGGGAGGCAATTCTGCCCTTTCACTGCTGAAACCAGCTCTCTGGTCCCCAATACAGGAAAGACATGGATCTGTTGGAGCAAATCCAGAAGAAGCTATGAAGATAGTCAGAGGGCTGGAGCCTCTCTCCTGTGAAGATAGGCTGATAGAGCTGGGGTTGTTGAACCTGGAAAAGGCTCTGGAGAGATCTTATTGAGGCCTTCCAATACTTAGAGGGGGCCTATAAAAAAGAGAGAATGACTTTTTACAAAGGCATGTAGTGATAGGGCAAGAGAGAACGTTTTAAAATTAAAAGAGAAGAGATTTAGACTGAATATTTGAAAGGAATTCTTTATTGTGAGGGTGGCGAGGCGCTGGAACAGGTTGCCCAGGGAAGCTGTGCCTGCCCTATCCCTGGAAGTGCTCAAGACCAGGTTGGATGGGGCTTTGGAGCGATCTGGTCTAGTAGGAGGTGTGCCTAATCACGGCACAGGGATGGGAACGAGATGATCTTTAGGGCCCCTTCCAACCCAGACCATTCTATGATTCTACTTTATTTTCCTTACAATTTTTAATTTAATACTATTTTATTTAAATTGTTAAACTCCTTAGTCTCAACCCGTGAGTTTCTCATTTTTACCCTTCCCGCGGGGTGGGGGCAGTGAGCGAGGGGCTCCACGGTGTCCAGCTGGGGTTAAACCACGATGGGAACCCGCGAGCCCTGTTGAGGCTGAGGACCGGGACCGGCCCCAGCCCCCAGCGCCCGGCGGGGCTGAGTCCGCCCCGCCCCGTCACCGGTCTGATTTGCATACCCAGGCTGCCCCGCGGTCCCGCCGGTGTCCGGCCCCGCTGCTGTCCAGCGCTGCGGCCGCCGCCCCGCCGGGCTGTGAGGGCTGCCCGGCGTATGCGCTCCCCGGGGCAGGACCGGGGATGCGGAGCCGGGAACAGCAAACGGGCCGAGTGTCGCCCTGACTGTGGGAGGGTGGAGCAGACGGCGGCTATGTCGGGGAGGGAGGAGATGGCATACTCTGGTTTCTCTTCAGATCGTATAAATCTTTCGCCTTTTACTAAAGATTTCCGTGGAGAGGAACAGGCACGAGTGTCGAGAAATTTTTTGAGGCTCTACTCCGGTAGAGCTACATTTGTTGCAGTTTAAAAACAGATAAAATTCCATGTGTTTACTAGAGATGTTATTCAGTGCTATAGAACCAGTTGCGTACGTGTTCCGATAGCAGTCACGCTTGTCTACTTTCTGTGGGGTCTCCGCTCGTTCCACCGGCCCCGAGGCTGGTCTGTCCGACCGCGGCTGGGGCATCCCGCAGTCCTTCCCGGGAGCACCGCCCCCGCCCGCTCCAAGCCGCAACTCACGCAGCAGGGCCGACCGCCCTGACCTCCCTTCCCCGGGAGCCGCAGTCCTGCCCGCGCCCAAGGGACTACATCTCCCGGCAGACCTCGCGCCCCACAGCCTACGACAATCCCGGGATTGCCGTGGGGGCGGGGCCTGCCGGGAGATGTAGTCCCGCTGCGACTCCCGGCAGCCCTCGCGGCACGCCGGCGCGCGGGGTTTAAACCGGCGGCGGTTGCCGGGCGGGTGTTTCGCTGCTGGGGTGGGACGTGGTTCCTGTGCCCGTGCCATGGACTCCGGCCTCTACCGCAACGTCCACCCCGGCGTCGTCATTAACATCCAGCGGAGCAATGGTGAGGAGTGGGGAACGGGGAGTTTGCAGGGTCCCGGCCGCGGCGTGGGGCGGCCAGGTTGGGGCTCAATGCCGACTTTTTCCAGGCTTAATCCATAAGGCAACGGTGAAGGTGGTGAACGTGGAGCACTCCTGCGTGACCGTGGAGTGGTCTGAGGGCGGCGCCACCAAAGGCAAGGAGGTGGGTGAGAGCTGCTCGCGGCCCCTTCTTCCCCGGGTGCTCCAACGCTCCCGGGCCCCGGCGGGATGTGCCCCGGGAAGCCCGAGGCTCGTCAGGAGCGGCGCAGCTCTTCTGCCCCGCTGGATGGGCAGCGCTCGTCCCGCGCTGCTGCAGCTCGCTCCGCGCTCTCCTTGTTTTATGCATAATGAAAGCAATGCCCCACATGCACTAAGGTAAGGTGTGAGAGCTGCAGTGCCAAAGCTGCACCTTTTGCCTTCCAGAAGGGATCAAGGAGGTGTTGGGCCTCTTGCACTGTTGACTGCTGATGCTGAATGTCCCAAGATTCTAGTTTTCCAGCTCTTTGGGCTGTTTGTTGGCTTTCCATGTCTTTTACTATGGCCTTCAGGCTTTCCTTAAAATCTGTTACTAATAAGGTGCCGTGTTAACAGGGCTGGGTTTGATTTCCTGAGTCTCTGCACCAATATAACATAAATACAGTGTGAGATGGGATGGGAGAGAGGAGAGTCTGGGGCGTTTGAGGCTGATGTGGCTGAAATCCTGTCACTTAAAAAAGTCTCTGTCACTGAGCAAAAGTACTTGTCCTTCTGGTGTCTCTAGAAATGTGCAGACTCTGGATTTCAGTGAAAATCTTAGAAGTTGCCATTGGCTGGTTGTTTGAAACCAAATCTTACTTTGTGCATGTGCCTGCTGCATTCAAATATAAAAAAAAAATACATGTTCAGATATAATTTCTGGCTAAATTGCTTGCATGTGTCAAGATGTTAAATCTTTAGGAAGATACTTCAAAATCCAGTAGTTTTCTTATGTGCTTATGTATATATACTATGTGCTTACACATATATATACATATATATTGTCCACGTACCTGTTTCTGAGCTAATTCACTTTCCAATTAGCTGCTAACCAATTCCATATGAATTAGACTTCATAGGTTATTTCTCTTATGCTAGAAAGTGGTATTTTCACATTTTAGAGAGGTTCACCTACTTGCTTTCTTCTTTCATGGACTCTTATTTAAATAATTCCAAAGTTAATTGAGAACTCAAGAACTTCCTGGTGGTGCTTGTGTTGCCTTGTTAGGTTGCAATTGCAGTTGCAAGCTGCTGTGATAGTGGAATTTTTGTGTATAGGTGCTTCCAATCTCTTCATCAGGGATAGTTTTGAAAAACAGAACAGAGACTGCGTTTCTGTATTTGTGCTCGAGCCTGCCCTATCCCTGGCTTTGCCAGGGTGCCCCATCGTGTGGCAGGATTATAATTTCCCAGGAGGGTCAGTCAGGAGGTGATAGCTGACCTCAGGTGAAATCATTTGCAGTAGCAAGTGAAGATACAGTTGAGTTAAGTTATGGATTAAATGCTGAATCCTTCATTTCTCAGAGTCTAAGCAGCTATTTGACGTTTATTTCGGTAAGCACAATCGCACAGTAAACACTTAATGCTCTCCTAGCACAGAAGCCACAGAGCTGCTGAGATTTACTAAGATTAGCAGTGAGAGATTAGAGCAGGGGATGCCAAATGGGCTTTGCCCTTCTCTTCAGAAGTGCTCTATGGCACCTGCAGAGCTGTGTGGTGTTTGGCAGATGACGGTAAATGGCTTAACTAGCACATTTTGTCTGGTGTATTTAGATGTACCAGACTGTTCAAATGGAATAGGAACTACTGTTTTACTCTTCCAAGCAATTTGAATGTAACATTTAGCAGGCAGTGGGTCAAGTTTGTTTGCCTTCACTGAAAGTCCAGATTAGGAAAAAACAATTCCTAAGTGGTAGCAGCAATAGTCCACTATGTAAAATCCTGCCTTTGCTCTTGCAGGTTGATATTAATGATGTGATTGCAATAAATCCTGAATTATTAGAACTACCTGCTGCTGATGTGAAAGAGAATGTTCCTTTGCAAGACAATGTAACTTTACAGGTAAGTGCTTTAAAGTAGTTCAGTTTTTTCTAAGGTACTAAAGCATAGGCTTGTTATATATAATACTCTTAGTCTTAAAGTTTGAGATCTCTACTTGTCTTTTCTGTCTCATAGTTAAACTTCGGTCAGAAATTCTTGTTGTATTGATGGTGCCCTGAAGAGCAGTGCTAGGTGTTTGCTGCTTACTGCAATTGTTTACAGCATTCCTTGTTTTTCAGAAACAGAAGCGTAGAACAACACTTTCAAAAATTCCTGCTCCCCGGGAAGGTGAGAAAATGTTGTTTGTTTTTTTTTTTTCTCTGCTATACACTTGTGGAACTGTGCTGGCCTGTCATTGTAGCTATAATATTCTACTTTAGTACATCATAAGGCTGCTCATTCAGGCAGTGCTAACTGTCTCATACCAATATTTTGGACTCCTGAGGGCAGGAAGTTTCCTAACAGGTTGCTGTCCTGCTCCTGTGAGCTGGGGTTTGTGGATGTGTTCTCCTCTTCTGCTGTAGTTATTCCCTGCTTTAAATGTCACTAGGCAGTTGCTGTTGTAGTGAGTTTTAAAGTTCTGTATGGAGTTTTGCAAATGCCACAAACAACAGAAGTTAAGTGGCAGTTATTAAGATTAAAAGTGTCAAAATGAGAGTGGAAAGGACAAGAAAGAAATAGCAGTGACAAATGTATGTCTCGTCATCAAGCAGTCTCCCTAGACAATAAGTAGATCTTTATGCTTGGAGACGTTTTCAGAGCAGGCAGCCAAAGTGCCAGCTGGTGTGCCCAGCTCCCTGATTACATGTCAGTACAATGTGTTGAGCAAAGCCAGAAGAGTAGATAGAGATGTCAGTGTGGGATTGCTAAGAAATTGTTCTTCCTGAGGTGTCAGGAGTTAGAAAATGCCTATTATCTGCCTTCTTTTAGCTTTATTAGCTGACTCTATGCTGTTTGAATTGCAAATAGCAGCATTACAGGTCTATTTGTGTGATATTTGTCTATCACTGTGTGATGCTGAGCTTGAATCATTACTAATTTAATGATTCTCTTAAAGTGCATAGTAAGCTAAAACTTGTGCTTCTCCATGCAATTGAGCTGTAAACAAAACATCTGGGCTTGTCTACCCTCTTCTGTTGCATGCAATGCAAGACTTGTGCTTCTCCATGCAATTGAGCTGTAAACAAAACATCTGGGCTTGTCTACCCTCTTCTGTTGCATGCAATGCAAGACAGAAGACAACAGTACAAATTGCCTGGCACCAGAGAGGCAGGAGTTGTCCAAGAATCTTAAAGTGTAAGAAATTGTTCTGTACTAGAGTATCCTGATCTTTCTCAAATTCAGAGAACTCCATAAATTTTGTGAACTGACAAGCAAAATGATGTGGCAAAATTATGACTGTCTATATATAGGTCTGTTAATAGAACTGGATAGCCAGCTGGAAGACACAAGGTGTGTTAATCCTGTCACTGGTTGATGGAAAGATGTCCTTGCAGAGGTCACAGTTCTCCTGAAGTATAGAATCTAATTGTATGTCTGAAATATCTGTTGCCTGTCCTACTGGCACAGTCTTGTCCCTGAAGACCTCCTCAGAGCTTAAGAGAAGCAGTGTTCTCAGTATTCATCAAATAATTTCTGTTGTTATAATTAGCTAAAGCCCAGCAGTGTCAGGGCATCTGTCCTGCTGCAAACTCTGTGCTGCACCAATTAGAAAGCTAACATTGGCTTCAGACTTGTTCTTAGACTAAACAAATTAAAGAAGATCAGAAGGTGTCTGTCTCCATCTTATTCAGGAAAGGAGAGAAGCAGAAGCAGTGCTTTCAGAATTAAGAAATAGATACTGCCTCAATCCCATGAATCAATAGGAAGTTTTGAGGATGCTGAATATCCTCACATACAAGAATCACTTGAATGAAACCCATTTACATGAAGTGAATCCTCCAGTTAATCTCCTTGTCCAGGAGCACCAGCATTTATAGACACAGTGCTGCTGAGTGTGAGATGAGATCAGGTCTGGACATGTGTGACAAGAGAAAAGGGAATAAAATGCCCTTTTTGAGTATAATGAAACTGATGCTTTTTGTTTCTAAAATTGCAGCAGTCACCTCTGCACATGAGCAGAAGATTCAAGGTAAAGAGTTAACAGGCAGGGGCACTGAATTTTGGGTATGGTTCTAAGGAATTTGATTCAGAATTGAAATGAACCCTTGGTCTTCAATAGATCTGGTGTCTTTTGAAATAATAGTGATTCATTCTGGATAAATTCTAATAATTGCTAGTCATGAGAGGTGAAGGAGTTCTAGCTTGCACATCACACTTTCTTTTTCATATCAGATTTGCTTTTTTTAAACCTATTGAGGTAAACATTCCAATCCTTCCCCTAGGAAGCTTTGCAAAGGAATTGATCTCAGTGAAAGAAATACCTTGGCATATGAAAATGGAGACTGCCTACAAAGGGACTTTTTTCAAAGACTTGCTGTTGTGATTATACAGGGTCTTTTCGCTGAATGTAGTGCCATGGAGCTCCCAGCCTACTGTGCACCACACACAGCCTGTGTGTGGGTGCCCACATGGTGGGTGGGCACAATGCTGCCCATGGCCATTTGCCAGGCTGCAGTACCCTTGTCACCATCAAAGAGTTAATTCAAACAGCCCTGCAAGTGTGAAGCTTTGGAGGTTTTAGCAATTCTCTAACTTGAAACTTCCTCCTTCCTAGGTATTAAGGTGCTGGAACTGCCATATCCTTATGTAAATCCTTAGTGGTATCTGAAAGAAATTCACTGGAATTGCAAATCTGGAATGAAGTGTTTGCTTTTCTGTAGTGCTGTGTTTATTAATCACTTTTCACCCATATGCATTGCTTTGTCCTGCACTTTGCTGATCGGAAAGATTCTTTTAACCATACTTTGTTCTCCACTGCTCTGTACTTTGTGAGCAATTGATTAATTTCAAGTGTCTGAGTGTCTCTGGATTCCTGTTTCCAAAGCTGTGCGTGGCCGTTCCAGGATGACTGCTATCACAGAATCCCAGTGCAGCTTCCCAGTGCAGGAAGATGAGATGGCAGTAGATCCCTGCACTTCTTTGCAATCCAGAAAATATTTGTCACTTCCTGGTGAGTGGAGAAACATTCCAGTGAATTCTTAATGTGAAATAATTTTCACTTTGTGTGCATTTAATTATTCAAACTGCAAATCCTAGTGGGAGAGCAACCTGAACTCTTTCATAGATAAAATGAGAGACCTAGAGGTCTGCCACTCTGCAAATATCCAGAGCTCCTACCTGAAGTGTTTTCCAAAGGACTTTGGAAACCATGTTGTGCATAATGATGTACTTTCTTATCCAGAGAGCTGTGGTTGTGCATGTTAGGTGGATATGGTAGCTGCTTAATGCCATAAAGTGGTGTTCATGGGGCTAGAGTGGGAAGAGAAGTGCCTTAACACTGCAGACAACACACCCTGTAACTGTACTGGTAATAGTTTTACCTATACAGGTTGAGTAAAGAAAGAACTTGAGCCTTCTTGAATTACAAAATTGTAGTTATTTATTTTACCAGGCCACTCTATGAATAGCTGAGGGCATGCCTTGCATGTCAAGTTCTACAAAAACACTGAAATAAGAAGCTTGATAATAAACTCTTGTCTAGTTGTTTTGGCCTTGATTTGCAGCATTGCATAAAAGTTGGTGATTGGCAAAGGATTTAAAAGTTTACTTGGTCATTTACCACAGGTTTTAGATCGTTCTATCTCCTGCTGCAGGAGTTGAGCAATGCCTCTGGTCTGTGAGGCTTTAGAAATTACAAAATTATTCTTGATCTCTGCAATCTAATTATTGGTTTTGGTCTGGCTTCTTTCTGCAGCTGGCCAAACCAGGGCTAGTGGGCTGGGTTGTGTTACAGAAGCCTCACTATCAAGTGTAAATGGAAATACAGAGAATCATCTGCCTGCTGCTAGAAAGTGCTCTTCAGACAGCCCAGGTACCAGAGAGCAGTGGATAAAAACTGACTCATCAGTCAGCAATGAATCACTATGTGATTGCTGCTTTGTACACTCAGAAGCTAAAGCTTTGAAAAGGTGGCTTTGGCAGCAAGACAGAATATCTTGATCATTTTTTATTAGAGATGTGTAATTCTGTTATAGTGGTATTGCCTCAGAAATGCTGCCTTTGCTTTAGGGTGGTAGCGTGACTTCAGAGGCAGTTTCTGTGACAGATCTGGTTTGGGAAGGAAGTGCTGCAAAATTAATGGCCATCCTTCTGAAGGTGATTGTTTCCTGTATGAGCTAGTCTGTCAGCAACCTGGAAAAGTTGAAATGTTTGTCTTGTGCTTAAAACCTAGTATGAAAATTTAATCCAAGGAACTGTTTTCATTCTATCTAGTTCGAAGAAGATCTAACGTTGTGAAAGAGATGGAGAAAATGAGAAACAAGAGAGAAGAAAAGAGAGCTCAAATTAGTGAAATCAGGATAAAACGAGCACAGGTGGAGTACTCTACAATACACCTGTAAGGGGAAATTCTGTAGGACACTGTACAACAGTAGTTGAAAACAAAACATAGTTTGGACAGTTCTTAGAAAGTTGTACATAAAAGTGGATTGATTCTGGTTTCAGAAAGTTCTGAATGTTGTAAAATGCTTTTAATTGCACACAGCTGCTTATTTAACAGGTTCTGGGACCTTTTTTGCTGTAACAGATCAATTACATTCACGTCCATGGTTTTTCCATGCAGGAGTTTGACAGCACCTGTCCAAACTGGGAGTTTGCACGTATGATCAAGGAATTCAGAGAAACTTTAAACTGCCAGCCAATATCTATAAGTGATCCAGTAAGTAAATACTGAGGCTACTAACTGCAGCCTGTAGACAGACTTCTCTATTTTGTACTGAAAATGTTGACATCAAGCAGTTGGTGCATCACTGCACCTTGGAAATTGTCTGAGCACATTGTGAGCTTGAGGCAGCTGGTGGTATCCGTGAGGTCACTTGCCTTCCCTATTTAGGGCTAAGCTGTCTTGTTTTACTTTGCATGTGTCACTAGTGAAGAGCCTGTGGTTCAACAATTACCATGCAATGATGTGTGACCATCAGTGTTTTTCAGTTTTAGTGGCACAGCCATTGTTGTAGGAATAGGTATAATTTAAAATGGACTGTTGACCTGTTACAGAATATGTTAATATAAGTAGGTTATATGGATTTTAAATACCTCAAAAAGTGGAGGAGCAAAAGTAGAGGTTAAAAACTAGAGAACCCTGGCTCGGTCAGTACCCTGAGCCATTAAAAACCACAGTGTACATATCACTGTGTGACAGGAGAAGAGCTTGTTACCTTTGCCTTCTGTCTCACCCAATGGCATATGCACTTCCCAGCTCATCTGATGTGTAGCTGTGCTGCACAAATAGCTAAACTTGCTGCATCAGTAAAGAACTCCAGATCACAAAAACCTCTGGGGTAAATGACAGTATTAATTTGCCTGATTAATTATTTGACCATAGCTGCAGCATTGACATTGTAAGTTTTGTTGGAAAGCTGGCTGAGGACTACACTTTTTACTACTTCTGGTACAGAGTACTTGGGGCAGTTTCTATAGCATTGCAGCATTTCCACCTGATACGTTGGAGAATGCTACATAAAGGTAAATTATTTGTAGTGTTGCTTTTTCACTGAATGCACTTTAAGATTGACATCCCTGCATGAGTGGGTTGGCTCAGAAGCAACTGATCAGCGTATAGAAAAATGGATGTGAGGGAGCATCTGATCTCTCTGTAATAAAGAGTGAGTGTAACTGGAAAATAATTACGTATTTTCTTACTTTTCTCTTAGATAGAAGAGCACAGGATTTGTGTCTGTGTGAGAAAGCGCCCTCTCAATAGGCAAGGTGAGTGTACTGACCAAACAGCTGTCTTGAACAGTTTGACTTTGTTCATTTTTGTTAAAACTGAGGGTCTTTTCTGTCAACAGAACTTCTCAAAAAGGAATGTGATGTGGTTACTGTTCCGAGCAAGTATGTCCTGATGGTGCATGAGCCAAAGCAGAAAGTGGACCTAACAAAATACCTTGAAACCCAAACATTTAGATTTGACTTTTCATTTGATGAAACTTCTTCAAATGAAATGGTGTACAGGTAATGCTTGTTGCCCACTGGGAATGACTTTCAGATAAAAGCATGCAGCTATGGCTAGATGGCATCTAAGCTTAAAGAAACTGTTACCTGAAATAAGTATTAAAATCCTTTTTGGAGGAAGCCAAAGGACTGAAAAGTCTCAAGCTTATTTTTGGCATGGCCTTGCTGATTGCCTATGGATTTGCTTTTGTTTTAGTTTTTTTTTCTTAAAACTGATGATGATGAAGCAGGGTATGAAATATTTGCCTTAACTAGTTTTTATCTGTTGAATATTCAGATTCACTGCTAGACCTCTTGTAGAGACCATCTTTGAGGGTGGGAAGGCGACATGCTTTGCGTACGGCCAGACAGGCAGTGGCAAGACACACGTAAGTTTTTCCCCAGCGTCTCAAATTTTCTAGCTTTGATAAAGTATTTCAAAGCTCCCTGATGTTTGAGCATGAGTAGGATCGTGTAAGAAGTTTGGACCTTGGTTTTATTGTCTTAAAGCTAATACTTTGTAAGATGTTATCTCTTTTTCTGTAGCTATATGTACCAGTGGGTTTCCTTCGAGGTTGTCAGGAAAAGTGTACTAAAATCCCCCATAGGTGGCTTTTCAAAGATTTAGGATGTCCTGACATGTCAGTTTTAGTCATGACTATTTGTTGCCTCAAACGCCTGTTGCTGTTTAACTCCTGACTGAAAAGTGGGGCTATTAGCCTCCATCTGAGACAAAGGCCACTGTCTATCCTGTGTTTTGAGCTTGGAGACACTCCAAAGACTTCAGCAATTATATAAGAATAACCCTCTTGATGCACATAAATACTTAAGTGATCTGGTATTGTTTGTGAAGTGGGTGAGTTAGCGTGTTTGCTTTCTAACCACTCCTTCCAGTCTAACAGCTGCAGTTTCAAGAGTTGTGAAAATTGTCTTCTGTCTCAAAAGATAAAGCTTGCTCTAAATTTTCAACAGCTGTGTTGTCTTTAACTTTCTTCTTCTGGGAACTATGGGGAAGAATCCTCATAGCATGATAGTGGAGCCAAATGTGCTGTTCTGATCCGCAAGAAGTGCTTGCTTCAAACCACAGTGATCTGCACTGGGCTGGACTAACTCACTGCTTTGAGTAATCAGAGTTGTTGCTGTCATTCAGTGTCAGAGGCAAGTTTTAGGCTAGCACCTCTTATCTTAAGTGTTATATAGTGAGCTGTAGATCTCTTCCAGTAATCCAGACAGAAAGTTGGAAGTTGATAGAAGTTTGAACACAGGCTGCTTTCATTGCACTGGGAAGGGCAGAGAAACCTGCTTATCTGAGCATCATTGCAGCTGTGGAATACAGCTGTGATGCACTAAAATCATAGGTGAAGTTACTTTCCCTTCCCAATCCTAGGGGACAACTAGGACAGCAAGGACAACAGCTGTACCTTGAGACTGGAGTGCTGCACATTAAATTCTGGTAGATTGAGAATGTGTCATGGGATTGAGCTGTGTTTTAAATAACAGTGGTAGAGCAAGTCACTAGGATTGCACTGACTGAAAATTTTGTTGTGATTAAAGATACTTTGGTCAAAGGAGTTAAAGGTATTGTCTGCTCTAAATTTGTATTTTCATGTCATGTTAACTTTTCCAAGTAGCAGCAAAAATGTTATTCAACCTAGACCCTAACAAATGAAGCTTTATCTCTTCTGACCAGAGGCTGTTTGGTTGCACTGTCAATGCCATACATTTTCCTTGGAGGAACAACTGCTTTGACTCTGCACCCCAGAGCCTTACCGGCATTCAGCTGTTGCTTTGTGTAGGCCAGATCTTCTTTCTGAACTGATAGGGAATCTGCAAACTAATTTGGCACTGTGTTCCAGTAACCTCACTGGCATTTGGGCTTATCTGTGGTAACTTCCTAGTCTGTTTTTGGGACCGAGATCAGATAGGCTGACTTGTTGGTGCCATGCCTGACCTCTGGCCTTTTCTCTTCACAGACTATGGGTGGAGACTTCTCAGGGAGAACCCAGAATGCCTCAAAGGGCATATATGCTTTTGCCTGTAAGTTGATTCTTCTATAGATACAAAAGTCAAATTAATGCTTGTTGTTCTTAACTAGAGAAGATACGGTTTTGTATGGTTATTCGAAACATGTCCAGTAGAAGATACATAAAGTAATTGTGTTTTCAATAATAAGAGCTGGCGTTTGCAGGAGGTATGATTGGTTTTTTTATTCATTTAACAAAATATTTTTCCTCCACCAGAAGATATTTTTTTTATGATGATGATTTTTTAAGAGATGACACATTTTCTACTTAGGCATTTGCTGGGCAGAACCATTTCATTTTGATTCTTCTGCTTTGCTTTTGTCTCAGACATATCTGAGTACAACACAACTCTACCCATTTTTGATATAAAACTTGTTATGTGAAATACATACATGTGATATATGTATTGTTTCTTCCTATAAACCTTAAATGCAAAAAAAACCTAGCATGTCCAAAATTATTTCAGAAAATGGATGCTTAGAAGCCCCTTCTTAATATAATGCCTGGAAAGTACTATGAAACCCAACCTTTACCTTCCCTTTAGAACGACACAGTGTGAAACTAGTCTGTAGCAAGGCAGCTGAATCAGGAACAACTGTTGGCTGATCTCTGAAAAATAGTTATGACTGGCCCTGAAGGAGTCTTTGCTTTTCAGCTCAGCTTCAAAGTCTGGAGCTTAATTGTGAAAAGCTGCGCTGGATCCAGCCACAGGCTCAACTAATCTGGTATATTGTCTCCAAACCGCAGCAATGCAGATGTTCAGGGATGTGTGTTTTCTAGACTTTCTGCAAGATGCACTTGAAATGCAAACACGTGACTTTTTCAGGCCTGTCCAGAACAATAGAGGATCCCAGTGTTCCCTCAGAGCAGTAAGGATTGTTGTCTGTGGGTGACATTAGCAGTTGAAACTTCTGTATTCCCCTGTTTTCAGTCCCTGGATAAGGATTCTGCTGAATCTGTTCTCCAGATGGTAGCACAGCACTGATTGTTAGCATTTGTTTGGATAACTGTCACTCAGTGCTAGACACTGCCTTATAGCTGTGCAGTGTTTGAAAGTAGATCAAGTAGCAACTAGAATGTGTTTTAAACCAGTTAACTTCTGTCTTTCCTCACTAGCACAAGATGTATTCCTCCTCCTAAATCAGCCCAGGTACAGGAGTCAGAATCTGGAAGTCTATGTGACTTTCTTTGAAATATACAATGGAAAGGTATGATTTTTTTTTTAATTTTCAAATCTTGACCTGATTTCTTTGGTTGAATATTTCATAAGTAGCTGAGTCAAACTTAATACTTTAGATCGTTCTATGTATTTTGTTTTTATTGGTGTGTTTGGAATTGAATTGAAAGTCTATGTTAAAGATGCTGTTTCTATATAGCTTTGTATAAAGACAGGGAAAAATACTTACAAGGAGTCCCTGTTCAGGTTTGCCTCAATCTTGTTGCCTAAATATAGGTGTTTGACCTCTTGAATAAGAAGGCCAAGCTTCGAGTCCTGGAGGATGGCAAGCAACAGGTCCAGGTTGTTGGTCTCCAAGAGAAACCAGTTGGCTGTGCTGAGGATGTCATCAGAATGATCACGACTGGCAGTGCCTGCAGGTTTGGTGCCTTAAAACATTTAAGAAGGTCATGTCCTGTGGCATCTCCATGTTTAGAAAAACATATATGATGCCTATAGCTGGTGCTTTGAGATTTAAACAGAAGCTTGTTGTTCCCAGTAAAGGCACTGAGCAGCACCTCTGCATGAATACCAGAAAGTGGTTACTCAACAAAAGACTAGATGGGATGGGTTCAGCCTGCCTTCCATAGAAAACGTCAGAGCTCCCCGTTCATGTGTCCTCATGGAACTCCAATAAGAGAAACCATTCACATGAGGAGATGGCTGCCTTGGAGCTTTCTAGAAGTATCAGCTAGTTTACAGGAATACAAACAGCTCCATGTGGGCTTGTAGGATCAGGGAACAGCAGCTGGTATGAACCATAGTTGCAAAAATGGTTTGGCTTAACTGCAGGCAGATGAGTTATTCCAATGGCAACAAAAATACTGTATGTGGTTCAGGAATCTTGTCTAAAGAATCCTTGAAAGCAGGTGCCAAGGGACAGCTGTAGGCTTGGCGCATCATCCTCGCAGGAAAGGCTGTGGTAGGGGCAGCTCTGGCATCATACTGGTGTCTTTGATTGGGAGCTAAAATCTATATTACCAAGTGTTACCTGCTTCAGTTAAGTTGCAACTGCTGTGGAAATGTTAATAGGCAAATGAGAGCTCCTTGGCTTCTGTACTGCACTGTGTGGGCAAATATGTTCATCCTAAAAGCTTATTCAGCGTTCTGTGCATCCTTTTTTGGCTGGCAATTTAGTTAAGAACTGTTTTAACTTTTCAGACTACTCCCTCCTTTTTAACCAGTAGTGGGTGGAACAATGAACCTGCCAGCATTCTCAGGGAATAATTGACAGTGAAGGTCACAGGGAGGTTTAAATTGAAAGATATCACTCTGTGCCTTGCAGTGATGGGGCAGGTGCAGCTGCACAGCAGAGGTGAAGTGCCAAGGCAGCTTGGCTGGAGAAAGGGATTTACCATGATTGTAATGTGCTAGCACAGCTAATGCTGTTTAGTGGGGAGCTTGGCTGAGCTTACTGTATAATGGCAGATGCATTAGGAAAATGACGTGTGGCATGCTGAAGGTGTGACTTCCAGCTCAAGTCCATGTGAGGCCTTAGCACTCAGAAAGGCATTCCAGTGTAGGCTGGCTGAGTTGATCCAGGCAGCTTGAATAGTCTTAAATCTCTATAAGCAGGGTGCAGCTTCATATTTTTCACAAGTAGTTCTGTGCTCTTATATCAGCAGCAATTCCATAATTCACACAAACTCACAGTATTAATGTGCAGAATAAACCCTAGGAGATTAATTGAATGGCTACAAGTCTTGTCTAGTGCTGTCAGGACCTGTTGTCTTCTGTGACACATTTCTAAGGCTTGTTTGCATCTTTGCTGTAGGACATCTGGGCAGACTTTTGCAAATGCCAGCTCTTCACGCTCACATGCCTGCTTCCAAATCATACTGCGCCGAAGAGGACAAATGATTGGCAAGTTTTCTTTGGTGGACCTGGCAGGAAATGAAAGGGGTGCAGACACATCTAGTGCTGATCGGCAGACACGGATGGAAGGTGCTGAAATCAATAAGAGCTTGCTGGCTTTGAAGGTGAGCTACAGCTCATGGAGCAGAGTGATAATCCACATGTGGATTCTGTTCAACTCTGGGGTTATCTGTTCTGTTTCTTTCCAGTACAAGGAAAAAACAACTGAAGAAGTACTAGTTTAGGATGTGAGCAACCTAAGAATAGAGTATACTTCCATTTAGAATGTTTCCAGGACAGTAGTGCAGTCTTGTCAGGACAGATACTGGTCTAGCTATTTCAAGCTTCATTCAAGTTAATCTTGTTTTTTGGGGGGGTTTTATGACATATGATGACTACACCTACTGCCCTGTGACAGTCAAATACCCAGAGTATATTTTAAAGACTATGAAGAGCTTAGAGCAATACATGTGACCATTCTTCAGCCTGTTGGGTTTACCAGCAGTTGGTGGTTGATAGCTTGCAGGGGTGTTTGAAGAGAGATGCCGATACTGTATTCACAAGACTTGTCATTTCGTAGGAGTGCATCCGAGCTTTAGGACAGAACAAGTCTCACACCCCTTTTCGGGAGAGCAAGCTGACCCAGGTGCTAAGAGACTCTTTCATAGGAGCAAACTCAAGGACCTGCATGGTGAGTATGCACATGTCAAACCCAATGCTTAGGTTCTATAATTTGACCAAATAGCTGCATGTTCCTCTAGAGAGAGGGGGTTTTGACGTCAGAAAGCTTCAGATCTTTTAAAAAAAAAAAAAACCAACCAACCAAAAAACCCCATTTACCTCATGGAAACTTGTCCATGGTGAGTGAGATAATAAATTGGTGAGTTATGCCCAGCTCCAGTAGAAGCAGGGCTGTGGAAGTCTTTTTAATACAGTGAATCTGTGAGAGCTTGGTGTGCTCTCAAAGGGCTTTGCTTTCTGTGGATGGTGAGGCACAGCAGGTCCACACAAAGCCAGTAGAAAATTGGATACAGGGATGCTGGCATGTCCCACAGAATCCATAAAGAAAAATGGACTTGACTGTCTCAACTCCAACCCTTTGTCCTCAAGTGTCCCACCTGTGTGGTGAGATCTGTAGGAGCATTAACAAGCAAAAGTCAAGATAGGAGTCACTAAGGTTTCTTTTGTGTTTGCAGATAGCAATGATTTCTCCAGGCATGAGTTCGTGTGAGTACACCTTAAACACACTGAGATACGCTGACAGGTAATGGCCTTTCTGACCTGGGGATTCTAATCCTATTGTAAAAAGGTGTTTTAGCTGCTTTTACTCCGACCTTTGGAACCTCAGGTTCTCTTGTATTGTTTGTATTGGCAACCTGGAGGTTGGTTGTTAGGAGCAAAGTATCTTAGAGCTGTCATATGAAACTAACCTGGGTGTTCTGTGTGAGGCATAATAGAGATGATGCAAACCCATGAGTAATGTCTCTTTTCCTCAAAGGAATCTCCTCTCATGCTAGACTTCAGACTGGCCTGGTTCTTGTAGGGAGTTTATCCTGTCCTGAATGGTTGCCTCTGTGCCTTTTACTTTTTGTAGTACTTTGTTGACCCATCTGTAAGGGTGTGCTAAGAATGTGTCACAAATGAGTGTTTTAGGTCACTCAAAGAATCACTGGCAAAGGTATCAGCAAAAGCAGGTTTAAAATTAAATGAAAGACAGAGTTTGTTGTCAAGGTTCACTCTACTACTTACTAGGTGGTTAAAGCACACAGAGAAAAATTTGACTAAAATCAGTCTATCTAAAACCAGAATCAACCTAATATTATCTACCTGAAAGCCTGAAAAATGGAAAAAGGGGTAAGGATGAAAAGGAATAAGGGAGACCCTCCCCTTGAGTCACAAGATTCATGTGACCCCCTTGACCCCCCACTAGACCAATGGTTTGGGCCCAAAGATTTTAACTGCACCTAATCTGTAGCCTAATTTAAATAATTTAACATAAGATTCTATTGAATTTACTATAAGCACAAAGTATCTCACTTACAGGCCTAACTTACTTACAAATCCAACAGACTTAAGAATCTAAGAGAGCAACCTTCATATAGCATAGCCACACACACAGAGACCTGAGGAACTATGTGCAAGGTTTTATGTACCACCCACTGTGAAGGGACTTCAGTCCCAGCTCAGGTGATGTGAGTGTAACTGCCAGAGTGGCTCCTGGATGCCTGGACAGGAAAGTTTCCTTAACACAAACATCTCCTGGCTTTCCTTCCCACAGTCTTCAGGGGCTTCTGCCCACGTAATGGGGATGGTAATTGTGCCACTTTTGAAGTGCAGCTGATTGATTGTTTCTTGCTGAGCACTGATTGATTGCAGTAGCTGCTTTGTGATGCTGTAGCCAAGAAACTGACAAAGATGAATTTGAGTGACAAATCTTCTTGTTGCAGAGTGAAAGAGCTCAGCCCTCATGATGGATGTAGTGACACACAGAGTCAGATGGAGACTGAGGAGACAGAGACCAGTATAGAAGGCTCAGGTCTTCAATTCAATGTATGTGTGTGCAGTGGGCTAAACAGAACTCAAAGCTGGGAACAACTTGCTGTTCTTACCTGGGCTATTTCTTGCAGTTCTCCAAGGACGAAGAGGAAGAACTCTCTCCCCACATGTTCAGCTATCGAGAGGTTATGACTCAAATTAGTGAATGGGAGGAGAAGGTTGTAGAACAGCTCAGAGAACTGAGACAGGTATGGGGAAGCAGCAAACCCAGCCCAGACTGCCTTCTATATGTTGATAGCAGCTTGCTTTGTCTGAGCCAAGTGCTGCTGGGGAGGCAGCAATGCAAGATGCTGTACCAGTGGTGTTACTTTTTCCTGCCAACTTTTTCCTGTAGTTTCTGGCTCAACTGGTTAAACTGGGGCATTCCAGTGCTTTTGCCAGTTCCTTTTCCCCTCCAAATAGCAACCTCTACTTGCTGCTAATGAGCACTGACTGCTCCTGGTCTGTAGAAGCTCAGCTATGTTGATTAGATTGCCAGATTTGAAGAAACTAATTGAATTTCCAGAAAGTCCATTTCTCATCACTGTTATCCTTGTAAATACAGAGAATGACGACTGAACTTGACTACCTCTTGGGAACTGCAGAGAAACCAGACTATGATCTTGAGACCTTTGTGGCCAGAGCTAAGTACTTTGTAGAGGACAGCTCAAGAAATTTCCTCAGTGTCAGAGGTATGTTAGACCCTGTATCTGACTACCACTGTTACTAAGGCTTTTCCAAAGACTTGAAAGTAATGCCAGCATACCGGGGGGGTTTGAGTACCCAGTCCTGCACAGCTCTGAAGTCTGCTGAGAGCGACAGCTGGGCTGGAAAATTCAGCTTCCAGATCAGTCACCCTGTTGCTCTTACCTTTCTTTACAGAAACACTGGATGCCCTGGGGACAGCCATGCAACTGGAGGAGCAAGCCAGCAAGCAGATAAGCTGGCAGAGGCCTTAGTTATTACAGCAAAACCTGGTTCACAAGCAATCTTGCATGCACTTGTCTTGTCTTTCATGTTCATCAGTGGTTTGTATCACTCCTGTTTTAAATGTGGTAGTGTCTGCAGGTCACATGCCCAAGGGCAGTGAACACAGCAGCCTTTTTCTTCATGGCCTGTATCAGGGTACTCAGCAAAGTGCTAAAATGCACCCACTGCAATGCTCGGGTAGGGGGCCTGAGAGTCTGTAGTCTCTGCCTGAGATGTCTGGCATCTGGCCCTTTGCTAGTGACAATGGTCTCCCCTAACAGAACTAAATACACATGTATAGTATATAACCTTTTCCAGATGTGCTTGAAACATTGCAAAACTGTTGCAAGTTTTGCTTTTCTAGAAAGAAAATGGACTATGTGATTGTAAAATCCAGTATTTTAAGAAGTTGAATAAATAAACGTTGTTGGATCTAGTTAACTGTCCTATAAAAAATATTTATTGCTGATTTTGGTAAAGTCTAACAGCTCCTAAAGACTGGCTCATTGTTGGTAGGGAGGCTGATTTCTTGGATGAAGTTTCTTTTCAAAATCTTTATACTTGTAAAGTTTACATAAAAATCACTCAAAATACATTTTGTCTCTTAATTTTGAGATCCTGCTGGGATCCCCTGACAAGGGGGAAGCTGGCTTAGGTGCAGCTATGTGCTGCCATGGCCCTTGTGTGCGGCCTGGGTTCAGATCGTCCTGCTCACCCTGTTGTCAGGGAAAAGAGCAGGTTCAGGGCAGGAACAGTTGTGAGGGATGTGCTGGTGCCTGCTCTTTCTTATTTGTTCAGCTCAGTTCAGCATTTGTCTTCAAAAGCACAAAATAGTTGTGTGGGCTCTGGGTTCAGCAACACAGGAGCCAGCTATGCAAACATCAAATCACAAAGGGATCCTTCTACCCTTACTCCCTCTTTTCTTAGAGTTGCCTTCTCCCTCTGAAAGTCAAGGCTCTAATTTAAGTGACAATGCCCCCCTAGCTCAGCACCTCCTGTCTATGGACTGCATCCTTGCTGTGTGTCTGGGGATGCCAACTCTAGCGGAGGTCAGTTATTCAGCCTGGATGGGATCAATTTTTGTGTGCCATGTTTCAGGGTTGGCCTGGAAATTACAGCAAAAGCTCTTTGAGGGATGTGAGTAGACATTAGTCACAAGCACCTAAAGAAGGGATACTTCAGTCCAGGCACAATCCTCCTCCACAGCTGGGGCACTTTGTACTCAACAGTTTAGGTTCTGGGAGCAGAGTGGGGCTGAGCATTCTGAGCGTTTCTGAACTGTCAAAGCTGACTTGTACCTGGGCTCTGCCTGCATCATACTAAGATAGCACAGCCAGAGTAAAAGGGCTGTTACGCCCTAAGTCTGGACAAAAGCAAGACACTCCTGTTCTGCTTCAGGTGTTACCTTGGATTATCCAGCCTTTCCCTGGGCAAGGAACAAAGTATTGCCCACTACCTTCCCTCTGTAGACCTAACAATGCTTGTTTTCCATATATCCACCCTAGGAGTTGGAGACCTGGTCTGCAGGCCATCAGCTCCTACCCTGGATGGGGGAAGAAGTATACAATGACCTGAGTCTGGGCCTCTTGGTGCAATTGCAATGGAAAATGCTGTGTTTCTGTCCTGCCCTTGTAGTACCAACAGACACGAGAGTCCCAAAACAAACAAGGAATGTTCAGCTGTGCATGGATTGACAATCATTTAACAGTGGGGCTTGCTGAGAACCAACTGTTTAATAGTCAGCGGGAGCTTCCTGGTGTATGTTAAAGTCTGGCAAGTTTCTTGTGTGACCATAAAAACCCCAGGACTCAAACATCACCACACTTCCTTCTGAGAGGATGTCACTGGAAAACTCCTCAGGTTTGTCTTCCTACCCACCAAGCATTTTCTGTCATCTGCTTTTGCAGGAAAAAGTGTTCTGACAGCACTATCTTGTGGACAGTGCAGGAAATTCATACTGAATTAACCAATTTTAGTACAAATGGCTGAATTTCATTAAGGATTGTGCAGTCAACCAACCATAGGCACCAGGTTGTTCACTGGGTCGCTGATGTTATACAAGGGTATTTCACTGCTGGCTGTGGCTCCCAGTTGTGTGGAGAATACAGTGGCCATGAGCAATCCAACACCCTTCATCCCTGTGCAGGACAGCCATTGCTTCCAGGCCCAGCTGTCAGCAGTGACAGCACACAAGGCCAGAGCAGATTTTCCATCTCCCTATAAGTAAAACTTCAAGCCAGCTCTGGTGGCAGTAGCAGGGAGGGTCTGAGCACTTCTACCTGTAGGCAGCAACTCTCCCCCATTCCCAAACATGCCTATCTCTAACCAGCTTAGGGCTGGAGACTTGGCAGAGCTGAGATACTCAGCAGCGACGAGTGCCAGGCGTGAATGGGTGAATCTTTCCTGGGAGGGACATGTCCCAGTCCTTTTTTACCAAAACGATGCCACTTATCTAAGGTTCTTTTTGTGGTCCTGTAGCTTCTACTCCAGTTTCTCACTGAATGACTTTTGTAGTAGCTGCCTGTTAAACATACACCAGCACAGGCTCCCTCAGACAAAGTGTGTTTGTGTGTATGAGGACCATTATGAAGGAGAGAATGATGCTTCGAAACACTTCAAAGAGAGGTGGAGTTACACTGCTAGCATGAAAGGACGATGGATGTAGTTTTTCAGGTAACAGTGTGCCTATATCTCATGATCTATGCACATACCACAGCTCAGGCAGCCGGGGCTACTGTGGCCTGCACTGCTGAGCCAGGACAGCAATCACCCAGTGCTGGAACTGTTCCCCAGCCGCACCCAGCAGCCCTCAGCACATCTCTGGAGGCCTGCAGGGTAGCATTAGTGCTACAGGCAACCCCCGCCTCGACCCGGGCAGTCTTTGCTGCTGCACTCCTCGCCTCAGGGGACAGCCCCCTGCACCTCCCCTACCTGTCAAGGTGACGGCTGAGCCCGGCAGGTGGTGATGGACCTTGAATGAAAGACCCTCCCTGTCACCCTGGAACGTCACCCGGGCGTACCTTGGCTAGCGTTTGTAGCAGTCAAGTCAGGGGGTATACAAATAACAGGCTACAACAACCACTGGAAAACCCGCGTTATCCTACAAAACGTATAGCACTTTCTTTCCCTGTTTTTAAACCAAGTATATGTAGCTCCACCGAAATGGAGCCTCAAAAAATTTCTCGACACTCGTGCCTGTTCCTCTCCACGGAAATCTTTAGTAAAAGGCGAAAGATTTATACGATCTGAAGAGAAACCAGAGTATGCCCCCACCGTTCCTCTCCAACATAGGCACCTTCTGCTCCATCCCCCAGCAGTCACGGCGACGCTCGTCCGCCCGGCCGGCGCTCCCGGCCCCGCACCCCCGGCCCAGTCCGGCCCGGCCCGGCCCCATGGGACGCACACACTGGACAGCCCTTACAGCCCGGACGGGGCAGCGGCCGCAACGCCGGACACCGGCGGGGCCGCTGGGCACCCTGGGTATGCAAATTAGCCCGGTAACGAGGCGCCGGTAATGAGTAGGAGGAGCCCGGGGCGGAGATGGGCGGAGCACGTTGGTTCGGCTGCCACCGGTGTCCCGCGCATACGTTATCCCCACGGTCCGAACCGCGTGAGACCGCTTATAAACCCCAATCCCGCGCGTTAATGCCGTGATCCAACAACAACAACAACCCATGCCAGCCATCCCTCCCCCAACACTTTTTCTTTCTTTAACCAGAATAAGGTCAGCCCCACCGAAATGGAGCCTCAAAAAATTTCTCAAGACTCGTACTTGTTCCTCTCCACGGAAATCTTTAGTAAAAGGCGAAAGATTTATACGATCTGAAGAGAAACCAGAGTATGGTCCTAACCTTTCCCGCACATATGCTCACTCCCGGTTCCTGTCCCACGGGACACGGCGACCCTCACTCAGTTCCTTCCCCTACTTCCCACTCCTTCCGGCGCCTCACCCGGCTCGGCACCAGGCCCCCGCCGGTACCACAGCCCGGATGGCCCGAGCCCACGGCCACGGTGCTCGGCGGGGCCGGCCCGGCGCTGCCCGCACAGCATTCCGGGTATGCTGATCACACCAAGCGGAGGAGGCGGCCCGCCCCGACCAAGCCCGGTGCTTCCGGCCCTCCTGCTGGCGAGGGCGGAGCGGAGCGGGGCAGCTGAGAACAAAGCGAGCGGTAGTGGACAAGGACCCCGCGGCGCTCGGGTGTGCTCGCATCGTCGGCACGAGCAGCACCACGCAGAGGCAAAAATTCGGCTCCGAGAAAGGCCAGCGTACGCCGCCGCCACGGACCGGAGCTCGACATCGAGAGGGCTCGCGGTACGGCCCCACGCATGGTGCTGAGCTCCGGGCGGGCGCCAACACCACCCCTATCCCCGCGGGCGGGCCTGGAGTGCCCGGGACTTTCGGGCAGGTCCCCGGCTGCCGCTTCTGCCGGAGTCCGAAGCGCCGGCACGCAGCTGCTCCGCTGCATCGCCCGGGCCGGGAGAAGGGGTTGCCCGAGCCCCGCCCCGTCACCGCGCATCTTCTGACCAGACAAGGGTAATGAGGTGGCCGCCCTAGCGGGGGTAGAGGCGGTGCGAAAGCATCCTAAATACAGGATGCGTGCTGCCGGCAGCCATGGCAGTAGTAGCCGGTAACTGTTACCATAAAATTCTGATCACACCATAGCTCGCTTTACCATGTATTAAAAGTCCCTTCTGTTTTTTACCATATATATGTAGCTCCACCGAAATGGAGCCTCAAAAAATTTCTCGACACTCGTGCCTGTTCCTCTCCACGGAAATCTTTAGTAAAAGGCGAAAGATTTATACGATCTGAAGAGAAACCAGAGTATACCTACTCTCTCCCCTCGGCAGCTACCCATCTGTGGCTGTCCTTCTATAGGTTACAGCGACCGTGGTTTCGCCCAGGTTTGACGCTGTACGGCTCCGTCCCGTTCTCTCGGGAGCGGACAGAGCCCGACTTACACCGGACCAGCGATCTCGGGGAGTGGGCGACCCGAACTTTACCCGCTGTTTGCGGCGTCGCCGCGCGGTGCACTCTGGGTATGCAAATTATCATGAATACTAATAAGGCGCCCGTCGCCGCCCGGCCCCGTATCAGCCGCAGCCAGGCAGGATCGGGGCCCCAGGGACGCAAGGCCGAGACCTCCTGTGCCTGCCCTTCGACCCCGGCACACTTTCCCAGGCCAGCCCCAGACCACCTAGGGTGGCTAGACAGATCCTACCTTTGTACCGGACCTCCAGATGTACTGAACACACACAGGACACCTAGCATGAGCTCCATGAGCACACAGGGCACCTCTCCCGTCATATCCTGGGGGAAAAGGACGGAGTGACAGGAACAGTCTTCACACAGTTCTCCAGGCTGTTCTCTTCCAGGCAGTAGGGCTACTCAGTGCAGCCACAATGCCGAGGAGACAGGCACAGCTCCTGCCTGAGCAGGGATGGACACAGGTGGCAACACTGCCTGTTGTCCCCAGCAAGGCCCACTCCTCACCTGCATGACCCAGAGCATCTGCAGAGCCCCTTGCTGGGCCTGGGGGAAGGTACAAAATAGCACAGCTATGAGGCATTGGGAATCTTGGCTCTGATACTTGGGATTGCTGTGACCCAAATCTGTGCATCTTTTTGATCTTCTGCTGAGTTGGAGGCGTTTAAGAACTTGGTGAGGCCTTGCACCCTTGTGCAGAGAAAGAGATGTCAACCTGCGTGCCTGGATGCGCCTGGATCAGCCACCTCAGCTGTCTCACTGTCACTCTGAGAGAACCCAGTACTGCATCCCACTTGAAGCGTTCCTCAAACAGCCAGGAGAAAATTTCTCTGTCCTTGTCAGGAGCCACAACTAGAAAACCAGTTAGCAAAATTCTCAGCTGGAGTAAGTGGCCAAGGAAGGCCCTTCTGCAGGCATTTACAGAAACAGAATCTGGCACTGGCATACCGACAGAGTTGCTACAGATCCCGCTACTGAGCATGCTGCTTTGTCTCTCTTGCAGGAAGCTGTGACAGCATGTATCACCCCATGGCCTCTGAGAATGTCCTCTGAAGTACAGAACTAACAGGGTTTAGCTTCCACTACCTAGGAGGAAAAACAGGAAGAAAAAGCTGTAATTCTCTTTCAAAAAATACAAGCCACAAAACTCTCCCACCCCAGAGAGGAAATCTGGGAAAGTTTGCAGTAGGTGAATGATGCAGGTAAGGATGGAAACTGTTTTGTGGCTTTAACAGGAGGAATTGCCACCAGCAAGGCAGCAATATCTCACCAAAATGTCTGTGAAGAAAGTGAGCTTGTTAAAAAACGAGAGGGGATGAAATGCAACCGCTCCACAATAGCTGAGACTCTGAACTCCTTCCAGCTGGAGCAGCGCTGCTGAATCTGCCATCCTCAGGCGGAGAGAAGGGAGCGGCTCAGTGCAGCAAGCAGCCTCGGGGGCCAGAGGACAGGGAGAACATCCTCGCCTGAATCAGGACAAAACACAAATGGACATGCTGCATACCACAGCTTTCACAAATGAGCTCCTCACACTCCCTGCCAGTGTCTCCAGTGAGCAACAGCAGCTTTACAGACTCTCTTTTATCCTCTTCTTTCATGTGATTCAGCCCCAGTATTTCCAGAGGAATCAAGACACTTCTGTTCTCCAGAAATTCAGTAAGGTATCTGTGGCTGCAGGGCTGCAAGAATAGGGGGAACAAGGCCAGAAGTGTCACTTGCCTTGGAGCCCATCTTCCTCTGCCAGCATGCCATGTCCTGGGAGCCATCACCTCCCATCTCACTGCAGTGGGTAGAGGTCTGAACTGGGGTACTGTCTCTGCAGAAGAGCATGGACCATCCTCTTACAGGCAGGGAGAGGCAGCACACTCATCCAGATGTGAGAAAACCCACTGATTCTAGGTTCCTGAGAGATGGGTTACATGCCTTTCTCTTCAGTTCCGTCTTTCGATAGCCAGGTTGTTTTTTAAACCTGCAGAATGTGGCTGGATGTGGATGTCTCTGTCCAAAAGCTTATTCATTAAACACTTTTTCAGTAGAGATCTTGCCCATCTCCATCTCACTACCACACAGCACCTCCAGCTGTCCAAGGAAACAGATGCATCATCCTGAGCCACACTGTTAGTTGAGCCAGAATCAAGCTGGCTCCCTGGGAACTCCAGCTCCAGCTCTGGCTCTGCCTTGCTTTTAATGAAGCTGTTCAGCATGCAACTTTGAGCAACTTTGTGGGCACTATCCCATTCCTGCAAGAAAACCATTATGGCTAATGGCTTCCTGCTCTTTGACAGATGCCACGATCTTTTCTGCCTAGAGAAAAATGAGAAGGAAGTTTAAAAAGGTCTGTGAAGAAAGACTGTACTAATGAATTACCACTAGAATCACATTTAAAATCTCTGGCAAACAATATTAAAGCACTTAGTAACCATTTAATCTCATTTTCTCTTATACTCATTTCACAGATAGGAAAACAGGCAAAAGGAGAGTTCCTGATATGTCTGAAGCTGCACAATGAATCTGTGACAGACTTGAGATTATTTTCCAGGGCAGGTGGTTTCACCACAGGAGCTCTCTTCTCCGCTTTGCTAATAAAGTCATTTTGATGTTACCCATTACCCCAGCCCTGTTTCTCACTAGCCTCATGATATGAACACTGCATCTCATATCTGACCTGCCAGGGAATAAATAGAGTGAAATGAGAGCAGAAATAGGTATGGATTTATGGGGAGTGACAGGGTCAAAGGGGCTATAAATGCCTGTTAGCACAGCAGCACAGTCCTCACTCACGTGCTGGAACAACAGCCATTTGGACTAGGCCCACATCCACCCCAGGAATATGTGCCTGGCCTTGGCAGTGGGAAAGTGCTTTGGCACCCTTTAGCATGACAGACATTTGCTCCGTTTTTCCGTATCTAATTTTCCTGGAATGTTTTTAAACAATCTAAGAAAAGCTAAAATGATAAGAGCTATAGGCAAGAAGACAGAAGCTCCAGAAACATTTCTTGTCTGCAGTTCCTTCTATTTCTTCACACAGGTGTTAAATAAAGAAACCCACATTTTGCCAAGTGTCTTTGACACACTTCTGGCTCAGTATGATATCCCCTAGTGCAGCTTGACAAATGTGAAGGTGCACTTAGTAAGGGAGATGAAATGTCAGGGATTAAGCTCTCCATTTGTGTGGCAATCCCACAGCTGTGCACGCCTTGGCTGGAGGACACTGACCAGTGTCAAGGAGCCTCGCAGTTAAACACCAGGATCTGTGTCCACACACAGATGCAGAAAGAGGGATACGGTCCCAAACAGTGGCATTAACACAGGTGCCTTGTCCTCAACCAAGCTGTATCAACATGCCTAAGGATAAGAAAGGAATTCACAGTTTGTCTAATGCACTTCTTGGACTTCCTACCTAACAAAAGCACCATTTAAAGTTTTATTTAAGTGCAGTTTATGAGAAAAAGAGTTAAAATGACACAAAATCTTTGTGTTTCAGAATAAGAAGTTTCTTTCAGTGTAATACAAATCATCAAGATTAGCAATTCCCTATCTATAAAGTTCTTAAGCCCTTTCTCCTAGTATCTGGAGCAAAATTTCAAATCAGTTCCAAAACATCCCCAAGATACCTGTTCAAAAGTAACTTTCTACTCCTATTATGTGAACCAGACTGAAAACAACGACTACGATGTGAACATGTATCTCAGTGCCTAAAAACAAACAAGTCAAGTCTTCAAAAACCCGGCTAAGTAACAATGCTTGAGAATTAAGACGAGATGGAATTTCATTTGGGAATTAACGGTCTGTGCTCTGTAAGGCATCTGTGTCCTTGGCAGGGCATTTGCAGGACCTCCTTTGCGGGGAAGCAGGTTTAAAATAAATCCATTTTCCCAAAATAGTTGTGATTGAAAATGTTATTAGCCATAACAAATGTTACTGCTGACAGGAGAATGGCCTGTTAGGGGCCTCTGCTGAAACAGTCAAGTGAAAGTCATATTTCACATTATTGCAAGCATTTTCCTGTGATTTACAGAATATTTGTGAAACATTACTTACAAGGCATATGATTGATATTGAGAGAACAGCTCGTGTGTAGGGGGAATCTGTATTTCACAGAGACTGTTTGCATGAAATTTACAGTCCCATAAAGTGCTCCTCTGTCCTCAACAGAGATCTAGTTAAAAGAACTTTACAGTCTGAAACATCCCAAAATTGATTCTAAATTAACGTTTCCATATTTATGTTTAAGATGTTGGTGGTGTAATGTTCTCCCGTTTTTATTATAAAGCTGCAGTAACATCCCCCCCCCCCACCACTACTCAGAAATAGCAGCACCAGCCTCTGGACGTGAGGATTTTAGTGATACAAAGGGCTTGCTTATGAATCAATGGCAAAAAAAAAAGAAGTTTGAAACAATGATGACATGGCTTCAGAGGATACAGTGGTGTCTTGTCTCTGGCTGCTGTAATAACAGCATCTGCTGACACAGGAGTCTTTAAGCCAACATTGCAAAGTACCCTGAAAATGTACATTAATGTTTTTATTATGACCATTTTACATATGGGAACATACAGACACAGGGAAGTTAAATGACTTGACTGAATCGTTTGTCAGTGCTAGCATCAGCATGTAACTCCTGGTTGTTGGCTTCAAACTCTGCTGTCAACAGTGCTGGGCTGCCACCCAGTTCACTGGACCTAATAATCAGAACAAGGCTGGGTCAGGGCAGGGCTTTATTCCTGCCAAGAAAAAAACGCAGTGATTTAGGAACTGGCTCTGGCAATTCAGGAGTTCTTTACATCCAGAGTACTGCTAAATCATCAGATCGAGATCAAAAGGCAGACTGGTGCTGCTTCAGCCTCAGACCGAGTGTGAGGTGCCAGGGAATCATAGCCTTGGACTCACGGAAGGACAGAGTGGCAGTGATTTGGTGTTACCTTTGCATCTTGCAACATCAAGGTTGTGCCCAGCCTCAAGCAGAACTGAAGAGCTTGTTTCCCTGGCAGGTTCCACCCTTTCCTGGCACATCTCAAGTCCTCCCATGCACAGTGCACCTTCCTCAGTGTACCCCAACATCCCCAGCCCCTCAACCCACAGTCCCACCAGGCCCTCTCTCACCCACATGTCCTGCCTCCCAGCCCCCTTGCTAAGCCACAGCCCCAAACCCACCCCCAGACAGGCCCCGCACTGGCTCCTGCATCCATCCCAGCCCTTCCCCGTCTGAGCCACTGCAGCCTCAGCATTCCCTGCCCCAGACCACCATCCCACAGGCCTGATCCAGCCCAACCACAGGCCCTGTGCTCCCTCACACCCCAAACCCCGCTCCAGGCCCTACAGTCCCTCACACGCCTCCTGACCCAAACACCCAGCTCAGGGCCAACAACCCCTCTCACCCCTCATGCCCTCCCTATCCCCCGGTCCCCCTGGCTGCAGTCCCAACTCCAGGCCCTACAATTCCGCCCATCCCGGCCCTGCGGCCCTCGCCCGCCTCAGCCCCGCACTGCCGCACCCCTGCCCCGAGGGGGCGGTTACCCCGCGAAATGACTGACACGCAGCTGAACCAATCGCTGCCCGACTTTCCCCCCTGCCCAATGGGCGGCCAGTGGGCGGGGCGCCGGGCCGGTGCTAAGGGCGCGTTGCTAAGGAAGTGGGAGGCGGGCAGGGGGCGGGGCGGACGGTGGTGCGGAATGGGCGCTTTCCCTTCCCATTGGCTGCGGGGGTGGAGGTGGGCGGAGCTTCCGGCGGGAGGGCGGAAGCGGCGGCCGGTGCGGGGAGCGCGGCCATGGGCACCCGCGGGCTGAAGGCGGCCGTGGTGGAGCTGGAGCCGGGACAGGCCCGCGGTGCGGAGGCGAGCGGGACCGGGGACACCAGTGACAGCAGGGACTGGGGGGGCCTCTGCCAGCGGAGAAGGGGGGAGCGGGCTGGGGTGTGGGAGGAGGAACCGGGGGGCATTGGTGCTCTAGCAGGTGTCTGGCAGTCCCTGGAGGACAGGGCAGGACGCTTCCCTTCATCCCCTGGAAGTGGCAGCGGCTGCTGCTACCTCGCCGGGAGGCGGGAAGAGGGGTCTCGTCCCCCGTAGGGATCGGTTCGGTGCTGGCTCTGCATCACTGGAGAGCGGTGGGAACTGCAGGGGCTGCAGCTGTGCTGTCCTGCAGAGCACGCCCACGGAGTGGAACCGGCGTGAGGCAATATTCGGAACTGACCGAGAAGTCAAGCTTATACTTGCTTCACCATTGTCTTTCAACTTTACTAACCAGCCAAGTTGCTGTAAGTTCTGACTCGGGTAGACTGGAGGGCTGTTACTGTAACACTTGTGATTTCTTTCAGAAGGCAGTGCCGAGAGAGAGCCTGTGGTGATCCTCCTCGGCTGGGCCGGCTGCCAGGACAAATACCTGGCCAAATACAGCGCAATTTACAGCCAGAAGGTGAGTAGCTTGTCTGTATTTTCATGACACTGTCATACTGTGAAACTGCCTTTTTCCTGCATGTTGGTAAAGTCTCTCAGAAGCCTCTCTCGGTCTCAGTCATGGGGAGTGAGTGAGAGTTCTCCTGTCATTGAAAGCTCCTTGTCTCTCACAGCCCGGGCAGTGTCACCTAACAGCTGCTGATGTCACCTTTGTGTGTGCAGCTAAGACAGAAATACTCCTGTGGAGAAGCTTTCAGCTGCTCTGTGGCTCACTGAAGTATTTTATGGCTTTTGAAATTGTGGGATTATTCTGGAATGACTTGAGCTGTGTTAGATTTCCAAACAGGTAAACATGCAGGGAAGGATTCTGTGTTTACTGCTTGCTGCTAGGCCACAGCACAGACTTGGTGAGGCTGGGGTGGGAACTGACAGAACACATCGGCATCTGTTGTGCCTTCCTGTGAAAATGATTCATCTAAATGTTGTAAGCCAAATTAATTTTATCCTGTCTGTGAAACAGGCATCCTGTGATAGTCATAGCTGCTCACTAGGAATTCCTTGTTTGAACTAGAGAGATCTGTCCTACTGCCAGTCCCCTAAGTTATGATATTTTCCTTTCTAATGCTGTATTTTACTGGAATGACCCCAGCTTGTAGCATGGGGACCCAGTGAAACATTACATTTTTTTTTTTCTTGGTCAGCATAAAAGGAATCTTGTATTTATCCAAATCTGTTCCAACTATAGGTGGTAAAGTTTGTACATTAACAAGCCTATTGTTAATGTGTAATCCAGTGCAGGAGTCATTAATCGGCTTGATCTAGTGAAGAATTAGTTGTTAACTGGCTTTAAGATGCTGCTGAGCCGATGAGGAGCACATTGCAGGGCAGCATGACAACTTATTGGAAAATACTTTTCTCTCAGGAAGATCATAGAAATGGGAAAGGAGAGGATGGGTTTTCTTAGCTCACTAAGAGGAAGTGGCTGTAACCATGGTAAAATGGTGGAGAAGGTTTTTATTTGAGAACTTGGTATCCTCTTCTTCCTCGTTCACTGTTTAGGGTGCTCTGGGGGGGTTGTTTTGGTGACTTTGCTTTGTGCTTGTCAGTGTGTAATGTCAGTGAGCTCAGGTGATAGAAAAGGTCTAAAGCATTTATAAATGTAGTTCCATCTGCTCTATTTTGAAACTCCTCCAAGATCCTGTTTCCAAATCTATACCTAAATGTAAGGCCTTAAGTGTAAAGGCAGTTGCTTAGGAGTTCTGAGTCCTTGAGCCAGAGCTCTTCCTTTGCACAGCTGGAGCATTTCAGGAAGGTTTACAAAAATCATGTCGGTGTTGGCTGGGGGTGAGTCTTAGAGACAGCTGCAAACAAGTGCGCCCAAGGAGAGGAGGAAGTTCCTCTTTCTTCTTATATTTGCTTCAGTGTCATGAGCTGGATGTGTACCAGAGCAGGCTCCCCTTACCAAAATGGCTGATACCAAAGGTCTGTGAATCAAGGAGATGGTTTTCTCCTCCTGGGTTCGGATTAACACTCATAAAAGTGGGTGGCAGGGTCCCCAGGGGTTGTGCCAGTTAGCACAAGATTTGAAAGGATCTCAGACATGACCAAAGCCAGGCCTCTGCCACTGCAGAGGCCTTTTCATAATACTGTGTGCTATTATGATTAATGTAATCCCTATTTGTGTCAGTGCCTTGCTGCTGACACTAAAGACTTTCTTCTGGCCCTGTGGTTTCTGTTGGAAACCTGTCCCAAATTTTCATGTTCTTTGTACTGCTGCTTGCCTACTCTCTGTAATTTGCAGCACAGCTTAAATGTGTGTGGGGTCTCTTTCTGTTTTTCTTAGGGGTGCACCGTCATCCGTTACACGGCTCCATGGAGGATGATATTCTTCTCTGAGACCTTTGGCATCAGATCCCTGCAGACCCCAGCCAGGCGACTCCTGGAGCTGCTCTTTGACTACAGTGTTGAAAACAGACCAGTTCTTTTCCACGTTTTCAGCAATGGTGGTGTCATGCTGTACCGTTACATCATCGAGGCGCTCCACACCCACAAGACGTTTAAGAACCTCAGAGTAGCTGGCACCATTTTTGATAGCGCCCCTGGCAGAAGAAACTTACGAGGAGGCCTTCGTGCCCTGGCAACTGTCTTGGTCTCCATGAACGTGCTGCTCAAGTACTTCCTGCTGTTCACTTTTGCCAGCATGGCCGTTGTGCTGCGGATCCTGCTGTACCCCCTGACCCGCTTCATCCACGAGAGCCATTACGATGCCCTGCTGAAAGCGCCCTCGCGCTGGCCCGAGCTCTACCTCTATTCCCAGGCTGATCTCATCATCAAGGCTAGCGAGGTTCAGCACATGGCCAACGCCCGGCAGCAGCTCGGTGTCCCTGTGAAAGCTGTGGACTTCTCGGATTCGGCTCATGTCAGCCACATGCGGGTGTACCCCACCTATTACCGCAGCCTCTGCACGACTTTCCTGTCTGACTGTGTTGGGGGCTCGCCTCTTTAGTGCTGTAATGACCTTCAGTGTTTGCCTCTGCTTTGCTCACATCCTATGGGAAATGTCACCCCCTTTGCTTTTGTGTCTTTGAAGGGAAGAAAGCAGAGTCTTCTTGTTTGGTTTGTTTTTTTTTTTTTCCCCCTATGGTCTACAAGTCTGAAAGCCTCCAGCCTGGCCTTTGGACCAGCCACATTAGAGCAGAAAGTAGATATGGATTAGTTTAAAGTCCTGAAGGTGAAATCCTGTCATGGTTCATGCTGATGTACTTTACCAAGGTGTCACAGACCAGAATCTCACACTGAGTATTATTTGTTTCTTCCTGTCTCTTCTTGTTCTCTGCTTTCCTTGTTGTCTCTTTGTCCCTGATGTCTGATGTGCATGTTCTGTTGCTTGTACTTATTTTACAGTACAGCTCTTCCATGTCTTTGTTGTCTTTTTTTGTCTTTTTTTTTTAATTTTCTCTCTGCCATTTCTTTTATCTTGCAGTGAGCAAACAAAGCCAAGTCTGCAGGACTTTTTGCTTTTCTCAGTGCATCCCAGCTCTTGTAGTACTCTCCTTGCTGGAGATCAGGCCCTGAAACCAAGTGTAAGATGTGGAAAACGTATGTGTAGGGCAGTATGACCAGACTGTCATCTGGTTCCATTAAATAGCTGAGATAGAACAGTCAAAGCTCTCTGATCCTTGGTGGGAGCTCAAATGTTTGTGATAACTTCTGTGTTCTTCAACCCAGAGGTTTCAGGTAACATTTTTGAATGTGTCTAGTGTTTTGTTTCTCTTCCTTCCAGTCTTGTGTGTGTTCTGAGTAGTTTTGCTTTCTTGGAGAGCTACTCATTTGTTATTGTATATCTTTGAGCAGCCTCTATTTTGCATCTGGATATTCAGGGAAACTTTTGGATTACAGCTGTACCAGACCCCAGAAACAGAAAGGTGGAATTGCAGAAGAAAATGGAACTGTCTGTTGGAGCTATACTTCACACCGGGTATTTCTCAAATCACCTCCAGTCTACAAATGGCCATGAAATATGATGTTTTTGTCCATAATGTTCTCTTCAGATGATCAGTCTTTGCAGTCCATGCAATGTGTACAAGAAATTAATTCCTTCCACCTAGTGAAAAAGTAGCACATTGCACTGCACTTCATCCATGTTTGGGTTTAGGTTTTGTTTGTTTGGGGGATAAAGACAGAGGAGATATGTTTATGCTATGTCACAGCATAGCAAGCTAATTAATAACACGGTGAACAGGTTTAGCCAACTTTAAATTGCCAGGAAGAAGCTCTGGCGGGCTGTGACATGGGCCTGCTTGAACAAGGAGCTGCCCTGGAGAAGTAGGCACTTAAAAAGCAGGAGGATTTTTGCAAAAGGTTCTGCCAGTGGGTGGCTGTGCTGGTCTTGCCCACCCTTGGGGTGCTGTCATCCACAATTACAAAACTCTTGCTGTTCTGGATTGAAACGCAGAGGAGGAGGTCCTTGGGAAGCACTAAAATTATATGGAAGTTTAAAACAAGAACTGTAACACCTCACAGCAGTGAAAGCACAGGGTGAGTCGCAGTGGTGACCACACCGGCTGTTTGTAGCAGACTATTGTGACAGGGCTTATTTATAGAATAACCCCATGATCTGTGTGGTTTTAGAGGGTGGGCTGGGTTGTATATGGGATAGATGAGAATTAACTGTAAAGGGACTAATGACCTGGTTTGTCTTTAATTTTTTTAAAGTGAAAACTGTCTCCAGGTGTAGGAGCCGTTGTTGCTCGGTATTAAGTCTTCTGTAGGTGTAATCCCAGTTCCAGCTTCCACTGTGACAATGGGCTGTGAGGGCTACCCTGTGGTAAGAGCCTTCAGCCTTCCCCTTTTCATGGAGAAATTCTTGTTTCTAGGGTTTTCACAGAATTCACAGAATGTCTGGGTTGGAAGAGACCCTCAAGATCATCGAGTCCAACCTGTGTCCTAGCACCTCAGCTAGATAATGGCATCGAGTGCCATATCCAGTCTATTTTTAAACACATCCAGGGATGGTGATTCCACCACCTCCCCAGGCAGTCCATTCCAGCACTTTATCACCCTTTCTGTAAAAAACTTTTTCCTGATATCCAGCCTATATTTCCCTTGACGCAGCTTGAGACTCTGCCCTCTCGATCTGTCAGTTGCCGCCTGGTGAAAGAGGGCAACCCCCACCTGACTACAACCACCCTTCAGGAAGTTGTAGAGAGCGATAAAGTCACCTCTGAGTCTCCTTTTCTCCAGGCTAAACAAGCCCAGCTCCCTCAGTCGTTCCTCATAGGGCTTGTGTTCCAAGCCCTTCACCAGCCTGGACTTGTGAAATCCAGGCATGGTTCCCCATCTCCAGAAAGCCCATCAGAGACCTCCCAGCTTTTTAAAGACACCTGGTTTGTGCTGTCAGTGCTGTAACTCCTGAGCTGTGATGTGTTCATCTGCCTTTTCAGAGATCTGGGCTGGGGCTTCTCAGTATGCAGCCTGTTCGTGGCACTATGAACACTCTTGGGGAGCCGAGGTGATAAAGGCTATTTAACCAGCACTTGCCCTCATGCTGGTTTCCACAGGTTCAGTATTTACAGATCAGTTAAACACTCCATAATAGACGCCTCTGAATTAATACAGTTGTTCCTGGGAATCTGCTGTTCCTGTTTATTGCTGTGGGTGTTGAAGGACTCAGGCTGTTGCAGAACATGGCTGGCAGGAGCTGGAGCTAAACCCTCTGCCTCTGCCTGACAGGATGGTGAAGCTTCCTCTGGGAAGAGCCTCACATGCCAGCTGCACCTTCCATCCCCACTTTCACCTCCCCACCACGGGATTGCCGCTTCCCCAGCTCAGCCCTACTTCCCCACTTTCCAGGGCAGCAGGCAGGGAGCGGGTGCTGCCTGCTGGAGCTCCACAGTCGGAGGTGTCCTGAGCTTTGCAAACAGGAACCTGCTCACACGCATTTCCACTGCTGCAAAAGTGCCTTGAAATTCGGGGGTAATTTGTGTACACACCTCCCTGAGAGCAGGATGATCTCGGGCAAGCCAGTGATTTACAGCACCAATCTTCTGGGTGGGTTTTGTTTTCCGAGTCCCAGCAAGTTTTAATTCCAATTGTGAGCATGGTGTGATATAGTGCCCTCTGCTTTCCTGTACTGAGTGTGTGCCCCCACCTTCCTGCCCTCCGTATTCCTGTGCCTTGTTATTTGAAACAGAAGGTTAATAACTTGGAGCCCGAAGGCACATTGCTGTGAACTGATCCAAGCACTACTGGATTTACAAAAACCCAGCCTCAGACCCTTAATCCTTGCTAAACTGTCACGGTTTGGCGCAGCCGGTGTTCCTAAAGAGCTTCAGCCTGAACACTGAAAGCCCAAAGGTTGTGATATCTTGGCAAATCCAGGTAAATCTCTGAGATGAGCTATGGGGAGGAGGGGCACTGCAGATCTGTTCATTGGGAGAAAAAATGCGGCATCTCTGGGCTTGCCTCGAGGGTAGGGAGTGGGATGTGGCCCAGAGCTTGTTTTCCTGCAGTCCAACCCTCATGTGCAGATTGTGAAACTGTGTGGGTGAAACACCAACAGTGGTGGGAGAGGAGGATGCTCACGGCTGGCTGCCACGGTTGTGGTAAAACAAAATTAACTTCCCCTCAGTAACAAAATCCATTTGAGTGTTTCCTGTGAGGGAACTGACTCCTGGCTTGCTCCCCTGTCCTGCCTTCTCTCCCCAGGCAGTGGTGATGTTACATGATGGTTTTGAAAAAGAAAAAAAGCCACTCAGTGGTCAGGGTGGCCCGTGTGTGCCTGGGCTGGAGAGTGCTCAGCTGCTCCTGACAGGGCTGGGAGGGTGTCTGTGCAGCCAGAGCTCCTTGTGGCACTGGGGGAGGCTGTGGTGGGGAACTGGGCAGGCAAGGGGCAGGATCCAGCCAGTCAGGGGTCAGGTTTTGGAGCTGGGGGAACATCTTGCAGCAAGAGTAATTCAAATTGGGTCCCTCCCTGGGTGGAGACTGACCTGTGCCCACACCTCATAATGGTGTTTTAAAGATGTGCTGGCTGAGATCCCATTTTTGTGTGTGTTGGGATGCTGCAGGTATATGTGTGGAGCTCTGCCAGTGATGGAAAAGTGGGAATGGACGGGATGGAACCAAGCAATCCAACCCCGTGGTACATCCCGAAAGGTGAAGGAGGGAGGTGTGAGGCCGGTCTCCATTGCCCGTGGAGGTGACGGAGGAGGAACTGGCAGGGGCGGCTGTGCAGACCCCCGCGGGGGCCCCGTGCCGGGCGAGAACAGCTCCACGAGGTGGCAGCAGGACCCCTCTTTCCTGCATGCAGGGATTTCTAGTCTAGGAGACAGCTGAGCAGGTCCTGCGGAAGATCCCAACAGCACGGCTCAGCCCAGCGCTTCTGTGTGCCTGAGAGCATCTCCTGCAAAAGGTCTCCTCTTGGGGCAGGGAAAAAGACCAGCAAGAACTCACTCCGATGACAAGAACTAGAGATTGTGAGTTAATACAGAGCAGCATCTCTCCCTAGGGCTGCCCACCTCTGGCATTTTTACTAGATCCCATTTCTCAGCTTTAACTGATTGTTAAAACCAAGTCTATCTAACAGCAGAGGAATAGCTTTCCTGACCTTCCACACCAGCAGGCCAGGTCGCAGCACTTGCCTCTCCATCACCCCAGGGAAGGTTATCTGTTTTTTAAGTGAATCTGCGTAATAGTGTGATCAAGCAGACCATGGCCCAACTTCTGGGAACTCCATGTATCAGGACTCTGGAGTTCCCTTGGGTTCCCTGTAGTCCCCAAGTCCTGGGAAAGGAGCTTGAGCTTAGTCCTGAAACGTCTGGCAGAACCCCCAGCACACAGGGCTGGAGCTTAGGAGGCAATTAGGAAACAGGATAGCACAAATGGGGGCCCAAAGCCACCACCTGATCCCTCTCCTAATGCCCCCTTCTCCAGCACACCCGCACAGCTCCTTCACCTAGCCTGGGGCACGGGCATCCCTCCATGCCCTTCCCTTTGAACTTGACCCCCCTATCCCCTCATTTCTGCATCCTCACATGGCTGCAAGCCCACCCCAGCACCTTCAGAGACAGGCTATGAGGGCAGGGCTGGGGTGGGCAGAGGTGGGCATGGCATCCTTCAGTCACCCTCCCAAACCTATGGGGGCTGGGGCAGGGAGAGCTTGGGCAGCCCCTGCCCCCACAGAGTGATGGATGAGCTGACAATAGGGTATTGATAAGGAATTAACCTTGAGCCCTTCTTGCTTCAGTGTCAATAGAGCAGGAGCCAAGTACACACGTTTGATTGGAAATCTGTGTTTGGCCTCTGCTGCCTCTGAGCCCACCGAAGGGGAGAGATGAGAGGGGGATGTGAACTGTCCTGCTGCCCCCTTCCCAGCTGGGACCCCCCCTGGCAGGTCCCTCTCAGCTTCCCCAGCCCCCTGCTGCTGGAGTTGACCATGGGCAGCCAGCTCTAGAGGCTGCAGCAGCCTCTGTGCCCCCACCCTGGCATGTGGAGGGCTGGGTACCAGGGCCTCCCTTGTTCCCTAAAGGGCCTGTGCCCATCCTGCACTGGCCTACACTCCGAGCAGTTTGTTTAATTAAGTGTTTTGCCTAATGGGATTGCCTCATTTCCATAACAAACTGGCGGGCTGTCATTAGGTGGGCTCCCTCATTCATTACTGTTAATTAGATATGGATCCCCCAGAAGGCGGCGCGGGGTGATGAACGAGGCCCCTGACACACGCTATTACACATTAGCATTTTCTCAATATATCCGATACATCACGGTCCTCTGCTTCCTAAAGATATTTTAAATAAAATATTAGCAGCCTGCTGTGGGGTAGGTGGAGAGGGAGGGACGGAGGGCTTCTGCCCCTTTCCCTGGCCTCAGGCCTCCTTTGGGCTGAAAGTGGATGGGAGAGTGGCTGAGATGCTCTGCTGCTCCTCACCAGCCAAAAAAATGGCCAAATCTCCCCCTTTCCCTCTCCTTGCCACAGCAGATGGAAAGAGGTCCCTGACATCCCTGCTGCCTCCTCCCACCAGCCTGGGGACTGCCAGCACCCCATCCCTGGGCGACACAGCAGTGGGGAGGGGTTTGAAAACAGCCCATTGACCCATCTGCAGAATGTTTGTAAACCAAAAGCGTCGGCGCCAGCCGCGTGCCGGGGGGAACCCGACCTCTGCCCCCCCCCGCCTCCAGCAGCCTCCCAGCCCCTGTGTCGGGGTAACCCTACACTGCACCAGGGGCCTCTAATGCAGGATGTATAGATCTGTTGGGGCTGGGCGTCTCCTGCCCCCAACTAATGCAGCCGATGAGACTTCATTATGGGGGTGTCCCCCGAGGGGTGCCCTTCGTCCTGCCCTCCTGGCTCTATGAGGGTGGGCCAGTTGGGGGAACCCATCCATGGTGGGGTCTGGCGTGTGTCCCAGCATCCCCCTGCATCTGTCCCTGCATCCCAAACAGGACCAGGACTCCCCTCCGAGACCTTACTCACATCCAGTGCCTGCAGCATGTGGGGGGTGTCTCCTCCGCTGCCTCTCGCCTGCAAAGGGAAACACAGAGAGGCAGAAAGCGCCCGAGAAGATTTATACTTGTTTAATTAATGTCAAATGTAGTTTACAAACGGGAGTGACAAGTACCTCTTTGTATAGTATACACTGACACACAATCATTGACACACCGGAATATCGCTTTGTGCAACTGGGATTCTTTGGGCAAAGATAGGTAACTCCGATATTTCAGTTTTTTTTTTTTTAATCATTTAAACTCATTACAGAAGAGGGGAAGTGGCGGATGCCTGGTACAAACTTGGATGCCTCTCTCCCCAGCATTCCCCCTGCAGCTTCCCCCTTGAAAACAGGGGATGGCTTTACAATTTAAACAAACAAAAAAACCCCAAAAATAAACCCCAAAACAAAGAACCAATGACTAGTTACATATGGTTTTACACTTGGTACACAGAGCACACTGCTGGTCCACAACACCTGCCAGAAAGGTCCTGGGAAGGCGCCAGGCTGTTTCCAAGGAAGGCCTGGGTTGGGGTGTCCTGCCCTCTTGCCCTTCCTGGCTGCCTCTCAAACCCACCTGGCTGCACCCTCTCCATCTCTGAGACCTCAGCACCAGCACACTCCCAGCTCAGCCATGTGCCCTGCAAGTTTTTCTCCCTTTACAAATCCAGCCTGAGCTGTGCGTGCCTGCCCATCCCCTGCCTTGTGCTGCTGGCCGCAGGGTTACCCTGCAGTGACAGCCCCTGCCTGCAGTCTCCCCGTGGAGGCAGGACCCTCTGGGGTGCCTCGGCTTCCCCTGGTTCCCAGGAGCTCTGCTGGCACATGTCCCCGAGCAGAGAGGGCTGCAGCTCTCTGGTCTCAGAGGCCACACACCACTACGAGCTTGGAGACAACGGAAACTCCCAATTAGGAATTGTCACCTTTTGATGAGATGTTTATGAAATAACAGCTCCTTCAATTTCATTTGGGTTTTTTCTGGGTGCAGTGGGATCCTTCTGAAATCACTCAGGAGATGCCAAGGCTGCAGCTGTTCTCTGCAAAGAGCTCAGGGTAGGGAAGCAGCAGTGGGACTGTCACATCCCCCACGCATCCTGCATCCCCAGTCCTTCCCTCTCTGGAAATACCCCAGCAGCCCAGCAGCACTGGGGTCCCAACTCCAAAACCCTCATCCACTGTTGTTTCCAGACTGTCTTAAAATGACCCAGCTATGTTGTGCTGCCAGGTGGGATCTGCCTGGAAAGGAGTGGGGCAGATGAGCTTTCCCATCTTCCGGTCTTCTGGCTGCAGTGGGCTGGCACCCCACAACTGCCCAGGGAGCTGTGGCAGGGATACATGGTGTAGGGCTGGGAGAAGTCCCAAGGCCTTGGGAAATGGGTCAGTATCTGTTTTTTGGATCCTGACAATAAAAGAAAGAACAACAAAAATCCAGGCCAGATGGCAGCTTTGGTTAAGGCTGAGGATACGGGAGAGACAGGGATGAGGATGAGACTGCATGGAAGAAGCTGGGGCTGCGGGGGACCTCTAGGTCCAGCTGAGAGTGTCTCTGCTGGACCTCGGGGGTGGCAGTGGGGACGAGACAGGGCTTGTCTTGGCTCTCTGCCCTAGTGCCAAAACCTCTCAGGAAAAATGCAGGCTGCAGGAGAGTGGGAGCTGGGGGAAGCGAGAGCAGGGCAGGGCTGGCTCTGCAGGGCTTGCACGGCTCTGACAGGCAGCCCCACAAGGGAACTGGCTGAGTCTCTCTGGGCAAAGCCACCAGCAGGATCATCCTGCCCCCTGCCATCCCCACCGTCCTGCCTCAGCACCCTCCTGAGCAGCCCAGGCATCCTCAGCCAGGAAACACTGCCCAGAGGGGGAAATCAAAGCCAGGCCAGGGAGGGGAAGGGGCTATGGCCTGAAGGAGCACAAGGATCAGCCGGAGCCTCGAGCAGGCACTCCCAGCCAGGGGAGAGGGCAGTGCTCTGACAGACCCCCTCCTTCCAGCTCCTCACCATTTGCCCCTTCCCCAGCTGGGAAAGACAAAGGGGGCTGAGCCAGATTCCCCCTGTCCTGCCTGGCCCCCCGGTGAGGAGTTAAAAGCTGTGTCTTTCCGGGGATAACGATTCTATTATAAATAGCCCCATTAGCTACAACTAATGACAAAAATCCACCTCCTCTACTCCCCATAAGTTCTGTAAGTTATGGGCAGTGCTACAGCCATTACTAAAAGCTGTTAACTTCATATCTGAATGAGGAAATATACACCACAGAACATTAAACCATTTATATTATATATATGTATATATATACTTTTTTTAAACTAATGACTTTAATGCCAAAACTTTGCTGAACCAAGAAAAATATGGGTTTAATGTTCTCTGCTCATTTTTTTTTATTCTTTAAAAAAAATACAACCCAAAGAAAAGAAAGGGAAACTTATTAGTATGTAATGTTTGAGTCTATCCCATTTATACACAACATTGTAAACATATATAATCTATATTACATGTGCTTCATTTCTGCCTGGGTGTGTTTTTTTTTTTCTTTAAACCTTTTAGTTATCACTAGAACACCACAAAAAACCAAAACAGAACCAAACAAAAAAATCAAACCAAAACAAATAAAAACAAAACAAAAACTGATCAAAGAACACAAGTTACAGGTTATTTAACATCTGTCAAGGGTCCCTTCCCCAGTCTCCTGGGGGCAGAGTGGTCAACAACACAGTCCAAAGGAGAGCTCACAAGCCATCCGCAATGCAAAGCCAGCTCCAGGGAACGGGTGATGGGGAACACTGGTTTTAAAAAAGGGGGCTTCACAACAAAGGATTTGGTTTTGCCCGCTGCAGATGCTGAAGGAGGTCTCAAATTGCGGGACCTGGCAGCCGAGGCTCCCCACTGCTCCTGTGTCCTCGAGTCCATGTCTGGAGTCTCTGGTTTGTTTTTTCTTTTAATTTTAAAACGTCTTTTTTTTGTTGTGGTCGTTCTTCTCCCCCTGGGTGTGATGAGCTGAGCCGAGTCGCTGGGTCCCGCCCTCCTGCTGGGTCCTTCATAAGTAGATGCGCCGAAGGTCTCCAGGAGACGTGATGGTGTTACACTGAGGACAGAGCTTCTTGGCACCCTGCAACCAGCAGATGAGATGCACAGCGTGAGAGCGTGAAGGACATCCCTGCCCTTGGCCTGGGATCGCAGGAGCAGCAAGGCCCTCCAGGCAGGGCCATGGCCTCCAACAGTGAGCACAAGATGTGTGAAGGGGAATCCCAGTGCCTTCCTTACCTGCCCTGCAAGCCCCTTGTCCTGTTCCAGTCCCTGGTATGAGGCAGCTGGACAAGCAGGAGCTCTGCAGGGGGCTGAAACCCAGAGCCAAGGTGTGTCACCCAACTCAGCACTGCTGTCACCACTGGTTGCCAGGGAGATCTGCTCCTTTTTGTTTCCCTTCCTCACCTGCATCCCTCAATGAGCACTTCAGGTCACTGAACATGCAGAAAATCAACCCAGCAGGAACAAGTGAAGTTTTCAGCAGGGATGACTGAGCTGGTTCACAGGGAGCTTGGACCATCCCTTTCAGGGCAGTGCAATGGGGCACTGCCTCGCCCATCCCGCAAAAGCCTATGAGCTGCTGGCAAGAAGGAACCCCCTGTCCTATCCCCCCCCAGCTCACACTGATGCTGCAGAGGTGAGTCTGTTCTGCCAAGGTGAGCTGAAAACAGCCAATTGATGTGAGCTGGAGTGGGGTAATGGGTGGCCGACAGAAACAGTACATGAAATAAAACAAGGGCTGATGTGCCATCTATCACTGAGCCTGACAGCAAGAAGGTGTTAATAAGCTTCAGAATCGGGGTCAACCTAAGCTGGTCATCATTAGATTGGCAGATGTGACAGACACTTGATGGGAAAAACGACAGAAAGATGGCTCTGCTGTGAGGCAGCATCCCATCTACAGCACCAGCAGTGTGGGAAATTGGGATGGCCTGGCTTTTCATACCCACCACAGCCTTAACATGACCTCCTGATGCTCAGAACTGAGCACAGGCTCTGCCAGAGCAGCCCAAGTTTTGTTCACTGCTGTCAGACAGGCCCTTCCTGCAGCACTTGGTGTGACAAGTGAGCTGCCAGGAATGCAACCCCTTGTGAGAGCCTGCAGGCTTGCATGGGGCTTTCTGGCACAGCTGAGGCTGTTCAGTTCAGTGGTGCTGCTGCTCTCCCTGAGCAGGGCTTGCTGCAGTACCTGCAGCACTGAGAGCAGCAGCAGGGCAGGACCATGACCTGCCACACTTGGACTGCTACCTGCACTTGGGTACATCCCTAGCAGAGCAGCTGGCACTGCTGCTTACCAAAGGCAAGCATCCTTAGAACAGGTCCTCTCTGTTCTGTGACCACACCTGCAAAGACAGGACAGAAGCCTTCTCCCCTTGAAGCTACCTGGACTAAGGAGAATCTGGAGGAGACAGCCCCAGGGTACAGAAAATTTACATGTCATGTTGGTTCTGTAGTACTGAGTCCTACTGCAGTTTGGAACCAGCTCCCTCCCTGCTCCAACTGCACATAAGTCCTGGCAGACGTGGACTCGCACACCATTCCCTGAGCTTTGGACTTCTGAACAACCAGGTCCCATTTGACAGCCCTCGCTGCCAGTGGCTCAGCTGTTGATGGAACACACGTGGGGACCACGGGCACCTGCACCTGATCTAAACCAGCCACACACAAAGTCCTGTTGAGCTAGAGTTGAATGAAATGTAAAAGACACCCAAAACACCCTGGGCATCACTCTCAGGGTGAGTGACAAGCTGGCAGTCTGAAGGACAGACCACTGGTGGTCTGGATGGCACACCTAACACCGGTGCTGATGCCTGTAGGCATATCCTTCTAGTTATTTTGGGACAACTACTGATTTTCAGCCTTCCAGGGCAGGGACCATCCCACTGTGCCTGTGCAATGCATCATGCAGCCCTCTGCAGTGGTCTTCACTGAGTGTGGACTTGGCATGCTGGATTCTGGGAGGAGCAAGTGCAAACTGTAACTCAAAGGAAAGGCTTAAAATGCTGATGAAATGGAAACTTGACTGCACTGGACTTTGGCAGAGCCTGTTTATTTAACATGCCTTTTTGCTTATACTCAACATCACAGCTTTGGATCTCTAGAATTAGAAATGGCAAGCTCTACTCTGCACGTCCCAGTAAAAATGGGGACATGCAGAGTAATGGTGGAAACATGAAAGAGAAAAATCTAAACATCTGCCCTGTCTGCCACTGTGGTGACACAGCAGCACTACCAAGGAGGGGCTCACTAATCTGGATGCAAATGCCACAAAATATCCTGTTTCAGTTGAGTCTCTGCTCCGTTTCATGCAGTTCCCTTGTCCTTGGAGGCACCTGTTGCATCTAGTTGCCCTCTTGGCATCATCTCTGTAGCTGGAAGGAGTCCCAAATGAAGTGGCAGGGAGGTGCTGAGAAATTAACTCACAGCATGTTGTCTGAGGGACAGCAGTTAGCAGCTGCCTGTTCAAGCTTTCCTGTGTGCCCTGACAAGCAGAAGTGTGCATGGGGACTTCAAGCATTCCAGATGTGACTAGTGCCCACATCTGTGTCCAAGCTCTCCTTCCTAAGACAGGCTTACAGGCAAGAGGCAGCAAAGCATCCAACCAAAGGCTGCAGGTGCTCATTATAAGCACCAGCCTTCCACATTCAGCCCACAGGGATGGCAGAACCAGCCTGATGAAACCAACTGCATCCTTGCTGCTCTCTTGGCATGGCAAAGCAAGGTCAAGTATGCAATTCCCTCACACTACAGGGAAAGGGAAGATGCCTGGATTTATCTTGCCAGACACCTTGGGATCTTGTCCCAGAGATCTGTTTTCTGCACCGCAGGCTGATGGCTTTAGGGGGATCTACTCTCCCACCTAAGGCTGAGAGCTGCACATACATAGCCAGGGACAAATTTTCAAACATGTCACAAAGCAGAACGCAACCACATGGAGCTTGACCTATTTTCTGCAAAAGCTACATGATCACAGACTGATTTGGGGAAGTGGTGGATGCCGCTTCACCTGCATGTGGGAAGTGCAGCTCATCCTTGAGCTCTGAAGCCTGGGTACATCGAAGGGAACAACTGCATCCTGGAAACCTTCAGCAGCCTGGCCTGAATGCTGTGCAGGCTGCATGTGGCACGCTGGACCCAGGGCTCTGGGTCTCTCTAACACTTTGGACACTTGGGGATGAATTTTTCTTTTATTTCATACGAAACTGTCCTCCTCTGCACATGTAAGTATGTGTGGTAAATTCAGAACTAAGTCCTGATTTTTTACTTCTTAGATTGAAGTTGCTCAGAACCTTGTTCCTTACTTTTTGGTGTAGGTGTACAGCATTTATCTGCACCAGTGATTAAGCTCTCCTCTCTTGTGGAGAGGCACATAAGCTTGTACACACACACATGCTGGCACAGGCACAATGAAAAAGCGTTTGCTCCCCCACTGCTCACCTGCCAGCTGGGGTTACTAAACTTTTCCCTTGAAATAAAAATGCTGTGGAATAATAAGTCCCACCTGTCGGCCATTTATTTTTCTTTTTTTTCCAGGTCCTTCTGCTCCTTTCATCATAGCTACATGGAAAAGCCTTGATGTGTTATAGCTGTGTGTGCTGGAGTAAAGGCCACCTCAGCTTTTCCATTATAAACCCCAGTTTTGAGGGGTTTATAAAACTCTGCTGCAAGAAGTTTGCTCCAGGGCTGTTACAAAGCAAAGAAATGGGGCTGGAACCAGGATGGAGTTTATTTTTTCTCCTCCTTTCTTAATTAAAATTTGGCAAGTGATTGATCCACAATACAGGCTAATCACTTGGGGTAGTAGTTTGAAAAATGCATTAACGAGAGCTGAGATGTTGAAAAGTCGTTAGGGCTTACATGGTGCCAGGAAGGATTGGAGTAGTTTGTCTTAAAGTTGCCTCTTAAAAAAAATGGTGTGACGTCTGCTATAAATTGGCTAAAGCAAGGAAACTCACAAGGAAGGATTTAGGCACTTCCTGCTGTCCTGTGGGTCTAAAAATGGGCAATTTCCAAGCAGAATATGTTACCACGCACAGAGAATAAAGAGACACACAAACAGAGCAGGCAAAGGAAGTAAAATCAAAGTAGAGAGATGACAGGAGGGACCCAAACCAAGAGCCAGCTTCTTGCCAGGAAAGGAGTTGAATGTCAAGATCCAATTCTCAACCAAGGCGTCAGCCTGCTCTCCCACCCATGCCTCCACACCAAGCGTGGAGCTGCTTCTCAGCAGATGCTAATTCCCAGAGAAACAGTTGTCCTCCACTGCCATTGTGGGGTACCCTCCAGCTGTTAGGTAATGGGTTTAAATCACCAGGAGAACAACTTGCTTCATGGAGACTCCTCAAAGGGTGGAGCTCATCTCCACAGGCTGCTGGAGGCCAAAATTGAAAATTGCTAATTAATTACCAGAGAACCTCATGGCAGATGAGATCATAAAGGCTCAAGCGCAGCATCCTCCATTGCAGCTGCTGACTCAGGAGGTCCCTGTATGTTGCTGAAGCTCTGAGAAATCACACTGAAGGGCTGCTCTGTATCTGTGCTGTTTTGTGCAGAACTATTCCAGCTCACATGGGATACATGGTACTAGAGCCTAGAAAATGTGGCAGGGCTAAGAATGTAGTAATTACCAAAGATATAAATGTGTCAACTGCAGAGCACACATATATATCGATGGATCCCCTGGAAGCATTTGGTGATGAAGAAGGCTTTTTAGAAGTGATTTTCTCCTGCTCTTGTAGTTGTCATTTTCAAATAAACCCAAGACGGGCAAGCACAAGCCTGGAGTCAGCAAACTCACATAGGAAATGCTGGATCTGGCTTGTACAGGTGATGGGGGAAATTTGGTAAACTGCATTTGCTCAGATAAACCTGTCCTCTTTCAGCCTTTGCACCCACCAACAGCTCCATCACTGGCAAAAACCAGCCTGACTTAGCTTCTAACTCTATTTACTTCGTAAAGAAGGATACCAAGGATTGGGAAATCACAGAACTACAGCTCCAGAGGGATGTCAAGAACTCGCCAACCCATTCCCTGGGCAAGATCACCTCAACCTGAATTACTGATGACAGACACACATCAAGTCTGTTCTCACAAATCTCCAAGGATGGAGGCTCCAAACCTCCCCAGGAAATCACTAGAGTAGATGGCCAATCTCCTCTGTTAGAGGACTCTCCTCAGGAGAAGGAAAACACAATCTCACCCACTATCACCTGTAGGGTCCGTCTCAGTTAATGGGGAAGGATGGAGAAGGGGCAGACTCTTACAGAGGGAGACTCGGGCTGACTCAGGCTGCAGTCGAACAACCAGCTGAGGATGGACACCCACCATGAGGACCACTGACATTCAGGGAAAGGAACTCCACGTGCTGCTGCCCAGGCTAAACCTCGCTCCTGCAACACCATTTCCTCTCCTAACTTTGAAGAACCTCCACATGTTTTCAGGGTTTCCAAAAGGGATCATAGGTAAATCACTCCATTATCTTGGTTCTCTTAAGGCATCTCCAAGGTCCCTTTCTGCAACCCCAGCCTTTGCTTCACATTAATCTGACAAAGCAACAGCAGACACAGATGGAGTCTCTTCTATGGTCAATGTTTCAACCCCAGAACTTACAGCCAGTTGACGTGCTGAGCTCCAGTATAATGGTACCTAAGCTAAAGAGCCCAGCAATCATTTGTAGAGTTAGTGATTAAAAGTCTCTCCCTTGCCCTTACCAACAGAACAGTTATAATTTGGAATTGAACATCCAGAGCCAAAAGTCTAAAAATTTTATTTTCATGAAGTCTAAGCATTTAAAGACTCAATCCTCATCAGTGCCCTAAACACCACTAAAGTGAGATGCTCAGATCATTGTAGTATCGTATCCTAGAAAATGTTTAAACCATAGGTCCATAGACACTTGTGAGCATCAAATTTCACCCTGTCTTCAATACCCTGCAGAGGTTCAGAAGTGCTCCCAGGCACTGTGAGCCTTCAGTTCCAGGGCCTTGTTCAGTACATGATCCTTGCTCTCTCAGACACACTCACACTAATTTAATATGAGATCTTGGCCAGGCATATGAACCACAGGCACACAGGAGAAAGGGGACTTTTCACCAACATGGATGGCAGATCTCCAGACTGTTCAAAAGGGGCCGGAAGCCTGACACAACATGCCTGCTCCAACTCCTATTAACTCCAACAAATTGTTTATTGCACAACAGAAGAAAAATGCTGCCCCTCTCCCCCAGCCAAGTCTTCCCATGTGTGCTGCATGCGCAGGCTCTCTCCTCCCAACCCCACTGGGGAGCCAGCTTTATACCCAGGGAAAGGTAACAGCAGCGATTATTACACACACTATCCCACAGCTCCTCGCTTGTTAAAAAAAACAAGAGTCTCTTTTGTGCCCGAAATAAAAGGAGATACCTTAATTAGAACAATGCAGGTTGGTAAGCATTAAACACTGAGCCCAGCTGCTGTATGCCATTAAATTCATAAAAAAGGAGGGGGGAAGGAGGGCAGTCTTAACGAGATTACACACATTGACTTTGATCAAGACACAAAAGCACCAAGGCGTTCCAGGGTTTTTATTGCTGTCTTCAGGCTACATTTTAATGGTTACATTAGAAACATGCGAACACAGGCTGGGAAATTTTTTTTGAGATGGGAGAGGGAGTGCAAGCATGCCTTGTGAAAAGGCCTGGTTTAATAAATTTGGGGCTGCAGGGAGAGACTAGGACTGGGGAACACATGAGTAGCCACTTATTAATTGCTTCCCCTATGCAAGTGCCAAGTCCTAACATGATGTCTTGCTGGCCTATTCCTATCCTGCCTGCCTGGTCAGCAGAAGAGCCATGTGCAGATCACACACAGCCAGCATCCTCGCCACCTTTCTCACGGAATTCTAGGGGGAGATGGCTTCCCCTCTGCAAGGGAAATGTTAATCCCTGAGCCCCTGGAGTGAGTTTCCCCGTTCTCATGAGCAGCTGTGATTGCTGAACATGACAAAAAGGGACCTGACTGAAGTTGAACTAAGTTGTTGCTGAGCCTAAGAACAGCCTGAAATTGGTGCCATGGAATTAGAAGATGACTTGAGGCTGGTGGAAAGAGGAGAAGACAAAGACTTCGGAGTAAAGAAAATGAAGAGGAAATTAAGTGTTTTATCCTGTGCTTGTAGCACTGCTGAAAGACAAGATCACTCTTCACTTAGCAAAGGTGGCAGAGCACATATTCATCCAGACACCTCACAGCTACGTACCCACATATGCGTCTTTTATAACATGCTGCTAAAATGTTTACAAAAGCTTGTATAATGTAAATAGTGACGGGGTGTAGCTGAAGAGCTATAAAATACAGCCCAAGGGATGGCCAAGTTATTGAGTTGCTATTAGTACTCGAGCCCACAGGCACTTCACCATCCTGGTAACTTTTCTTGGACAAGACTTTTAAAAGGCAGGATTTAAAGGAGCATGATCAGCTTAATCGTAATTCCAAGCACACAATGTCTTTTATAAAGTAGAGTAATGCCTTCCAGGAACACGTTTTCAGGAGTGGCGTTCCCTTACATTTTTTGCAACCCAACACTGTATCATCTTGCTAACAGGAGAACTAGAAAGCACAGTTGACTATTTTCCACTCCCCAGCCTGAACAAAATGAAAGCTTGAAAATCAGCTGCAGAGGGGACATTAAAGGCTGATTACAAAGCCCACATTTTTAACACAGGAAAAGAAAACACTTTATTTAATAACACCTTAAATTTTAACCTGATGTCCTTTAATAAATGTACAGATTAGTACTCCACTGGGTCACCCACTCAATGTTCAAGGTAGTCCCCAATCTTCTAAACAGAATGGCTTGAAAACCACACAGTGCTATTACAAATAACCTAAAAAACATAGATTCACATTATAAAAGCTCCCTTCCATATCCTCTCCCCTGAAGATGATTCCCTTTCCTTCAAGGGAATATCACGTTTCTCGGAAGCTACCCATTCCATGAAATCTCCCTGGATTTGCTCACAGCTTTACCTCTCTGCATGGACACCCCACAGGAAATCACTGAAAGGCAAGGTAGTCCCTGACACAGAGCTCTTCCCTCAGCAGAGCAAGAAAAAGCAAGGGGCAGGACAGGACTTGGGTCACAACGACTCAAACAAAACTCTCTCATGTCAAAGCTTGAGTGGGGTGTTAAACAGCCAGGCTTGGGAAATCTGCAAGCACAGCACTCAGATTGTTTAAAATAAAGCAAAAAGCACCTTTCCCTATGGCAATCTAGAAGAAAGTATCTGAGAAGAAAGGAAAAAGGCTGTAAGTCAACAAGAAAGTAGTCAAGAGCCTCACCAGAGTCCGCAGCCAGCATTCTTCACAGTGCACATGCCAGCACTGAATAGAAGTCAGGGGCATTGTGTAGGAGTCCTGAGGAAAAGAAGCAAATAGGTTACTTCCATAGCAGGGATCTAGTGATTCTTTACTCCCAACCCCATCACAATGCCTTTTTATGTGGGTAACACTGTCTTGTATTTTGTTAAAAAAGTTGGCTAAAAGAACCAACTTGTGTATCATGTAAGTTGTATTTTCATAATGTTTGTATAGAAGTGGCAGAAAGTCTCCTGCAGTTCCTTTTCTTGACTTCCCAGAACTCCTGTTGGAAGCCCATAATCCACTCAAAGTGGTGATCTGGCTCAACACAGTTATTGCAAAAGCATCTCAAGTTGCTCTGGCCACCTGCCATTATTCTCATCAGAAAGGTCACCAGATCATACAAAAACCAGTGACAGGGTAAGATCAACCCTTATCACAACTCAGCTCTGCAGGAACAGCTTAACTACATCCCAAGAATGCTGCTGCTATTTCAGCTGACGTGCCTTCTCGAGTATCTTCTATCATTGTTGACAAACCTCTGGAAATCAGCAGCAAGCTGTCATCCTTTCTGTGGGATGGGTGCAAGGACTGCACTCCCACACCTCCAAGTTGTGAGCCTGGCTGGGAGAGAAAAGCCCATGCATCAAGCTGAAGTTGCAGAGGGAGCTCTCCACCAAGCAGAATGTTCTGCTTTCAGAACACAAACCCAACAGGAGATGCAGAGCCCTGCAGGCTTGGACCATCAGAGGGAGCTGCTGCCCTTCCTGAGGAAGGCCACAGCATCACCAGAGAGCATGCAGGACACCGGCAACTTTTAAATGCTCAGGTAGCATTCCTGTTCCCAAATCAGTGAAGGTGAGTCTCTGATCACAGATTCTGCTCTCTCCTGCATATGTAAATCTGCACATGCAGGAAAAGGCTGCTGGTATCTGGGAGTTTTCTACAGGAAGGCAGAAAGTCTTCTGAAGTTGGGCCTTTCTTGCCCCTGATATAGAGGGACAGCTACAAATACCAGTGGAAACAATGTAATTCATACAGAAATTGCAGTTGTTAAGACCTTAATTCAGAAGGCTAATTGGTGATGAGTTCCCCCACTCTGCCTGAAAAAGGAGAAAGCTTCTCTCCTCCTCGGCAAAGATACCAAGACATTTCTGATTCATTACCACAAGTGGAGTGCTACTCACCATGCAAATGAGACATTTATAGCGGTCCCCACGGGAAAGCTGCCTTTCTAACTCACGGACACGAGCCTTTAACGCTTCAAATGTTGTCACTGCAGAGTCTTCTGTAATTCTGCAAAAGATGATGGAGAGTGAACATCACTGAGCACACAAGACTGTTAAGAGTTTGGGGGGAAAAGAATCCCTCAACAGGTACTGCACAGGAAACAGCATTGTATTTCAAACTAATACATCCAACTTGGGTTAAAACCCAGTGCGAATTCTTTCAAGTGTCTTTCTAAACACTTCCAAACACATCACAAAAGAACACAACCAGTGCTGGGGTTGACAGCTTCATACAAAGCAAGACAGACATTTAAAGAATAGATATTTTGTTGGGGTTGTTTGTTTGTTTTGTGCCTTTTTTCTTGTCTCCCTTAAGAGATTACTTAGGACCACATGCTTGAGACAAAGTTCTATAGTTGCTTTAAAGCTGCTGAGATAACCTTCTGTGGGCAATAGGAGTTATTCTTCCCTTTAGAGAATGGAGGCCTTTGCTGGCTATCAGCCTTGTGAAATGCAAAATCAGCTCATTACACAGGATCAACACAATGGCTTATATTAACCAAAGTCCCAGCTTTTTGATTCTAATACTAAAAAAACAGAGAAACCAAAAGCACTGGACACAGTGCCAACAGGGTGGCTATAAAGGCAGCTTTACAATCTCAGTTTTCCCATTTCCTAGGGTCATTTTTGATGGGCAGCATTATCTCTTTTGTCACAGAAGCACTGCGCTGAGGCCAGGCAAGTGTATTTTCATGGTTCTGCAAGGCTGGTGAAAAGAGCAACTTGCCAACCTAAAAGCAAGGGCAGACAGCAATGCTTAGCAAATGAAATGCAGGGAGCATTACAGACAAGGATGTGTCACTCCAGCATGCTGCAAAATCCAATTTCTACACAGTGCACGCCTAGGGAGGGGCCCACAAGTATTCCCCAGAAAAGGTTTAGAGCATTCACATAAAGGCTCTCACTCTCTCGAATAAAAACAAAACAAACCAACAATTTTCATGTATGTCAGTAACTTTCTGGCATCTCCAAGCAGACTCCAGCTCAGAAGAACCTCTTGAAGAGCATTTCGACACCAGAAGCTGCATCATCAATCACAAGATAACCCACAGTGGCACCTATGTCTTCTACCTTTTTAGAGGATGATTCATCAACAGGTGGCTAAAACACAGGTCTAGTGGAATTACTACAGCCAGTACAGTGAGCTGCAATCTCAGCACTCTTGCTGCAGGCAGGCACTCACTCCTTTGTTCATTAGTCACTTGTTGCTGGCACGCAGGGAGGGACTTGGGCTATCTCCCACAAGCTGATTCTACTGGCTTTTCCCAAGGCTTTCGTAACAGAACTAGTCAAAGAGATCTTGGGTGATTTTTCTAATATGACACTTCAGAAGAAAGTGAAGCTGCTGGAATGCATATGGTTAACTACCAGTGTTACAAAGCTCCTTCAACTTCACTCCTGCCTTTGTACAGATGAGACACGTTCTGCATGAGCTAACTGAGATCTTCATCAGAAGGAGATTCATTGCAAGTGACAACTGCTAGGAAATGGTAACAATTTTAAAACTGAAAAAAAAAGGCAAAGAAATACAAATGTCCCATGATAGCCTAGTGGGTGAGGACTGTCTGGGGACAGGGACACTGTGGATTCAAGTCTTGGAATCAATAAACATTCTTGGGAGCAAGATGAAAGAGTTTCAGTAGGAGACAGTCCTCCCTGCTGTGAAAACACCCACTTGCTCCTGCTCTTTGGTATAAATTATTACTATATCCCAGCTTGAGTTCTCACCCGCAAGGAAGAGTTGCTAGCATTTTCAAAGAAAGTCTAGAAAGGTGTTAGTTTTGTCCAAGGAAGAAACAGATTTATTTATTTATAGCTTGAAGATTATTGTTGGCTGAGAAAAGTGCTTCTCTTCCGGTCTGGCCCATCATTGAACTGATGCTGGGTGAAGGCTGCAGTTGAATTTGACTTCACGGAATCCATTTCTCTTTCCTGCACGCGCAAGGGCACTGGAGGTGTAAAGACAAGAGTGAATGTGGTGACTCCTGCCCAAAGCAGGTGGCAACCAGAACCTCAACCCTCGCTAAATTCTCCTTTTACCATCTGTGGAGCTATCCATTCTCCTCAGACAGGTGGGCAACTCAGCAAGGAAAGGGAAAAGTTGATTCCTTAAGCAGATACAAGCAAATGCCCATTCACCCCCAGTCCCAGCCCAGTAACAGACAAAACTTGAAAAGGAAAAATTTGCCACTGCAACAACTAGAGAAGATAGAAAATGGCTTGTTTATAGAAATCTAAACAGCTGACCCCCACTGGCCAATTTCGGAAAGTCTCTGAGATAATCGCACCTGTCCAGTAATAAACGAATGAATCAGAAAAGGAGGCTGAATAGAGGTATAAGCAATAATGCTCAGAGGCTGCCTGATACAATGGCCAATCAATAGGAGGGCTGTAGATCAGGGTGCTAGTTAGCTGGAAAATTACCACACCACTGCGTGCGTCACGCTGTAGGGATCCTGGACAATCAATGTGGGAGGTATTGATTTAGTTATTATCACTTCATACGCTCCAGACATTATTAAATATACATTTATTAACAAGACTGGGGTGCATTGGTAAGAGAGGGAGCTTTAGCCACTGCAATATCTCCCAGCACTGATCAAAGCTCAGCTATGACAGAATTTAAACTCCATGTTCTCCAGGCCAAGCAAGCTCACAGGACAAATCCTGACGCACAGCACAGTGCTGAAGACACAGCTCCTACGTCACATGAGAGATAGGAGTTTTGGCTGTAAGTGAGTATTTTGCACTTGAGACTTCAGGAAAACCTCTTGGAGCAGCAGCAACAAGGGACGTGGCGGCCAAGGGTCAACCCAAAGTGAGCGATAATTGCATGGTTGCTTCCGAAAAGCTGGAGGAAATGAGGTCAAGGGAAATAGGGAGAACATTAGTAAATAAAGGAAACTGAAACTACCTCCAGGGATGGAATAAAGACGAGAGTCACTTCCCATGTGTCTGGCTCCCGTGGTGGCCAGCACACTTGGTTCACATGCCATTCCATTTAGTGTCATTTTACCGTCAACCTGCTGCTTGTATCCTAAAGATAAGCATCGCTTAGGAGCAACTCTTCCTGCAGCAGCAATCTTGGGAACTCCCTCAGGATTCCCTCTTGTGTGTGCACCTTGTGTGCGCCTGGGAGCAGCCTTGGGCAGAATTTTTACAGGGTAACGCCAGGGTGGAGCGAGGGTCAGAAAGCCAAGTGCCATGAACGGGGGAAGGCTGTGTACAAGTTACCCTGCCAAGTGAGGCAGAAGGAATCACAGAGAAGGAATTGGCTCTCTGCTTTGCCTTGACCGCATACTGGATGGAGGAGGACTCTTAACAATTTTGCGCCTCAGTGCTCTGATTTGACGTGTTTGGATAACGTCATTTATCAGCCTCCAGAGAGACCTGCTGAGCACAACTGCTGCCAAGAGCAATACCTTGAGCCCCAGTGCTGGTGCTGCTCCAGCAGGTGTGAGAGGCCTCACTGATACCTGAATTGTCCTTCCTGGCTGAGGATGTATCAAGAGGGGATCTCCCTCCTGGAGCAGAGACTCGCTGTGGTACCACCACAAATGGGAGCCTGAACGAGAATGTTTATACAAGAGCAAAAACAGGAAGGGAAGGGTCTTCGTGGAAGAAGCTGGGTCCTGTACTTCTCCCTGGACTTTGTGGTTAAGTTTTCCACACCTTGGCAGTTACAGCTGAGGATTCTGGGTATCAAGATGCAAGTCTGTGAGACTGGGCAGACAGCATATGATGATTTTCAGTCTTTGTGCCCATTGTGTATTTTTCTACTATTCATAGCATTTTCCCCCTCAGCACTGAAAATAAGAACACTTTCTCTGAGAAAATCCTTGCTTTGTTCAGGTAAAAGGCCAGAAAAAGTGCACAGAAATACTATGGAAGAGGAAAAAGGACCTATCTGTAGCTTTGAGCTGTTAGGCAGCAATCACCTCCTGGGAAATCTCCCCTGGGAAATGGCTGCCCCCCTCTTTGCTAAAAAACTTTAACCCAAACACTGGTTATTTGTTAAACATTAGCATGCATGTGATCTTTGTTTCTCCAAATTAAATCGAGCAATTCCTACCCGCTGTCCCAGTGGGCAATCACAAGCAATTCCGTTAATTAAATTATCTCTGATTCTGCAGCTCTGGAATCTCTCAATTGACTATGTCTGTGCTTTATCATCAACAAAATACTGGACCAAAAAGGAAACAAAAAAATGCTGATGTCAGAGTGATTGGCTTCAGTTAACCCTTCCCAGCTGGATATTAAGGGCTGCTCAAGAAACTGTTGTACTGGAACAAGCCCAAGAGCGAGAGCCTTGCAGCACAGATACCAGTAGCAGCTGTTCACTTGTGTTTCCTTTCCACTGTACAGAAAAACACAAACACCACACTGTCCCTGCATCCAGCACCCTGCCTGTTTGAGTGCCACAGAAAAACGCAAACTGTTAGCTGCTGAAGAAGCCGGAAAACACCTCAAAGAAGCCCCTGCAAATACCCCATCCTTATCTTATCCAGATCTCATTTGATGTATCCTGCTGTTGAGGAGTCTCCATAAAACATTCCCCTTTGGTTTATTTCAACTGGATATAAATTTTCCTTTCTTCATAAATGGCCACACTGTACACAGCATTCCATAAATTTTTACAATTCCACTGTTTGTGTGTACCTTGTAAAAAACGCTTAGCACTGATTAAATGCACCACCAATAAAATTTCATGGGCTACTTTTGACACTTGATATCCTGACCTTCTCTCTTCCTCATACATTTATTTTTGCTTTCTTATGCCTGTAAACACAGACTGGCAGAGAGGAAAATGTACAGTACCACTGACAAACCTGAACGTGATGTATTTATTTTTAAACAAAGCCTTTATCCTCCCTTGTCCAAAGTGGAGAACCCTGCAGAACATACATGCCACCTCCCTGCACCAAGGGCAGAGGTCATGTCACTAGCAGCTTACATATCATAAATATTAGAAACAGACTGGTCGATGCTTTGAAGGCAGAGTCAAACCAAAGCAAGGTTCCAGGAGCAGAGAAATTGCCCCTGGCCATATCCAACCACGGCTGTAGATGACAATTATCATAACCACCACTACACTGCAGGAGAGAAAGCCTGGTGCAGTCTTCACTTTGTGGGGCACAAATCTTCAAGACTTGATAAAATGACCCCAACATCAGTGCACAATCATGTAATTGCAAGCCTTCTCTCACAGCCAATTTACATTTGGGTGAGAGGGCAACTCTTTCAGAGAAGAGTCCCTGTTTTATTAGCCTCTAACATGCTGTGCACAGCTCTGTGACACCCAGGAGCACTGCAGAATGGCAGAGCACAGTGATGCTGTCTCAGCTCTCACTCATACACTGTCTTCAACACAACTCCCTCACTATCTGAGCTTCAAATACTAACTGTAAACACCCCTATGTTTTTTGGGATAAGAATTGCTTTCGTTTTCAACCTGATGAAAGAATCTGTCCCCACTTTCAATTTAGCAAGCATCACCTGCAACAAGTACAAGAGCTAAAGGTACGGGGAGTTTATTTTGGCAGATGTGGGTGAGCAGTACTGAAGTCAGTGGGACATCCACAGACTCAAAGGCCTTTTACACTTACTGGAGTGCAAGAACATAACATAAAGCTGAAAAAGCCCCTTTGCTACTAACAAGCAAAACACTTAAACTGACATGTAAGTTTTTCAAAAGAAAAGTGACAGGTGGCTTTAAAAGAAAAGAGATACAGCTCAGGCATTTTCAGTATCTTACATCTCTGAAAGAAGCCCGATGTCAGGCACTGGTGGCAGATTGACTGTGAATCACCCCACAACATGTGGGCTACCGGACTGGCACAATGTACTGAGATTATACAGGGTTATAGCAGAAGGGGTTTCTGCAGCATCCCTTGCTGTAGAAAACTGCCCAGCAAAGCTGTTTACGGAAGAGCCATGTCAAATCACACCAAGTGAAGTTTAGACCCTCTAAAGGGTCTGCAAGACTGCCAATGCTAAAAGTAAATCTCCTGGCAAGACATCAATGTTTTAGGAGTTGGCTACCCCTTTATTTAGCTAAAAATCTCATTTATTTGGTTTATTTGTTTTTAGACTAACCTCCTTTAAAGAGGCTGACTTATAATCCTGTAAAACATTGTCACATGTATTGAGGAAATTGGCAAGGATGCTAATTTATTGTCCTCTAGGAAAAAAAAAGCCCTCTTTCCTTGATTAATGTATGTTTTTGTATTGTAAGATATTAAAGAATGTTGCTTCACCTGTAATTATAGAGAATAGTTTACTTTGGCAAAGTGCCCCGGCTTCTGGTTGCCAAGTTATGAATAATGCAATGTTCCCCATTCTAATTTCCGTGTTCTAAGTTGTGAATTTGGAGCGGGGTGCATGCAAGGGCACACACACACGACTGCGAGGCACTCCCAGTCACGAGCGCCTCTATTTTATACTTGCTCGCACAACTTGTTAATACTGGCATCTGCTTGCCAAATTCAGAGTTTGCTTCTGACTAATTTCATCTTGATACAAACCAAAAATGTTGTCTCTTTTTTTCCCCCACAGAAGAATTATTTCTCTTACACTTTCATGCACCGTCGCAATACCACTGAGGGGAGCTTACCACTGCAAGAAGGCATTTTAAGCTGCATTTAGTAGGGACTTGGGTAAAGATTCCCTGAAGAATTTAATGACAGAAGAATTAATTTTGCTTTTATCTCTCCCCCGCCTCCGTAACACAGAACCCAACAATGTCTTTACAGAAGCAGGAAGTAAATTCAGGCGCTGGCTCTTTCTCTTCTGTTTTTTTGGCCCGTGTTTTGCTGGGACACATGTGCCCAGCCCCAATCAAAACAGAGACAGATGGCACCGCTGATCATTCAGAATAGAAGGAGCCTCGGAGTCAGCATGTTTAGATGCATTTGTAGGGCTACGCAGTATCCACTGGCCACTGGGACTGATTTAAAAAGGCGGCGAGTGAAAGTCTGAGCTTGCGCCAAAATTTTAAATGTGCCATTTGAGCAATTATGATTCGACATGAAAGCTGGGAGAAAGAATGCATGGGTCATTCTGATTAGATTTAGAGACTATGTTCGCTGTTCCAAAGAGAAAATAAATGCAATCCCATTGCTTTACTGGAGCAGCTTTGGCGATAAAGGAAAAAGCCGTGCTCTGGAAAAGTGGCTTGCTGCAGCAAGGTTTTGTTGAGGCAGCACAGGCTGAATCAGAAAATGATTCTCTAAACAGTGTTTCTAAAGAGAAATAATTACTCATCTAATGTGTTAATATCTCGATTCATTTTGCAAATGTATCCTTCATCCTGCTGACCCTAATTGTACTTCTAACAGATCTGTGAAGGTGCATTGTGGTCTCTACCTTAATACAAGCCAGAGCCTCAAAAGGCAGGAAGTGGAAATGGAAAATGCAAGTCCTCTCCTTGCTGAGGTACACAGGCTAAAGGTTCCAGCCTACTGAAACTTGCCTCCATCCACAAGTAAACATGTTTGCATTATGACCAAGCTCCATGTATAGCTAGGCAGGTCTATTTTTCTACTGGAAGACTTACAGCAGCTGTAACTTGTCATTTTACTGTGGCCTGGAGCTGGTCTGGGATTATTGGTAGCTTTGGTTGGATGATCAGGGCACAAAATTATAAAATATCCATGAAGTGAAAGAGGAATAGCAAATTCCTAGGGCTGAAAGTTGCTCAGAAGGTTGGACAGGCAGCTGAGTCTTGCAGCCAGCCTCTGTGAGCAATTAAATAAATGTCTTCTACTCCCATGGCCCCCATCCAAACGACTGAAATAAACAGGAAATATCTATGCTACTACAGCAGCACTTGGATTCATCTATAGCCTTTTAAGGGCTTTACTGTGGAGGTGATATGCTTGCCAGAACCTCCATTCACGACCGCTGATTGGAGGCACACAAGGGCAGTGCGGTAACACATCCTCCAGACAGCTTCCTACAACTGCTGCTGCCGCCCTAGAACTTTTACACTGTTGCTGTTTCCTTAACGGGGAAAGAAAGGATCAGAATTAGCATCATTTAAGGTAATCGTGCCTTCAAAAAGAAACATGAGGCTATTAAAGGAGGCCAGGGCACATTAGTATCATATAACCAATTGTGGTCCCAGAGTTAGAAGAGGAAACCAGCAGTACGGTGGAAGGACAGGTCACGAGCTGGCTATCTGAGGAAAAAGCAGGAATGCTTATGCAACTGTGCAGGAAACAACAGCTTTTTGCAGACAAAATAATCAAAAAGGAAGAAAAAAAGATAATGGAGAAATAGGATGAAGTGCCTGTAGCAGTGGGGTGTAAGGTTAGGAAAAGCAACAACACTGAAGTGAGGACAAAAAATCAACATGGATATTAAACTACTTTAATTACATTACTTGCTATTACATTTCTCCAGTAAAGGCAGTGCTGGGTTCTGTGTTACAGAGTTGAAGGAGATATGAAAGCACAATGAATTCTTCTGTCATTAAATTCTTTGGGAAATCTTTACCAAGCTCCAACTAAATGTGTCTTAATGCTCCTCCTTGCAGCAGTAAGCACCCCTCAGTGGTACTGCAACTGTGCATGCAAGTGTAAGAGAAATAATTACGCACTCTACAGCTATCCCTGACATGGTTTAATGAGAACTAACTCAAACTGGTCCTTTTTAAAGTCCTATTTCACATTTATACTTACTAACTGTAGCCTAAGAAATGCATAAACTACCAAGAGCTGTAATTACAACCATCCTGTTGTCATACAGCAGCTGGCAGAGCACAAACACTTACTGGGTCCTGCCACAACAGTCCGTGAGTGCCAAGGAAAGCAGTAGCGCTGTCACCACCAGCACAGAGCCAGCCCTGTGCAGCCAGGGCTGCCCCTCAGCAGATGCAGGAGAGAGACAGCAACCTGGCAGCGGATGGGACACAACATGATCCCTTTTCTGCTCTTCAAAGGAACACTTTCATCCAAACAGGGAATGCAGCCTACGTAAAGATAATTGTTACTTTTCTCTTGAGAGCATCTGGGCACCACACAAACATTTCCTAAAAAAAATAGTATCAGTCCCTGACTCTCAATTCTTGCAGCATAGCTAAGGGATGTGAATAAACAGTCACATCCTCAAAATATTTTCAGAAGGAACACGGCAAGATCCACAATGCTCCATCAGAGACAATGTTAAACACAACAGGCTAATTTTAGGGATGAGTCCTCTCTCTGATAAGCTGCTCACACATCTAAGGGCAGAATTTGTCTGCTAGAAGGCAGCTGTTTGTGTTTTATAAGCTAAAGTTTCTCTTACCTATGGAATAACTCCAATATTTCACAGGGAATCATCATCCATCTAACTGAAGTACCCTCTAACAGACCATCAGCCTCATATCCCCTTTGAAATAGCACAGCTGAGCACTTGCTGGGCCACGATTTATTTTTTACCTTCTAAGACATCTTGGTAACTCTATAGCTCAATAGTGACAGTCGAATTTCACACTGCGATAGCCCCCCATCGATTTTTCATTCCCAGGAAGCAACTCTACAAATTAAAGTTAACAGCATTTCTGAAACTAAGAAAAGAAAAAAGAAAAGAAGGGGCAGGCAAAGAGACGTCAATTGCAAGACGCCTAAACTGCGCCCCCAGCGTAGGAATAAAATTCCATCCTGTTTTTTTCACCAGTTATGGGACAGGAATGCAGAACCTACTGCCCCTGAAGCCAGCAGCTCCCTTGGGTTTGCAGATGCTTCAGCTTTAAAACATTATAGGTTCAACAGAAACAAGAGTCCCTTCCTATATGTAGATGTCAAAATCTATAGAAAACTGCCTCAAGGCATGAAATCAGACCAGACCTCTGGACAACGCTGCACTAAAGAGAGATACCATCTACCCCCCAGGTCTGAGCTTGTACAGTCACAGCCTGCCTCGCTGAGCTTCGTTAACCACCAGCCTGTGAAGAACCAGACACTGATACAATTTCAGTTTGCACAGTGGTCATTATAACAGCGGTTATGATGTTTGAGACCATCACTGGCACGTACAACTTCTCTCCAACAGTTAAAAGAGGGAGCAGAATAAACACAGCCCGGCACTCTGGTCTCCACTGTCACATCCCAGAGGAAGAAGCAATGCCAAAGCCTCACGTCATAAAGAAATGGAGCATCTATCTTTGTATCCTTTTAACACTGAACATCAGTATACAGCACAAACACAGTATTACATACTACTGAACTACTGAAAAGGACTAAAACCTAATAAAGATAAAAATCTGGACACAAGCAGCACAGCCCAGCAGCTCTTTCTCAGCCTGGCTTTGACAATCCCACACTTCAGTTCAGCGTCCTGAATCCTCTCCCAAGTTCACATAGGCTGCTCTAGTACTGGACCCACCAGCAGCATCATGCTCTCACTTAGCAGAGCACAAAGAGTTAGTTCACTTATGACTCAAGTTAATTTTTTAATTCTGTCTTTGCTATGAGATGTTCTTGTCTCTCAGCAAAGCCTGTTAATGGTGTGACACTGTGGAGAAGGGCTAGGAAGCGTTTATCCTGTTGTGTGAATTCTCAACAGCTTCTGTTTTCCTCTGACATACCAGCTTAAGTGCAGCTCCTTCCCTTTTAGGCCTCTGTTAATCCTCTGGCTTCACACTCCACTCCCGCCTGGACGCGTCTGCCTGGGAGCAGGGTCTCCCCAACAGACACTGCTACCTCCCTGACTGCTCTCACATGCCTGTCTCTCTGCAGAGGGACCCCTATGTAAACTTTGTTTAATTTTAACTGATGCTCCTCCCTGTGCTGCTGTGCCAGAGCCCCTCCAGAGCCAGTGTTTCAAAACAGCTGGATCAGAAAGAGGCAAGGTGGGGGGGGAAGGGGAAGAAAGAGGAGACAGGAAAAATAAAACAAATACAATTGCTTTTTGTCTCTAAAACCCTCTTTTTAACCCAACAAGCGTCTCATCCAATGAAGCATGATAAGCATGAAGTGTTATATAAAGAACATAATTATAAAGGGATTTAATGCTTGGCAGGCTTGTATTGCAAGGTTCAGAGCAGAGGTAGCATACTCACTTAAACAGCCCTGTGTCCGGGTTTGCTATTATGCAGGCAGTGTGGCTGGGACCAAGCAGAATCAGAAACAAGATTCGTTTTACAAAAAAAAAAAAAAAAAAAAAAAAAAAAAGCACAGCACCCTTCCCAATGAGGATGGCAGTTTCAGTCCCACCTCCTTCCACTTCTGTCCCATCCCTGATTAATGATGTTGTCTGCCTGATTTATGACCCACCCCAACAGATTAGAGTTTCCCTCTTCAACCTCCCCCCCTTTCACCCCTCCCAGAAGGCACAGCCACACTCCGCTGGAAATATTAGAGAATTATTAAATAAACATTCATACGTCATGTCTCTTCCCATACTGAGCTCATCGTAGTCAATGCTCAGCGGCCGGGTCCTGTTTGCTTTGGGGCTGACACCAAACAGCTGGAGTGATTCATGGAGAGGCTGGCTACAATGCTCTGTGCCATATATCATGCTCGCAGCGCTCCCTGCCCCGGCGGAGATAAACTGATCAACCACAACGGGCTGGAATGAATTTATGACAACACAAAATTGAGGAAAACAAATGGGAGGTGACCCAGTGGGCCACTAACCCAGACTCTCTCGCTGGCCTGCAATCTAGTCTGGTGGCAGAAAGCAAAATTGAACATTGGCACTCTGAATTAAGATGCTGGCTTTTAACCCCGGGGAACCTCGGTTTCAAAATGGCACCAGACCCTCAGAAGGCAGGGAGAAAGACTTTTTGTGGGGAAGGATCTTTTTGCAGCTCTCTGTGAGCAGCACTGCTTCTGCTGAGAGTCCAACGTCAGTGGAGGCATCAGGGCGGGGGGGGGTGCCTGGGCAATTAGGGACCAGCTGCTCTCTGAGCAAAGCTGCCTCCCAAGCTGACATAAAGGAGCATTGAACAAACTGAGCTTTGCCTTGGTGGTGGCTGGGGTCTTCAGCAGACAGCCAGGGCTCAGATGGTGTGATGCTCCTTCACGTCTCCCCAAAAGCCTTCAGCACCCCAGCATGTCTTCCAGACACCTCACATTGGCAAGATTAGAACAGCTCAGCACTGAGATACCCCACAGTGCTGGGAAGGAGAGCTGGGATCAGCATCATGTTTCCCACTACCCCTGGCTGCCACCTGAAGTTCAACACTACACAGGTAAGATCAGTTTGTCCAAGCTCCTGATGATCTGGCACAGCACAAGGAGCAGAGCAAGAAACACAGACTTACCCCAAACCCCATCTAGCTGTTCAACCACGCAAGAGACTCTGCCTTAAAACCCCACGTTTGGATTAAATTAACTTGCTCAAGTGAAGAAATTCAGCTGTGTGCCAAAAGGAGAACTGCTCACTGTACTGTATTAATGGATTAAAAAACAAAAACACACTACTCTCTTTGCCTGGACTTATTTTTGGAAGAGGGGAGGAAGGAACGTCATTCTTATGAGAGAAGGATCAATAGGCAGATCACTGCTAACTCTATTAGCCACTGCTCTAAACAGAGCGCACAGCTGACACAGGTGCTAAGCCATGTGCTTCTGGACAATTTTAAAAATGCTAATCAGATGCTACACAAGGTTTAACATGCCAATCAATAATGCTCAGATGTAAAGGCAAAAATTGAAGTTACAAACAATGGAGTAAAGTGATGCTGCCAAAAACTTCCTGTAAGCACCACCCAAAACAAGAAAAATGAAACCAATTTAGCTCCAGATTAAGAAACAGGAACTAGAGATGAATCAATTTAGCCTGTTGGGCTGGGTCGCCATATATCATGGCTCAGCAGTGGAGTGGGAAGCAGCCAGACAGTGAGAAACCCTTCCCCCTCCTTTTCTGCAGGCTTCTAGCTCTGATCCCTGTTATCAATTAATTTAACAGAACCCCTCTACACAGACAAGCACACAGAGCATTCAGACTCCTTAAATGGCAGGACAGAAACTATTTATCACACATGAATCTCAAAGGAAAGGAGAGAGGGAAAAAAAAAAGGCAGCTAGGAATTCTCCACCTGAAACACCATCTTGTTTTCTGAACCTCAGTTAAATAAAGTACCTTAAATAAAAAAGGTCCCTCTGCTACTTTCAAAAATTAACATTATTGGAAAGACTGAACAAGACATTTAAGGAATTTCCTGTAATTTCTATTGGGTTTTACTGACTTTTAGCAGAACTGAAGCTTTAGCAGGCAAGGTTATTACAGAGCAAGGTGTGTGTGCACAGATGCACACACATACTCACTCTCCACACTTCACAGCAGCGTTAGCGCGAGAGTTGTTTGGAAAGGATTCTGGGACCCTTCAAAAGGTGCTAGCTAAAGCCTCTTTGATCAGATTATTAAAGCTATGTCAATTTTATCACTTGAGCTCAAGTGTTCTGGAAAATGTCAAATCCTTTCAGCTCCTACAGTTTAAAGATTTTCAATAGGAGTGGATCTGGGAGGGTGGAGGGCTGCTGGGCTGACAGGCAGGAGGCCCAAAGGGAAGCCACGCAGCAGCTGAGACAGAGGCTGACAGATTAGGGCAGAAGGGATGAGTCCCTGCCACCAAGACAGCATGCAAAAGTTGGCTGGCTCTAAGGACAAAGCTGGTTCTGCACTGACCTGCAGGCTCCCGGACTCAGCGGTCCTTGGCCAAAGTCTGCTGACCGAGAAGCATCGAATGGCAGCCAGCCAACATTTGGGACATGCTAACAAAAGGGCTTGTAGAAAGGAAAGTGCTGAGACAGCAAAGCAGTGTTAAAGTTCCCTCTGCAGCAGTGAGTTTCCCCAGTTAACTCTGACTCTGAACATATGCTCTGCCAGGCTGCCTGAAATGGCAGAGATCCAAAAATGTGCCAGGGACGCAACCTCTCAAGTCAGGACCAGGGGCAGGAGAACAAACGACATTAGAAAAACGACAACTTTCTGTAAAGTCAGCTTAATGCTACACCACTAGATGTTTCCCCATCCCAAATTATCCATGGATCTTACCCCAAAATGTAATATTTAAAACCCACCATTAAATCATTGTTTCCACCTCATTCAAGTTGTTTGGTCTCTCACTTGATCTTGGGGCAATGTTTTATATCAGGCAATAATCAACTTAAAACACTGCTCCATCCCACGGCAGCAGAGAACAGCCTGTAGTTTTACACTTGGACCATCAAATCGCCCAAGTAGTCAGTCACCCCAGCAGCATGTGGAAGGAGACTTAGAATAGAGGTTACTCAAATGAACAGTGCAGATAAACCCTTTTATTTCTATTCCACATTAGACTGCAGCACATTCAGTGAGCAGAAGAGGACGGAAAGGAGATGCCCAGCAGTCCCTGCACCACTGTATATTCAAACACTGGGACTTAAACTTCTGAACCACTGAAAGGGCTCCAGGTAAAAAACTCAGAAACTGAGACATTACTTCTGTTAGGAACCATACAAAGGCTCAAAATAGATCTTCAGGAAAAAGGAATTCCCTCTGTGAGACTTCTGCTAAGTTACAGTGCTGCTAGGGGGAGACTCCCTTTTGTTGAGAGATGGAAGGTGGAACATACAGTAAGAAAGCATGGAAGTATCTATTTACATAATTTAAAAGAAGGCAATTTGCAGTGGAGAAGACCTTCCGAAGCTGTGCCCAATTCCTTGTCACTGGGTACCTGCCCTCATAGATATATCTGGTGGAGAACTCCACACAAACCCTCTGTGAACACAGCAGTGGTGAGTGTTCCAAGTTCAGGTTTTGTGTTGCAGCACAACTTCCCTTCCCAGTGGTAAAAGCTTCAAATAGGCCTACCTTTGGATTACCACTGCTGCTGCGAGCACCAGATGGGACACTATGGTTCTTTAACAAGAAAAAGGGAAGCTACCCACTTTACACTCACTTTTCAATGTCACTGTTCTTACAGGTCTTCTGCATGGTCTCCTGTTTACTGCTTTCACCATTACTCGTTGAGGGCATTTCTGTTGAGGGAAGAACAGAAAAATTAGTAAGAGAACATTAGATCATTGCAATGAAATAGTCTGAGCAAGTCACAGTTTCAGAGGACCCCAGTGAGTCATTTTCATGCCAGTTCTTGGTAACAGAGAGAAGTGACTGATGCTAAGTGTCCCTGTCTGGCAGGGGGGCCTCTCTGGACAGTACATTTCTATGATTCAGGGCTCAAAATACAACCCCTGCTCTCTCCCCATTTCATAGTGATCTGACCCCCACTGATGTACTCAGTGTTTAAGTAAGGATTTAATTCAGAAGGGTCGATGCAGCTGCCACATGAAAGTGTACTTCTAGAAAGGTGGGCTCAGAGCAAATCCACCCAGCCCAGACCCTGCTCTCAGCCTCTTCCATTTGCTGAGACCCCTCAGATACAAGCAGAAAAATATATGCCAGGTAACTAGAATGACAGAATAGTCTGCTCATCATGGCTGCTCCCAGCACTGGAGAGAGTGTGAGACACCAGCTGGAGGTGAGAAGATGAACCAGCCCCAGGGTTGTAAATTCGTAACTGCGGATTCAGGTAGAAGGTATGAAGAAAACAGCTCATAGAAAATGTCATCAGGGCTGCCTCCTCATCATCTCCGTGGCTGTAGCTACTGAAGCTGCTCATACCTACAAGCAAGTGCTTCTACATCACAGAAAAGAAATATGATTGCCCATCCCACAGAAGAAAATGCCTGTGATAGATATCCTATGCTCTCCATTTAACCATCATGCCCTTGGCAAAACTGGTTTTACTCCCTTCCCCCACTCCCACTGGCAAGTAGTTATGTCTTGTAGGTACTTTCAAGGCTGGGAATCAAATGCCCAAAGCATGACAGGAACACAACATGGAACAAAATCATTGGGACATGTCTCTTCAGGTCGGTGAGCTTCAGTTTCCTTCCTAAGGGAGCTGGAGCAGCACTGCCCAGCTCTGGAAATGGATTTGGCATCTACAGCTGGAAAGCGCCAGGTTTTATTATTCTCATATTTCCACTAGGTTGCTGCTTACACTTACAGTGCTGCTGGCATTGAATAAAAACCCCCAGCAGTAGAATGGGTTTAACACTTCCCCCTTCCTTCTTAATGCAATGAGCTTTCAAGTAATGTATGCAAAGGTATATATTCACATTTACTCATTTGCTCTGGAGTCTCAACTACAGGTCATGAAGTAGGACAGATCCTAGAGTTTCCACTCCAAAGGTGAGGCCTTCAGAGCTGTAGGCTTTTCTTGCCATACAAAGGCCAGCAAGGACAAGATCCATCCAAAAGATACAAGTCTCTAGCATATCCTCTCAAAGAAGGGAATATAAGAAAGCAGTTGAAAAATACTCAACAATAGGTGCACCTGTGTAGTTTAAATGCCCAGCAGCTGAACACCAGCATCACATTGTCAGGCTCTGCGGCTCCTTCTGTAATATAGCAGCTTGCCTTTCAGTGACATGACATCAAGTCAATCCAATCCCCATCTCTCATCACCATATCCGTTACAGTGGCATTTTTGGGAACTTCCCTAGATGCCATTAACGACAATTAATTGTGCTGTAAAGTTTCAAAAAGAGAGTGTGTTTTTGTGCATACGTATCTGATGACACTCTGCAAGAGCATTAGTAACTACCTCTCCTAAGTACTGGCAAGCAGAAGACATGGACTATCTATCTGCCCTCCTGCAGTATATAAATTAACAATTTACAATTTCAACACTCACCATCGCTGGCCCATTTAGAAAACTCTGGTGTTATTCGAGTACTTGGTGTGCCACCACTAAAAGAGAAAAGGACAATATGCTAAAGATTGAATACAAAATAATTTTGCTGCTCAGGAAAAGCTACCCCTTTCACCCACCACTTCTCTCTCAATACTTCTATCCATCAGTCTAAGCTTCAAAATGTGAGCAGATGGCCAGCCAAAAAACATGCTCATACTTCATGGCATCAGCAACACTATTGCATCGCTACAGAAACTCAACAGAATTTCAAGGTGCTTTTACCAGCAACATCACCTCTCATGTTGTAGAGATGGGCAAACAAGTCCAGGAAATGTGCAAGGAAGGACCTTGCTCAAACAGCAAAACAATGTGTTAGGTGCAAGCCACATGAAGGAACTGGGTCACCTGGCCTCAGGTCCTCAGTTCTCTCACCAAGCACTAAGTGTCCACAGCCACTGATAACCCAGCATCCTCCTGCTACAATACCAGAGTCCTGGCTGTGAAGGAGCTTCAGCATCTTTGAGGCCTAGCCTTTGGACTAGCATGGTTAGCAAAGTATTGAACGGACCAATGATTTGGATCCATGTGGCAAATGCCACTTTTCTATGGAGTGAAACCTAATTTTGAACTAGTGTTTGCGACAAGCTAAGCAGTAAGAAAACTTCATTTCACTGCTCTATCAATCACTTCAACCTTGACCCCACAGGATCACTCAGTGAAAGAGATAGAGGGGTAATTTAAGTCCTGTTTTATGCAGGGCAGAGGGCTTAGAAAGCAATCCTAGCTTCCTGTTAAGACTCATTTTATTTGCCTGAAATGCTTCCCCGAGTTCCCTGAATGCTGGCTGCCTACATTCTCCATATATGTATGTGGGCAAAGCACACATCTTGCCCCAACCCAGAGCTGAATACAGAAGGATTAGTTTGCACATCCCACAACATGTAATGTTGTAATGTAATTGGATGCAATGAAGTCACACATGGGGTGCCAGACTCCTACTGTGCCAACCAAGATTCCAGTGCCATCACACTGTACTGCTAAGAGGCCACATTTCATCATGAAGCAAGATGATGTGTAAGGCCTTAGTACAGCACAGTTCCTCACAGCCAGAATTCATCCTCTGTCCAGCACTGTTCAGGGCAAAGATAGCACTGGCAGGGCAGCAGGGTGGCTCAGAGAGGGAGAGTGTGCAGGGAGGCTTTATTGAGGCTGCACAGGTAGAAATGGAGACTCATCTGTCGGACTATGCTTCTTTGTAAGTCTCTTGTTGCAACCCTTGCACTCAAGTTAACAGGTATTTTCCACAAACTGAGACTCCCCGTAAGTAATGAATGCTGCAATTTAGAAAGGCGTGATACTTACTTTAAAACAGCACCTCGGAGAGCCTCCCTTTCTTTGGCTTCACCTGGCTCTTCTCCAGTGCAAGGGATAATGTCTGCCTCTGTGTACCTGAGCACAAAGGGTTAAGGAATGTACAACCCTGCTGCAGACAGTGGAAAGGCTTTTGAGACGGTTAGGATGCTGTCTGGGATATAAAACAAATTATTTCCAACTGGGAACACCTTAAAAAAAGAGGGGTTGGTATTCATGAAGGGGCTTGCTTTTAAATTCTGGATTAACGTTTTGTTGTAGATGGAAAGAAGCAGAAACCTTTTGACAGTAACATGATTCCACAGCTTCTTGGAAAGGGAAAACCAGTTCTCAAACCTGTGCAAACCTAACCTGCATAATTTCACAAATTCCGTTTGAAGTAGAGAGTTCTTTTACCAGTGAAGGGTTGAAGCTTCACTCTTAAAAGGCTGGTACAGATTTCAATAAACCTAATTCTACAGTTATACATTGCCCCTCATCACAGCTAAGGCAGTGTCTGCCTCATGCCCTTGCAGGAATTCTTCCTTGATGCCCATTACAACTGCTGTGGGACAGAAGTCTGCCCATAGCTCACCCAGAGCTGTGCCCAAAGAGCCTGCCCCCAGATGGAGAAGTTCCCAAAATATGCCTTAATGATAATGCTTCCCATGAACTGTCTAATGAAAGGAAAAAAGAAAATCAAACCTCTCAGAGTGGAAGGTGAATAGCACTTACGGCACAAACCCCTTGAAAACAAAAGGGTATCTTGTGGAAAATAAACTCAATTCCTACCCATGAAGCAGGAAAAGCTATCCATATGGAAGAAACCTGGATGGAGGCAACAGATTGCTTATGAAACAGAATAGAGAAACTAACTGATCCTTTGCAATGTCTCCTATAGACTTCAACGAGGTCTGAAGTAGTGCTGCATCAAGGGTATGATCTCAGAGGGAGTAACTGGGAATCCTTCCTAGTTCAAGTAACACAGTAACTGGAGAAGGCTGTGTCATTTCCAGTAGGGCTGGACACAGATTTTCCACCCAGGGCAGATGCACCTCTGGCTTCCCTCTCAGTAAGAGCCTTTCAAAAACGATACTGTGGTTTCCCATATTCGAGTGTGTCGTCTCCATCCACATCCAGGTCGGCGTCGCTGTCTGGATTCTCCTTCCCGCTGCACATGATAAACCCAGAACCTGGAAGAAAATAAAACACACAGATGAGCATTTGAATTGGAGATGAAGTGTAGGAGATCTCCCAAGAAAGGTGCTACAGCACCAGTTTGCAGGCTTGTCCTTTACTCTTAACAGCCTCATAAAAGGTGCCCTCTCCAAAGATTGCACAAGAACACTCACAGAAATGCTCTAACTTCCTAGATTTTATGCTCTAGATGCCCCCCAACATTGAAAATGGAACATTCTTGACTTTTAGCTCACCACATGAACTATTTTAAAATTGAAGTCACTGTAGGGGTCTCTCTCAAAGGCAGAAAAAACAATGAGGCAAAAGAGGAAAGAGTAATTTTTCACAGAAGTAGTTAATGCAAAATCCACACTACTAGCAGGTAAGAAAAGGCCACAAGGACGTTCTGAATTACTTCCTAATTCAGATGCAGAGGGCAGGCAGAGGCTAAAACATAATTAGAAATATCTCTTTCATTTTAAAATGCCTTTAGTCATGGCTTAGATTTTTAAAATTTTAAACATTTACGAACAGCAAACCTGTTTCTGTGAGAGGGGGAAAAAAATCAGACTTCTGTCATTAACAGCTTCTTACAAGCACTTATATGAGCAAATTGCAATGCAACTCATCAGGAGTGCCGCTCTTCCAGCACAGGTGGGTCAGGCACACATCCAGTCCCAACTCCAGCAGGATGCAAGCACTTACAGTTCCACCTGAGGCTGACTGTGCAACAATTGTCACTTTCTAATTTATATATTTATTTTGGTCCCAAGCATTTTGTAAACTGTAACCAGGCTTCTTTTAATTGAATCTGCACAAACACCTACAAAGATGAATCTTCACATGGTATTTGCTGCCAAGGGTTTATTAATGGAAGGGAAACTACAGAAGGCATATTTACTCTTCATGACAGCTAACACTGAATATGCTCTCTCCCATAAGACTGGATATTAAGCAAAGACCTCCTGAACTCTTGAGTGTTGCAAGGTCCCCATTTGTGTCCAATTCCTCAGCAGATCTAAGCTGTTTGGGTACATAAGCTACGTGGATGGAAATGTGCTCACTGCAGCTGCCTCCAGTATTCCCTCACTTAGCACCCCTGTCGAGCAGAGCTGGACACCTGGCTCAGAGAGAGGTACTTGACAGAGCCTGAAGGACCTGGCATATCCTGAGGGCTGGTGACCTAGGATTGTGGTAGACCAGGGTGCACATCCCAACTGTAGACACTGACAGAGTAAGGTAGATGTCGCCTTGGCCTTGCACCAATGCCCCAAAAGGGCTATGTTCCTGTACTGTGATTGTGGTTCTAAATGCAGAATACAGGCTAAAATTATTGCAGAAGCACTGAGTATTATATGCATGTCTGCAGAATGAGGACATTCCAAAGCATTATGACAGCCTTCTCAGGGCTACAGATGTCCGAGTCTGTTCATCCCACTGGGTTCTCACCAGCACACTTAACATAAGCCCAGAAGAATGAACTATATTTCTAACAGTCTGCATCTGTGCAGAGAGCAGGGCAAAGCAAAGGTCTCATTTCCAAGGATACCATGCAGACACAGTTCTTTACTGTCGCTCTCTAGGAACGGATGCTCTCACTGATTCATTAAGCCCCCAATAAAATTTGTTTATATGGATTTGATATTTCTCTTCCCTGAATATCAAGAAGGTCCTTAACAAGTGACAACTGTAGCATGACAATGATTTTAAGACTAACCTTTCCCTAGAAGCATAAACTAGCTTTTACTTCAAAGTAATTGCCAGCCTTAATTTTCAACAGAGGTAACACAACTAGCACCAACAATGCAGCACTCATGTCTGTGCCAGGTACTGTGGCAGCCCTGCCTGCAGGTCAGCCCCATGGTGTCACTGGGGCAGCCCTTTTCCAGCAGACCCCTTTCAGAGTGCTTCACATGCTGGCTACACACTGCCAGCCAACACGTGTCACGAACTGCCTCCTCTTGCTGCAATGGCTCATCTAGTAAATCTTCACTCATTCAGTTCATCACAATGTTTGGGAGAAGATTTAGAGGGGTAAGAGAGACCTGTCAAAGAAGCTGGATAGTCTTTCAAAGCTGCTTTAAAAGTCAAGAGTGGGTGATGGGGTGGTAATTTATAGGCATGGCATTTAACCTGCAGTAACACCATCCCCTGCACCTGGCATTACTTTAGCCCATCACTTCTCAAAGGCCATAAACTTTGGACACACAGGTCTTCATTTTTCTTGTCGCTGTGGGAGACACAAATCATGCAAAGCTGGAGCTGTGACTTGGCCAGTCCCAGGAGGTGATCTGAACATTAGCCAGACAATGTATACTTGGAGCAAGTGCCTTGGTGGGGGGGAAGGTGGCCAAATGAATGAACATAAGTGGGACCAACCCACTTATGTGTTACTGTCTCTGCAAGGATGCCAAGCACACAGCAGACATGCACCTTTCCGTCTGTTTTGTTTCCAAGTGACTCAGGCCAACTGGTGGTTTATGGCTAGAGCTTAAGACAAGAAGATCTGCTTACTGCAATACAGTTTACAAATATTAAGGCACCTTGACTTCAGAATCCTTGTGTCCTTGCTCTCAAGACCTTTGTACTTAAGAAAATCCCTTTTAAGTCTGGAAGGAAAATATTCCAGAGCTTCGGCTGAATTTAGCTCTATTGTCTACTGCACTGCCAGCAGACTACTATACTTCCTATGCAGAGAGGGTACAAGGGGAGAGTTTGGACAGTGTGTGTTAACATGGCAAACACACACTGGGATGATCTGAGAGAGCCTTTCAGTCAGAGGACAGCAGAGCAGAGAAGTTCATAGGTTAAAATGAGGGGCAGGAGAAAGATAAATTTTCTTTTCTTATCAAACAAGGACTCCCAGACCAACACCTAAAGGAAGGCACAATAAGGTGATCCAACTCTCAGTTTTTCACTTAATATGGAATTTTTTTTTTATGTCACCAAGTGCAGTCCATTGCAACATGGTAATAAATAATGATTTAGAAACTGTATGCTAATAAAAGTAACCTCCATGAATCCAAAAAATACTTGGAATATAAGTTGTGCCATCAGTTTTAGGACTTCAGAAGCTGCTTTAAATAAAACGGAAAAACAAAAGCCACAAAATATGTTTCTGATGTGAATCAAAAGATCCATAAATCCCAGTACTGCTCCTGCACACAAGAAAACACTAAAGAATGGGATGCAAAGCTTGGCCCAGCATCACCTGGGGAATGAATGGCCTGCAACCAGCATCCTAATACCTTTTCATTCTGCAGCAGGGATGGATTTTGAGGCCAGTTCCAGTGGGATGCGGTTTGGTGCCACAATTTCAACCTGACCCTCCTTGTCTAACTTCCTGGGGTTGCTTCCATGCACAAAGCCAGTGAAAACACCCACGCAGCTGTTCAAATATTTGACGTCTGAACTAGTTGACATTATTCATTCATCTCAGGCTCATTCAAACCAGATTTCTGGACAAGTGCTGTTATAAATGGATTAAGAAGACCACTAAATGCAAGGAAGGCCCAAAAGGACCACACCTGCTTCTCACTAACTCAGCCCAAATGTAAAGAGGGCTCACAACTTCAAGCTCCTGCTGGTGGTGTGCGCTGCTATCCAGGAGAAAGGAAAACATGAAATGGAGCACAGAGGACAGGAGCTTCCAGAACACCCCCTACCACTCCACTCGGGTGATTTGCAATTCAATAGCATGCACTGAGAACAGGGAAGGGTTCCTCCAGCAAGGCTCTGCTTCTGAAGGTCACACAACAATTCACAGCCATCAGCAACACCGCCTAGAGCAGACCTCTAAAGCCAGTGTGTTATCCAGAGGTCAATGCTCAGGACCAGAACTTTATCCCCAAGTGTTAACAAAGTGAAATCCAACAACTGAATGTTAACTTGTGAGTTTGACCTAGGAACTCATAAGAGACGTGATCTGTTATTCACAGAAGCAGCTGTGACTTCTTAGGAGTCACCCAAGGCCTGAGGAATGTAATTCCACATGTGAACTTGAAAATGCTGCTTTTAAATGAAAAAAGAACAAACACAGTGCACATTACTGCTGAGCAGCTTGGTGGCATCTCAGTACTCTCCTATACCTTTCCTCTTCCTTGTTGAGAATTTTTTGCTCTTGCTGTGCATTTCATAGGAGGCAATCCCTTGTCATATGCTGCCAGCCCCAATACAATTAGCCTCCTGATGCTAAAGCAGCACAATTCTCTGACAGTCTCAATCCCAGCTGCCTCCTTAAGGACCAGACAAACAGAAGTGAACAGGCAGGTCAGACGCTGGGGCCATTAAGCAGAGAAAAAACAAAGTTACAGCTCTGTCTCCAATCCCCATTGCTCTTGTAGCCAGGTGCTCTGACAAGCAATTCCAGCACTGGTATTGAGTGGCACCTCTATAAACCCTGTGACAGTTTGGGAGACAAACTCACCCATCAGTCAGAATGTACCTATCAACATCACTTACCTAGCACTGTGTACACAGCTTTCTTTGCTTGGGCTTGTCTTAGAGCAGTCTGCCTGAGCACCAATTCGAGTTAGTTTCTGAAAAATTTAGGTACTCTACACAACCAACAGTGTTTCTGAAATACTGACTCAGAGTCAGGAAAGCAGGAAAAATTCGCATGCCTCTTAACTGCTGCCAGCTTCAAGCACTGGCAGGCTACAGGAATCAGCTGAGCTTGAAGGTGAAAATGCTTCCCATTCTTGTCATGTACCTATTAATAATGTGTGTAGATAAATCTCACCAGAAATCTTTTCCTTCCCCTTTTTGTAAGTTATCATAGCACTTTTCTTTCTCCTAAGTTGTCCCCTATGCCTAAGCATCCTCTCTGACCTCTGCACTGCTTCTCAAATCTCACTTCCTTTGTGCAGTCCTCCTGATGAGTGGTCACCTGAACAACTCTTGAGTGAATGGTGGCCCAGGCTAAGATCAAGAGTCATTAACATGATATATAATAAGCAGATTCACAATACAGATAAAAGGACTTCACATTCAAGTCCCTCCTTTTCTCCATCACATTCAGTGGCAGATGGTCAAAGTGACAACATATGCTGCTACAGGTGCTGACAGCACTGCTGGCTCCTGCACAGGCATGAGCTCACACGGAGACTGGCAGTCTTAAGGGTAGAATGGTAACACAACCAGACCACTGCAGACCCAAATGACCCAGCTTAATTTCACGAGCACAGGTAGGAAAACACAGACCTACTGTGCCTGACCTCTGCTCCTCAACTCCTATCTAGGCAGATCACTTTTGGTGGCCAGCTGTTCTGTATATATTTTAAATTATATGTTTATATTTAATTATCACTCCAAAGAAAGCCAAGGAAGAAAACTAAGACATCAGTATTATAATTCGCGCTACCACTGTGAATGCAGCTACTGGATGCTGCTCATGCAGAGGATCAAACTCATCTGGATAACTAACATTTCTTCAGTTTGGCCCCCAAGGAATGGGGGGTGGGGGTGCGTGTGAAATCTATACTGGAAATATTCTAGAAATCCTGAATTTTGTGTAAATCCCGTAAATGGGTCTAAATTAAAATCCATCTCAGAGGCATAGAGCTCTATTGGGGCCTATTTTGGCTGGGAAGAGGCATTCATTCTGTTTGCAGGTAGTATACATGTGTTCAGGAAAGAAGAAAAGCCTCCCATAAATCTCCAGAACTGTGGCCTTTGCTAATTACACTCCTTGCAGTGACCCCCTTCTGTACAACCTCCCTTTCCAGCACATTCACTCTATTTTCTTACCAAAATGTCACTCATTGGCTTCTTGGAGAGTAAAAACAATGAAGGCAATAAAAGTAGTTTATGCAGACTCACGGCCAGGCCTCACATACTTCCGAGAATGGCTCTAAACTGGGTTTATTTCATCATCTGCTGAAGTATCCCAAGCTAGTACTAAGAGGACAAGGTGGCATGGATGCCATTTTATTGTGAGACATCTGGGAAGACACAGAAAGCCGCTAAAAATTCTTGAAAATGAGAGCAAGGCAGAGATGAGGCCATGTTGAACCTACAGATCCATAATGCCTCCCCAGCTTAATTTTTCAGCAGTGAAATTGTTCCCCCACTTTTTCCTAGCACCAACAGGGATAGAATACTTCTGGTGAGGTTCCCAGCCTGTTGCAGAAAAAAAGATGACAATCAGAAGCCAAGAAAAGCTGCTTACAAAACAAGAGTTTCATTTCTCTGGAGCCAGATCCATTTAAAGCTAAACGGTGATTTACCTGGAAAACTGACACCCAACTGTGTTGTTACAGCACACACCTGAAAGAGCAGATGCATCCATCTGATGCCATCTATTAGCTCCCACAGAGGCACAAATGGGCTGTCAGACCTGACTGCTTACCAGTGTGGATGCTTACAGGGATCTCTGCTCACAGATCACACAAACAGCTGCCTTTAAAGAAAGGGGCCATATAATTTTACAACCATTAACATAATTTTGCAGCAGCATGCTGAACAAAGGGCAGGCAAGCACTGCTGTACAGAGTAAGAGCCAGCTGCTGCAAGGCTCAGGAAGAGGCTTCCCCACCCCTTGCAGCATTGACGAGTATTCCAGAGATGTCTTTTATGCCTCCAGGTACAGATTATGGCTGCAGAGGGGAAAACACACTCGGACCACAGGTCTGATCTGGTTTGGCCATTCATGGCTGCCTCCTAGAGCCTCGTGCTGGTGTGATACAGGAAGGTGAGAACAGCCTCATGTCTGTCTCAAAGGCTGCTCTTCAAAACCCAGAGCTAAAGTACAAAAGCAGCAGCAACAGCCATGGTCTTTGCAGCTACAGCTCGTTTTCCACGGTTAGGGAAAGGTGGATCTGAAAGCTTTTGTTCCCCTGGGGAGAGGGTGGAAACAAACAAAAAAGGAAGAGGGAGAATTAAAGTAATCTTGAATCACTAAGCAGATTCACATCACTGGATCAATAAGCACCACTGACAGGGATCACAGGAATGTCGCAACTTTGCCAATAATAAAGCAGCACAGCAGAGCCTGGAGGATGACTTTTCTAAGGCAGCCGAGCATGAAGCAGCAAGGCTGGTGAACAGCTGAAAGTGACACCCTGGCTTACATCGGGCTGCTGCCAGTGGTGGGGCTCAATGCAGTTTGCTTTAAATAATGATGAGCACAGAGATTGTATTCATGGGGGAAAGGCAACCAAGGACTGGAAAAACCAAGGGCTAAATTTCATAGGCCAAACACATGTGCTCTTCCTCCCAAACTAATTCTTTTCTGGGGTGGAAAGAAGAAAGAAAAATCAGTGCTAATTTAATCAATTGATCAGTCTATTGATTGCAAAACTGGAGCTGCTAGTTAGCCATGTGCTGTAATGCCCTCAACTCTGAAACCACAAAACACACCATTGATTTCTTCACTTCCAGCTCCAAAACAAGAAATAAAACTGGGCTTTCAGTGGAAAAACAACTTCCTCATCCAGGGAGAAGATGCAAGCAAAGAAGAGAGGCCAGGAAACAGGGACAGCCGCAGCTTGCGAGGTTCAAACTGAAATTAGTTACAGATGCAGTCACAGTGTCTTGTGTAAACTCTATCGATTGGGTGGCTGACAGTCTTGGGAGCCTCCATAGTAGGACAATCAATCCGGCTGCAGTGTCACCTGCCACTTTGCTGAACAGTTGACAATGCAATTATCCAGTGTGGAGGCAGGGAGTTGGCGTGTGTCAAACGCAGTTAGCCACTTTCCGGGCACTACTCGATAATGCGTTTCACCGCCGTGTGTAGGAGACGACACACGGAGACAGGAGCTGTTTAGAGCCATTGAGACCTGTGCTCCCTTTTTCCTTTAGAAACATCTCACTGCCCCTGACTTAACAACTGTATTCTAAAATGCTATTAAAATCACGTCAATCAACTATTGTGTGCTTAAAGCTCAAGTTTGACCTGAGTGTCCAAGAAGTAGGCTGCAGTTCTAGCAAAACTGCAGACCCTTGAGGGAAAAAAATTAAAAATTTATCAGATTACTATCTTAAAGCTGGGGATTTTCAAAACCACAGCTAACAGACCACTAGAAAACTGGATTGCAGAGCAACTGATGTCTGAGATCGATGAAAACTGAAGTTTAAAGGAACTGTCAACTTGAAACCCAGTCTACTTCAAAAAATTGAGTAGTTTCAGGTGCTCTACCTGCTCCCTTACTCCCCCTGCTAATTTTCATGGTGTTACAACCACATTTTCTGGTTTCTTTTTTTGTCCTCCTTCCTCTAGGAAGAGCGTGACAGACATCCCTTTTCATCCCCCAAATATGATACATAATACTGTAAAATGGAGAGAATCCCACTTTGTCCCAAAGAAAATCTTTGCCTGGTTAGAGTGCTGTCAGTATCACATAAATCAACCACCAAGGTCTAGTTGATTGTGCTCCTTTCAGCTAATGCATTCTGGCAGTCTGAGCATAAAAATTAGATTCTTAGGTTTTTGTATGCATTCAAGTTACCAAAAATGTACAATCAACAATGACTAATTTTAACGGCTATCCTCACCAATTTCTTTTTTTCCAGTTAAAATTATTTTTACTTTGCTAAGTCCCATTGATTACTTTGTGTTCTAAAATGAAGAAAATGGTGCTCCTTGAAGAATTATGTGAACTTCAAACACACATGACATTGGGCATCAATTACATGACAGGTCATGCTGGCTTTTGTAAGTAACGTAAGAGGTTTTTTCTTCTTAGATCACATACTACTCTAATCTGTTTTTCTGGCTCACTAGAGTCAACTTATGATATTAATATACAGGACAATACTTAAGAAATATTTATTAACCATAGAACCCTTCAAATTCTATATGCAGACACAAACTACAGAGGAAGAATCAGGTGCAGCCCATGTGATTATTGTATCTAACACTATGCAAACAGATTTTGTTAGCATTTTTAGGTCAACTATTATCTTCTGGGCAAATACTTGCTGTCAAAGGAGAGAGGTGCAAACATTAAGAAGTGGTTGGGCTATTACATCAGTCCAAATTATTGTGCTTCTGCAATGTAGGGATTACCAGGATTACCACTTTTACACAGCGGCTGAGGTAAGGGATACAAGTGCTCTGAAGCTCAGCAGGGATAGGGCACAGAATAAGCACATGAGAAACACGAAATTTATACGTCTTGCCCACTTGGAAGCTTACAGCAGATAGAAGTGACCAGCAGAAGGTAGCAACCCAAACATAGGAAGGCTAAAATTCAAGGACTGAGAGGCTGGGAAAGATGCTCAGATGTACAGACACATTCACCTTAGAGAGAGACGCTGACACTGGAAACGTGGCAGAGAAATGTACTGAACTGAGCTCTTGCAAAATGGGGGAAGATTAAGAATTTCACTACAGCAAAGATTCCCTATACTCTTACCACAGACTGCTCTTGCATCCAGGCTGAAGTTTGCTTCAGCCTGCCAAGGTAAAATGAATTCTTGCTCATCTATACAGCAACAACAAAACTGATTCTAGTTACTAGACCACTCTTCCAAAAGGCCTAAATATGCCAGTGACATCTTCCATTTCCCACACAGTGTCTTAAGAGAAGTCACACACTTACTGTTCAGCTCAAACGCTCTTGCTGCATTTGAGTAGATCAGTTTATACCCTCTTACCAGTATAACCTTAAATACAGCCTTAATCTCCTGACATGGGAGAAGAGAAGTCTCCTTGCCTCTTGAAGCTTTCCTGCATGTCTCATTATATTTTATTTGAAAAAGAGGGCACAGCTGGCTACTAAGTGAGATTCTAGAGCAAGACTTTTAAGGTTTGTCACCAGCTCTGCTACTATCTTTGTAACACTAGAGAAGACGCTTCTCCATGTTTCCACACGTGTCAAACACAGATTTTAAGAGTTTCGTTGTAGAGCTCTGCTTTCATGAGATCACAGAGAGATGCACAAGTGAGTTTTCCTTCTCTACTTGGAGCTTTCTGCCAGGCAGTTACCAGACCCAAGAAGTCACTGCAATCACAAAATCCTGTTGTTGAGGTAGGAGAACAAAAAGGTATCTATTTAGGTTCTGAGGCCAGGTCCTCACACGTGAAAGAATTATTCTAATGCTGCACGGATTTAGAAGGAGAACAAACTGGAGGAGCATACAGCTAGTGCCCCAATGCTCCTTCTGGGACAACTAAGGCACACCGGATTAAGGCTGGCCTACAACACTTGCTGCTCAAACTGAAGCATATCTTGATTCTGTGGCGATCGAAAGCTGACAGTGGGAGGACTGCAGCCATTTGCTAGAAACTTTTAAACATTTTAATACAGTCCCACTTTCCAGACAGCTGCCCTAATTGTACATGACATGAGATCCAATGCAAATGGACACCCAAGGATAACTGTAGTTTGTTACAGCTTATAAAGGCTTTACCAAGTTCCTCTATGCATATGCTTAGTTGTGCTGTTCTTTTCCCTTGGTAAGACATTAACAAACAGATCCAAGGCCTTTGCTAGCCTGGGAAGAGGGCAGCATGGAAAAATAAAAAGAAATACAGAAAAATAAAGAGAAACTTCAGAGCTAAGTAATCCCTGTGTGTTTCTCCTTCTTCAAGAGTATTACAATCTATCAGACAGATCCTTATCATGTTGATCTTTCTTAGAAAGTATCCTTCCCTGAAAATGCCCTGCTTGCCATTTTAACATTTTCAAAGTCTTTCTCTGTTCTGTGTTATTTTTGATGCAACTGATCTGCTGAAGCAAAAGAAACCCAGAAGAGCAATGGTGACTAGCTTGCTAATGCACCTAGAGGAAGGCTTTTTGGTGGGGGAGCTGAAGGGGAGAAGAGGAGGACAGGGCGGGTGGAGAGAACTTAGCTACAATTCTTCAATTCTTTCATATCTAAAGAGGACAGCAATCTCTGTTCTATCAGACCGCACGGTTCGTGCTTTAAATGGTACTTGCTGCCAGCTTGCTTTCCCTGTCTCTCTCCCTTTGAAGCAGACTGGACAGCTTCCTCAAGCTGGCGTTATCACTCCCTCTAACCACTCTTGGCAGGCAATCTAATTCCCCCTGAAAAGGTCACCGCCATTTTAACTGCCTTTCAATCACATTAAGCACGCTGCCGCTCGTGCTCAGAGCACTGCGCCCGCAGCTCTCCTGACTGAGGTGCGATCGATAAACTGACATCCTGCCCCACACCCAGCTCCCCAACCGCCCCAGCCGTGCTCTCCTCCTTCCCCTCTCCCGGACAAGCTGCCTCCTGGAACGGACGGAAAGAGACCAAGTGACAAAATCCTCTCCTCAAATCCGAGGCAGCAGAAGGGAGCTGCTAACCTGGCATTTACTAATCTTTGTCCCATCTGTTAAGAAACAGAAGGGTGCAGGCATCCCCCACCCCCCTGCCTTCCCCAGACCTACAGAGGCAGCAACTTCACAGGACAGTTTGCTTAGGCACCAGTCCAGACACCTTTGAAGCTGTGTTACAAAGAACAAGCCTCCCTCAAGCTTCCCTCAATGCAATCATTACCGTTATCTCTCCCCCCGAGCTGCCTTTTTTTTTTGCAGTTACGAGTTATGTGTTCCACCCATCGATCCCTGTGTAAGACACTGTTTTAAGTCCTCTTGCCTTTTGACTGTGCTAAGCCGTTTAAGAGATGACAGCAGCTTCTATCAGTGTGAAGCTGATGTGATTCTTTTCAGATAAAGCACTTTTTTTCCACTTCCCCCCCTCCCTTCCCTTCTTTCAAGTAAGAAACATACACACAAAAAGAGACACCGAATCTTTCAAAGAAAAAAAAACCCTTTTGAACTTCCCTCAGGAATTCTTTAAAGGGATAACCTTGCAGTGTAAACACTGAGGGTAATGTGCATCCATTCCGGACTGGAAGAGAAGAATTGCTACAAATATGTTGAGCATTAAAAAAAACCCAACAAACCCCACATCAGAGAGGAAACCACTTGACGCTTTCACTTGCGAAGCCTTGCTGGCATCCTAAACACAGAAACTCATTAAAGATGGCATGAAATAATCCTGTGCAACAAAGAGCTTCGGAGAGGGATGATTCAGAGACATGCGGAGAGATAGTTACTGAATGTTCAGGTATTTCAAGAGAAATTGTAGTCTTGTGACACTGTGCTGAGGCAGGGGAATATTTGATTATTTTATCTGTACAGTTTTACACTTTGAAGTACAAGCTTGACCTAAACGGAGCTTGGTATTTCATGCTGGTGTTCTTCTGCACCTAACCCCAAACAGAACCACAAGCTCTCCTACAAACCCCTACTTCAAGCAGGACCTCTGCTGAAACAAAGTGGTACCAAACCCTATATAATTGCCAATAATCTTCATTTACACCCTGCATCCTTCTGGTTTTGGAGAGCAAATTGAATGATAGAAAATGATGCTTTAAGAAGCCAGGAGGGCAGATAGAAGTACTAAACATTTCCTGACTGAAATCCTTCACCAAACCAAACAGCTTCAGAGACAACACAGTGATCCCTGGACTTCTCAGTCATGCCATATTCCTACTTGCTGCCATAGCCTGTTCTTTCCACCTGCTGCCTCAGCTATGCCAAGCTGCGGCGGCCAAGTAGGTGCACTTTGGCTCTGCTACACTAGACCTGACTGGGGGCTTGCAGCTCTAACACAAACAGAGAAGACAAAGAATTTCCAGCTTCTAAGACAGCCCCTCAGGTTAGAAGAGCAAGTTTTCCCTGCAAGTGCTTTGGAAGCAGAAGAGTGTCATCTTAGGAACCTTAAAAGTGAGAGTTTCAGCCTATGATTGGTCCTAGGTTTTAGACCACCTTCCAGAAAATTCAAACAGGGCTGTTCATTTCCGTGATGTTTCTGTTTTTAAGAAGAAAAACCCCAAGGTTTCTCAACCTTACTCCAGCTGGGAATCTGTCAGGATTTTCCATATAATTGGCAAGAATTTTCCTCATGTTGAGAGTGGTATGAACCTTGTCTGCTAACCAAAAATGATAAAAAGAAGCCAGGATCAGTGTTAAGTTCGAGTCACTGCTGTAATGCTGCCCAATGGACTTATGTGCAACACACACTGGCCACAGTGTCCTGCTCCCCCCCTTCACCCAGCTGTGACATCTCCTCAAAGCAACACACCATTAACCAAAAATTAATGAGACACATGGCCATCTCTTTTCCCCTCCGGTTTCATGTATTTCCCCATGTCATCTCTTTAGACATTGGTGACATCCCTGTAGCCTGGCAAAGGCTGTCTGGCATTATAAAAGACCTTTGATTTCCACATCACTGCTACTTCTCAGCAAAGGGAACAGAGCCAAATGCAAAGCCTCAGGTGACGGGGGTTAACGAGGGCCTTGCCAACTCCACACAAAGCAGTTTTAAGAATTAGAAAGCATCTACCAAACGTTATGCTATGCTTCAGGGCTGTAAATTAAGAATTCTGTCTGGCAAGAGCCAACACTGGCAGAGAAAGAAGAAAGATAGTCACCTTAAGGTTACCTGAGAGTGCACATAGCAGTCCTGAGTGATGGAGACGCATGAATGCCAGCAGTCAGAGACCAACAGGAAAGCCACAAAAGAGAGCATGAAAAAGTGTAACTTAATTAAAAATAAATGCAAGCAGCCAGCTGTAGGAGATCACTCCAGCTTTGCTCTGGCTTTTCAAATTTTACAACAACTTCTTGCACAGAGTACGTAGGTACCCTGTACATTATGTCTGATTATCCCAAAATACTAGGTAGAAAGTTGGTAGGAAAGCCACTGTTTAGGGAAGAGGACACTTCTTTAGAGAAGCATGGCAGCTGTTGAATCCAGCTGCCAGCAGAGGTGTGCTCCAGAGGAGGAAGGCCAGGTGCTAGAGACCTGCCAGCTGCTCAGGTATCAGGAGTCTCTTCCTCAGCAGTGGTTCTGTCACAAAATGCTGCACAGGGAGGATGTTTCTCACTAGAAATACTACGGGGACATTCCTGTGCTTGTGAGCTGATCTGCAGACACCTTTCATCCAGCACCACAAAGAGGAGTCTAACCCAAAAGCCTTGTCAGCAGAGTGATGATGGAGGGTTTTAGAACTGCATGTAGTTGTATTCTGCTTTTCTCCTGGACTTCCCATCTTTTCCTGGATCTGTCCATGTAATTCTTTAAAGTGTCACAAATGTGCCAAAAAGGAAAGAAGAGACAGACCCCATAATTCCTGACAGAAGCAAGGCCATCTCTAAATATGAACGAATGGCCCAAGTATCTGTTCATGTGTGTGCAGCCATCTCGCAGAGGTTACAACACTGACTGATGCTAGAACCTGTCTAACTTCTGGTGGAGGAAAGCAGGTGATCTACATAATAACAACTAACACATCCAGAATTCCTTAAAATACTGAAGAAAATGCAACACAGAGCAAGTACTTTATATTTACCCAGCCCAACCACATAAATTACACGCATTTTGTCCACCTGAAGCCTCATTTGAAAGAAGGTCTCCATATAACCAAGGCAATGTGGAAGGTTCAGATCACACTTCAGTGAGTTAACTCAAAAACAACTGGGAACATTAACCAGGTGAAGACAGCACCATGTCCACACCAAAGGAAGTAGAAGATCATGCTCTCCTCAAATACAGGTGTTTGGTGGGGGTGAAGGAAGAAATTACTCATGCACAAAAAGGGAAGAAATGAATTGAATAGCTTTTTCTAATCAGGACTAGTAGTGACAACAACAGAGGCACACAGACATCCCATGCTTCCCTGCTATAGATTGTAGCGTCTATACTATATAAACATAGTCTAAGATCCTGCATGGTCTCATCAGGCCTCTACCGGGAATCATGCAGACAGAACTCTCCATACAGTCACAAGAAAAGTTAGGCTACTGACACAGGATTCAACAGTGTGAGCTTCACTGGGTATCCTTTAAAGCCCAAAGAAGCTGCTCCTTCAACTCTGTGCTCCTGATCATCTGCTCTGCTATAACACAACTACAATTTAATTTCAGAGGAAGGCAAGAGCAGACCAGGAGTGCCTGGTTTTAGCTGAGCATACGGCTAGCTTTTAAGTCCAACTCCCTTATGCAGTAGCCTTTCCCCTCGAGATATTTTAAATTAAAATCCAAGCTGATACAGGAAGAGATCACATCCCATCCTCCTTATTGAACGAAGGGAGCCAGCATTCCTCCTCTCATTAAGCATGCGCTACATGGATTGCTTGCGAGACTCTTGTGAGTGCCTGAGGTTCATGCCAACGAACAGTTTAGTAAATCCTCCTCTTTGAGGCCAAAGGGCTGAATGTAAGAAAGGGGCCAGGTTTCTAGCTAAAATTACTTTCACCAATAAAGCTCACGAGAGGTCAAATTTTGCCATAACTCACTCTCTCCTTGGTAACTGATTTCCCCGTCACTGGGGAAGGAGCAAAAGAAGGAGGAAAAATAAAATGTGTTTGTCTGAGAGCCCTAAGGGCTTGCAGTGCTGGAGGTGCAGAGCAGGTTCCTGGATTCTCATTTATCAACCTTAAAAGGGATGGAGTGATAAATGCACAACTGGCCCTTTAATATTTTATGCAGGTGCTAAAGCAACTTAGCTGTCACCTCCAATACATCACCAGAGGCTGATACACCAGCTTTCGTCACTCCAGGCTGGGAATTTTTACAGTTTCATTTCTATTTCCCTCTTTTCGCATATTTCCACGTATTTCTTACTATGTGTGAGATATAAAATGCTCTTTTCCCAAAATGATCTACCCATTCCCTCTTTAGCCACATTTCTTGAGAAATAACCCCATGCTTTGTTCCAAGATTGGCACAAATTTTGACTCTCATCATTCAAGAGAGACAAAAAACTGAAATCACTTTACATTCTGGCAAAAGCTGATGGTTCTGCCTTTTGTGGAAGGGAAATCCCCATGTCCCTCCCTTTAAAGATAGGTAATGATCAACTTCCACAGCAGAATGATTTACAAGTGCCCCCAAAACACCGGCGCACCTCGAAATCCTCCCTCCAGGAGAGTAGTAGCCCGTATCCTCTTCTGGCCGCACCACTCGTACTCTTCAAAGCGGTTGCCATTCTCATTCTCGATGTCCACAGAGTCATCCTCAGTCATGCATGAACCTTCTCTCTGCAGGGGGTAAAGCGGGGCAGAGTGTTGAGATGCATGAAACAGCTCTTTGGGGTTCATAACTCATGGTGGGATGGGGAAGAAAAGCTGGACTGCTCCCAGGACAGCTAAGTATAGAGCGTACAGCAGCTTTTATTCCCACCCCTGCTCCTTCTGATCGAAACTAGAAGTAAATAGGTACTGAAAAAACTTGACAGACAGCCTAAGATCAGAACAAGTTGCAAGTTCCATAATTTTTACTCATGGAAATTTAAGGTCTGGTCCCTACAACAATGCTGGTGTTCGTTTCAACATGCATTCCCCTGCCTTGCATGCAAAACTCCTCTATCACAGAGGAACCTGATACCACAGATTCCTTTGACCCCTAGCAGAAGTGCTCTCCAGTAACCTATTTTTGGGGCATACTGATCAAAATACACCTCTCTTTATATTATGCACCTCTTGAGGCAACAAGTCCTCTACTGAAGGTTTTTCCTGAGAAACATGAACAAAAAGCTCTATGACACAACTCTCTCCCTCCCCCAGGGCTTGTTTCTCCTTCCTTGCTGTCTTTGGGATGAACAGCAAGAGAACGGTTCTGCTTAAAAGCACTTCCTGGAGTAAGGTGGTCATGCAACCTTTACAAATCTCAATCTGCTACAAAAGAACCAACCAAACAGTAATTCTAATGTTGTGAAAGGCACAAATCAGAAAGAACTGTTCTTCCTGTGCTGTATAGGATGCTTGAAGTCCTACAAAAGGTTCACAAACTTCAATAGCTCCACCCTTAAAAATCTACAAATTAGACTTCTGTAATAGCAGAAGGGTGCATGAAGTAAAAAGTTACTAATGCAACAGAACAGAAAAATCCAGAAGAATCCATCTTCCCAGACAAAGAATTGACTACAGATCTTAGGGAGACAGTTAGCATTGCCTGCAAGCTCAGCAATGTTAGTTTTTGCCCCACATTAGGTCAACTGCAGACAAAGCTGGGAGTAGGGAGAAGGGAATGGCAGCTCATGATCCTGCTGCGCCTCTACCTTTGCAAGGCATTGTTCCACATGCCTACTCATCTCCTCCTCGGATCCTGACAGAGGTCGGCTGCAGAGGGGACATACCTGCCCTTCGTCTTGCTTCCTCCGTTTCATTTTTCCAATCCGAGCTGCATGGAGAAATCAGGGAAAGAAAACAAACAAAAAAGGAAGACATGTCAAGTTTGTGATGCAGACTTTATTTGCTCAGCTCCAAATAATAAACCCTTGGCAGAAATGGTAAGCTTTCACACCAGAAAATCCCATTGCAACTTCCTATTCTGACCTCTATAAACAGTACAGAGCCTGCTACTTGGCACTTTTCAGAGGAAATTTGTAACCTGTAGCTGAGCACTCCGATTCCACAGAGGCAGCTACTCACAATTTAACAACTAGGAGGGGGAATATCTGCTGCACATCCCATGGTAAGTTATTAAAACAGTTAAAATCTTTCCCTTGGAAATCTGAAATTGTTTTCAAAGTTGAGTGATCAAGCCACTGAACCCTGTTTTAGATTTTGTCTTCTAAGTCTGATGCCGTTCCACAAACACATCTATTCCCTCTACAAAAACTTGCTTAGAGTGTAGAAGGATGATGTAGCACCTGATAGCCTTGGACAAGGTATTTAACAAACACTTCTAGGACCACAGAGCCTCCTGTACACCCTGAAAAATTTCTTCCCAGAACACCACAAACAAGTCAGAGCACCATCTTGCTAGCAGGTAATATTTATGGAAAGGAAACAGGACCCATTCTAGCTAGCTTCTGGCTCTCTATTGTTTTTATTTCATGAAAACTAGGGGCTACATTGCCTTCCTGAGAGCATGCTCCGGGAAACAAACATGTTAGGAATCACAATGATTAGAAAAAGCAGCCAAGGTAGCCTGTTGCTTAATCCAATAGCTGGTTAATTTGAGCCATCGTTTAATGTGATCAAAACATCTGGAACCAAATAATTTGCATTAAAAAGAACTTCTGTCTTTTATTATGATGGCTTTAGGCAGGTATTACTGAATAACTCAATCACTGGCTGCAGGAAAGTCACTGTTTAATTAATAAGGAAGGTCAAAATTCTGAATGAGAGACAACAAAAAGCCCAAGGAAAGCCCATGTGATAATGTGAGATGACACCACCAAAAAGCTGTGTTAGCCAGAAATCGTTACTGACATTGTGAGCACTGCAGCATGCTCTGAAAGCCTTCATGCCTGAACACTGTGGGATCAACAGCTCCCTGCAGCCAACGAGTCAGAGAAAGCTGCTGGAACGCCAGGATGAGAAGGACCAGTGCACAGGAAAAGTTTCTGTCAATTGTTTTCTAAAGAGCATCTGTTTAGAGCACACACATCAAGAGAATTACAAAGTTTCAGCTGAACACATCAACACAGACTGAAAGGCCTCCTTCAAGACTTTCTTGTTGGCTTCCCTGGACTCAGGACTCTCTGGGTTAAGATATATTTTCCCACAATCTGGAACTAGGAGTATTTATCATCCCCTATGCTCTCTCATGCTCCAGCACTAAGAAAGGTTCAAATTATTCCCTGGGCATTGTTTTTCCTCACTGAAATACGTAAGTGCAAAAACTTCCTGAAAAATAAATCTCCATTCCTCAGATCCTGGAAAGGATTCTGTAAATGTGACATTCCTAAAATAAGAGAAAGCAACTAGAAACCAAAACAAGAATGTTTTTGATATCTGGCACTTTGAACAAGAGAGACTCTCAAGTTAACACACACAACTTTCATAGTTTGTCTAAGTTTTATTTACTGAAGCTCCACAACCCTCTCTTACGCAGAGTTAACCCACGCTCTTTCTGGCTTGTACTTCAGTGTGCAAGAGATTTCTGAAGTTCTGGTTTAGTGCATGCCTCTATCCTTCAGCATGGCTCTTTCATGTAAGTTTAAGATGCTCTTTCCTTGCCTCACTAGCTCTTGTAGAGCCAGCACAAAATAGGGAAAGAGGCTGGAATCAGACTTGACTTAGCGTTCCTCAGCAAACACCAAGCTGGAGAGAAAAACAGAAACAAAGCCTTTTCTCTATCCCGATTGCAGTCACAAATTTCTCTCACCTCATCATGTTTTTAACAGGGAAACGCAGGGAAGGAGCAGTTTAATTATTCTGGTAGGACTCCCCATGGCCACACAATTCAGTTAAAGCAGCCTGCCTAGTGAATTTGATAGTATTTTTAGGGGTTTTTTACTGCCAACCCCCAGTCCATGCACTGTAGCAGTGACAAAAGGAAGACAACTTATTTTGGGTCTTCTAATAAAATCTTGGGACTATTTTGCCAGAACAAGCACCTGATCTGCTGTTGAAATGCTAGTGCAGAGCTGGGAAGAGAACCTCATTCTGCTGCAGCTCTACACCAGACCCAGCAGCCAGCCCCAATCTTGGCTCGTTTAGCTCCACAGAGAAGCAGCCCTTTGAGTTGCGGTGCCACAAGTGAAAAAGGCACTGGAGGAAAGAGGTGTTGAAAACAAATCCCCCTGCCATTTTCATTCTGTGGTCATTAGCAGCGGCAGCGTCGTGCCCGTGGAGGCCAAGGGTGCCCCTGGTGACAGGAGGAATGGAAAAGGAGCAGCCTGGAAAGCACATCCGAGCGGCGCTGTCCCTGCCCGACACACGCAGCCCGGCCATCACTTCCAATCAGCGCGGCAGGGACGGAGCGGCCCCAAAGGCAGGGGCTGATTGTGGCGCTGTCCCGAAGGGGAGCAGCTCAAAAGAACACGCAAGTGAGACCACAGGATTGCTAATTAGTGTTGATAGATGCGATCATTTCTAATTAGCTCACTAATCCCTCTCCCCCTCTCTCCTTTCGAGAGAGCATGGGAGAAGGGAAAAAAAAAAGAAAAAGTCATTCCCTCCCGTAATTCAGGAAGATAAAAATGCAGCCAGTTGAGGACTGGATGTACAAAGAGGACAGAACTCAGGGAAGGAGGTTTTTGCACAAGCCTGACCCATTCTTACCTCTGACTGAACAAAAACTCCATAGTTATTATTCCAACCTTCTGCCAAGAGGTGAGGAGTTCACTAATTATTATTAGCATTAATAATTATTATTAGGCTATCAGAGGGCTTCCAGCACCTCTGAGGCCTCACTTTTAAGGATGTACATTACCCTACACACTGCTCCTGCTGCAAGTGCACATTCTCCTTCAAGATTACACGAAACCATCAGGCACCCAGGGAGTTTAAGTCCCCACAGCAGATGAATGAGAAAGTAGCACATGGAGGTGAGCAAGAATTGGGACACTCTGCAAGGGCTGAGAGTCTGAGTTACGGTCTCTGACTTAACCTAGGAGCTGTGCTGGCTAGGGGAATTGCTCTTCCCTTCCTTGGTATGTAGTTCCCTAATATGGGGCTATGGGAGGTGAGGGGCTGCTTGCACTAGAGAAGGAGCCAAACGGCACTTGACAAAGCCTCTGCTGCTGAGGGCACACTGGTCCCTGCCTTCCCACAGCTGCAGAGAGAAAGAGCCAACCCACCGCTGCTGCCTTACTGGCAGAAGAGACCAAGGATCTTTTCTAACAACAGGCTCTCCCCATCAAGGCTGAGCCTTATTAATGCCAAAAGATCGTGTTACTCTCTAGTTCAGCCGAACTTCCTGGGAGAAAAGCTAATGGATTTTAGTTTTCACTTGTGCTCCCTTCCCCAAGCAAAAATTCACCTTCAGGACAGGGCACTAATTACCTCAGAAGTGCTCTTATGCAGCATCTAGCAGTGGACACTGCACCAACCTCTCCTGCAGCATCAAAGGACATGATTAAGTTACTAGCAATATCTCTTATGATTCCCTCCACCAGTTTGAGTGGTCCCCTGAGTCCTATGCAGACATCATTATCAGCTCCTGCAATGGCAGGCCAATCAAATTAAGTGGAAACATTTTTGTCTCCTTTCCAGTGAAAATCATCCAGCTTTATTCCTCCCCCACCCATCAGCTACAAAAGCACAGAACATGGTGGTGGTGGTTGAACAAACTGCACGGTCTGTTTGGAGAGACAGGCTTAGGGTCACCACCAAAACTGGAATCAGCTTCTCAGGGAGGTGCAAAAGGAGCTTTGTAAGGACCTATTTCACAACTCACCTGAGAATGCCAGCTTTGGAAATAACCCTAAATTTGAGTCAAAGATATTCAAGCACAAGAGCTAGCACCTGCTCTCTTCGAGAGGAGTCCTGAGGAGTGTTTATACCTACTTTTGTTAGGCCTATCACAAAAAGCTTTTGTGAATCATCAACTCATCCAGAGCATCTGATGCAAGGGAACAAAAGGCAGCAGTGGCAGAGCACAAAAAGCCATCTCAAGAATAAGCAAAAACAAGAAAACAGATCGTCAAGAAGAAATCTGTTTCAGACCTTAAGTACAATTTGCTGCTCATCTGCCCAAGAGAGAACATTAAAGGCCAGATTCACAAAAGGGTCTCAGTGCAGTTCTCAGATTTGCATGGCCAAAGTTCCACACAGATGATTTCCAGCAACCTTCAATCTGACGCTATTCTCTGGGGTTGGCACCTACTTAACCCATGTTCTGATACACTAACCCAAACTTTGCGCCTCTAATTTTGAATGACTACCTAACCTGCTCTGCACTGCTAAACTCCACAAGCATCAATTTACAGGGTGGCTTAAAGTTTCCAGTTTGGCAACAGTGGAAATAAGGCAAATGAAAGAAATGCCTCCTTTGTCACACAGGTTCACCAGGAATCAGCACCTCATACTCCTGGGTTCACAAGGACACAACCTCTGGAAAAAGTGAGTTTAGTACAGGTGAGAGGTGCAGGATTGACTCACTGAGGCTGACAGGGAAGTTGTGATACAAACACTCAACCAAGAGCCTAACAGACAGAACATTAATCTCCTGCTCCAGAGCCTGAAAATGCATGTGTCTTACTTACAGCTCAATTTAAGCCACAGGTTTGACTCACAGAAGTAAAATTCTGGCCAGTCAGGTACATGTGAACCATGTAACTATTAGGACTTAATCACATTGTGGCCAGGCCAACAGCAGCCCACAGAAGAGATTTCCTCTCTACCCTGTCTTCCCTTAGCTCCTTTTGCACATTTCCAAATGAACACAACAGGATGGAAAACAGCAAGGTCCAAACAAGACTGAGTCACAAACAGCCTGGGCAGCCAAGATTTGGGTCAAGGACAATGTGGGAGAAGAGCAAACACCATGGGCCCTTTTTATGGGAAGTGCTTCTGGAACTCAGCTGGTAAAAGCTTGACAGAAATACCAAGATAAACTGGTTACAACAATATTGAAAAGTACATGTAAAACATAATAAAAACAAACGAATTTTTTCTTTGACAGACTGCATTTGCCATATCCTAAGTTTCTGCAGTGTGTCAATAAAAATATGAAACAAAGAGCCAGCTGTCTTTGGACAAGTCCTGCACAACTTCTCTTCATGTAAAATAATCAGGATTAGGAAACTAAAGTTGCACGATCAATTACAAGCTCATTAAAATGTGAGATATAGCCAAACAGATTTTTTTTTCCCCTAAAGCACTCCAGCGTTCTCCACCTAAAGCAATACTGCTCAAATAACTCTTCAACAATAATATGGCAAAGCTTACAAATATCCCAGTTATTTCAGTGCAAACAAATGTGGAGGAAGAAACAAGAAAGCAGGCAGAGTTCAGAAGTACAAATGTAAAGACACATGCAGAGAAAGGAGCAGTAGAACCCACCCAACCATTTGGCTGGGTGCAGACTGGACCAGGCATCACTACAGATATATTCTGGGAACAGCAGTAATCAGTCACAAGAAGCAAAGGCCAGAAGGAACCAGTTCTGATCTAATCTGGCCTTCTTTGGGACCCAAAGCACTTCACCTGAATTTCTGCATCCAGCTCCCTAACATTTGGACCCTCTTCATCTCAGGGTGAAGAAAAGAACGGACAGGAAACCCCAGCATTATTAGGGCTGTATATATGTTCTTTCGTTTGCAATATGGCTGCACCCCAAAAGGTACATACAAAAAGAGTAAAATGTCCAGCAAAAACAATGCAAATGCTGTACAAAACTACCTGCCTCCCTTCAGATGAGCCCAGGTTCACAAAAACATCCAACAAGAGGGGCCAAGAGGAGTTCCCAAGAGGAAATCACAGACTGTGCTGCAGCCCTGCTTCAGGTTAGAGACAAAAGCATAAAACACCACTGAGCCAGTTCAGCAGAGCATGCTCTCATCAAGAGCTTCCTTTCATACTGAAAGACTCCACAACACCAAGAATTTCACAAGTCTGGCTCAGACCTTAAAAAAAAATATTTAGAATAAGGTGACTGCACATTGTTGGCCTGAAAAAAGGTGGTAAGTGGGAACTTAGCCCTAGCTATCCAGCTATGATAAAGGAACAGTTTGACATCCTTGACTCCAGAGACCTCTGTCACACAAAACAAGTCACCACAGTGCAGCACCTCAGTGTATCTGAGCCATCTGAAGTCTCTGTGTCTGCCTGCCAGCACTGGCAGCTCTCTGCACTTGTCTTGGAGTGCAGAGCGAGCACCTGCCAGCAGTTACCTGTAACTGGTGCAAGGTAACTCATCTCTTTGGTCTACAACTTAACAGACTTTCAAGAGCTCGCAGTTTTTTGGCCCTCTATGTTGATATTTAAAATTCCCGAGGCTAGTTCTGAATTCAGCTATGTCTAACTCATCAAAGATCTGGGTCAGTAGCTTCTATCTGCTTAAGACTACACTAAACATGGAGAGCTTCAAATTCAAGCAAACTCTTTTGCTATCAGCATAATCTAAAGCCTTTGCTTTTTTTTTCCAGTAGATCTTCTAAATAAACTCCATCAGCGCAACATCAGAGGTGCTATCGTGAACTATCACATACGGAAGCTCGAGATTAATGAGACTCCTGATAGCCTGAATAACCAAATTCTGACTAAATGTTACATACTAAGGTAGCTACAAGCAGTACAAAATCAGATAGCATAACATTGTTACTATGTACGTGGTAAGTTCTGACCTCTGAACTTTGAGAAAAGTTCCAACTTCTTCAGCTCTAATAAAAAAAGTTTCCTTTCAGCTTTTCTTTCCAATTTCAAAGCACAGAAATGGGCTCTCTCTGAAATAAAAGGACCTCTGATTTGGTTTTTTTAAATACCAGGCCACTGTCCACTAAAAACAGTTGTTTACTTGTTAGGAGCACTCAGACATACAAGAACAGAAGTACCATCCCAGCATCCGTGGGTTTGAGAGAAAAAACCCCAAACAAAACAAACCATGACGTCAGATGATAGTCAGGCTTCTTAAAAGTTTACTGCAAGATTCAGCCATAAGAGCTGTGAAAGCTCAGCAGCTAGGGCCCACACAGAAAACACGGCTTTCGGGGCCTGTTTGATACCGGCTGCGGGGATCCGGGCGGTGGGAGCCGCTTCCCTGGGGAGCCGGGGATGAGCGTGGAGGGCTTCACCCCCATGCCCCCTGTGCCCCCCCGGCACGTCGAGGCCCCGGTGAGGCTGCTGGCGGCTCCCGGCCTGCGGTGTGGGGGGCGTGAGAGTGTCACACAACTCGGCCCAACTCTGGAAACTTCGGAGGGGCAGGCGCGGTGGGGGCCGCACTCACCGTTCAGCCGGGTCTGCCGGTTCGCTCGCACCCGCAGGAAGGTCTGCAGAGGGGAAACAAGAGGGAAGAAGCGTCAGGACGCGGATGTAAACATCTCGCCCCATGCCCGTACACAAGGCCCGGCCCGGTCCCCCCACTCCCCGCGCATCCCCGGGACAACGCACCGTCCGCGGGCCTCCCCCCCACCGCAGCACCCACCTCTTCCCGGCCCCCGCCGCCGGGCCCCCTCTTGCCGCTCTGCATAGCCGCGGGCGCCGCGGGCGGGCAGCGGGCGGCGGGCCCGGGATGCGGGTGGATGCGGCGCGGCCCGGCAGGCGCCGCCGATCAGCCCCCGGCGGCCGCCGCCATGTTGGCCCCGGTCATGTGACCCGCGGCGCGCGGGTGAGAGTTCACTAGGCAGTTCCCATGACAACCGACAGGGGGCGGCAGCGCCCGGCGAGCCCGGCCAATCAGAGCCTCGGGACGGCTGGAGCCCGGGCGGCCTGGCCAATCAGAAATCAGGGGCTACTGGGACCCTGTCTACCTGACCAATCAGAAATCGGGGGTACTGGGGTGACCCTGGGGTGCCTGATCAATCAGCAGTCAGGACCCACTGGAACCCAAGGGGCCATGATCAATCCGACCCCAAAGGCACGTTGCTGCCCAGGGGCAGTTGGCCAATCAGAGCCTGGGAACAACGGGGAAGCAGTTTTCCTTGTCCAATAGTGATTGAGCACCCTTTAGGCCGCACGTCACTGGCCAATCAGAGGCTTGGCCCCAAAAATAACCCAAAGGCAGTGGCCAATCAGGCACCAGGGCGACACTCTCCAACTTCCTCTGCCCCGTCAGGGACTGGGGGACGAAGGGCTGTTGGCCAATCAGTGTCCAGGGGCAATAAGACCAGGTGGCCAATGGGCCTTTCCCTGGCCCCTGCCCAGCCCTGGCCCTGCCATGGAGCCCCCAGGGCCTGCCCTGGCAGTGGAATTGGAGCCCTGGGCAAGTGGAGCCCTGTCCTTCCTGGCCGCTGACACGGTCTGCAGCTGCCGGGGCTAGGCTGGGCATCCACCTCAGCTCCAGGGCTCTGACACCTGCCCGCCCTACCCAGAAATGGTTCCTGCCATGAGGACACCTTGGCTACAGGCAGAGCCTGCACTTTCCAGTCTCTCCTCCCTCGTCTCCTTTCCACGTTTCAGCAAACCTGGGAGGTCAAAGCCGTCTCACGGATTTTTCTCCCATATCTGCCGTGCAGCTGTGGTGGAGGATGGCCCCAGCAGACCAGCCTGAGGCTGGGACAGAGCTGAGGGCTACAAATTGGGCAGCAGAGGCTCCTATAAGCACAAATCCCATTTGTTCCCCTCTCTGCAGACTCCTCAGACTTTGTTTCCTGGAATCAAGCCTAAATTTTGGGTCTCCTTTCTGGCACCTGACAGGCTGTCGCTTCTTCTTCAGATGGAAAACAAAAGAACCCCTGATATGTTTCACTGCCCCAGATGATGATGGGCAGCTGGACAGTTCAGGTGCTGGCTGGTGAGCTTTGCACAGTCCTGCCTGTCCTACATCCCAGCTCTGTCTGCCTGCTGAACCTGCAGCTGGATTTTCATACATGTGCTTACTGACAAAATCAAAGCTGCTGACTGTTGGCTTTACCCTTTCACTGAATAGAGCTGTTTTTCGGGAGGCACGCTTACCTGAGCTCCGGGGGAAGGAGGTGAGCCTTCTCCGGACAAGGATTAGGCTTTCAGTCACACTACACTTGCTATTCAGTCACAAATATTCTGTGGGCTCCCTTCAAGCCTGAAATGCCACATTTGCAGTATGGTGTATCACTTGTAATTTGCTGTTGATTTCTCCACCGGGTTTTATTCAGGGTTTTATCTAAATATAACTAAAATGGCATTGTTTTTACTCGAAGCTCCGTCTGACAGAACATACTGTATTTAAGAGGAGCAGCCGCTACTGACCAAATCCATTGGCTGCCACCACCTCTGTCTGATCAGTGTCCATGTAACCAAACTCCAGCAACCAGGCTTGGCACAGGGGAGGCAAGAGGATCCCCTCCTCCCCACATCCAGGAGCCAACCCACTGCCTTCGCTGGAGCTCCCTCTCAGCATGGGGAGCAATGCAGCAAGCAGCAAGTAGCCCAAGTGCTGTGCCAGCCCCTATTTCCGTAGCACTCCTATTCATAAATCTCCTTCCCTAAGTATCCCCATGGTATATAAGCACAAAGACTAAGAAAACGGAGCCACAGGAATTCTGAAAACCCAAACGCCAATAACTCACGTTCTAGCATGTTACTAATACACTGTATAATCATTAGATCACAACACAAGGGACAGTCATATTTCCAGCACACCTCTGCATATGGAAAGCTAAATTTTGCAGACCTTAAAATCACCACCGTGAGAATCTTCTGCTCTGCTTCCTGGGCATGTCCCTTGGTAAGGCAGGCAGACTGAATTCTCGTTCATATTGTGGCTTTATTAAGAATACAGTGAGGCTTTACACACCCCTGGCACCCACTCTGAGGTCCCTTTACACTGCCAGCACAGCATAACGCAGCCAGCACAAACGTAAATGAAAATCAGGCCCCAGAGGTGTTTTCTCCCTGCAGTGCAGACTTACAGCTCCCATTACACATTTGCATTAAGGGCTGCAACCCTCCATAAAATATGCTCACAAACTTAAAGCACATTAGAGAGTAGCTGGACTCAGCACATAGAGGGGCTTCTGCTAAGAATATTTGTCTTTGAGTATGACATAATAAAAACGTACAGGGACAGAGGGCTGCAAGGGGCCACCAATTTCACAGAGACTGATGTCTGGCGGAGTGGGAAGGAAGGGGGTTCTCCAACGAAGGGGGCCATGGCAAAAGTCTCTTCCATGCCCTTTTGAAATGAACGTAATTTATTTATTAGTCTTAATAAACAGGCAGGAAAGAGAGCAGGATTACCTGAAACAGGCATTTCTGTATCTTCTGCAAGGTTTTGCTTCTCTTACTTTGCACCAGGTTTTATTGTTCATGGGACGGTAAAGCAGCTATGATGTGACACCAAGTTATAACTCAAAGCCACAAGGGAATATGATCCACAGTTGATAATATAACCAATAAATAAGACAGAGGATGGAATAATGGGCAACAAATGTATGAATCTGCTACTAACTGGACCCATCTCCAGGAAACAAGTTGCAGCTGGGTCTGCTCTGTTAAGAGCCTCAGCACTGGTCGTCAGCCTCCCTCTGCGGGTCCAAACACAGACTTGGTGTGTGCAAAGTGGCTGATGCAGGAAGATGTGAGTCCCTGTCTGACCCTGGGCACAGGGTATGGCTGCAGACCACCACAGGATGGAGGGTGATGGGTGTTTGCCACGCTGGTACAGCCTCAGCCCACCCAGCCTGTCCACACAGCAGGTGGATGCACGCTTGGGTCTGTGCTGATGACCAACATTAATTTATCTGCTGCCTTTCAGAGCCTACTTGAAGCCAGTGGCTGAGTACAGGCTTGCAGCCAAACAGTTTGGATGTGTGTTGAGTTGGAGTCGAGTGTGCCGGCCTGCCCCAAAAATACAGACTTACAACTAGCCAAGCTGTACCTGAGCTGCTGCCCTTTTCTTCATTTCTTGCTCCATCTCCCTCATTACTCATTGCATCACCCAAGTCAAGACCTGCTGCTCCTCTGGGCAGAGAGTGTTTTATAAAACAGGCTGGCATGGCTGTGGGTGGTCCAAATTAACTTCTGTCTTGGGTGGGAGTCATGAGTAAAAAACGTCACTCCTCTGAAAGTTTCTCAATGGCACAGAGTGGGTAAGGACAAACACAGCCATGGAAATAAGACCAAAATGGTGAATATAATGCAACAGAAACCTCTAAAAAGATTTAAAAACATTTTTAAATACCACAGTGGTTCTAGTCAGAGCTGGGAGGACTTTGCAGACAAAAGACCACCTTTGCAGTCCTGTGAGGGGCCAAGCGCTCACGTCCCCATGATGCTGGCAGGAGAACTGGGGCAGTGATGCATAGCCAAGAGCAAGGCTGTCACACAGAGAGAGCTGTGGGCACTGGGGTGAGCTGGCTCTCTGCCTAAGGCTGAGACCAGCAACAGCATCCACCTGCTTACCTGGTATCTGTCTGAGTGATGGATGTCATCTGAGGAGTGGGGTGATGCTGTTGGAGAATCTCCTTCCCGCTTGATTGAGGCCGACAACAAAATTGACTGCAAGAGAAAGGAGAAATTCATGTGAGCGTTGTCAAGCTCTGCCTGTCTCTAAGCTGTCCTCAAAGCCATGGAGAGCATGTGCTGAGCTGCAGGACTGTGCTGGGATGGAATACTGGGCTATGGGACTGGCTCTGCTCTTTCCAAGGGACTTGGCCCCACGAGGGGACCAGGCTGCTGGGTCTAGCAGAGTACAAATGATTCATGCAACAATGTGACAGGCATTTTTACTCCAGGTCTGGTGGCTGGGGCAGAATCAGACCCTGCTGGAAATGATATGTGAGGACCACACCAGAAATTCTCATGATAAGGCACAGGAATGCTGAGGTGGAGCAGTGCTTACATGTCCTCATCCGCCCTTTTTAAGTGCCACTAAATCTCTCAATAGCTTTGTAAACTGCACTAAAGCTCTCAGCACCTCTGCAGTGCAACTACCTCTTCCTTCAGTAATGATGCTATTTATTTTAATAAGTAGCACAGAAAAAAAAAAAAAAGGGCCTTTTAGAAGGTTAAAAAGCTCAGTGATATTTGAGACCTAAGAGATCACTGATAAACTTCAAGTCAATAGTAGGTAAGTCTAAATTCTACACACAGTGAACTCTAGCAGGAAAATTACTATGGGAGTTTGACAGCATCCGAAGAAATGCACACTGAGTTGCAATGGAACTTTATTATTAGAGTACTTTGAGGGAAAAATGCAATTTAAAATTCTGATTTAAATTATAAATTAGCTCAACTAGGCTAAATATAGCCCACTACATTGTGAAAAAATGTACACTGGAAATGCAGCTCTGCAGATGTTTGTTTCTGAGAATCAGCTGGCAAGATTTGACAATAAATGACTGTTTGGAGATGTGTGTGTTTGTGAAGGGAAGTGTAGATATCATCTGAATTGGACAGGTCAAGTGTGGTGACAACATTATTAAAAAGCATAATACCTTGGAGAGAGGCAAGTATTCCAGAAATATTTGCCTCTGGGCTGAAATGAAACGTGAAAAAAATGTGCATTTTTTGGGAAAGATATGAGAAAGTGGAAAAATGACTCAGCATACAAATCGGTTCAGTCAGCAGCAAGCAATCCCCCAGGCTTGGACAGCTCTCCACGAGAACAGCACGGCAGTGCAGCCAGCACGGGCATGGAGGGAAGGAGGCTTGGGGTGGCAGTGGAGGAGGGCAGCTTGGAATACCAAGTTCAGCCCCATGGGTATGAGCTGCCAGCCCATGCCATGAGGGCAAGAGGCATGGCCCAGTGTGCAGTGCAGATCTCTGCCGTAAAGCACAGCTCTACCGGCTGCGGGGAGATGTGATGTCCTGAAAGGGGTCACAGAGGAGTTGCCTGCTGGGGTGCTTGGTTACCTCCTTGGACACAACTGCTTCTGCCACCTGAGGGCTGTGCTGACCACATCTTGGGGCTGGCTTGCTCCTCAGCCCAGCCCAACAGGGATGCCAGGCACTGGGAGGGCCAGTGGGAGCCTGTGGGGCTGGGAGCACCCATCAAGGGCTGCCTCAAGAGCTCAGCCTCCACTTTCCAGGGCACAGACGGGCAGAGCAGGGAGGCTCTCTGGCTTCATGTGTTGGCTGAACCCAGCTGCTAGTGGGCTTTGGTGAACAGCTCATTTATTTCTGGAAAAGCCCTCTGCAGAATTTCTGCAGAGTGCAGACCCCAAGCTCCTGCTGTTGTTTAGTTTCTTTATTTTCTAAATGGAGGATGAGGACCATTTCTGAATAAGCAGGATTGCACATGTCCTATAAAAGAGAGGGATGAGGTTCAAAGTATTCAGTTGTGACTTAGAGTAACAGCCCTGACTGCAGCAGTGTTAATGCTCTAATAAGCCAAGCAACCTGGAGCTGGGAGGGTTAAATCTGTTTTGTCTTCCAGTGTATTCTAGAAAAGGGGAAAAAATACCCATCTCCCCATTCCTTGACGACAGACAGACAAACCCTGCCTGCCTCCAGCTCCCCCCTCAGCTTCTGGTAGCTCTAATCCAATATTATTATGTGAAAAATGGTTGGGCTAGCTATGGAGACAGTAAATTAAACGTTATGTATTAGTTTTTAGCGTGTGGTCCCGGGAAGAACGCCGGCCCCATTTATTCCACAAACCTCCTGAGCACCATGGCAATGACCTCTGGAAAAACGAAGGGCTAAACTAATCCCAAAGATGTCAATCTCGAGGCCTCTTCTACATACACTTGCAGTTTAGATTAATAAACTGTCTATTTTTAAATTGTGTGCAAGCACTTCAATTCTAAATACCTTGCCGGCATGTTAAACACAGCGTTAGAGATGCCAAGTCACACTTCCCCTTCACTCTTAGGAAACTTGACTTCATTTGTTTTTCTCATTTCCCTGCGCTGTGCCACACTTTGCCTCTCGGGCAGCCATGGGGGCAGGCAGGGATGCAGGCTCAGAGGCTAAGGGATTAGAAAAGGCACTCACCATCAGGGTGACTTTCAATCCTGCATTAGGCCAGCCTCTACCATCCCAATTTTGGCCTCTTTTACTCCAGATTGTCATGTTGAAGCTGTTTTCCAATGGCTAAGCAGTGAGGATGCCTGACCACAGCATGCCAAGCCAAGGATTTGCTGTTCCCTGCACCCACTCTGCTCATTTCCACCCAGGTCCTGGCAAGCAGAGAAAGGGCAGTGATACAATTCCCATTCCTCTCTCAACTGGGCTCTGGGAAGATGGCTGTGGAGGGAAAAGGTAGCTTTACATGTGCTTTGCATGCTCATGCTGCATGGCAGACCCAAATTCTGGCATCCCAGCCCAAAAACATGGCACTGAGTGCTCTGTGTGAGACACTCCTGATGGGGAGATGCTCTCTACCATGGGACCAGGTTCTTAAGCAAGGTGGGAACAAGCCTTGATGCTGAGATGTCCCTTTTCCCTTGGGGAAAGGCCACTAATCAGCTCATCCATGCCTAGCTGCCAGTACATCCCAGCTGCCCTTCAGAGTGTGTCTGAGTGAGGATATTTGGGGGAGAGGACTCTCCTCCCTCCCTGGTCTCCCCTCCACAACTCCCACCATCAAAGATGGAGCAAGGGCTGTATGTGAGTGGTGGTGAAGCTTCATATTTCTCCCTCCCCTTTAAATCATCTCTCCATTGGGTAAAGGCACTCTCTGTGGAGGTTATAAACCCTGAGAGGATCAGACTGAGCATTACACCTGGGGCAAGCTAAATAAAAAAAGGTCACCGGCGCTTTTTAAACATGGACAAAAAAGCAGTAAAATGTGTTTGGAAAAAAAAATCTGGCATTAAATCATGACTTTTTGCCTGCCTTGCCTCATTAAAAGTGGCCTTTTGGAAGGTAAAATTATCATTGTAAGTGATAAGATCTTTAAGAAAATAATTCACGGCTTCTTCACCCTTTAATATGATAGCCGCCACCGGCTAATTTTTTTCTTAATGGCAACGAGGCCATCAATCTTGTCCAAGCCCTGCACTCCCTCCTTCCTCCTGCCCCTCCTGCCATGCTGGGCAGCCATGGCCCTGCTCCGTGATTCCTTCCTGCCCCTTGGAGCCCAGCCGTGCCGTGCCAAGGAGAAGAGACGTGTCTGGATGCATGGCTTTCCCCGCTTGTGTCCACAGATCCCGAGGGCACATAAGCCTTGCTCATGCTGCAAGGCTCACGCCGGTTGCTCCCGACACGTTCCATGGACCCTGCAACCCTGCAGAGATGAGCTGGGAATGTTTCAGCAGCTCACCGAAACCAGGAGCAACACCTGGTTTACGTGTACAAATACAGGGGCAGGTTTGGTATGAATCAAACGTGCATGCTGCAGCCTGCGTGCCAGCTGCTGCGATCCCAGGCCATCGATCCCCAGACCTGCTCCTCCCTCCTCGGGTGGAGGAGCCGTAGGCAGCGCTGAGGCAATGTCGGCAAGGACACCCGTGCCAACTCGCCGCCGGCTCCTGACCCGCAGGCGCGCCAGGCGTGGGCCCGGGGCAGCTCGAGGGGAGGGGACGGGTGTCAGGGTGCAGCCGCCAGCCCGAGGAAATGGATGGAAATTGCCGGCACACGCCGCCCCCAGCCCGAAGAGCGGCCTCTCGCCGGCAGCCGGGGCAGGTGTCAGCGTGGGGACAGCCCAGCCGGTGGCTCTGACATTCTGCTGCCTCTCAAGGCCAGTCATTTGAGAGTATTAAAGTGCTGGACTCCTGCTTTCTGAGAGCCCTGGAAAAACATAAGGAGTCTATTTTTCTTAAACAATCCATCACAGCTGCTGTCAGCAGAACAAATACCCTAACCCTGCTTTTTTTTATCTATCTTTTAAAATTTTATCTTTTTTTTTTTTTTTTTGGCACAAAGTGTTCCCTGCTTGATGCATTCAGCCTTAACTCTGCCGTCTAAATAGGTACTTATCACTTAACATGGAGGTGATGGCTTGACATGTTTTCTGTCTCCTGCCCTCCCCTCCACGGTAGGGAAGACGTCAAAGTGTTGCTAATAGCTGTTATCACTTGGGAACTGTAACCCGAAAGCAATGAGTGATACCAGGCCTTGCTGTGATTTTCCCCCTTAACTCTGCTAGCCATTTTTGTTATTGCTGGAGGATCCCCGACACAAAGATGCTACTGTTAGAGCTGAGTTTCCTAGAAGCTTTTGGAGGGTTCACATTTGCTCTTCGGAAAAGTTAGAGGTAAAATTATCTAGTGGCTTTTAGCTGGCAGAGATAAAAGTAGGATGGAGCTGGGGATGAAAGGCTTAAATGTGAGAAGGGTGTGAACAGAAATAATGGTATCAGCAGCTTCTGGTCTTCGCTGAAAATTTCCAGTGGTTCACAAACAGAATAAGCTTACAGAAGTGTGAGCTACTAATTCATTTCTGCATGTTACAGTGACACCTGGGACTGTAATGAAGCTCTGTGTCCTCCTGGAAGAGACACCAGCTACATAGTGGGAAAAGGGGCACCTTCCAGCAGAACTGCCCATCAGCACTCTGGAGATGGAAGGGGAAAGAGGTCTGGCCCAGGTCTGCCCCTCTCTGCTCCTTCTGCCAAATGCAGTGGTTTCCCCTGGTCTAACGGGAGGGTACAGCTGTTTGGCCCAAGGGGAGTGAGGGGCTTTATTTGGTCATGGGGTAATTTGTTTTATGGAATAAAACCTGGCAGATACTTGGTTTTGGAGTGACTCTGGTATTCATCACCCCAAACTGCAGGAAGCACAGCCAGCTAACACTCATCCTGCATAATTTCCTCTCCTGCACATATCTGTGGGCTGTTCTCACGTCCCCAGCTTGGCCATAGCTTTGCTGCAATACCCAGATTAAGCTTTTTAATCTTTCCTTGTAAATCACAGTTACAGAGGGAGGGGGCACAGATATAGTAAAAGACTTTTCCAACCTCCCAGTCTGTCAGTGACACAAGAGAAGGAGTTAAAACCCCAGGGCCCAGACACCAGTCCCCTGTTCCTACCACCAGACATGATATGGAGAAGTTAAATGATTGTGCTAGAAATTTCATCTCAAGTGAGGCAGCTGGGAAGGGCTTAATACAGACATTCTGTCAAGGTTTAAGGCTCCAAATCTTGCTTGCTTCGAAGCTCTTTTTCCTTGGAGGGCTTTAGTGGTCAAATTTCCCACTAGATGTTGTAATTCTCTCTCAAACTGCTCGGTGAAGCTGTAAAATCACAGGGGTGGGTGGGGGAAGCAAAGAGCTCTAGCACTGTGGCTTGGTTTCCAGCTCTGCCGGAGGTCTGGGAGAAGTGTGCTGGCTGCCTTCCTGCGAGCACCCTCTGTGGAGCTGGTGCACACCTAAACAAACCAGCTGCAGGCATCTGCTGGATGCGTGGGATGGATTTTGCTCGTGGCCACTCACGTCAGTGTTTGTTTGCAGCAAGAGCCAGAGCATGGCCAGGACACAATTTGCAGCCATGTATTAGGAAGCAGCAGTGGAAACTGAATGCTGAACCCACCACAAGAGCTGGGATGCTTCATGGATCCTAGTCTGTTCCCCTTCAGTGATCAGTACCAGCTCTTCCACAGGGGATATAAGTTTACCTGTTAGGTGACAAGTAACGGTCTGCAGCTGATACCCTGATATATGGGCAGTACTGAAGTGCTCTTAGGTAGCAATGAGGACCCGGGAATGCTGACTCTCCAGTTACCACCAGCTGCTCAAGGAAGAGTGGGAACAGTTGGATTTACACCTCGCCAATATGGGTTCAACCCAGTGTGTGCTCCTCTCCTGCCTTGCAAGAGGCAGCCAAGGCAAGGGGAGAGCATGAAGTCCAGGAACGATACTCAAGGGGAACTCGTGCTGCTGACAGCTACGTACAGACTCCTGGGCAGCCAAGCAGAGTCTATGGTGCTCTCCATATGCCTCTGCGAGACATTCCTGCTGCCTGCTCTGCCCGAGACCCAACCTCTGGCCATGCTGGGGAGAGCTGCAGGGAAGCTCTGGGCTCACAGAGGTCTGGGACATGGCTGGCTTGGACAGACCTTCAGAAAGGGACCTTCTGAGTGACAATCTGCTTGTCCAAGTGCCTTGTCCACACCGGTGTATCACCATCGATTAGGCTTGGTCTCTAATGGCAGATGAGGATCCTGAAAGCTGGAGATCTGTGGTGTTCAACACTGCCTTTGAGCTGCCTTTGCAGAGAGGGAGCCCAGGCACCAGGCAGTGGTGCTGGCTGGAGCCCCAGCTCACAGCCCTTGCTTGGCCATCACTGCCTCAGTCAGCTCTGATAATAGAAGAACCTGATACAATAATCCTGCATTCATCACATCCCATGTTGAGTGATTGGATTTTCTTTGACATATTGCCATGAAAATTGACCCAGTGCAGTGAGTGACAGTTCTTCAGGGGCAGGGGAGCAGTGAGTGAGGAATATGCATTTACATCTGGGCTTTTATTGCCCAGAGAGACATTTGCTGGGGCAACTGTGGGGATGGGGTGGGAGCCAAGCCAGGACACAGATCATGGGAAGATTAAATCCCCTGTCCCAGTTGCACCCCAGGAAGAGCCTCAGGCCAGCACAGAAGTGGCAATGGTAGTGATGCTATAGGCAAAGGTCCTAAATGAGTCCTAAAGTGGAGTCAAAGCCACTGGTGACCACAGAAGTAACTACCAGCCTGCACCCATCCCAGTTCCTATGTCCCTGAGTGAAACCAGCTTGCCCCTGTTCATTTTGCCATTGGATTCTCCTGAAGGATGGTGAGGTGCAGCCCCTTCTCCCTTGCTGGCCTTTTTGTTGGCACCCTGAGAAGGACTGGCGAGGAAACATTGCAGCAGTCTCCTTCCACCAGTTCCCGGAGTGGGAAGTGGGACATGGTACAGGTCTTCCCTGGAGGTGCTTGCCAAACCTCCAGTGATGCCTGGGTGCCTGGACATGGACTGCACGCCCACTCTGGGGGTCTGTCCCCCATCCCTCTGCCTGGGACCATATCAGAGGGACTTCACATCCTGATGGGCTATTCACACCCCATATTGCAAACATGCAGTGGGCACAAAGGAAAAGAGCAGCCTTCATCTCCCCACCACCCTCCTCCTCAATCCCACCTGGTTACAAAGAGGCCTTTAATACCAAGCTCAGGTGAAGGTGACAGCACTGTGCCTTCCCATGCCACACAGGACTTGTCTCCCAGCAAAAGCCACCTAGAAATAATGAATCCTCCTGGGCTGAGAAGCTTTCAAGCTCTCTGAGAAGGGAATGAAAGATTTCCTGATTTTACCCTCTCCCTCCCTGCTCTCCTGGCTTCTTGAAGTTAATGTTCTTAGTCCCAGACGTGACGGGCAAAGGGAAAAGATCCATGTGGTGACAGGGGACGATTGATCTCTTTTACATAGAACGATACTCCAGTCCCAGTTTAATCCCCTCGCTCAAGGCAAATGGGATTCTTTGTCAATGGAAACTTCAAAAGCCTGGCCCTGCCGTGAGATGGACCTTCTTCTTTATCTGGTCTCTGTCAGTCACTCACTGTGTTTGCCTCCAAACAGCTAATCTGTCTTCCTAGCTGTCCTTCTCCCTCACAGGCAATGTGTTTGGGGCCGTTGAGTTATCTACACTGAGTCCTGATGAGGAGGGAATGGGAAGATTGCAGAGTCCAGATGCTTTCATTTTGCTGGTGTCCTTTCCAGCTCCTTCAAGACATCCCAAGGCAGCCTCACACTCTGTGGATTATCAGCAGTGGGTGGGTTTGGGGATTTCTCTGTTCTCTGCTTGTTTTTTCACAGGAGAATTAGTCAGGTCTCCACTTTCCTCCTAATCTCCCTGGGACAGGGCACAGGAGCAAAGTATAGTCATGCAGGGGTCAAAGGTGTGGAGCACTATGGAGGATCACTGCAATTTCTATTTTCCCTTGAAAGGTTTGGGAAATTGTTGGGGTTATTTGGAAGTCATCCCTACCTGCCAGGAACTCAGGTCAGCACAGTGGCTCCCAGGCCTCTCCCTTGGTGGGGCAGACAAGGTGTTGATGTACTTGGCAAGACACCCAGCCCCAAGGAGAAAATCTAGAGCTGAAATGTCAGTCTTTGTTTCTGACATCACATGCCAAAAAAATCACCATAAGCTTCCAGAAAAACCAAGGGGGAATGAGACTGGAAAATAATTCTGATGAGATGTGATGTTAATTCCTGTGAGAGATGCGGTGCACTAGTCTGGAAGCCAGGAGCCTCCCTCGCTTGGACTGTGTCACCAGAAGTACAGGAGAACCTGGACCACTTGCCTTTGCCCACCTTGGGGAGCCCAGCATGGTTTTCAGAGGCGATGCCCTGCAGTGCTTCCTGCCACCTGCTCGCCTGCCCAAGCTCTGGTCTTTCCCACCCCTGTGCCACATGAAGTCCAACGAATCAGCAGCAAATCAGTAAATGATGCCCTCTGCAGTGATGCCATGATGCTCTCTGAGTTTTGTATTTCTGCATTCTGAGCCAAAGGGGTGTGGGTGGCTCCTGGGGAGGGGGTCCCTCTCAGGGACCCTGAGATGGGGTCTTCAGTGATTTGGGCTGCGCCTTGGGTGTGCTTCACTCCCTTGAGGCAGGCCCACTCTCCCCTTCCAAAGCTGGCATATGGCTCTGGCTCCAGGAACTCCCACACTTGATTTCCCAGGCTCAGGCTGTGTGTGATCAGCTTTCATTAGCTGTCATTAGACACAATCTGGAGTCCCAGAGCCCAGCAGCTCCGCCGTTCCTCGGCTGCATGAGGAATGCAGAGCCCTGTGCAGGCACTTGGCTGCTCCAGCCCAGCAGCTGAGTGGGGACAGCAGCTTTCCCCAGTGTCGCTGGCCCCCAAAGTGTGGCCGCCTTCCTGGGAGACATCAGGTAGCAGGACAGGGAGCAGGCTGGGAAGGTCACGGGGTGTAAAGAGCATCCCTTGGGGGGCAGGGGAAATATACTGAGTTGTGCTAACTTACCTTGGGGGTGCCTGCTGCCATGGCATCCTTCAGGATGGAGCTCTTGCTGCCAAGAGAGAAGAGAATGGGGTCAGTCACAAAACTGGCAGACAAGGAGAGGAGTGCTTTGAGAGATCTTATAAGGTCAAATAGCAAAGCACATCGTTCCTCTTCCCTGGGCCGAGAGCCTCCTCACCCTGACTGGAGGGGCATGGGAAGGAGGGCACTGCCAACTATTTTTCCAGCTGTAACAAAATGGTCATATGAGTGGAAGTCTCCAAACCCAGCCACATGAGTCAAACACTGACTCTCCTCCTGCCTGGGGCTTGCACAGCTCCTCTCCCAGCACCAGGAAAAAGCAGAGCGCAAGTCTGCAGGGGGATAGGGAAGAAAGCCAGGGAGAGGGGAGCAGAGGTGGTGAGCCCCTTGAAGGGTCAGGCACAATGAAAAAAAGGAGAATAGGAAAGAGAAGGAGATTAAATCGGTATAAGAGCAAGGGAAAAAAGATCTCCTCAGCTGCAGGCACACTGGGGAAGCAGCAGCTCTGCTGGAGGCTGGAGTGATTTGTTAATTCAGCTTGTTCCCCATTTAGCAGGGAAGGAGGTCCCTACCCGGTGCTCCTCCTCTCCTGCCCCCGCCAGCGGGAGATGCTATAGATTTAATAACACCTTCCCCCCTCCAGACAGGTTAAACTTGAAACAATTACATATCAAAGCCAACATGGCGGGGAGGCCTGCACTGTAATTTTTTGGTTATTAAAGTAATCTCTCTCATGTAAATTCTCCTGCTAACATGCTGCAAACAGCATTAGGAAATAAATTATTTCCCCATGATTCGATTTGTCAATGCAAAGCACCTGCAGCAGGCAAAAGGCTCTTGAAATATGTTGCCAAGCCCAGTGCCTGTGCTTGTAAGAACACGCTGGTGGGGTGGCTGGCTCCCAGCTCCCCATAGCCCCAGGGAGATGATGGATGGGTGGGTGGTGGAGGGGGGAGGTTAGTGGGAGGAGGCGGGGGCTGGGGAAAGGGGGGGAATGGAATTGTGTTTAATAACAAAATTTGTATGCAAGCCTGCATCCCAGGCTAAGGATGAGTGATCGGCAGCCAGAAAGTATTAAAAAGCCTCGCTAAACAGATGCTGACAATAGAACAAGACATATCAAATCAGATCTACTTCAGAAACATTAATATACACACACACACGCTCGCCCGCGCGCGCGCACCCGGCTCCGCACACCCGCGCTCCTTTCTTCTCAATCACAGCAATATGGGAGACATCAATAAATTTTTATGAGACTTTTAGAAGATCAACACAGTACTAGATGTGACAAAAAAGCAATGTGCCTGTCATGTTCGCTTTGTCGGGGACACTTTAGCCCCAGATGCCGAGCTGCAGTGCCAGCAGGGAAAAATTGAATTTGGCTGGCTTTAATCTGCCTTGATTTGGCAGATGGCTGGGTGTTATGAAATGAGCAGGGATGAAGGAAGGTGTTTTCTCCTGGGGCTATGGCCCCCCTCCTCTCCCAGTGCCACTGCCTTTTGCCCCCCGCCCTGAAACGGTGGAAACACACAGTTATCCACTGCCATCAGGTCACTCCAAATGCCACAGCTCTGCTTCCAGCTACAGTTCCTGGGGACCACGGGTGGATGGGCTGGGGTGTCACCTCCTACACAGCCCCACTTCCCTGAGGGGATGTGCTGTGGGATGCTCACCAAGGGTACAGGATGTCCCCTGTGTCCTGTCCCCCAGCTCTGCTCTCTACCCTCAGGAGGTGTCACAGAACAGAATTAGTCCCTGCTGCCCACTGAGACACAGCCCTGGCACCACCTCAAGCTGTGCAAGAACAAGCATGATGGGAAAGATTTGCATCCCCTCTCCACCTCCAGCAGTACCCTGAATTTTTCAATCACATGAAGTGTGAAACAAATTTTTTACCTTTTATAAACCAAATGCCTTGTTAAAAAAACAAACCCATTTCCTCCCTTTTCTTGTTAAAGGTGTTTAAAATTATTCCTTTTCAAGGGAAAGAGGAAGAACATAATTAATTCCTCCTAGAAGTGGTGTTAGGGCCAGGAAGCTGAAGTTTTCAGAATGGTCAGCCAAAAGATCAAGCCTCTGCTGTTGGGACCGATAAGGAATGGGACCGGTTTAGGTAACTTGGCAAACTTATTTTATTCTTCATCTGGAGGATTATTAATACCCACCCCCTTTCTTACTATGTAGCTCTACTCTATTGCTAGTAAGAGTTTGCAATTTGTTTTTATTTAGATCCAGAGATGGGTTAGGAATGGGCACAAGCCCAGGTCATCCAAGCACCCAGACCCTGCAATTTAAGGGTGCTTTTCTCCATCCCATGAAAGAGCCCCCAAAGTACAAGGGCTGCAGCCCCCTGCACATCTTAAGGATGCTGGCAGCGGGCTCAGGATCGAAAGGCTGTCAGCAAACAGAAACCTTCCCCTCCATAAACACTGCAGACAAATTAAAAATGGTAAAAGGGAAATCAAGACCTTTAAAGTTCAAACACTTTTCGGTGCCTTTTAAAGTTTTTTTGCTCTAGGCCCTTGCAGACAGCACAATCTTCGGAGACCTTGGGATTCTCTTTAATCACCCAGCCAGGCTGCAGTGGTCTGAAATGATTACACATTTACATAGTAATAACCCCAACACTCCCCACATTATTTCATGGCTAGCATATTTCCACTCAGCGAGTGATCCATGTGTTTTAAATTATAACCTGTACATAGGAAATTAGTTACTAAGTACGATATTCACGGGCTCATCTGACACTTCTAATTAAGGTGATTTACACAGAATTATCTTATGAAATAAAAAAATGGTGTTTTGCTAGCTAATAAAATATAATTACTACCCGCTTTTCTAAGTTACAGTTAGTTTTAATCTATTTGGGGAATTGTTTATCTAGTTCATTACAGCAAAACAACTTCTTTCCCTTTTAGGCAACCCCCCCAAAGCACCAAAGAAGAGCAAGGAACACCCTGGGAAGACCCAGTGATTTTTCCTTCTCTCTCTCCTGAAGACTTTGCCTTTCCAAGCAAGACAGGGCTGCTTCCACACTGGCTCCCTTTCTTGGGGCTGAGACACCAATTCTGTCTGTGCATTCATGTATCCCCATGTGTTTGGATGCCCCCCATGGGGACAAAATAAGGCCCCTGCTCTGGTGCTGGGAGACAGCTCTGCCCAGTGCTACAGCTGCATCACCTGTTAACGGGAGCAGCACAGCCAGATCCCCACGTGCTCCAGGATGCTTGCTGGGGACACACTGCTCCTCTATATTAGGGACCATCAGCTTTAAGAGGAGCATTTCCTCTCAGCAGAGCACTTCACAATGAAAGCAGGATTCAGGCTATACCAGAGACATGCAGATGTCCTTTAATGCTAGGTGCACATTTGGTTAGGAGCATCCCCAGGTGTAAATGGGAATCCCCTGGCATGTCCCTGAGCGAGCCTCAAGGGGCTGTTCAGGCCCAGTGCTTCTGTCATGATTTCCCAAAGGGCAGCTCAGCAAGCCAAGCATGTGCCCTCCTTACCCACAGTCTTGGGGTTTCCTCTACCCCTGCCATGGTTGCTATTACACACAATGACCTTCAAGCTATTTACTTTGTTATGGTCCTGCCTTTTGGGGTGTGCTTGCCATAGGAAATAAAAAGGCAATACACAAGGAGTGGTCCCTTATCACCCCCATGAATGTAGGCTGCTGCTTCTTCCCACAAGGAAAAATCAGGTCATTAGCTGAAGGTTTGAAGTTCCTGGAGCTTGAGCACCTACAGTTGTTTCTGCTTATCCCTGAAGGACACTGAACCAGTAAGGAGCAGGTAAAAGGGCTGCTTCCATGCAGCTGGAGTCTTCCAGCTCTGCCATTCTTCTGCGGAATCCCTTCTCAGCAGCCCCCTGTTTGACAGGCACCAACCTGTTCAGCTCCCACATGAGATCCTGCAAAACCAAAAGATTTCTACAGGCTGCAGCCAGTGGATATATTTTGTAAAAAAACCCCAAACAACTGGAAACAATTTATTTTTAGCTGCAGGACTTGTGACTTGAACATGCAGCCTTGGGATGCGAGCCCCGGGAGCAGAGAAAGCCTCCAGCAGAGCCGTGTGGATGGCAACGCCAGCTGTAAGGGAACAGTCTCTGGATAGAGACGGAATTGGATTTTTGTGAATGCCAGTTTAAATAAGTGGAAGCATCACTTGATGCTTAAATAAGGAAATGGGAGTTTGATTTTACACCTAGCTGCAGGTGACAGCCCCCAGCATGGCCAAGTGAGATCTGTGCCATCACAGGAAGCACACTGGGATTTTTAACCTGCTGTGGCTCCCCCAGTGGCACCTGCATCCCATGATAAGGGAAAAGGGCTGAGTAATGGTAAAAAATTGCCAAAGAGGCTGCAGTCAGTCACGGATAGAAATGTTCTACACCTACAGTGCCAGATGTGCTTCCCACATGCCCCCCCAGTCAATATTTGTGAGACCTCAGTGTCCAACAGTCAGTTGTGACAAATCTGACCCACAGGGCAGTCACCCACCTCCCCCAAAGAGATGAAATGCAGCAGAATCATAAAACACTGTGGCATGATCTGACCACGCCGAAATCCCCTATTTGCTCTGTCCTATTCACATCCCCAATTCTTTCTGCCCTGCTGGGTTTTCCTTTAGCAACCTCTGGTACCCCACATCCCTGTTCAGAGCGGATAACAGATTTCTGGGGTGAGGATGAGTGGAGGGCCGAGCAGGAGACTGTGGCTAGCTTCATTTCTCTCCCACTATTTGAAAAGGAGGTGGCTGGAAAAAATAAAAAGGAAAATTGGAGGGAAAGGTCATGCATTAGATTGATTTGGGGGGCTCTTTGCTACCATGGCTATAATGACTGTTTAATTATTCCCAGCTCACGTGGCAGTTCAGAAGAGGCTCTGCAGAAGACATGCATTGCTCCAGGGCAAATAACTGACCGGAGATTTATTTCTCACCCTTGGGTTTCCACACACTCCTTCCCAGGCCTCCCACTCTCCGAGAGTCAGCAGCAGAGGAGGGCTTTGCCCTCCAGAGTTCCAAGCCTCAGCCTTCAAATCCCTGCCCTGGAGTCAGGGAATGGACTGTAGGTACCACAGGTCTGAAGGCAATTTAAGGAGTGTTCATAACCCTTTTGGGGCACTGCATGAGCAAGGGAAAACAGGACCCACAGGTTTTTCATTTGCTGTGCTACCCTGGAAGTTCTGACCCATGAGAGGTGCTTCTCACCTACGGATTATGGACAACAGCTTCTGCCTTCCCTGTGGTCTGCCATGGAGGAGAGGAACGGGGCATCTCTAAGCAGGGCAGGCAGCTGCCTGGCTTGTGCTCTCTCTGCTGGAAAAGCCGTGGGTGAAGGGTCCAGGCTGCTGTCATTGCCACCCTCTAAATGCACAGGAGGAAGCTGAAGGGTTTCTCTTCCCTTTCTGTCCATGATTAATCTGCCACAGTGAGGGGCAGGGACACAAATCAGAGGAGGGATGAAAGAGGATAAATCCATGGTATCAGCAGCACCACATTGGCTAGATAATAAACAGACTCCTCTCCTCATAAATTTCTCTCCATTCCCCCATGTTTCCCCGCCATCAGCACTGGCAAACCTGGAGCTGGACTGCTCCTGGCCTTTCTCGTGTCCTGGCTGGTGGGAAGAGCTGTGGCTCTGCTAGGGAACCTGGGACCCTCCACCTGGGCTGGCATCCTTCACTCCCTCCACAGGCTGGGGTGCAGCAGGAGCAGCAGGATAGGACAGTGGAGCCCCATCTAAGCTCGTTGGGCTTTAGATGATGCATGGGACACCTGAGCCGACTGTGGCGAGGTGATCCATACCAGCACATGGAGTGGGTGGGAGAATCACCAGAGACACAAAGCATGCTCCCATTTACTTGGTATTTCCACTGTCTCCGTTCCCCAGGGTGGCTTCTTCTCACTGCCTCAACACCACACTGTGTCCTCAGTCCTCATTTTGGCAGCAGCCAGCTCACTCACTTCTCCACACCCCACCCAGGGATGTGACCCTGTTAGCTGCCTTGTGGTGGCAGGTGGTCCTGGCCTTGCCCGGGAATCACCAAAAAGCTGACACTTCCAGACAAGTTTAATTTAAATCTGACAGTAGTCAAACTGCTGGAGAAAGCTTCAGGCGATACCACCCAGCTGGAGATGCATCTGTGCCTGAAACTGGACACCCCTGACTCCAGGGCTGAGATTCCATGCTGAACACCTCTGCCGTGGGCAGCATGGGATGCCCCACTGCTGCTGTGGGGCAGGACTCGCTCCCCAAGGGAATCAGGCCAGAACAAGATGCGAACAACCCGTTCTGTGTCCCTAGAGCAGCTCTCAAACACCAGCCTGTCCCCGCAGCCTGGTTTTGCTGGTGAGCACTGGCTGCAGGACAAGCATGGAGGACTCACACCCAGGAGGAGCACGGAGGAGACATCACAGGCAATTAACTGCTCGATTGAACACCTTGGGGGATGCCAGAGCCCTTTGGGAAAGCCCCTGGGAGCACTGGGAGGGCACAGCCAGGGAGAGGGTGCTGCAGGAGAAGTACCGAGTCCCACCTGCAAAGCACGCTCAGGCACTTAATAGTACCTGTCCCCAGCATCTCCCCAGGCTGGATTTATGCCTTGAGGGGTCACCTCTGGCGAGACTCTAATAACACGACTTTATTAGCTTTCTTGTTCCTTCTTTAAGATACAGTAGCAAGGGGGGAGGAGGGCAGCAGCACCTCGGGAAAGAGCGGGGGTCGTACGGATAGGAAGCAGCTGCCCTCGCGATTCCCCTTCTCGGTGACAAGGGGGAGAGGGAGAAAAATGATGCTCCCTCGAAATTTATCATGCACCCAATTACAATGTTAATTGGCAAGTCCCAGAAATCAATTAATTCGCAAATTTTTTTCAATTAAAAATTAAGATAAATCATAAAACGTTATTAAGCAAAGGCCAAACTCCATGAACTTTTTTTTTTGTAGGCATCTGGGTTTTTTTTTAATTTAAATAAAAAAAAGAGCTGTGTTGCCAAAGCCCGATGCCCTTGAGTGCCTTTGCTGAAGCACAGGGGGCTGTCATCAGCAGGACTGGGCTGAAGACAGATAAAAAAATATCGACCAGTCGGACACACTGCTTCTGCTTTATTGATCAGGCGGGAATTTAACTTGCTGTGCATATCCACCGTGTCAGCAAGGGCCACGGGCGAAATTAAAAGTACTTGGCTTGGAGATGTCGCCTCGATACCGGGGGGTGGGGAGAGATGGAGGGAGGGGGAAGAAGAGGGGGAGAAAGGGAAGAAAAGAAAAGAAGAGGGTGGAAAAAAAAAGAGGGAAAAAGAAGGAAGAAAAGAGACAGGAATAAGTTGAGGAGAAGGAGGTTGCAATGCCTGCTTGCAATCTCACTTGTTGGTCAGGGCTCTTTCCCTTCTCTGGAGAGCCCGCAGGTGTCTACTGCATGCAAGGAAGGGAATCATGTATTCCAACAGAGCTTGGAAAAAACCCTTCTCACTCTAACCTCTCTCATCAAGAGGCTGGGGGACCTGCAGCATTTGCTGCACAAGAAGTCTGGGGAAGTACCTGGTCATCAAGTTAAAGTCCCCAGGCATAAATCAAGGAGACCTGAGGTGAGAGCCATGACCCTGATGTGACACATGACAACAGAGCTAATTTGGGTTTTACACACTCTGTTTATCCTGCTGGGCCTGGCAGCACGGCCACTCACCCTTCCCACAGCAGCTGTCCATGCTGGCCCTGGAGGGTCTCCTCCAAAGGTTCTTTGGGACAACACAGCGCTCGGCAGATCCTACAGAAATGAAGCAAACACTTCCCTGGGGCAGTGCAAGCAGCAGCTGTATTTAAACAGAGGGTTCCCTGAGCAGGAGAGGGCTGTGAGCCACATCTCATAACTTGCTCTGGGTCCTTATCGTGACCAGGAGCAACAGACCAAGCCCCTGTCATTTGGGCACACAGGGACCACAAGGATGATGTGCTTGCCCACCTGTCCACTAGCAGGAGTTTCCAATGCAGACTCTGGGGGGTTAGCACGGGATGACTTTAATCAGAAAGACCACAAAACACTGGGAAAGCAACCTGTGAAAGATGTGAAAAGCAGGATGCATCTCCAGAGGTCTGAAGACATCTCTCAAGAACAACTTGCCTTGTGACCAGTTTATCTCCCAAGGTCCCACAGCCTTCATGTTTTAGCTATATTGCCAGTTTCCTCCTCATTCCTTATCCCACTGAGCCCAGAGCTGCCTCTGTCCCCTGAGAGGAGCTACTGCTGTGCCTCTCTGCATAAAGAAACCTGGAGCTGAAGCTCCTCACAGCAGGGTGGGGATGCTCTCTGCAGTGCCAGGAACTGAGGAAGCACTTTCTGCTTCTGCCCTGGCTGCGAAAGAAAGGAGGATTGAGAACAGTGAGAGGAAAAGAGCATGTGTGCAAACAAGGGAGAGGAAGCTTCAGAGCTTCCAAAGGAAGATTTAAGCCTGGGCAGAGGTGCACTGAATGCTGCTACAGGAGCTGGAGCACCATAGTCCTGTGGTTGGCTCCTTTCCTCTGACATGAATCAAAGCTGGCTCCAAAAGTCAAGCTAAATCCCCCATCTGGGCACTTCACCTGCTTTGACACGGGCCTTCCCACGGCATCTTACTCTGCCCTCCTTTGCCTGACACTATTTGGTTCTTTGTGACAGCATCTTTGAGGTCACAGAAAACAGCCTGCAGCACTTTCCATTTGCACCAAGGTGCAAGACCCTGGTGCCCTCTGTGCTCCGGGAAATGCTTCGTAATCACAGAAGCAGAAGAGAAATTATTCCTGGACACACAGGAAGGTCATTAGGGGAAATCAGTAGCTCCTGAGATGCTGGATGTGCAGGGATGTGTCTCCACACCCCTAGCAGAATGGCAAGGAGCAATGAGAGCTGCTGGCCCAGGCTGGGAGCAGCCAACAGGTGGGCACAGGCTTTATAACACAAACGTAGGCTTTATAACACAAACGTGCTCAGATTAATTACTGACTGCAAAGGCAAAAAGAAAGAAAAGTGAATGGGGGGAGAGTTTGCACAGCCATGGGGGACTTTGAGAACATCATCACCCTCACTGCTCCACCGTCTGGATCACTCCCCATCTATACTGATACACCTCATCCATTTTGGGGAGGTGAAATCCCAGCTCTGAAGCATAGGTTTGCTGCTGGTAATGCAGGGGAGAATCTGGCAGCTGTCACACAGCAAAATAAAAACACCACCTGCCAAATATTTTTGTTTAAAAAAGAATCATTGCATATTCAAGAACAGACTGTTATGCTATTAAAACCACTGCATCCAAAGGCACATTCCCAACCTTCAAAGTGCTGAACTCAGCAACTGTAATATTTGTGATGTGACTTCCTATGGTTTTTAAAATGGCCAATAAATGTCTCTTCCCCAAACTCTAGAAAGAATCATTGTGGAGCATCAGCTGAGGCTGGCTCTACAGCTCCTTCTTCCTCCTTTACTTCTCTTCTGTCCTCAAATTCATCTTTCCTCCCACCCCGAACTCAAACCAGTGCCCCAAACCTGCCCTCCCCACCCAGCCTCCCCTCCATCAGCAGTGCTCTGCAGTCACTGCCTGGGGAGAGCAGGCAGGGATTAAGGGTCCCCCTGCCCACTGCCACCCCTGCTCACAGTATTTACCTGCAGTGACACATGTAGCAATGCCCACGGGGATGTGTGTACGTGTCCTGAGGGACAGCCCTGGGTGCTGCTCTAGAACGCTGTGCCCACCTGCACTCCCCAGGTAGCTCTAGGCTGGGGAAATGCAGCTGCAAGCCAGAGCACCGGCTGAAGCTTGGAGCTGCGGCCACTCACAGCTCCAGAATGAGTCTCACATTTCAGTGTGCTTTACTGCGAGCCTTTAACACAGATGAGGTGTAAAACAAGTGAATGTATATTGAGTGAGGATAGGAGACTCACATCCAGATCAGCTTCGTGCACACAAACCAGGAATATTCACGTATTCTGTGGCAACCAGCCTGGCTGAGGCACAGGACATAGGCATACACGAAGGGTTGGTGTTATTATTTCTTATTTTTACCTTGGGTGGCACTTAGCTGCTCAGCTGGGCAACTTTTGCTCTCTGACTGTACAGGCAGAGGAAGGAGAGCATCCCTTCTGCCCTGCATCGTGGAGCCACCACTCTCCCGCCTCCCACTCTCTGCTGCTTTGAACCTGTGCTCTGCAAAGGTGAGCTCCAAGGTAATTTCTCTTTGGAGGAGGAATACCAACAGTCTTGCCTGGCAAGAGTTAAACCCCATAAAACCAAGGCTTGTAGTTTTGTTTTCTTTCAATTTATACCCTTCACTTAAAGGGGGGGCGGGTGGGGAGGGAAAGAGGGGGAGAAAAAAGAAAGCCAGGTGACATATTCTAAGAGGGAGCACCGAAAACGTGTTAAGCACTTCAAAATCTCATATATTCAATCGGCCTCTGGCAAGACATCTGCCTAATGTTAGCGCTTAAATATCCTTTTCCATTTTACATGCATTCAAGTCTCATTTGAGCGAAATGAAACGGTATTATTAAAGGGAGATTTTGCACAAATGGCCTGAATTTGACATGTCAAGTTCAATGAGGCTGTTACATATGTAACACCAAGAAGGGCTCGGAGGCTGCCGGCTCTTGAAACAGCGCCAGTGGCTCAGAAATGAAATTTGCATTCAGAGAGCCCTGCTTCACTGCGTGGAGCTGTGCACAAGGCTCAGCTGGACCCACACAGGGTGGAGGAGCTGTGGGGTGAGCACGACCAGTTCTCTCCCTATGGTTTGGGAGACTGGACACACCAAGAAGGCAGCAGAGCTAGAAACCTCATTCCCACTCAAGATAGCTTTTTCAAGGGAAAGCTGGATCCTGCACCAGGGTTGGATCCTCCTGAGAGATGTTCATCACTGGTCCAACAACTGGTTTTCGTCCCCTGGACACGCACAGAACTCCCTAGGCATGGGTGGGTGCTGCCCTGTTGCCAGCATGGCTCCTTCTCCCTCTCTGTGTGATGCTCCAGCTGGGTTGACCTTGAGATGTCCCTGATCTGAGGCCAGGATAGTCATACCAGTACTGTCCATGGCAGGAAAAAGGGCTGTCCCTCTCTCTGGGGGATAACAAACCCCATTCCCACCAGCTGAGCAAGGGGTTCATTGGAGTGGGTGAGTTGCTTGTGGTGATCTGAGACCATGGGTAGCATCATCCAGGTGCTGCCTACAGCTTCCTTGTATCTCAGCCCCAAGAAGCTCCTGTGGTCACCTGGAGAAATCCCTTTTCCAGGGACTTGATCCAGTGCCCACCAAACCTCCAGTGCTGCAGGCTCAGTGGGCAGGAGGGGATCTGCCTTCCTAACCCCAAGGACAGGAAATTTATGATTTTGTTGCAAATCATTAAGGTTTATTAAAACTTAACACCACAAGCCATGATTGGCTGCATCCTCTTTAAATTAGGGAAAAAAAAAAAAGCCCTTGGAAAGCAGCCCCCTGGTTCGCTTCTCCCCATCACACTGATAAGTAACAGCTGCTCAGCCATTTCGGTAACAAGTCGGTATTGGCAGGGAGCGGCCAGGGCTGCCGGTGCCCGTCACGTTTATAGGCCTACATTTTATTTTTATGTTTATTGGGTTATTTGAGATCATTATTAGTTTCTCTCTTCTCTTGTTGATGTGTTCTTGCTCCTGGCTTCTCCAGGCAGGAAAGGTGGGGGAGTGGGAAATGGAGCAACCCACTATAGCGAGCTGCCTGCTGGGGCTGGGCAGTGCACGGGACTTCAAGCCCCTCACACCCTGCTGCCTGCTAATCCTGCCCGCTATTCCTGCCCTTCCTGCCTGCTGCTGCTGCTGGCCCCTGCATCGGCTCCCTCTGGGACTGGGAGAGCCCATCCCCATGCGGAGCTGCTGTGTTACAGATTAGCCTCCATCGCCTGAATCCATCGCCTAGATTGAACGTTTTCTATCACACTACGGAGGGAGTCGTTATTCAATAATTAATAAAGACCTCTGATTCTTCTTTGCCGCCTGCGTGGCCGAGTGGAGCAGGCCAGGGAAGCGAGGGCAAGCCAGGGAGAGCTGTCTCCTCTCTAACTGCTGCTGTTATTTAAAGGAATAATGCCATTCTTTTTCATTTGTCAGCTGGCCCACAATGGCCCTTGTCACGCTTTATGATTTAGGGTTTCCTTTCCTTTCCCATTAAACGCCACCTTCCCATCACCGCTTCGCGCCAGCCAGCCTCTGCTCCTGGCTTGCAGTTTCAGTTTCACTCTGATATTGGCCCAACTTCTTTGATGGGCTCCTCCGAGCACTAATTGCTTCTGTTCATTTAAACCTGTTCACTAATTTGCAGTGGCCCTTTATTAAGTTGGATGTGGCCCAAATTACACCATAAATTACACTTGCAAGGGGACTGGGTGTCGCAGGGGATAAATGGGCTGCCTGTTCCCTACTTTCCCCCTTCCCTATCCTCCTGTGCAACACTGGGAATGAGGGTCTCAGCCTGAGGGTGTGGGTGCCGAATTTGGGATATCTCAACCCAGATCCATTTTGGGAGGTCTCTCTTTCTCTAACTGAAGCTCCCTCCTGCTCCCTCCATCTGCAATGGCTATTGCTGAATCAAAGAAGATCCAAGCCAAGCCAAGCGATGGATTCTGCGTCCTCTGCACTGTGCACAGCCATGTGCACCCCTCACCCTGGTACACACACACACAAACACACACACACACAGACACACAGGCTGTCCCTCCTCTCCTACCACCTGGTGATGTAACTTTGCTTCTAGCTGGCAGTTTGATTCCTTTCCTCACCTTTTAATGACCAGAGAATTCATTAATAATTGAAATAAACACGCTCCTTCCCAAGGCTGCTGACTTTTATTAAGGCAGGGGCAGGGATCTGCCAACCCTTGGCTGCAGCCATTTCCTAAATAACTTCTAGCAGTTAAAAGGCAATTATTTTTTTTTTAAATAGGTGACTTTTTTGCGCTGGGGGTAGCAGAAGGGAGCTGAAGGTAGCTGAGGAGCAGTGTGCACCAATACTGCAAGGTTGCTCTGTCACGGGAGTCAGCAACATGAGAGCTGCTCACTGAAACACAAGTCCCCAGGGAAAGGGATGTCTGTGCCCTCCAGGAGGAATTTCTGCCTGACTTTACCACGGCAGTGAACTCCAGGGAAATGTTTCTGACCCACTGGCTAGCACTAGATCTCCCATATCTGGTAGCTGTGGGTACCACCATCTTCCCTGCCACGTGCAGGTGCCCCAGCCAGGTCACCAGGGATGCTGGTGGACCCCAGGAAGCTGCTTACCTGATGTTCAGCTGGGTGAGCTTCTCCAGCTCCTGCTCCATGTGCTCCTGCAACTCCCCAGGGCGAAGAAGGACCTGGCAGATGGGGCAGATTGGAGCCTGGCTGTCGAACAAAGTTGCTTTCTTTTTGCCTGTGGGAAGGAAAAGAAGGGAAAAAGCTTTAGCTCAGATCAGCTGCCATCAGCATCGTCTGTGCTCTGCCTTGGTTCCTGTCCTAGCACAGGACTGAAATCCAGGGATTTCCTCATGGTATAGCCCTGATTCTGTCCCCATCCCACAAGCAGGGATTGGCTCTCTTCTGCGGTGGGACAGCAGCTGACACAAGAGCATCCCAGCCCTGGCTGTGGGCCCTTCAGTCTTTCAGGGACAGCATCAGCAGCCACATTTTGCAAGTGACCCTGTGCAAACCCAGCTTCTCATATGCGGTTCAGGTGATATGACTTGGAGTAGATGGATGACAAAACACTGCTCACTATTAACTCATAAAGAGCCATCTTAATCCTCCTTGACACTCCTGAAGTTGGGTGGGTCAGGATGATCCTCCCCGTGGGCACACAATGTTGGGAGGCAGAGGAGAACTCATGTCATGAGGCTGTGGATGTGGTAGGGAGCAGGTCTGGATGCTCATCACCCAGGATTGCTCCCCCTGTTCCAGGGCTGGGCTGGGGCCCCTTGCCCTCCCTGCACCACTGGCAGCTCCAGACCCTGCAGCTGCCGGAGCCCTGGGTCCCTTGGGGCTGTATCACCCCTGGGTGAGATTTGGGGCTGCCTGTGTACCCCAATCTCTAGCTGGGTTGAGTCTCTGGGGCAGATCTGCAAGTGAGGCGTTTCCTCACACCCTCCTTACACTCAATCCTCTCCCCCACTTCCCTGCCCAGCCACATCTCCCTGGTTCACTCCCTGCTCTGAAGCCAATTTCTTCCAGCTCAGAAACTTTATTGCCCCCTCTGTAAGGAATATACAGCATCTATTTAACATAAAATAAAACTCTAAAGCAAACAATGAAGTTCCCATAAAAGAGAGAAGCCCGCGGGTCCCCAGGCCCCCTCTCCCAGCTGTACTAGCAGCTCTGCTCATGAGAGGGCGTGCGGAGCCTGGCTCAGATGGCTCTGGCAGGGAGAAATGTGCTTTATAGCTGCCTGTTGTCATCCAACATGAACCCTCCCGCTGGATTATTTATTTATGTATTAGACATGGATCAAATTGGTTAAATCCGAGTGAGAGGCAGTAATGCACAATAAAGCAGCCAGTGCTGGATACAAGGGGGCTGCGTGCATTGTGGCCTTCCAATCAGGAGCCAAAAGGTGCCATTTTATGGTTCCTAATGATGGTGGAGTCCAGTTAAATGAATCCCCATTAAAGGAACAGACCTTCTCAAAGGATAAAACATTGGTGTGAGCAGCTTTACTGGATCCCTGCTTCTCCCTGTATAACTGCCTGGCACAGGCATTTAACAAGAGGAAGCATCTGAAATAAGTTTGAGAGTCACCTTGGCTTATCTTTGCCCTCCAGCAGGACAAAGTGGTCGTGCCTGGGAGAAGCAGGGCTATCATTGGGATATTACTTGCCCTTTCCTTCAGCATCCTGATAGGAGGTGGGAGAAACTGAGGCATGAGGGGCAGGTTGGGGCAGGCCAGTGCTATGGGGCATTCCCTACCTCCCCAGCTTCCCTCTCCACTGGGAACTCTCCCATCTGCAGATCCAGGAGGAAAACCCTGCTGGTCTCTGCTCTGGACTTGGGCCACTCCCAGGGGCTCCCAGGCAGATCCCAGGTGCCTCGGCCCCTCATTCCCACCACCCTTCTGCCAGGGAGGACACAGAATGCTGTTCATGCAACTTGGAACATCTTCCTCTCTCCTTCTTCCCTCATGTTTAAATAATGCCCAGAATCCAACCCAAACCCAAACAACCAGCTCCTGCTGACCCTTGCGGGAAAGGTCAGCATTTCAGTAATTCCACCTTCCTCTTGGAGCTTTTCCACTTTTGTCTAGTGGGGGCCCAAAATAGCCCAGGAGTGTCCCCGACCACCTGCTATTTATAACCCCAACTTCACAGCAAAACAATGGAGCTGTCTGAGTCTCCCTCCCAAAATAAACAGGCAGCCTTTGAGCGGACAGGAAATCCTGCTGGATCCCCGCTGTGGGGTGTACAGACGGATGGGTAAACAGGCTGCCCTCTGCCCTACCATGCTGCATCCCCACTCCTGGCCCAGGCCACTGCTGTGGGGCCCACATCGCCTGCCATCCACAGCTTTGGCTGCTGGGGCTGGGATGCCTGCTGGGGCTGGGATGCTCTCAGCAGCACCAAAGGGTGGAACAGAGGTTGAGCATCCACGTGTCCCTGCTCTACGGGGAGCCCAGAGATGTTCATTTGCTGGAGGAGGTGATGGACGGTCCCGGACCACAGAACTGGGATTGGCAGCCTTGGATCAGGATGCATAGTCAGGGTCCCCTGCTGGGGACCAGCTGGTACACCAGACTGGTGGGATTTTTAACCTCTTGCACACCCAAGTCCTTGCGCCCTGCTGGTTCTCTGGTACTCTCCCATGGAGTGCATGTTCCTAAACAGAGGCGACTTTGGCTTTCAATGGCTGGGGCAACCAGGAGAGATCTCAGGCCATGGGAAGAAGCCTTGCTCTCTTCCATGGCTGCTCCGAACCCCAGCCCAGGCCAGCAGGAGAACTGAGCAGCAGTGGCCTTAGCCACCAGCTATACCAATGATACGGTGACAAATTTGTGCCAAGGAAGGATGTGACAGCTGTCATTCTGCATCCCCATGACAGCTGGGGAAGATCCCCTTGCTCCAGTGAGTGCAGGAGGCTGGTGCTTGTACTGAACCAAGGGCTTCCAGAGGGGCAGGAGAACAGGAACCCGGACACACAGCCAAGTCCCTGACGTACAGATCGCAAAGCAGGAGACAGAAGAAGCCCTGGCTCCTGGCCCAAGGGGCTGACAACTGCACTTTCACAGGAGCAGGGCTAAGTACAAGTGACAGGCAGAAAGGAGGGATCCTCTCCCGTGCCAGGAGGACACCTACGCAAGCCTCCCCAGGTCTGTGGAACCCGCTGCGTGCCTGCAGTGCCACAGAGGCTGCTCTTGGGATGCGTCTCCCCAAATCAGCAGCATCCACATCTGCAGCATGCCCAGAGCCTGGCACACACCCACACTGTGGTGTCTTGCTCCGGGCAGTGGTACCCATCTCCATGGCGTAGGATGGGGTTGTGCGGAGAGGGAGAGGATGGGCATGGCAAGTCCTCAGGCTTTGTTCGTGAATGCCAGGGTGGAGAGAGATGCATACATCTCACCTCTCCTCTCCAGAGCAGGGACATCCTGATATCCAGGAGAAAACAAAGGATGCTGCACCATGTGTGTGGCTGGACGGTGCTGGGGTGTAAGTGCTTGCCTCTCTGGATGGAGCGGAGGGCATTGATTTGCCCAGGGCAAAACAAAGGGCCCATATCTGTGAGCAGGAGGGACCTGCGCCTGCTCCCTGCTTGTCCTTCCCTGCCCTGTGCCAAACCTGCTCCTGGGAGACACTGAATGGCTCTTTTCAGGCTTTTGTTTTTTGGCAGCTGTGTTTTTGTTTTCTTTGCCCCTCTCTCTCCCCTTCACTCTCTGGTTACTCGGTAGGCTTGGCTCCAGTGTTTACCCTCCGTGGCTCTGCCGTGCTTCCCTTGCTGCTGACCCCCCGCTTGCCAGTGCCAGAGAGATGAAAAGGCAGAGCCTTGGTGCTCCTGCTGTTTGCACGGTCTCCTGGGCTCCGCGGAAATGTTTAACTCCAAGTGTTGAAACCGAATATTTCCTGCTCTGAGAGCAGAGCGCTCAATGCGCACATGCACCCCTGTGTGGAGGAATTTGTCCCCAGGCTCTTTCAGAGGGCACCTGCAAACGGATCCCAGCCCAGGTAGGCACTAGACCAAACCCTCCTGATCCCACTGGGGATGGAGGGCCGGATTCTTCACTCAGTTACACTGATATGGATCGAAGATAATTCTCGTGAGTCCTCGTGAGAAAGGTCTGATTCACTGCAAAGCAGCTGGTAATGGGACCTGGGCTCCAGGATGGGAGCTGGGCTCAGGTTCTGGGGACACAAGCATGATATTGAATAGGCATGAAGCCATGAAGTCATCCCTGCTCCTGCCCTGCACCTGTGCCCTGACAGCACTGGGAGGCTTATGCAGGGTGGGAGTGCATCACTTGGAAGGCAGAGCTTTCCCTCACAAGCAGAATGCAAACTGCTGTTTTGGAGAGAATGTAAGTAAAAAAAAAAAAAAAAGGAACCCAGCCCACCAACAGTCCTGACAGCACAGGATGTATACAGCCCCTCACCACTATGCAGCGCAGAGTAAACAGTGCTTCCAAGTCAATGAGCAAAGTTTACAAGGCATGAGGGCTCACTCTGCACAGGAGCTCAGCAAGTTGCCAAATGAATGAAATAAATTGTTTATAACTCCATTGCTCTGGGGCACTGATGGCTTATTTGCACAGTAAGGTGCCTCCCCAGGAACTGCTGCCGTGGGTGGCACAGGCGCTGCCACCTGTGCCTCCCCATGCTATCCTTCCTTGTGACCATCTGAAGCTTGCTCCCATGAGGACCACCTCTTCAGTCCAAACTCCTGATTTCTCCTACATCAAACTGTTTTCCACTTCCTGAGTACCAAACCCCCCTCCTCTGAAATGCCTCCCTCCATCTCACTCTCCTATTTGCGCTCTCTTCCTCCTAAACACTCCATCATTTAAACCCAATCAAAACCAGTTGATCTGAAACTCTTCTGAATAGAAATGACCCTATGCAGGGGCCCTGCGGCCCTGTGCCCTGCCTCAGGGGCCGTGCTGAAGCCAGGTGGGTGGTAATGGAAGTGCTGACACAGGCTCCTTGACAGCATCGCCACTGCCAGCGCCTGTAATAATCCCTCCCGGCTGCTCTGCAACTCGGTTTCCGTGGCGATTATTTTCCATTCGATGATGGGCTTGCTGTTATTTGTGTACTGATAGCAGGTATCTCGTGTGACAAGCCTCCTTTCCTTCCAGCTCAAAAAACAATAATTCAAAGAAAGCCCCATATTAGCTTGGAAATAGCAAAACACTCACTCTTCTCCTGGCGAGCCCACGCCACAACCGATGAGGCTCACAGAGCCCTGGTAGTAAGTGGCAGCCAAGGAGGGGAGATGACAAGGGTGGCTCAAGGCAGAGATGGTTCATGTGTCAGTGCAGAGCATCCCAGAATAACAGTAGAGGCAAAAAATATTTGGTAATGAAGTGAGGGAGCAGGAATAACGTTGCTCACTGCTGCCCCATCTCCCTGTTATTTACTGGTGTGGTCCCAGTGCCATCCCCATGGCGCAGTATCCTGCCTGCTGGGCACTGTCTTGGATCCTGCTGGTTTGTACCAAAAGGTATAGGCTCCCAAAAACCTGCACGAGGTCAGGGCACGTCCCACTCCTTCCATCAGGGCCTTCCCATCTCTCAGGCTTCTGCCTGGCTGTGGGATGCGGACCTCAGCTTGCTGCCCAGGACCAGGTACCCTGGATCTGGCCCCTGCTGCAGTTGCTCTACACATGGCAGTGGAGATCCAGGTGCCAGAGACAGTGATAGGCAGTGAGGTGACTCAAGGTTTGTGTGCTGTGGCTGGGTTCAGTGTCTGGCCATGACTGCATCCACAGCATGACTTAACTCTGCAAACACCCCACAGAGCAGCAAGCACACCCAGACCACTGAGGAATCACCCTGCATTGAGCAGGCCTCCCTAGGAGCATATGCCTTTTGGAGGTCTGTGCAGGTGGGAAGGTGGCAGAGGTCTGAAGAAATGGCTTTTCAAGTAAAAAAATGTTTTTGAGGAATCACACCTTCATCACAGCGCAAAGATGCTGCAGGGCACCAGCAGAAACTGGACTTGGATTGTGCTTGGCACAGCACGGGGCCCCTCCTGCCTTGAATCCAGCAAAGAGAGGCAGAGGGATGAGTGGCAGATGGTTTTATATACCATGAGTGTATAAAACACGTAGAGACATGGACAGGGGGACCTCAAAACCCCATGAACAAACTGGGTCACAGAGAAGACCTGCACTCTGCTGCATCCCCACCAAAAGCCTGATCCCCGACACTTCCCCTGCTAATGTGCCCAGGCTGCCAAGCAGCTTAGAAAATACACTTGCTTCTCCTGAGAGTAAAAACTACAGAGGGATCTGAGGCAGAAAAGCTTGCTAAAATATTGATTTCCTTCCAAAGAAAGAGTTGTTCTTGTAGCTGCCTGTCCAGACAAGCTGGATACTGGAGAGGACTGGTGTAAACTGGTGCAGTGCTACTGCACACAGTTAACCCCAGCTGAGGCTGATCCCATGGGTCACTCAGTAAAAATGCATGTTTGAACAGCACCCTGGGCTCATCGGAGGCTGTTGCACGTCCCATTGGGTCCAGCACCATGTTTCTCATGGCGAGTGGCAGCCCGGCAGCAGGAGAGGTGAGGAACTCCTCATGATCCGACCCTGGCTCTCCATCTGCGGAGATCATGGCTGCCCGGTGCAGGGCAGTGGAAGATGGATTAAGCTGGGCAATAATTTAAGAAACTGAGTGAGTCTGTACATCCAATCACTTTACAAATCAGGGGAAAGGGAGAGAGGAGGAAAGGCAGGAGGGGGGGGAGAAGTGAAAAGGCCGCGCAGGGAAATGCATCACAATTACTGTCTCAGCTCTAATGAGGAGCCTGTCATGAGGCTGTCATCCTGCGGAAAGCCACCTACTCAGAAAGATTCAATAAAAAAGTAACAGAGAGATAAAAAAGAGATATATTTCAGCCCTTGCTAATATTCTTTTCATTTGTCCCAGCACAAAATAAGATACTGCACTTAACCAGCTCGGTTAAAATGAAAAGGGGGGGGGCGGGAAGGGAGCAGCATTGATCAATACCACTAAAAGCCGGTAGACACGGTGATGGAGTGCAATTTTTTTGTCTGTGCTGAAGCATAGCAGAGGCCCGGGCGGGGTAATTTATGATTCGTACGCATGCCGGCTAACTAGAGGCTGACAAGACAATGAATCCTCGATGAGAGGGACGCAGGCCGCCGGGAGAGCTGGGAAGGGAGAACATGACAGGGACCTGGAAGGGAGAGGGGAAGAGGAGGGCTGGGACAGGCTGTGATCCTGTCTCCCCATGGTGCTGCTCAACGTGGGGATGCCGAACTGAGCAGAAACACTTCTCCAGGTTTCACAAGAGGAAAGTAGAGAAATGCTGAGAACAAGCTGGGGAAGGTGTTGCACTGCCTCATCCGTGCCCTCCTCTCTTGCAGCTCCCAGCTGGGCAGCCTGCCCATGCAGGCTTCTCCCAAGGAACCACTACAGTGCCCAGCCACACCCCTCACTGGGCTGGATATTGACCAAATGGGATCAGCAGGGACCAAGGACAGAGATGATCCCTTCTTTGCTCCAGATTCCCTGATGGGTGCCAGTATGAGTCTGGAAAAGCTCAGGACCACAGAGTTGAATCTTCCTGCTGCCATCCACCCTCTGCTCTGGGAAGGAAACTGGAGTCTCCTCCAACCCACTGATTGACCTCCCAAACATACAAGTCCTCGGGAGCAGCTGGGTCTCCACAGCATCCATCAGGGATCCCTGACTTCAGTGAACACAGCACAGCAGAAACACTGCTGAGGGAATCCTACAGCTCTGTCCTTACATCCTGGGGGATCTCCTGGGGTGTGATGCACCTCCTTCCCCACATCCTTGAGCTGCCCTCCATCCCATGGGTCTTTTTATATCATGAACCCAAGACTGGCCAGGCTGTGGACAAACTAACCAGAGCCAGTGAGATCCGGGGATCATGTCTGCAGTTCTGCAGACTCCATGGCCCATGGCTGGTCCTTCCTCAGTGGGACTTGCAAAATGAGGCACTGGGACACAGCACACTTCCCAGCACACAGGCAGCCAGGCAGAAGACCCCAGGGCTCTCTCAGCTCCTGTGCCATGTGTGCATCATAGCCTGACAGAGCGTGGGGAATGATTCTGCCTCCTCACCATCCCTCCTCCTCCTCCTCCTCAGCCACCTGGAAGGCCTGGAACTGTGTACCCAAGGCTGGCAGCTGGGCAGCATTCACCAATGTTCCTGGCCTCTAGCCCTGTTTGTTGTTACAAGGGCCACTTGTGTTCCTGGTTGAACCAGTTGCCCAACCGGGAGTTTCTGCTGGCCTGGTGGGAGAGGGTGGAGAGAAGGAGTTGTGTAGCTGCATTGCCAAAGGATGCCTTAACTATCCATTCTCTGCATCAGCTCTTGGGATGGAAAGACCTGGAGCAAAGCACCTTCTTTAAATGCCAAGAAATAATGTCAGTAGGAACTAGAAAAGGTGTGAATTTCACAGAAACATCCTCATGTCTGGCTGGGAGACTGTACAAGAGCTGGGATTTGAGGTCTGGACACATTTGGGGCCTGTTTTGGGCCTCCACTGCTTCATCTGTAGCAGAAACAGGGATGCAGTTGAGAGTGGGAGCGACAGCCCTGCACAGGGACTGGGGGAGACCTGCAGGGGTTTTTTGCCCCGCCCTCATTCCACCATCACATCCAGCTCCCTATAAAATGTGCAAGATGATCCTGCATCAGGCTGCAGCTGCTCAGCTGTCTCAGCCCCATCTGCCTGCATCTCTGAGTCCTCAGCAAAGAACCTGACTGCATCCTGAGAGACAGGATCAGCATGGAAATGGGTCTTTGCCTTCACCACTGGCAGTGAAACAACAGCCTAGGGTCTACCCCACTGCCAGTGGGCTGGGGCATCCTGAGGGTCCCCCCACAGCCCAGTGAGGTGCCCCAAGAGGAGCTCCAGCCCCATTCTGGTCCTGCAGAAGACATAGGCAGCCATGCTGCTCCCATGCCCTTGACTTGGAGGGCAGCCTGTTAAGTTGGTGATATACTGATACGCCTATAATTTGAAGGGGTGATGGGGTAGAGTCTTTCCCTGCCTCCCACCCACTCCCTCCCCGCCACGTTCCAGCTCCTCTCCTCTCTTCCCTTGGGGATGTGTGGGGCACATATCGAAAACACAGATATTGAACTGTCAAAACTATTTCCTACAAGAAAATAGATTCATCAGCTTGCAGCACACAGGGTCATTGCCACATTTTCCCCTCGCGCCAGCACCTGCACATGCCGGCGCATACCCAATGCCTCTTCGCAGCACCGGCACTTTAGCTTGTAGCTCAGGGCCCTTAAGTGACTTTGAGAAATGGATAATCGATTATAATTCCACGGGCCTCTCTGCAGATTTATCCGGAGAATGTATAAAAGCCAGGGATTGGGAGAAGCGGGTCCTTCTGGCCAACACGTCAATTGCCTGCGTTTTTCGTGCCCAGCTCGGAAAATCGCATCCCAAGCACGACTCTGTTTAATCCATCAGTACACAATCAATGCACTCTGTAATCAACTCTTGATCACTTAATTTTACACATGTTGGCTGAATCCCTTTGTTTAATCACTAGATCAGGCCGCCTTGCTGCACTGCCCCCTCCCTGCTTAACCCTCCCTGACCCTCATCCCCTGTCGTCGGCACTACCAAATGCAGCCCAGAGCCTTCATTTCACCTTGAGGAAGAGCTCCCATGAATTTAGAGAGTTGTGAGATGGCAGAAAGGAAAACAGAAGGAGTGAAAAATAACACTGGAGAGAAAGAAAATATTTTCCCTTCTGTGTCTTCGTAGGGCTCACCCTGGCCTTTTTGATCCATGTAACAGAAACCACTGCTGGGGTTTAAAGGGGGGCTGGATGATGGGGTACGTGCACTGAAGACCTGTACCATCCCAGGGAGAATGGGCACATTGGGGTGTCACTGGGCAGATGCATCAGCACACGATGAGCACTCATCACACAGCTGCATCTGTCCCCTCAGCATCCTCCCCACCCCCTGATTATTTTGACTGTTTTAGCAGCCAATGCCATTATGAGCAAAGTTCTTGATCTTTCCCTCCCAGAGGCATCCTTGGGAGCATGGCTCCCATCTCACCAGGGTTCATCTCCCTTTTTATGGCAAGAGCACGACCCTTGGGTTGCGAATGCATGTAAACACAGCTATTTGGCATTTTTAGCATGATTTGTGTCATTAGCCTGACGCCATCTCACCCTTCACATGTGTTCTGCTGGCATGCCAGGGTCAGTGTCCGAGGGATGCTCGTAGGTGGAGATGTCTGACTGCCCGACAGTGAAATGCACTGGGATTTTGCAAGAAGATTTTGTTGCACTTTAATTGTGTGATGAGAGCCTGGAGCTCAGAGATAGGGGCACCACATACTTGCAGTCCAAATGTGGACCATTTTGACTGGACGTGTAGGTCACACAGCACGTTCCTCCTACCCAAGCAGCACAGTGGTTATTCTTAACCCAGTTAAACCTTCCTTTTAAAAGAGGCCTTGATGCTGCCTCTGATTTGGCACGTGGAATAACTGCTGCTCATTCCTGCAAGAATAAATGATGGGATAGGCCTGAACAAGAGGGATCTGGAAGCACAATTGGCAGGGGAACGTGCAAATGTTAGCTTTGCACAGGAAACTCGCACAAAACTGCGTGTTGACACCAAGAGGCCAGTTATAGGACAAAGCAGGCACGGATGTTTAAAGAGTATTCCAGTTGCTATCCTATAGCAAATAGTCTTCAAAGAGCCCCTGGAGCTCTTGGCTTCTCAGCATGGAAAGAGGAGCTTGTGCAAGATGAAACGCAAATAAATAGTTTACCACAGAAAAGATATCCAAGGCAAAGAGTGAGATGCAAGTTTTAGATCTCACATTAGCCAGCTGGGGTTTTATTGGTCCCCAAGTAAAAGCTGTAAATAAAATACAAATCTAACCTGCATATTGTCAAACTACATTTAAAAAAAGCCCACAACTTAATTGCACTCAAGAGCACCAAGGGGCGAAGTCGTGCATGGTGCATCACAAGGCAGCCCACAGAGCTGTTTAGTAAAGTGTAAATCCAAGAGCTGAACAAGTGGAACCTTTTACCTTGGAATCTGCCAACAGGCACAGATTACTCTGCCTTTGCTAACATAGCCCATTCTGCTCCAGAAAATCTTGGTAATGGATTTGTAAGGAAAAGGAGCACAAAATGCCCTCTCATCTGCTCACAATGACATTGGTGGCAAGGAGGAAGGATGAGTGGTGAGTTGGATTCTAGGACCCCATCTCCTTGTTTCCAGCTACCTGTCTGGCCACAGACAGCAAAGGTAATGCTGCACTTTAGGGAGGCACAGGCCGGGTGACAGGGACAGCAGCTCCAATTGGAGTAAGCCAGCAGAGCATCTGCCCCTCCTGTCCTACCTGCTGAGGGCTCCCAGGGACTCCTGTGCCAGCCTCTGTAGTGTTCCTGGGGTGCTCCAGAGCAAGGACAGGGCTCCCCTCCATGTCAGGCTCTCATCCCTCCTATGCAGAGCTTAGCTGCTCTTTTCATCCACTTTTTCTTTCTACTGCATTCATTCTTTAAACCATAATGAATGCTGATATGTTGATAACATCAAAACTAGCCCACCTGGCTCACTATAAGAAACTGCTCATCCCAGCAGATCCATGCTTGGGATCTGGTCTGGGCTTCACCTCACTAATGTCTGCAGGGCTTTTTTCCCAGGGTCTGCACTTGTTCAAGGCAGTCTGACTTCCATGGGAACAGAGAAATCCAAACCAGGTCATTCTGTCCCCAGAGTCCCTGGTGGACCCTGTGAGCCCCTGGCCAGCGACTACTCTTCTTCCTCATCACCTGACACAACACACACTGTTTGGGTTGGGGTCCTGCTGCACAGGAGCAGGGCAGGATGAGGCCTCACATGCGCATCATAAGCAATTGGGGATGATGCTCTGCCTGGAGAGCTAAGTGCCCAAGTGGAGCAGGCAAGATGGGAAGCCAGGCAGAGACAGGATATGCCCAGGTTGGAAGAAGGTATCATTCAAGCTGAGGATGTGTTTGCAAATCCTGGCCCAGCAGCAGTGAACCCTCTAGGAAGAGCAGGAAAGACCTTGCTGCAAGCTACCTTGGAGGAGAAGGAGCACAGGGATGGAGGAGAGCCACCCCCGCTCTCACCCACATGCCGACACAGGCGATAACAGTGTCACATCCCTTCCACTGTTTTCAGGTGGAGGGAGGGAAATGAGGAAAAAAACCCCAAAACAACCTGCCAAGGACTAATTAATATTTAATTTACTGCAAAATGTACTTATTATTCCCAAGTAATTGGCCGACTGCACAGCTGTGACCACTAATGAATAGAGGGGGGGGCAAGATTCAGGGACAGGAGGCGGGCGGGGGGAGCACAGGGGTGGTGGTGTCTTTGATCAGACCCTGCTGCCTGCCTTTTAATGTGCATAATAAGAAAACTTAAACAGCTTTGATTTTTTTTGCTCCCAAGATCTAAAAATGGCTGTGATGCCTCTAATGGATTGCGTTTAGCTTATTGCACTGTAATCGCCCTATTATCGCTTTCAACTTTAACGAGGGGGAAAAAAGACTTTGGAAGATGGCATTTGCAAATAGGTTGTTGAATAACACTGCTGCTAAACACAGAGAACACAGGCGAGTCCTGCTTATTGTGATTCCTAGCATAGATTCCCAATACCTGAGGCACTCAGCATCCCTGTCTCTATTGCTGCTTTTTGCTCTGTGATTGAACTATTGGCTCATTTAACTCTAAGGATGGGAAATATTTTTTTACCTGCTAATAGAAGCGTGGCTCGGTTGTGGCCCAGCGTAGATTTTTAGATCAGTTTTTCTTGATGGCTTATTCTGTGGAGAGAGTTAATTTCACCCCAGTGCAGAGTACTTAAGTGGGATTTAAGTGGCATGGGAGTCTTTTGCTGACCCCTTAGCACAAGGTGAAATCTGCCCTAAGAGCCTTCCCTCCCCAGAGAGAGATGCTCAGCACGAAGTGGGGACACATCCTGATGCTTCAGCCTCTTAATCTGCTGCTGGGATCTGGTGTTTCACATGCAGTCCTGACCTGCACAGGCACAGCTTTTGGGCACAGGGACAACCTCATATATGATATATCCCCATACCCCAGGCTGCCTCGGCAAATGCACAAGGAAATGCATCTTTGCTAGGTTGAGGGGATGTGGAGGAGCATGGGAAAGGGACTGAAAGTCCTGGTTTCTTGTTCCTTCTGAGTCCTGACCTGCTCAGACCCTCGCTGTTCCGTCCCATGACAGGCAGTCGCTGTAGTTGTCACTTTTTCCCCCGGAGGCCATTTTTCCCCCCAGGGCCGCCTTTCCTTTGCCCTGAGCCTCACCCCTCCTCTCCTCCACTGCCTCCCCCACTCCAATTAAAGGCCTGGTGGTGGGTCCAAAGGCTCCCTCAGCTTTATGACAGCACTGAGACCCAGGCCAAGTTCCCATCCCACTTCCATGGGTGTAAATCCAAAGCAGCATCATGGACTTCAACAGTACAAAAGCCAGATCAGCACTTGGCACCTCTGCTCCTCTCAATATCCAAGCCTGTGGAGCGGCAGGCTGGGAGACATTCCATCACAGCTGCCCACTGCTCCTGCCCGTGGCTGCCTCTTCCCTCCCACTAAAGCAAACAGCTCCGCAGACACCGTCCCAGGGAGGCCACGCTGCAGCACGCAGCCATGGCACACAGCGACAGGGACAGGAGAGAATCCTGAGGGTAAAGAGGACATGGAGCACACTCACACTGCAGAGCCATCCAGCAGCTGGAGGGAATTCAAGGAAGGGTGATGGGAAGGATCACGGGGTTGGCAGAGCTACACCTGCAGCTTGGCGGAGCAAGGAGAAATGGTCCTGATTTGCCATGGGCTCCATGCATCTCTTTGCAGGGACTTCGTGCCAAGATACAGCCTGACACCTCTCTGTGCCTGGTCCTGGTAGCCTCCTACCTGGCAGGGACAGAGGCGGAGCAGGCTGGTGCATGAAGGTTTCGAGGGAGATGGACCTGTCCTGTGCTGACAAATGCGTAGGCGCACAGGAAAAGACAGATTTGAGTTTGGGAAATGCATCGCCATGGGTCATTGTCCTTGTTTCAGCTAGGGTAGAGTTAATTTCTTCTCTTTTAGCTGTTACAGTGCTGTGTTTTGGATTTGGAATGAGAATGGTGTTGATAACACTGATGTTTAGTTTTTTGTGAAGTTGTGTTTATTGTAAGTCAAGGACTTTCTTCCCCCTTGTCTCATGCTCTGCCAGGGAAGGGGTATGCAAAAGAAACTGGGAGGATGCATGACTGGGACAGGTGACCTGAATTGACCAAAGGGATATTCCACACCATAGAATGCCATGCCTAGAATATAAACTGGGGGGAATTACCTGGAAGTGTGGCCGATCTGGATTTGGGAAGAGGGGTCTTGCACTGGTCAGCGCAATTGCATTGGGTAACACTTGTTTTTTTCCCTTTTATTATCATTATTATTTACCATTATTACAGCATTTTACTTTATTTTCAATTATTGAACTGTTCTTATCTCAATACACCAGTTTTACTTTGATTCTCCTCCCCATTCCACCAGGGTGGCAGGTGGAGGGTGGTGCATGGTGTTCTATCTCCAGCTGGGCTGCGACAGTCATGCAGCCCCTCTGATGGAAACCTGTGGCATCTTGCTGCTGACACGAGCCTAAAAATAGGTTGAACAGAGCAAAAGGAAATGCACTGGGAGTGCATGCTCCCTACCTGCATGAGGGCAGGATCCTGGTGTCAAACTCCTCAGGAAGCTGCTGACAAGCATGGGCTGGAAGGGCAACCATCACCCATGGGTGACCACCACAGGCAGAGTCAGCTGAAAACAGCCTCCCATGCAATGCAGTCCCAGTTGATACCCAAAATGACCACATTTGGCTTGAAATCAACTCCTGCTCTACTTTTTGACTACGTATTGTGCATTATCCCCATAGTAAAACCATAATGGCAGCAGAAAACTATATGCTAACCCAATAAATAATAACAGGCCCCCTTGGAGGCATTAGAGGGGAGCATGTGAGCCGGCCACATCAGCACCAAGGGAGCCACACAGCCAGAGGACACGGTGGGCTGCAAGGTGAGGAGTGGTCTGGGTGCAGTGGGATTGGCAGCGAAGCCCCCTTTTCTGCTTGCATGGCTCCTCTCAGAGGGGGAAATTCAGACCAAGATGCCAGGTCTGAGTATCAGTGCTGCAGTAACCCCTGCTCCATGAACCTTGTGCTTCTGTGGGTGCTGAGCTGCAGGCGGAGGTAATGCCTCTCTTCCCAAATTTTCCATCCCCATCTCTGCCTGAAGCCAAGCAGCTTTTTCTGTCTTTCTCTCAAGCTCCCCCACTCTTCCCTCTCCCTTCTGCACTCTTGTGCTGGCTGAACCAAGAAGCAGACACTGCTTGAAAATCCTCCTCAAAACCACATTTCTGCCTTGCTCCCAACTGGCAGATCTTGCAAAGGAAAAACTGCCACCAGACCTTCAAGGAGAAAAGCAATTTTGGTTGGGCTCTTGGCAGGCTGAGCTCGTGTTGGCCTCGCACTGTTGGATTTTCCTTGCTGGATGCTGTCTCTCCAGCATCAAGAAGGAGCTGGCTGTCAACCCATAGAGTTTTATTTTGGATTTTATTAGACCTGATCAGAGAGGCACCTTTTTTTTTGGTTGTACCTCAAGGCGGCACTCAGACGCCCCTCAGCATCTGCCAAAATAATAATAAACATATATTTGATTAGTGCCTTGTGTGTGAGAAGGCTGATGCTTTGTAACTGTGAGTGGCCACTGGGAAGTGGGTCAGCACTACCCCCATTTCCCAAAAAACTGCTGCAAAGAGGGGAGTATGGTCTTGTGGCCATGACATGACACAGGGACTCAGGACCAGAGATTGTCTGTTTGATCTCATTAATTTTCCCGTGCTTTAAGCCTTCTTTCCTAGAAAAAAGATCAGAATTCCATGTATGTCCCATGTTTTAGTTTCTTTCTCTGTTCAGCCTTTAAGCTCAATGAGACTGTGCACAGTGCTCTGCTGCTAAAGGGGTCTCACCTAAGCCTCAAGAAAAACATAAATAACATTATAAATAATAAAAAAATAAAATAAATAATACAAATTCTATAAAGAAAAAGAAGTCATAAAAATAATAAAAAAGTCAGCCTCTGGCTCCCAGTTCTCTCCTTGCCTGGGTCAACTTCTGTCCTGCTTGGCCTTCTGAGTTGGAACAGAGATGATGCTCAGCAGCAGATTCCAGGTCAACCTCCCCCACAAATATCCCCAATGTGAGCACTGCAGCTTGGACACAGACACAAAAATCCAGCACAGGCAAAAGAAAATCAACACAACACCCCAGGGAATTTAAAAATCTGACCAGATAGGCACTATTGATGGAGAAATATAAATGCAGCTATTTCGGTGGCAGCTTCCCGAGCCCTAAACCTGAGCTGCAAAGTGGAGTGTTGGATTCGATTTGTCAAACTGGGAGGCTGGCAAGTTTGGGCAGCTTCAAAGACTGTGTTTTATGGAACCTTTCAGGAACCCTCTATAAAAAATGTATTAGATTAGTAATTTGAGTCCCAAATGACCAATTTGAAACGATTGCTTTCTTATGATTTTTCTGAAAGTGCCTGTTTCGTGAGAAATTGCTTGAAAAATCAGACAGAGTTTTTAGAGACAATTGTAACAGCACACACGAGGGCTGGGCACGATGGGTTAGGAGAACATTCATTTAATTGAGAAAGGGAAAAAAATCCTTTGTAATGCTTCGTCCGTCTTTCTTCGGCTTCTGCATTACCATAATAAGGTCTAATTCTCTGATAATTCTCCAGAAGGGAAAGCGCCTTGCTCAGCCCTGTTTTCAGGTGGGGAGAGGGGTGGTGTGGAAGGGAGACACAACTTGCCAAGGTCATGTGTCCTGAGCAGAGCTGGGACAGGAGCCCCTTGCTGGGTCCCCAGCAGGTCCCAGTTCAGGCAGCTATGGCTCCTTACCATCAAACTGGTTTTATCCCTCCCTGCTCAGCTCAGAACCGGCAGTGTGGGATGTCTGCGGGAGCGCTGGAGGGGCAAGGGGCAGCCAGGCTCCCGGTGGAGGTTTATACTTGGCCATATGGAGATGTACAGAATACACAGTTCACACAAAACTGTGAGCTATGCCTTACTATTTTTAATACTAAAAATGCTAATGGAAACTGCCATTTAATATGAGATGCACCAGAAATTAAGTGTACTGTGACCTCCTTAGGCCCCTTTCAACCTAAATTATCCTACAACTCCACCACCCTGTGGTTATCTTTGTCTTTGCTCTCTGGTTTCTGTGCTCTCTAAGGACCAGGCTCACAGGACATACTCAAGCTTTCTGCCCTGACTGCAGGGCTCAAAGTGTGCATTTTCCATTTATTTAAAGGAAAACTGAGATTCTTATAGCACCATTTGATTGCAGAAGCCGAAACTTTAAGAAGCAAAATAAAATAAAAATAAAATCCTGAGAGTCTTGTGACAAACTTGTGAAAGTTGGCAGTCCTGAGAATGAATCACCCTTGGATACTGCTACCTGGAAGGTATTAAGGAATTACAGTATATAGCCTAATTAGGCTTATTAGCAGGGCAGGGCTGATTAAGAAAGATGCAGAATTTGGAGGAGAAACCAGACAAGGACTAACCTACCCTCCAACCGCTTCTCTTTATCCTGTCCAGTAAATCCTTCGTACCCCCTATGCTCTTTCTTCTGTTTCCCTCATGCCCCACTATGCCACCTATTTCCTTCAGGATACTGAAGGAACTGGTTTTGCTCAGTGGTTAAGCCCCAGGCATTTTGGGTACCTCCAGGTGTGAAGTGATGGAACAAACGCCCATTTTTGTCTTGCTCAACTTATCAATTTTATCACTAATGAAAATGCAAAAAACTTGCCCAGATCACTGAAATATCTTTATTCTTTTCCTCCTTAATTGCTCCTATTGAAGCAATATTTTTAAACAGGCCATTTTTAAGATAGGAAAATACCAACCCAGTAGGTTTTGCATAAATGGCAATTTGCAAAACTGCAAAGGTGACATTTTTGACATGAACATTTAACAAAAAATTAATATTTTGTCTCTTTAATAAATGGGTATTTTCAAGAGAGAATCCATTATAAAAAGGGAGCTAACGCAAGGTTCTTGGAGCCATTTCCATCAATTGCTATAAGATTTATATGTAAATATGTTAATGGTACTATTAATAATTTAATGGGGGCATGGCAAGCTGTGTTTACATAATAAATATGATTAAGTGTTTCCCTCGAATGAAGTTGCTGAACTGTCACACTACCCCAGGTTATTATCAACATGGTTTTAAAATGTTAATCAAGCAATCAGAAGGAAATAGTCCCCATCCCTGCTGGACCATCCAAGTTGTTTTAAACACAGACTGGCACTGTGTCAGGTGGCCCCAAAACCTCCCACCATTGCTGCAGTGATACAGCAAAGGCGTGGAGATTTGCTAACGTGCATGGACAATGTTTTATCTGACTTTACTTTTTGCAAGGGTGGACTAAGACCATCCACTTGAATGGAATCACTTCAGATTTACTTGAGTGTAATTGAGAAGAAAATCTCGTCTGAGATAATTAAGTCGCTGAATATGCTTACTGCTCCTTAAATCCACTGTGCACGGAGCAGGGAGAATTACACAGTCCTTGGGCGGTAGGAGCAAAGCAATTTCTGGGATGAGAAACTGCTGCAAACTCTAGCAAACTCCTACATCCTTGCTGGACTTTATCCACCTGGATTTGCAGGATCCTCCCTTCTTCAACCATCACTTCTTTCTCAGTTCTTGCTGGAGTGAGGTGTTTTGACAGCTCAGACAAAGCTGCTCTGGAGCTGCTGGAACTGGACCACAGAGGGGTTGGGAGTGCAGCCCTGGGCTAAGCCCTCAAACAGCCACCCCAGCTTGCCCACTGCGTCCAGCTTGCCAGCTTCCAGCAAAAGCCTTTAGTGTGAGCAGGCAAGGGATGGAAAGGGTTAATTTAACCGCAGTGCAAGGCCAATCACGCTGAGGTGTCAAACTATAATTTTATATTAGGGCCTGTAATAGTTACTAGAGTTTTACTACAATAACTACATGTCCAAGCAGAGTTTAATGAGAAAATCTATAGTTTTGCTATGGTATTTTCTCTTAGTTTGCATAATTCCCTGAATACAACCCAGTAAAGCTTTTGACCCGAGATAATAAAAAGGTGATAAAAATGGGCTATAAAATCCAGCATATACATACATATATATATATATATATATATATATAAAACAGCCACTACAAAATTATGAGTAATTTCCACAAGATAAAATGAAACAAAACCCCTCTTCAGTTGAAACTAAATCAGGGGGAACAAAACCAAATTAACTGATAAATTTAAACCATAAGCAACCCCAGAAATGTGGGTCATGGAGCTGGTCCTGCCTGAGCTCCAAAGGCTGGGTGCTTTGGGGACAGCAGCTGCTCCTAGGAGGGATGCTTCTGGGTGTATCAGGCACACAGGTGTGGGCTGGTGCTGCACATCATAGAGAAGGGATGGGAATTTTCCTGAGGATGGGAGTAGCCCCCAGCAGGAGTGTTAATTTTCAGAATTTAATTCATACACCATGAATCAGAAACAGGAACAGTCTGAAGCACTATACTGATAGCTGGACAAGATGGTAGCACGGTAGGCTTTTCTCCTAAGGCCCTGCAAACAGGAGGGAAATTAATGGACAGTCTCTTTGGATACTCAAATCATTCCACAGAGCTCCATGTTTCATTTAAGGCAGACTACACCTGTTTCACCTATTTTTGACTTAGAAAGCACTGTCCAGTGCTCTGTGGATGACAGATAGTGTTAGCATCCCTGTATTAACATCTTTTCCTCCCAGGTGAAATTCTGGGGTGCAGCTAAAGGAAACCCCATGCAGGAAGGCAGTGGAAGAGCTGGAAGACCAGCTTTTAAACCCCACCTTAGGCATGTTAAGAAACATATATGTGGAAATTGATGCTTATTCAGATCCCAAATGATGAGTGCACCTGCAGGAAGGTCCCAGCCAAGGGCCACACATGGATGGGAGGAGTGAGCCAGTCCAACATCACTGCTAGCTAATCAGGGAGCAAACCTGGCAGCATTTGCAGCTCAAAGCAGGAATGGTGCTCAGTATAGGAATGGCCCATGGTCTTCAAACTGCCTGGGGAAACATGTCTGTTTGGGTGTTAAGATCTGGTACACTGCATCAGCTTATCCTGCACAACCCTAACACTGAGGGCTGCTTTCTCAATATTCCTGTATTCCTATCACCTGGGTTATTCCCTACACATATCAGGTGGCAGTGAGCTCACATGAACCCCCATATCCACCTCCAAACGTGACAACCTTCCTGAAAGCTAGTGGGAAATGCATTACGTGGCCCAACGAGGTCTGGGCACCATTTATTTACACAGAGATTTCATCAAGGAACACACAAGTCGGGGACTTGAGTCTCCAGGCTGCTGGTCCCCCATTCTGACCTTGGTTAAACCTCTCCTCCTGCTCCCCTTGTCCATGGGGGTGTAACCACAGAGCCAGAGCCCTGCCAAGTGTGGGCTGGTGAAGGAGGGAGAAGGCTCCTTGGCTGAAAGGCAAGTGAGAAGGACACACTAAATCACCACACGCTCTCTCCGCATTTCCTCCTCCACCCTGCGGCTGGTTACAAGGAGGTTTGGATTGTAAATACAGCAGTAACTTTCTCCATAAAAGTCAGCCTCTTCGCCAGAGCCATCAAGGGATGGCACAACCCAGTGCTTGGGATCTAATAATAACAGCATCTTTCATTGCTACGGCATCTCCCACCCTGAAGGCTACTGAAGGGCTTCACAAGCATGCTCTGCACATTTGGATCTCATCCTGAAATGCACCCACCTCCAGGGACAGGCAGAAAAAGCTATTTACAGGAAGAATTCAGGGAGGGTAAAGGCATAGTGAGATGCATGGATACCTATTTAGGACACGGTAGCAAACACAAAATACACCTTGGAAATTTTTATGTGCAAAGGGAGTTTTGCTTGGGATTCTGCATCACCCTGAAGATGGGGACAATTCACACATCTGTACCTTGAAGCACCTGCCTTGCACATGGAGAATGGCTGGAAGCTTCCCTTCCCACCTCCCTTCCTCACCCAGAGGCTTGCAGTGTCGGGGGAGATACCTGGAATGGGCTGCCACCTCAGGAAGAGCACCGGAAGGGAAGTATAAGGTGGGTCAGATGTGCCAAGTGCCACCTGCCCTGACTGGTGGCCCCCGAGGTTCATCTCCATTGGGTCCATCTTTCTGGCAAGCTCCTGGCTCTCTGTCACCCTGCCAGCTCTGGGCTGTCCCTGTCCCGTTCCCCCATCAATCACCCACAACGGGGATGATGTGTTAATGTTTTTCCTATAGACAGACACATTATGTTTCCACACTGCCTCTGCACACGCCGTGTTTACGCCCCTTCTCCCTCCAGGGAGTAAATCAAGCAAATTGATGCGAGCCATGATTAATTGTGTATCTCGGACCAATCTTTTACCGAGTCCCTCACACGGGCAGGTTGTTTCCCCCCCTCTCCCTCCCCGACGTACAGGGGAGAGGAGATGGCGCTCCGCTCGCTCCCTCCCGTGCAGTTTGACGGATAGAGCCTGCCCGGGACGCGGCGAGATAAATTTGAAAGGCCTGCGCCGAGCTGTCAGCGTTAAAGATGATGAATGTGGGAGGTGAGGCGGGAGGGACCCGCCGAGCTCGGCGTAATGGATAGGGCTCTTTGGGAATGGATGCTCGCCCGGCGATTCTGCGTTAATCTCCGGGCTCCGCCGAGGTGCCGCCAACTGATAACAAGGAAATAGGAATGACAACAATTTTTAGCCAAGAGATTCTTCACAAAAATGCCAACCTGCTGGAGGTCTGACAGGGCCTGATTGAATGGGAGCGGGGAGGGGGGGAGCCTGCGAGCACCTCTTGACTAACATGCAAAAGATGGATCATTTCATTCTCCCATCTGACCATCTACATTTATTATCATTTCCCTTAATTCTGCCTCGCTTAGATACCTGTCAGCACCGTTTCTCTTCCAAGGGTCAGCTGATGGGATCTGAGAGGGGCCGAAGCCCTGGTCTCTCCTCTGGCTGGGGAAGCAGAAGCATCATGGATGTGGCTGCCTGGCCTTTGGCTTGCCTGGACAGATAGATGGGCAGATCCCAGGACAGGCTTTGCTCCCTGAGTTGGGCTCATGGAAGTGTCCTGCTGCTGCTGCTCATGCTACCAACCAGCACCTGCATTCCTGGGGCCTGGGGCCAGGAGCCCGAGGATCACCAGTTCCTGCTCTCTCCACCTCTGATGGCAGAGTGTGTTCTGTCTCCTCCAGCCAAGGCTTTCCAAGCCACCTCATGGTGATCACGAGCCTGGTCTCACATGCCAGGAGCCCTTGGCTGGGACTCAGCCTTTGCCCATCCACCCCAGGCACCATGGGCTGTCCCCAGCTGGAAAAGGCCCACCTGGTCCATGTGATGTGTTTAAGCCAAGAGCTTTGCCCAGGCTCAGCAAAGAGCCTCACTGCATCCCACTCTGCTCATGCAGCAGGAACCAGAGGTGGAAGCACAGTGAGGTCTCTCCTGCCCTGAGCACAGTGGGATGCGATGTTGGTGCTGCTGCAGAAGCTTCAAGCCTTAGAGGGGCTCTTTGCTGCTGGCAGGTGACATTCCACCTCACTTTTTAAAGCTTTCTGCCAGACACTGTTAGTGCCACAGATGGTGTCTGACCCACCAGTCATCATCTAGGTCCCCAGCCACCCTGGGGACCCTCTCACAGGGTGTTTGCTCAGATGAAACTCCTGCAAAGGGTTCTCTGACCACTGAGAGATCCTGAGGTCCAAGAACCTGGAGGTGACAGCACAAGTTATGGCTCTGACCAGAGCAAGGACAGCCTCAGGGACAGGCACAGGAAAAGGGACACTGAAAGGCAGGGGCACAGCTAATATGCACGAAGTCTGCCTTGCTGAGGGCTGTGATGGAGGGGACCTGTCCATGGTCATGCAACACCCTGAGGTCTTCCTCCCATGTGCCTGGGCTAACCCCACAGAGCACCTGAGCACCTGCAGCAAGAGCTTGGCACTTCCAGGGTCCTTCAAAGCTGCATCAGCTTGATCAGGTGGAGAAATCACCACATTCACCAGCAAACATCCAGGCACACTGGGCTGCACAGCCACAGCACAGATTTCTTCCTTGGGATTAGGTGGGATGCAGACACCAGATTGTCCTCAAATCTCGTCCTTTCTTGAGTACTCTCCCTGCAGCCTCCTCTTCCCCTTGTTCTGTCTCTCCCTCTGTAGACAGCGCTGGTTCTTTAATGACCCTGATCATACAACTATTTTCTGGCCACACATAAACGCTTTCATTCCCCCCCCCCCTCACTCCTGCCTGCCATCACCGTATTAAAAAGCAACCCGCTGCTGGGAATACATTAGTGACTTGCAGCAGATCCTTCTTTGCAAGGATAATTACAAAAAATAGAGGGACAATAACTATTAATATTTTATTGCAGTATTTAATGAGCTAAAGCAAATCATCTTGCACTCCACTGGAACGACATGCTTTGTCATTCTTACATTCCCTCCATCATTTTCCCCAGCTCCCCATCTGAGAAGCCCTCCCTGCTTTCAAGTCCTCCTCACTCAGTACAATTTATATTTCCTCTAAGCTGCTTTTCTCCAACTTGAAAAAGGACCTTGCTACTTTCTGGGGCTGGTGAGCTCTCCCTGCCAGCAGCTCAGCCTCCAGACCCATCCACTTGTACCGAATGAGTCCAGGGAAAGAGCAAACCCCTTTATCTTAGCAGAGTAAAGCTGCCCTTTCATCTCAGGTGTTTATTGTCTCCATTTCACATGCAAGGAAACGGCTTCCAGAGGTTAAAGAAAGAATTTTAAAGCCACTTTGGGACTCTGTGGGACTTGTGTCCTTGCTTTTGACAGCCCTGCATGGTGTAGGTCACCCACAGCTCAAGAGGGAGTTGGTGGCTGAGCGTGGGACAGAGACTCGCCCTGCTGCCAGCCCCGTGCCCCGGCCGTGTCCGAGGGCAGCAGCCCCGTGGTGCACACTCAAAGCCAGGGCTGGACAGGTCTCGCTCGCTCTGGGGACAGCGAGCAGGGCCACTGCTGTCCGTGGGCAGCGCTGGCTCACGCTCAGTCGGCTGAGACTGCAAAGCTGTGGAGAGATGGCAGTGGAGCCCTGACCCCAGAGCATGAGGCAGGCTTGCTCCCACACAGCAAACTTGCTGCCCCACTGCCAGACAGTCAAAGAGGCTGGGGACATGTTTTGGAAGGCTCAGTGAGGCTAATCCCTCAGCATGGCTCCAATTTGGGCTACCCTCCCCAGGAGCAGAGGACTGGAGGAATGCTCTGCAGGGTAGCAAGGCTGCCAGTGGCCCTGGCATCCACACCTCTGCACGCTGGAGAAGTCCCAGCATCCCCCTCTGATGGGCACACACCCATGGCAGGTACCCACCAGGCTTTCCTGGGGAGAAGACCAACATGTCAATGCCTGCTTCTGTATTTCCCTAAATTTCGTTATTTCTGCTTTTTGATACATTCTGGTAGGGGAAAAAAACCATACAAGTAGTTCTATAGGCTCCAAATATTAATATAATATAATATAATATAATATAATATAAATTTCTGTATTTTATGTATCTAGTTAAATACGTGTGTATAGTTCTATAGCTCCAATATAGAGTTTTTCTCTCTTGCTCTCTCTCTGAGCTTATATACTAGTTCTGTAGGCTCCTGTATGTAAGTCCCAGTGATCTGCATCCAAGAAAGCTATGCCCCAATCCTTTAAACACTTCCTAATGCTCAAACATATTTCCCTCTTTGCTGCAAGGTCATTATTTTTGAAATCCACACCTCTCCTTTGAGCTGCCCTGGCCTTCCAGGTAATGTCCATTTGTGTCCCAGCCACCTCCTGGTCCCTCCTTTCTGCAAGTAACATGACCATGCAGGGGCAGGGCCCAAAAATACACAGCACAGCACCTTCTCCAGGCTGGCAATAACCCTGGAAAGAACATTAGCACAAAGCTCTGTCATCACCTCAGTGTCATTTCATCGTGCTGTGCTGGCCAGGCACTCAGCAGCCGGTTTAACTCACTGCAACAAAAAGATGCTCCAGGGAAAGGCACTATTCCCGTGGAGGAGCACAAAGCCAAACCAGGACATCCATGTATTTGTGTCCCCTAATAGATGATGTTACCATGTGCTTAATGCCTTGTCACACACAAGCCAAAGTCAATCAGGCTTTACGAACACAAGCAGCCCCTAAAGGGTGCCCAACCCAAACAGATCTGAAACAAGACAGTTTCATTTTAAAAGGACTCAGCAAGGTAAAATTAAAGTAGGAGTTGTTATTGGCACAACAACCTTTACCCATGAAACCGTGAGTAACAGAATATCTTTTCCTGAAAAATACTAAAAATATCCTATGGATACACATACATATGTGTGTATAAGCATAAATGTAACACTTCCTCAAGCCACTCAGAATGGGCATCCCCATCCAAGAGGAGCAAAACACAGGAAGCAGCAGCAGTACTGGCAAAGCTAAGGGGGGTGTTTTTTGAGTGCTTCACTGGCTAAAAATCCAAGACCAGGTGCTCGGCTGGGATCACTTTGACACTGATTCTACCAGCTGAACCAAGGATTTCAAGATGATGGGACCACAGTAACATGTGCTCTGGCTGGTCATTGCAGTCTACAGGTAACAAAATAGCAGCGGGGTTAAAAATTCTTTCCCTGACCTTCCCTCACAGATGGCTGGGCTAACAGGACAGGGGACAAAAGGAGCAGTTTCCTTGTCCTCCACAAATAAATAATTATTCCCCAGCCTCCATGAGCAGAGCAGAGATTTAATGTGCTGACAGCCTGCATTTTTTACCTTTAGTCAATACAAGAAAGGCCCCAAGACTATGATTCCCAACATCTGGATTCCATCAATATGTGATCTGTCATGATGTATTGGCATCCCTCCCTCTCTCCAGATTGAGCAATGTGGCTGGTTTTATTAATACGTCAAATACATTATCCGTGTAATACACTTGTCTGCCTCTGCCCTCCCGCTGCTCCCACACAGCAGATTTGAATGTATGATGAATCAGTTTGCATTACACGTCTGTACGTCATAATTTGTCAGGATTAATAGAACTGTGTGCGTGGGGTGGGCAAGCAGGAGGGAGCGCGTCGTGTGTGTTTAGAGCAGAGATGTCTGTATCACTTATTTATCTCTGCTCAGGCCGCCGGGTTCCCGGAAAACAGTGAGCACAGCACATCTGGGAATCACTGAGCAACCCGTGTGCTCTCTCAGGCACAGTCCTGCCCACTGCTCCAGCTGCAGAGCCATGGGAAAAGGGGTGATGGGGCTATTTGGGGTGCCTCTGACCCACTGGGGTTTCCATGGCCCCATGCACGGCGTTGAGTCCCTGCATCGTATGTCAGGCACCGACTGCAGAGACACAAGGAAGGTGACACAAGGGCTCTCAGTCTTCCTCCTGGCTCTGCCAGACCATTGTTACATGACCTGAAGCACAACTCCTTGCCTCAGTTTCCCCATGTGTTACATTTACCTCAGCCCTCAGTGATGATTCCCTGTGTGCCTTGCGGAAAGTAATTTATTTTCACTTTGCAAGTGACTTTTGGTCTCAATTGCTTATGGCAAAGAGTCGGGAGCCATGTGTAGCAGATGAGCATAACCAGAGCCAGAGGCAGCTGGTGTGAGCTACATTCTCCCTAAGACCCAGTGAAACATGCCCAAAAAACAGGTCGGGGCCCAGTAGGAGGTACTGGTGCCATTGCCCCTTTGCATACAGTTCACTTGTTTGTAGCTTTGCAGCTGGACTTTAGTTTGCCCCTGTAAAACACCAATTTCAGCCATAAACTTCATTTACAGTGTATTACATAGGATTTAGTGGGACCCATAAAGACCTGAGAACACAACTCCCCATGCTGTTGGCTCCCAGGGGCAACCCAGCAAGACCAGTGGAAGTGGCCTGCAGTGGGCACATGGCCCAGGTGATGGAGAGCTGCTGCCCATGGCCCTTGGGGCCCTAGGGAATGCTTGCCACAGGGCCTGACACCCTGCCCACAGCATCACGTTAGGTGTCTCTTAGTTTACTCCTAATGAGCTCATGTGTCCACCTGGGACAGCCCAGGACTGTGTGGAGCTGCTGGCTCATGGCTGGAAGCCAGACAGCCCTGTTAGTGCAGCGCTTTGCTCCATCTCATTACCACTGTCTCAAACCAGGACTAATTATCCTAGACATTAGTTGGTCTCTCCTGCCCGATGTGGCATGGCCAAGAGGAGGAGTGAGGTCTGCTTGCTGTCCTTGTGCTGGGTCTTCATCCCAGTGTTGATGGTAAAACTGCCGGGACCACAGCATCCAGTCCCCTATGGCTTCCCATGAAACTGCCCATCTCAATGCACTGAAATCGGGGATTTGGAGATATGGAGCAGGGACCACCTGCCTTGGCATCTGTAGGAGCTAAAGTCAAGCCAGAGGGTGAGGGCAGTGAACAGATCTCAGTGTGCCAACACACCTCCTCACTGCCCCCACCACGCTTCTCCAGCCTGTAGCTCCACTGCAAGAAATAAAAAGGAGTAAGTGACGCCCTTAAAGACCTGCACAGTGTAAATATAATGTCAAATACCAGCATTATGGATAATTACAAACTGTCTCAGGTGACAAACAGTGATACTTTACAGTATTTTCATTGCTGTTACTTTGCTTGCAGCAAAGCTGAGCAGAAACGTGGATTCAAAACACTCATTGCGGTGTTGATGGCAGCATCTCACCACAGTAAGACCCCCTGAAAGTGGCTCATGACCTCCTTGCAGAGTGTGTACCCCACAGCAGAGCACCCCAAATCCTGTCTCCACATCAGGGGGATAAGGCTTGCCCCCTCTGCTCCTAACCAAGGTCCCACAGAGGCCTGGCACCCCCAAATTAGTGATGCTATACCACACCTTGCAAGGGGTTCTGCAGGTGAGGCTCTTGGCCAGCCCTACCACTCTGCTGAAAGGGTTTCGGTTGGGCAAGAACTGGGCCTCTCAGCCAAAGCAAATGGGAACCTTTCAGTCAGAAAATTAACCTTCCTCCCCCCCCCCCCCCCCCCCATTTGCCCCTTTTGCTTCTCCTGAAGGGCCATGGGAAGTTCTGGCTGAGTAAACTCTCCTGCCTCCAAAACTCAGATCCCGCTGTAAGCCCCAAACCCACCCTCTCTGACGATTCCTTAGAGGAGTTCTCAACCTGCTCTTCTGTGTGGAAACACAAGCCACGTCCCCAGGGATCCCTAAGAGTCCCCAGGGGTTCCTCTGCTGGGGCCACCATGCAGCCCATCCATGCAAGGGCTGGTGCCACCCTCCCTCTGCTCTGCCCTAGGGGACACCGTGGTTTCATCCCCTCCCTGCGGTCACCACATGGCCGAACCCTGTTCCCCTCCTCCCGGTGCTGCTTCCCGAGCGCGGCTGGAGGACGTGACGTCAGGGTCCCTCAACAGGCAGCAGTCACCTCGCTTTAATAACAGCTCCTAGAAACAATTGTACATTTACAACCCAGCGAGCGAGCTTGGCACGCTGAGCCTGCTCCCCTTCCAAGGCTTAATTTGATTTTGACATATTGGCTCGAGATTAAAGGGCTCTCATAAAAAAGAAAAAAAGAAGAAAAAACACCACCAAAAAAACCCAAACACACACATACACACATACACGCATCCAGCCCCCCCCACTGCCCCCTTTTCAGGGCTCAAGCAAAAGTGCTAACATTGTAATATTTTAAGTAGAGAAAATCCAAGTGTGCTTTACCCCCTGCTGGCTCTTATGCTGGGCTTATAAAAATTAAGTGGAAACCTACACAGCTGTAGGCTATAAATCCTTTGTCGCTAACACAGCCAGGCCTGGTACCTGCCTCCAAAAAAAAAAAAAAAAAGGAGAAAATACATGCAAACTCCAAGAAGTGAGCAGCTGAAAAAGATGCATAGAGCTGGCCAAGCTGGGCAAGCGCAGGAGCAGCTGTTGGGGCCTGGGGGACATCCCCATGGCCAGGGGACTGCAGGGAGGAGAAGTAGGAAAGAGAGGAAAGTGCCAGAGCATCAGGGAGACCACAGCAAAGCAGTAAGAGCCCTCTCGGCTGAAGATCAATTAGCATCAATTACTGACTTCATTTAATTGTCGTAGAAGATGAATTTGTCATTTTTAGTCTGGAATTAATGGGAGACCTTCAACTTTCCCTTGGCAGCCCCATCAGGTCACTGAGTATTTTCTTCCTCCTTTTGCACAGAGGAGAAATGTGGCAGCAGGGAGAAGAGGCGAGAGCTGCCAGTGCCACCCAGGTACCTGTCCCCATCAATCCTTGCCCATCCCCATCCACCCCCTTGCATTCCCAGCCACTGCCATCCCAAGCATGGAACAAAGTGGTAGCCAGCCATGGCAGCTGACTGGTACAAGCAGCTCGGATGGTTCTGGTGCCCTTGCCAGCCCTTGTGCCATGCCTGGCAGCACTTCTGCCACCACCTTTCTTGTTCTCTCTTTTTATTTGGGCACCTTCCACTTTTTTTCCTCTTTCCCGTTTTCCGCCAGAAATTAATTTTGCAGCTGAGGGCTGCAAAGTGTTTACATTTTCCCCAGCAAACAGGCGACAGTAAACAATGAATGCTCGCAGATGAAATTGAATTTATAACTGCATTATGGGCCCAGATAACGCCCTAAAATAATACAACGATAAGGAAATTCGATTTGATTGCCACCACGAATCAGCTTGAGCCCATCTGCAGCCAAGGCCTTCCATAATAATTTTAAATTGGGTTTGTAAACGTTATTTGTCCTTAAATATTTCTGTCATTTTTCATTGCCAGAGACAGGTCCTTGGGCATGAGGCGACAGATTGGTCCCGCTGGAGCCACACCAGGGTGCAGGCAGAGCCGAGAGGGTGCCCGGCGTGCCGAGCGGGCGCCGGGGCTGGCGGTGACAGCCACTCGTCCTATCCATCACCATGTCGACAGCCAGGGAGGAATCCTGGCCAGAAATTGAGTTTGCCTCACAGGGGACAATTGAACAAATTAATAGACCATTAGCCAAGCGGTGACCTGAGAAATGAGGGTGCTCAGGCTCCCCACAGGTTTGGTGGGGAGGAAGGGGAGAGGCAATGGCAGTGCTGTTTTTGTCCCAAGGGGACAGTGCCAGTGCCCCGGGATGGGAGATGCAGGTGGGCAGCCAGCACAGCTCATTTGCTCACTGCCCAGCACTGGCTCACTCGGAAACAGCTGCACTGTTATGCAGAGGCATGGTCAGAAGGATGCAGGATTCTGATGGGTGGGAGATGGCAAGAGGGGCTGCAAGAATGATCCACAGTAATACAGATGCACAGTCAGGCAGCAGTAAAGTGAAAGGTAGGGAGAGAGTGAATAAAAGTCCCAATTCTCTCATTTCTGATAAATGTCCCACAGAAAGCCATTGTACAGAAGTGCTGCATGAAATGGTGCTGCAGCATGCACAAACAGCTCCCAGCTCCTCGGGGTTCAAGGGCACAAGACATCCCTGCCCCCAGTGGGTGACAGGCTTGTGGTTCCTGCCAGGCAGGACACTGGGGTCTGCATCGATCCCTGCCACTCTCAGCTCTCTTCACACAACAAAGGATGCTGAACTGGGAAAGCACTGGGCAACCCCTGTGTCCCAGTCACCAGCTGAGGCTGCAGGACCTTGGGAAGGATTGATCCAAGGAGGACATGATCCTCCTGCCTCCAAACGCCACCAGGTGCCCGGTGCAGCATCTCTCCTCTGCACCCTCCCTCCAGCTCGCCTGTATCATCACCATTCATTATCCAAATGACTATATTTATTAAGTCTCCTGCCAAGGCGTTACAGAGTGGTCTGTAACAGAGATTAAAAGCAGAATAAAACACCAACATGATCTTTTCTCTAGTAAACAAAACAATAAACAGTCTCAGCACTGGCTATCAGAAACACACCAGCCATAGGAAGGATGCCGAATTCATTGCTGCCACAACAGGGACATACTTGTGCTTCTGCTCTCAGAGGTGGGATCAGACCTGCACAGGGGCTTCTGCTTGGCTAGCTGCTCCCTGCACTGGAGACCCAGCCGGTGGGGTAAAATCTCCACCCACCCTGCACCACTCCACATCATCTGGGATACTGAGCCCCACAGAACATCCTGCCTTTCCTCTGCCCCTACAACTTGGAGGACAGAGACAGTTCAGGAATATTCCTCTGCCAGTACTAACAGCTTACTGCACATGTGAACCAGGTTGGGTTGGTGACTGTCCCCAGGCGTGCCAGCCCAATGACCTGCATGATACCAAGGTACAGCAGTCCAGGGCAGCAGACAGATGGTCTGCGCCAGTCCCAGCAGCATTTGCCAACAGCTGGGACAGCAGTGGGATCCAGCAAAGAGCCACGGCTCCTTGCTCCTGCACACTCACGTCTGCAGAGCACAGCATCAACCCCTGCAGCACGAGGCTGCTTGGTTCTTATTTTCAAAGGTATTATCTAAAGTCTGTGGAACAAAGTGCTTTATGAGGAGGCACCAGGTTTCCTTTGTCTCTGCTGGAGATAATCAGGTGCAGATAGGATATATATTCTGTAAAAACATACACTCACTTCCACTCACCAGTTACCTTTTTCTGAGAGCTGTAAGGGTTTCAATTACCGGATTCTGGGATTTAGTGCCCAGGGCTTTTTGGTGTGCGTTAGATTTATTAGAAGGTTTAGTACCAGCGGAGGATTCACGCATTTACTCCCAGGAGCCCAGCTTCCGTTCACAGACCCTAAATCATGAGCTGAGATGGGCTATTGTCACTTAGGACATTAGCATGGTTAACGTACATGGGGATGATTAATAGCAATATACATGCAGCCTGCCCCTCCTCCCCAAACGCTGCTCTGCCACCTCTGCCCAAGCCAGGGGCTGTGAGGGGCATGGCCAGCTCACCTGCCTTCACAGGGAGGGCCACACAGTACCCCCTCACCAGGAGCCCCAAGTGCTCAGCATCACCCCAGCACCACCAGTATCACTGCTTTATGCTGGGTTCTTGCTGGGCTTTTTCATTAAGATGAAGTCTTGAAGGCACTCAGGGGCAAAGGTGTTTCTGCCAAAGGAGAGCTATGAGAAGCCCCTGCCTTCCCAGAGCAAGGGGAAGGTGTACAAGGGCAAAGAAGGGGGCTGGAAGAAGGTGCAGGATGCAAGTTGGCAAAACCTGTGGGGAAAAAAAAAATATTCTAAGAGTAAACCCAACCTTCCCTAGCAGGACCTATCCACGCCTTGTTCCCCAAAGGGCACCTCAGGCCAAATCTGTCACTGAAGGAAAGAGAAGAGGATGATGCCTTTAGTAAGCAGAGAGCAGCCAAATAAACCAGCCCCTCTAATCCAAGCAGATCTCCCCTGAAAAATCCCATGGGATTATCTCACCTGTCTGCCTCATCCTCACATCTGTAGGAGCACATTCACATGTTTCAGTCCTCGCTATTGCCCCAGGTTACTGGCAACAAGGCTAAAACTCATCCCCAAAGTGGCATCCCAGCATCTCAGGGATACAGCAGCCTCTGCACCGTGGGCTCTGCATTTTGCACAGGCAGGTACCCAGGCCTGAGGTGAGTCCTTAGCCCTGCTGCACTCCAGAGGAGACACGACCGCACTCCTAACGAGCAAGATCCTGATGACTTTTGTCCTTTTTCCAATACTGTGTTACTTACATTCCTTCTTTTTTAATTAAAGCAGCCCCAGCTGATTTTACAAGCTTGCTGCTGATTCTCTCCCAGTCTCTGTGTCTCTCATATGCTTGAGTGCTAGTATTAATTATTAGAGCCAATTTACTGTTTATACTCTGATGTTTTAACTAATTACCACTAATGGCAGACACCAGTGGGCAATCAACTTCATTTAGCTCCCAGTGCAAACCACTCATTACCATCTGAGAGGTAAAGAGGGAGCACAGGAGGGATAAATAAAGCTGTATGGGTGAGTGCCTGGTGATGAGCTGCAGCACTGGGGAAGCCCCTGCTTCCCAGGGCAGTCCTTTTGGCAGGGCTCCGGGGGAGGATTTAAATCTCCAGCATGTGTGGATGGGCAGCAGGGGAATGCTGCTGTGCAGAAGTGCCCTGCAGGAGTTTTGAAGATCACTGGTTCTTCACATCACATGCTAAGACCTGCCTTGGCACCAGGCAAAGGCTGTGAGCCTGACACAGCTACAATTACCAGAGAGCAATGTGCCTTTTCCTTGCATGATAAAAGGCTTCTTTTCCCTTCTAGGATTCATCCCTGGGGGAATGTAGCCCCAGCTCATGTTCTTAGCTTGGTGTGATGCCAGATGGAGCCAAGCTTCCCGAGTCCCAGGTGTCTCTGGTGTTAATCCCGCTGTGAGAGGAACAGTGGGTGATGTGAAGTCAAGATGAGCTGGGGCTGAAAGGTCCCTGAGCTGAGCTTCCTCCTGTCTGGGGCTGGGCTAATGGAGGTCACTCATGGAGATAATTCAGCTGTTTCTGTGTGTAGTGATATTGTCAACACTGATCCTTAACATAGCACATCCCTTAGCCTAGCTTGTGTCTCTATGTGTTTCCTCTGGAGACCCAGGAAAGACCCCGAGGCACATTTTACTCCCCTGCACATCATAACCACTGCAGGAACCTGTGACATTAAAAGCACACCACCTTCAGGTGGTACAACTCTCCTGGCAGTGCTCCTCTCTGTTTTGGCTCAAGAAACAAATGTGGTGTAGAGAGGGGCCTGCAAGGAGGGATGATGGAGTAAGATGGCTCCACCAGACCTGGGCTGGCTCTGAGGCTTTAGGAATAAACTTTTATGGGCACATCCCAGAGCAGAATACAAGAGACAGAGCTCCTGTGTGTCTCCCATGTGGCTGAGAATCACCTCTAGAAAAAGGGATGTCCAGATTTATTTGTCTTTTACTCCAAGACCTGTTAATCCTGATCTGGGACAAACCTCCAGCCAACTGTATTTGTGCTTCTGGAGGTCTGGACTCCTCCAGCCCTTGAGCAAGAACCTTTCCGGGGGACAGAGATCTCTAATGACCTGCCAGATGATCTCATTACCAGTAGTGGGAGTCCTGCCCTAACAAAAGAGACCACAGTGTTTTCAGAGTTCACATTCTGCCACCTTTAGCACACCGTAATGGCACAACAGCTCAGGTGGGAAGCCCAAAACAGGGGCACAAAACAGAGGGACAGGGCTGGGCATGACCTCTCCAATGGGGTCTTCAGTCTTTCTTTCTCCCTCCCTTTCATCTTTTCTCTCATTCTTTCATTCCTGGATTTGCTCTGTTGAAATCTTGCTTTTGAAAGGGAGATGGGGGATGTTGGAGACCTGCTCTGTAGTGGTGGGGACGTGGTTGCCTGTCCACAGGCAAGGGGGGGGGGGGTGTTATAACTATGCACACATCTGAAATGTAATTGCTGTCAGCTCTCTCCATTCTTGCAGCACGAGGCCTTTAATCTCTCCCACCAGACCCATCGGCCCTGATATTGCAGCTCCAGAAAGGCTGGTTTTATGTACTTTAACCCTGCGACCTTTACAAATCCCATCATTCCAATCAATACGTCTCATTAGCGTTAGGTAAATGTATGGGATGGATGGGGAGCTGTGCTGGGAGGAGCCCACAAAGGGTGGGGTGGAAATGCGCCTGCCTGCCTGCTCTCAAGGGGCAGCACAGCCCCACCATGCTCCCCAAGATCCTGGGGGTATCCTTCTCCCCACGAGCATCCTTGCCCCCAAATATCCCTTCCCACAGATGCACACCTTGGTGCAGCCAGAGACGGGGGCCAGCTAATGGGGAGCATGAAACAAAGTCCCTGCAAAGCTAACTGCAGAGTCAAGAGCCCAAGCTGTTAACTGGACCAAGCTGTTGGAGTCATTTTTTTCCCTCTCCTTGGGAAGCAGACATATGTTTTACAGCTTTCCCCTATGTTGACTAAATGAAAACATACGGGCCCTATGGCAGGTGATGGGAAAACAGTGTGGGGTATGCACAGACCTGCCTGCCATCCCTGCCCATCAGGCAGGGGAGCTGCCAAGGAAGGCAGTCACTGCGGATGTCAGGGCGAAGCCATGGAGTTGGGGGAGGAAAGGAAATCTTTGACACTTCCCATGAAAATGAAGGGCTTAATCCATGGAGAAGCGTGAGTTTACACCAGGTGAGGATCTCACCAGCACAGGAATGCTCACTGTGCCAGGTGGGATTGACCCACAGGTTCATGGGGCATTGGTCCATCAAGCATGCTTCAATAAAAGGATGGGGCCAGTCCTGCCTTTGGGAAGGCTGGAGGCCAGATACTGTTGCAATTTTGTTTTTGCTTGGGAGGGGTCTCCCTTCCCCCGGATCAGCACCTCAGCCAGCAGGGCTGTAAATACTATTACTGCCCATAAAGCTACCCAGCTCTCCTCCAAATCCTGCTCAGACGTTTGACTTGGGTGACCCACTGGCAGCCAGAGATCCCATAGGAGCAGGTGGCTTGGGGGCTGCTATTGCTGCAGCATTCCCATGGTGGGGACAGCCTGCCCTGCTACCCGTGCTTCCTTGCTCCTCGTGTTGCCACCAAGGTGTGGGGTGGCTTCCCAGAAGTCCAGAGAATGAGTGGCCTCCAGACCTTGGCACTGCCAGCTCGCCTGTGCCATGTGCCTCCCAGATCCGCACGGTGCCACATCTGTGTCCCAGAGCTTGAACTGAGCTATATCCCATGCTCAGACTAATTCATAGCCAGGAAATCCAGCTCCCCAAAAGGAAAGAAAATTACTTTAAGGTTTTCTCCTCCAAGCGGGGCAAGCTGGGGTGCCTGAGGAGGTGAGGGTGTCTTCCTTGTCCTCCCCAGGCAGGGCAAGCTTTTTCAGTGGCATCTGGAGCCGGGTTTAGTTTCTGAGCTCTGCTATCCCCATCTGCAGAGCCAGCATGTTACTGCAACAGTGTTCAGCCCCACCAGCTCCAGGCTCGCCTCGGCAGGAAAAGCATCCCGGTGAATACAGCACACAAAATATAAGTGTACATCAATTTCTGCAAGAGCCTACAAAAGCAAGGGCTTGAAAACCACAGGCCAGCTCTGCTTTTCCACATTAGTGAGGTTTAATGAAGGTTTTTCCATGAAGTTTAAACTTAAGAGCTGGGCCAAATACAATTCTTGCTGGAGTGTGGGGCAGCCAAATTTGCTAGTGGGGATATGTGGAGCTGGGTATGTGATGTTCCCACATATGCAGGTGCTTTGGAGATTTGGCTCATGTGCTCTCCCCTTCCCAGCACTGGTGCCTGCTCTCCTTGTCTCCCTGCTGGTGTTTTGTCAAGGCTTTTCGGCAAGACCTCGGACTTGTTGACAAGCACTAAACTCCGCTGCGGCACGAAAACCATTTAAGCACTAAGCTCCCCTTGGCTTTAGCGAGATGACTCTGAGGCAGAGGATCTCAGCACAGCCCCTGTGAGGAGGCAGAGGGAAGGAGAAATTAATAAATCCTCTGGTGGGGCCAATTTCTCTCGACCTGACACTGTTCCTCCCGGAATTAAATGTGCAAGTCCTAAGCTGTCTCTTGAGAGTGGTGGGCCAGTTCCCTGACCACTAAGCAGCCATGAAACCTGGATCTGGTCCATGATAGGAAAAACCAGTCCATAGCTCAGAGTCATCCTCTCTAGCACAACAACTATTGGGCCCAACAAAGCCCCTGGTGTGCGAGTCCCCAGCTCTGCCATGCACTGGGGCACCTCACTGTGGCCAGGAGCTCCCAACAGCAGGGCACCCATGTGCAGGGGGCTCATGGGGTCTTTCAAGCAGGTTTATTTTGACGTGAGTAGTGTGGAGCCAGCAGCAAAACCTCCCAGGCAACTGCAGACCCTCAGCAAGCCTTTTGGAACAGTGCTGCCCATCTCAGTACTGAGGTCCCTCCCTGGCCATCCCCACCTGGCAGCAGGGCATCCCACACAGCCACTGCAAAGGGGAACAGGGTGACAGGGTGGAAAGATGACAGATCCCCCAGCTGCACAGTTGTTGGAGGAGGACAGAGCAGTGGCCTTGCTGCTGTTTAACCTTCTGGGGCTTGTCTGACAGAGGAAAACTTAGCAGGGGGAGAGAGATTGTAGATAGGGGGATTGGTGGGGCCAGAGATGCAGGGGACTGCAGCAAACTTAGATTTTATCTGTACCTCTGCAAGGCTCGATGACCTTGGAATCCCAATCAACAGCTGTATAAACGCAGGGAAGAAGCGTGAGGGGCTAAAGGCAAAACATGCAGCAGGGCACCTGGAGAGCCTCCTACAGCTGAGGGTACTCTGTGCTATCACTATGTTGTCTAATACCACCTGGAGTACATAACCTTAGCAGCTCCTTTTTCCTTACCCATTGTTTTTGGACAGCAATGGGAACAGAGGGAATTCCCAAAGGCCTGGAAAGCCCTGCTACATCTCTGCCAGCTCCACTGGCTCCTGGGCACCTGTCTTGTTCCTGTGCTGCACCCCCTAAAAGGATGGAGATGAGCCCGGATCAGGGGAAGGTGGGAAGAAGCTGGAGGACGCTGCAGGCGTGGGAGCATGAACCTCCCAGTTCTTCCTTTCACTCTCGGTCTCCTGGCAATATTCAGCCCCCAGGACTACTCTTCTGTGTGCCCCTGACCACCATGCATGGTCTGGATGTGCTGGACCCATTCCTTCACTGCATTTCATCTGTGCCACCAGGAGCTCCTCTTCTTTGGAAAGAGCTGGAGAAAGGAGCTGGGGGCAGCCCCAAGGCTGGGAAAAGAAAGCTGGTTTAGAGTGTCACTGGAAAGCAAGCAGGTTCTCAAAGCCTGGGGAACTCATTCCAGAGCCAAAATTGCTCCCTGCTGTGCCCTGTCTCCTCCTCACCTCTGGTCTGCAAAAATCTGACTGTACTCAGCCCAGCATTTCGGTCCCAGCCCTTACAATTACAAGGGTGATAAGAGATTCTTATCACAGTGCTCAGAATCGATTTGAAGCTGAGCCCCTTTCCTGCACTCCTCCTCCTCCTCCTCACATCTCCTGGAGCAGCAGTTGGTGCAGCACAGGGACTCAGCAGCTGGGTTTGCTGGAGAGCAGAGATGACAGTTCAGGGTTCAGATCCTTCCAGAGATACATCCCTCAGCCTAGCAGCTTCAGCTAAGATACATTCCTTAGCTGGAGACAGAGAATGGGATCAGAGCCAGGACACCTGGGCTCATTTCTGACACGCATCTTGGGGAGACATGCTCAGTATCCCCAAGCAGCAAGAGGGACAACGTAGCTCTGCATCCCTGGAGGACATTTTGAGCCTCTGTCCAAGGGTATCTGAACAAAAAGTACGGCCTCCCAGCTGAGGCAGGAGCTTTTTCTCCTCCTTGGGCTTGGGTGAAAGGAAAGTAAAGGTCCTGTTGACCCCACAAGAGAGATAGGGAGCATCCTGCAGTCCTGAGTCTCAAGCCTGGGACTCACTGCATCCTGTTTTCCTCCAGCCTTCCAAAGAGCTCTTACTTTCTACAACTTGATGTGGCCCGCCTTCATTCAGATCTCCTCCTGATCCTACCCACACACCCATGCTTGAGGGGGACATAACCTGCCCTCCCATGGGCGGCTGATGGGGACAATGTTTGAGGAGAAGACATCTCCTGCTGGCAGACCAAGGAGCTTCTGGGCTGGAGTGGGTGTCTGTAAGCCCCAGTCACAGCACAAGTGCCAGCATCCCCTTGGCATCACTGCAAGCTGCTGTCCCATCCCCTGCCCAGAGGCTCTCTATATGTCTCTCAGAAGAAACAGAGACTGCACACAAGTTTCAGTGATGTTTGGGCTGATTTTACACAGCTGCCTTGTCTTTTGATTTCTGTCTGCAACCACTGCCTCCACCATTTACAAAAACTCAGTTCCTCCCACCAGCCTCAAAAGGTGGCCAGATCCCTTCTTGGAGAGTCCTCCAAGACTCACAATGCCCAGGCTTCCACATTTCAGTTTCCCCCTTCTCATCTGTGAGATGGCCAGCACAGTCCTGTGTGCCCAGGAGGGAAGGCAGAGGATCTGGCAGCACAACTGCCCTGGGAAGTTGGCACTGCAGCTCCCCAATATTTGGAGGTGCCTTGGCTCAAATGTATGCACGCAGTCTTTGCCGTACATCTGCAAAGGTGAAGCAGGACTTCAGCCACTGGTGGGGAAACTGAGATAGGGTGGGTTGCGGGCTTGCACAGCCACACAGCACAGCTGCTGAGAGAACTGAGATGTCCTGGTCTGGAGCTGCTGAGGGGACCAAGACAAACATGAGGAGTCTCAGTTCCTTTTGAAACTCTGAAGTCCCAGCAGCTCTGGTCATGCAGATGTTGCAAATCCTCCATTTCCTCCCAGAACTGTCTCTGGGAAGGGCAGAAGCACAAGGCAGTGGCAAGGGAAGCATCTGAACAATCAGGGCTTGTGTGGAGACGAAGAAAGGCCCTTCTTGTTGGCGGGTGCAGTCGGAGTGAAGCCGGGGGCATCGCAGGATGGCACCCCAGGTACTCCAGCTGTGCCGGCTCTCCAGCCCAACACAGAGGGGGCTGTTGTGGGCCCAGCCCCGGCACAGGGTGTCACCGCCTGCCTTGGTTAGCAGGGATGCTCCCTCTTTGTGCCTGCTGGTTTCTGCTCTGCTGACCCGCTTTGCTCCATCAGCTGGCGCCATCCATCACCTCTGGCAGCTGCGTCAATTCCAGGGCTCCGCAGTGCCATTCCCCAGGGGAAAAAGCACATTTTTTTAAGGGAAAGGAGAAGTATTTTCTCTCCTGGCACCCTGCAAAGTTCCCTTCCTCCCCTCCTCAGAGACATCTAATGCTCAATCCAGCCCAGGGACAGGGGCACAGCATGTTATTGCATTCTTCATTCTGCCCAGTCCCAGCCTTCCCACTGGAAAACAGGGCCAGAAGGGCTGCAGTACCTGCAGTGTTCCTGGGGCAGATGTGTACTAGCCCTGTCAGGAGCTGGGAGAAATCAGTCTGGCAGTGGCCCAGCCCTTCGTACGGCGCCTTATCAGGACTGGCTGCAGCAGCAGCAGCTCAGGGAAGGTGCTGTTTCCTGTGTCTCATGGCAGATGGTGGTGGTGACGAGCCAGGGTGCCAGGACAGCTGCAAACTGGGTCAGCTGCAGGATGTGGGATGAGAATGGAACAGGGTGTGTTCACACCTCTGTCCCTGAAAGCCCTTCTCCAGGAGATGGTGAGTTTAGAGCATATGCTGGCAGCAATGCCCCATGACTGAGTGCTCAAAAAAGGCCACAGCGCTGGAGGCTACCTATAACTGAGTGGTGGGGAAAAATAGGAGAACTGTCCATCTCTTCCTCTCTGCTTCCCTGGGCCAGGGTCAGCCCTGCAGTGCTGGACATTGCCCCAACTCTCCCCAGCCCCAACTCACTGTCCTGAGGTCCAGATGTGGGACAGGATCTGACCATTTTGTCAGGGCTCTCTGCCTCTGTCTCAGCAGTCCCACCTCAGCAGCAGAAACATCTGCCTCTTCAATCAATACTCCGTTCTTAATAGTCCTGACAATTCGCAAGAAAACAGGGGCATTAAACGTTAATTATATCTATTTGGATTTTAAAAAATTCTATTACTGGAGTTAATTACAGCTGGAGTAATAAAAAGGTGCAGAGCAAGAGGTGCTGCTGTTCTATGGGGTGAGTGGGGCTGAACACCCCCGGCCACCCCAAACTGTTGCTGGGCAAGGATGGAGGGATGTCCCTGCCATGCCCGCCACATGGCCGGACGCTGCTCCTCGGAAAGCGACTGCCATGGGAAGGAGCTGTGTGGGGGCTGTGCCGGGGGGGGGGTGTGCAGAGCCAGCGGCGGAGTCTCGGGGTGCACGGCAGGTACTTGCTTAGCTGTTGGGCTGGCGGGACCTGGCCTGCCCCAGCCTGTGGGCTTCTAATTTACTGCTTTCCTTTTACCGTAAAACTGAAAGGGGAAGGTGCACCCTTTAATCACTGCCTTCGGGGCCCCGCCTGAAACCACACAGAGACCAAGTGAAGGCTAGGAGTTAATGCTCCTTCCGACACCTTTTTATGATTCACGGGCCTGACCTTGAGCCATAAACCGCTCAACCTCCCCGCCACACTGCCAGTATTTACAGCCTGCAGGGGCCACTGCACGCAGCCACCGAAGCAGATCCACGGCCGCGCACACCAGCACAGGTACACAGCTGGGGATGCCACAGGGATGCAGCCAGAGATGCACAGGCTGGGACGGCTACATGTCCGGGGACGCCCATGCGGATGGGCAGCCATGGATGGATCCTAACACAGCACTGGAGCTGGAGATGCAGCCAGTGCACTCAGCAATCTGTGCTTAGGCACAACTGTGTGTGTGCACAGGTAAATGCACCAAGATGCCCTCCCTGGGCAGCCCCTGTGGATGCACATCGGAGCATGTTTCATGCAGGGAGCCGGGCACCCACATATCCACTGCCTAGGCATTGGATGCTGGACCATGGTGGGGGCTTTCTTCTTGTTGCAGCAGGGCAGGGAGGCAAGCACTGTGGGCATGGCTCCACAGGAAGAGGCCAGGATGAGCTGGCACACCACAATCCCTAAAGTGCGTGTCCCACTCCCCAGCAGGAGGAACAGCTGCTGCCTCACAAACCCTCAGTGGCACTTCAGATGTAGGTCCTGGCCTCAGGATCCATCCCACTGCATCCCACCAGCCCCAGGACTTGCTCCAGAGGTGAGACTACGAAAGTCTATGCTGGTCAAAATTGGAGCAGGGTGACGTCTACTGGCTAAAGCAAAGGGTTCCCCTCTGAGTGGGCTCAGATCAGCACGCTCTTTGCTTTATGCCTCAGTTTCCCCACCACTGCAGCAGGAAAAATAATCCTGACCGATCATGTTTGCAGGGAGCTGGGAGGCCGAGCTTGTTAATGTTTGCGAAGTGGGTTTGGCTCCTGTGATAGAGCAAACCAGAAATGCGAAGGTCATTATTATTAGTGGGATTAAAGCAGTTGAACCCAGAGCAAGACGTACAGGGGAACACAGCAGCTGTGTCGAAGCTGTAACAAATCGCGCACATGCACAACCTCAAAATAGTGACAAATGCTACGATTATGGCTCATTTTAGAAACACTGCAGAACCAGAGGGCTGCCAGAGTGCCTTCTAACACTTCTGCAAAATAAAATACCCTCCATTAATGCAGACAGGACTGAGATAGGCTGTTCCTGGAGACACCCAGAGCCTTTCAGTGCCCACTCAGTGTATGCCCAACGAGCCCACAGGCCCATAAGCATCACTTGCCAACACAGCTCACCTGGTCCTCACCAGGACCATGACCTTCTCCTCTGCCCCCACTGGGGCACCATGGCACTGGGCAACTTACCCAATACAAGTCTCCTTTTTTTTTTTTCCGAGTTTACAGGTTGTCTAATTTTTTTCTTTCCTCCTTGCAAAACAAAAGAGGGAAAAAACACCCTTATCTCGGAAAGCAGAGTTCAGGAAAAAGCTACTGGTCTTTTGGACTTGGTGAGCCCCCATTGGTAGCCTCGCTTGTCATGGAGAATTTATCAGCCAAACACAGTGCTGGTATAATGTGCTATGTAACTAGTGCATAAACAAACTTCAGCATGATAAATGCCCTGCTTTGAAGCCATAAAGTTATTAGCTGGTGGCTGTTAGCTACTGCTTAGCATGGGACATGCTCCTTCCGTTAACCCCTGGATGCCCCGCCTGCGCTCAGAACCCCAGGGATATCTCTGGAGGGCACCTCCACACAGCAGGAAAGCATGGAGGGATCTGACAGGCAGGGATGATTCTGTTGGCACTTATCTGTGCACATTGTACTTGCTGTGAAGGCTGAGGGAGGCAAATGCTTGCTGGGAATGGGGCTCTGAAGGTTGGCAGCTTCTTGCTGTCCTATTTGAGCCCTTTGGCAGCTCGTCTCCTTCCCTCTGCCCCTCAAGAAGCAAATGGAGAGGGGAGCAGGGCTGGGGCAGTTAGGCATGTTCTCACAGCTCAGCCTTTTGGGTGTGTACCTGTTTCAGAGATGGGTTAAGATGGGGTGGGAGGAAGTCAGCCATCCCTCCAGTGCCCAGGTCACCTCCTTTAGGTGAAGAGCTGCCGAGGACTCTGAAGTGAAAGCCCGAAATTTTTCTGGCAGCAGCCAGGCAGCAAGCTCCAGTGAGGTGTTTAGAGTTCCCTCTGCTGCCTGCAGTGCACGGCTGCCTGCAGCTCCTGGTGAGCACAGCCTTGCCGGAGGCTGGGAGACGCTGGAGAAGGAGAGCCATGTCCCAGGGCCAGCACTGCTGGAGATGGGTGACCAGCACCACAGAACCAGCCGTGCCACTGCTCCTGCCAGCACCAGACCTGCAGAGCACTCTCCACTGCACAGAGCCTGGCTGTGACACCCACCAAGGACCTCTGGTCCCCCAGGCCACCTCCTGCTCTTGTCCCACTGGACCAAGGCAGGGAGCTGGGCGTGTTAAGGACGGCAGCAGGTCTCCAACGCTCAGCCCAAGGCATGGACAGAGTTATGCAGCAGTGTGGCAACTTTTTGGACACACAACCTGGAGCCCCGGAGCTGCAGTGGGAGATGCTGGTGCCCAGGGGCTAATTGCTGTCCCTTTCCAGTAAAACCACTCCTGCAAGGTGGCAGGAGGTGTTTCAGCAGGGCCAGCTGGGGGGCAGCAGGACTCAGGGCTGCCTCAGTGCCTGTTCCTCATTAGAAATCCAATGCTGAAGAAACTCATAATTAGAGTCCTGAGTATTAATTAATCTCCATGACCCTCCTCTCATTCTCCTTCCACCACTCCCACAGCTCAGGAGGTCAGCCTGGATTATTAACACAGGCAAGTAGAGGATGGCAAGCTCACCGGGCGGGTTGGCAGACCTCGGGCCACGTTCCCGTGTTTGGAGCAGTCAAAGGCACCATGTCCCTGCCCAACAGCATGGCTTCCCTTCCCTCTCTCCTCTCTCACTTGGCTGGGTTTGATAGGGGTCATCTCACTCACTTGGGCACAGTCAGCACTTTGGGGATAGCATTAAATGAGCTGAAACATCCCAGAATGAGCAGAGCTGCTTCTATGCTAACTCGGCCTGCACAATCCCTTGCAGAGTGGCTGAAGGCAGACTCCTGCATCCCAGAGGCCGGGATGAGCCTTCCTGGAGACAACCTACCCTTGGAGACCTCCCAGCATGACTGAGAGCAGAGCAGCCATCACAACCAAAAACATCACTGAAAGGTCTTCAAGCATCCCATTTCTGCTCATCCAGGTTTTGCTTGGGTCTTTAAGAGCCTCAGCACTAAGAAGGCATTGCTGGAGCATGGAGAGGACATGGACACCTTCCATCCCAGGGCTGTCCATGCTGCTTGGTTCCTGGGATGGCCAGACTCCCCAGCAAGACGCTGCCCTGGCACAACCCGAGGGCTGATACACTACAAAGAGCTGCCACAGAGCAAGGAAACAAGATATGAAATAAATCCAAACTTTTCTGACTCCCTCGTAACCACCAACTGCTTCCCTCATCTGATTTTTTTCCCCTTTTCTGCTGCAGCAATAAAAAGGGGAAAATCAACATCCAAATGATCTTGTTTATGGCGACTAAATAAGCTGCATGTGCTTAATCCGTTAGAGTTTAATGAATTTACGATTTGCTCTGGAATTTGACAAGGGCTGTAAAAGAGTAATTAACATTTATCAGTGTGTTTTTTACACACACCCCACCCTCCTCCCGCCTCCCTTCCCTCCTCCTGCCGCCTGTCGCAAAGCAGCACCGGGTATTGGGGGGAATATAAAAGTGATCAATTAATTCTTAATAATCTCACGGAAAGATTGTAGAGTCACAGTATGAACTCAGGGAGTGTCAATAAACATGCCAAAGGTTGGTCCCCCCCCCTTCCTGGCGCTCCTGCAGAGGAATGTGGGCAGCCAGGGAGGGGATGGGGCTGCAGGGGCGGTGCTTTGGTGGACCAGCCCTGCACCCTTTTCCTTCTCTGTCACACTCCACTGCCCTCCAGAGCAGCTCTCTGTCACTGACACAGTGGCCTTGGGACAGGATGAGAGTGAGCAGGGGGGCTGGTGACAAGTGGGGTCCCATCTAACACAGCAGTGGTAGTGATTTGGAAACACAGCCCCAGTCGCTAACTATGCCAGTCAATAGCTCTGTCCTAATAGACCTGAACTTGTTGGGAGCGACCCCAAATGCTCCCCACCCTGGTCATGGGGCAGTTGAACATCTGCTTAGATGAAGAGTTGCTCCTACTGTCACCGTGTTGTCACTCGGAACAGGCAGCTGCTGCTGTTTCAGCTGTACTAGACACAAGGGTATGTCCCTGCTGACCCCTGAGACAAGCGAGGGAGGTCACACCTTGCTTGTGCCCAGCTCTCCCAGCTGCTTAGCTGCTGTAGAGCAGAGAGGCAAGCAGGGATGCAATTTGGGGGCTGCAAGGGGAGAAGCCCAGGCTTTGCACATCAGTCTCAGGGTGGGCTGAACATGATCTAAGGGGATTCCTGTGCTGGGAGCCCAGTGTGCTCTGCCCTGGGCCACCTCCCTTGGCAGCCCTGGAAAGCAAAGCCAGAAAGAGCCACAGCCATCACGTTCCTGGTCGATAGGATGGACATGTCCCCTTCTTCTGTGACTGCAGCATCCTGCCCCCAGCAGAAGCCTTTGCATGCATGTGCGTGACCACGGTGTGGGGAAGCTGCATGCCTGGACATCCATTGGGGAAGAGAAGGGTCAGTGCTCCTGGGGGCCAGCAGGCTCCATGGAGGAGACAGAGAAACATATGGGCTTGGGTGTGGGGCAGAGGGTCCTGGAGACCCACAAACAAAAGCTCAAAATGATAAATCCTCAGAGGTTTGAAACTGTCCGGGGATCTGCTCGGGACAGAAACAAATTCTCCCTGTCGAACATAATAGCCCAGAAATAAGCAATGAGACAGGGATGGAGAGGGTTGGACTCGGAGTCTGGAAAATCTCCGCCCAACTCCATGCAGAGCACTGGTGGGGGTGGGAGGTGGAGGCATCTATATCCTCCAGGCAGGCTGAGATCCCTGTGCCAGGCACACACCTGCCAGCTGGATGGGGCAGACTTGGGATTTCTTAAGAAGCAGGAGTTGTTCAAGCCAGCCTGAGTGCAGGACAGGCAGGGAAGACAAAGGGAAAGTAATGGGGTGAATTTGCCTTTATCTCATCTTGACTGGTTTGAACCCAGCTGGCTGGCCTGGGCTGTGGGGCTGGGCAGGGAGCAGAGCTGGTGGGGAGTGGGGCTGAGCCCTTATGCAGGGCAAGGAAGCGAGGGAGGGGGGGCTGCAGCAGAGTAACTCTGCATGGCCAAATCATCAGAGAGCACCAGCTCCCAGCAGCCTCTGAGTGAGAGTCTCCAACCTTGGGCTGGCTTGTACTGCCAGGGGCTGCACAATAATGGCACAAATACACCTGGGAGGGAGAAATGGAGACACAAGGAGGGTTTCAGGCCACCAGGATTGGTCCCAGCACACCCGTATCTGCTCTGCTCACTAGGCAGCAACTCTAGGTCTCCATTGTATGAGTGGTGTAGCCAACATCCACAGCCAAGGCTCCCAAAATCACTCAGGAAACACTTGCCAGTGCCAGTCGCTGTTGCAGCACTCTGCATTGCTGTCCAGGCTGCACCACAGACCCCCTGCATGACCTCTGGATCTCTCCTCTGCTGGAGGAGAGGATGCTGTGTCGGGCAGGGAGGGGGCAGAGGGGGGCTGCACTCCCCCTGCCTGGGCTGGCTCAGATGCTCGCATGTCAGCCTGTCTAAACAGCACCTCCCCCTGCAGAGAGCTCGCGCTGGGGGTCGGCAGCTCTGGGATTTGTCACAGTGTCACTGGAGTTACCAAACAGCAGCTTGGAACAGGCATCCCAAAGGGTTGGGTCAACCAGACCCACCATCATCCAGCTGCCAGAAAAGCAGCCCCTGGGGCTGAGGTGACTTGGATGGCACTGGGCAAGTCCTCCCTGGCCACTGCCACACTGCCTCACAGCAGGCGCACAGCTTCACCTCTGTGCAAGGCTGGAATCCCCCCACCTCACCCTGGGGTAGAGGCAGTGCTCCTTAGAGAAGGAGCCAGGCTGTGATGGGCGACGCTTGGCCAGTGTTTGCTGCTTTGCAGAGGCACCTAATGGATCAGAGACAGCCAGGCCATGCCCCAGCCTCGTTCCAGTCAGGTGCTGCTGACTGTTACAATAAAGAGCATTTATCCAGCTGCATCCCCAGTTTCTCCCTCTTTCCATTTCCCTTTTCTGTCACTCAGGTGTGGCAATTTTAATACCCATCAGTAATAAGGTGGATGGTAACCACAACAGAATATGCAGCCCTGTGTTGGCTTTTCTCCATCTGAACAGTCACATTTCAGGTGATAAAAGAGTTGGAAGGAGTTAACAGGAGACCCCCAGGTCCTCTAAAGGCCCTGTCCAGTGTTTTAAGCCCATAAGTATTGATGCTAAAGATGATTTTAAGCCATGATTATAAGAAATCTATTGATCCTTTTGACTCTATAATGACAGATTAACCATTTTAATAAAACACCTACTAATCATGCATTAACCCTTCTTAGCTATTTATACATAGAATACCAAATCAACAAGGGTGTTGGAATTTCTAGGAGGCTTTTTGGAGGGGGAGGGAGGGGGGATTTCTTTAGATAACAAGAAGAAGAAGAAGAAAATAATGCAAACTTACAGAGGGGGAGAGTTAAAATCATACGATGAGTGGCAGTTGCAGACGCCTGGGGCCCTCTTTGGTTGTCGCTTCTATCTGGCAATCAATTGACAAGAAATTGAGATTATGAAACATTGTGCCTGTGATCAAAGGAGGTGGGCATACTTCCCCCATCTGAAGCCAAATCTCCACTCCCCCATGGGAACCAATATCAGGAAACACAAGTAATTTTGCCTTTGGCAGATACGAGACAATGCTGACACCAATTTTAGTGTGAATGTGTCCACCAGCCCCATGGGTCTTCAGGGCAAACTCAGAGCAAGGTCGCAACACCTTAAAGGTGGATCCTACTGGAGCATCTAAGATGCCAACGATTTTTTGGGAGAGACTTCATCCGGAGCAACAAAGTAAAAAGAAAGGGAAATAAGGAAAGCAAGCACTCCACCAGCTCAGGCCAGCTAGGAATGGGCAAGGGTTGTTCACTCCCCCTCCTTGCCCTTCCTTGAAACCCACAGCTTCAGTGTGGAATGGTTCAGCTTGCAGACCTGGACTGGCACAGCCCTGGGGCCTCTTTGTGTAAGTGCTGGGGAGGGGGCAGACAGTGCTTCCTCCTGCCCCAACCGTTGCAGCCTCAGAAACCACAATGTCCCCGGGTGCATTAGGAACTGCCTGGAGGCTGGAGCTTCCTGCAGGTGCCCCACGCTCATGAATCACACCTTGTCAGGGCCTGGGGTGCCCAACGGCTGGGTGACCGCTGAGATGCCCAGGGAGTCCTGCCCTGGGATGCACCTGCCTCCCCACCACACCGTCCTGACCAGGCAAGGGTTAAGCAGGCATTAATCACACTGTTTGAGAGACATTTCAAAGCCTCTTCCAAATATTATAAAAAATATCTTTAATCATCTAATAGTGCAAACTCCTCTGATGATGGATGGAGAGAAGTCACCTCTCTCCTCCTGATCCTAACAGATGAGGCTGAAGAGCTGCTGCTTTGGCGGAGGGGAAGTTGGGGAGGGGGCTGGGGGAAGAGAAGGACATTTCTCAACCTCCCACCAGAGCAGTTATAAATATGAGGTCATACAGCAAGAGATGATAACACATTAAGGGCTCTTGAGATATTAGTCTGTCAGCCTCATTAGACACAGCCTATTTGGGGCTGACTGCGTAATTAGAGGCTGGGGTACCCATAACTCATTGGTGTTTATGTGGTAGGAAGGGGCTCCAGTCACCATCACCCTCAGCACTCTGAGAAGTCATCTTCATCAAGCATTAAACCCCACTCCCCAGTGCAAAATCCTTCTCCCCCCAGTAAAACCTGCTCCCCTTTCCCACCTCCTGCCCTTCCCATTAAGCCTGGAGGCCATTGCATGCTCAGTGCACCCACCCTCACCTCTCCCATCCCTTTTAGGTGGGGAACAGGGTTACGACTTGGCCAAGGTGCCCCAAGGTAGTTAGTGGACAAGCGGAAAAGTCCTTGCTTTCAGTTCCCTTCCCACGGAACAGCTCATGCTCTGCTCTGCAAGGGACTGCATCCCCGAGAACCCCTAGACAGCCTCCACAGCAAGTTTGACCTCCACCCTTCTGACTTCCAGGGAATAGCTCCAAGTTGGGCTGGAAGCAGCTTGGGGAGGTGGATATACTTGGACATAGGTGGACAAAGATGGTCCTGGGAAAAACTGAGCAGAAATGAATCCAAGGAAAGGCAAAAACATTCAAGAACCCCAGGACAGCTTGTCTCTCCTGCTCTGCTGCGAGCATCTCCATGGTTGGTGGGGAAGCTGGTGAGGAGCTGGGCTTTCCATGTCCTCTCCACTTTCTCTTCTCAGTTCTGTCTAGGTGGCAGTGAGCACCAACACAGACAGGCACTTCCCAGTCAACCTAGCCAAAAATTTCAACAAGTAAAACAGGGAAGAGGAGCGTTTCTCTTCTGAAACCATGCAGAGCGAGAGCACCACAGGTGCTGGCTCTGACTCGAAAGGAACAGACAGGGAGCAGTGAGCAGGGGGAGGCAAGCAAAAGCCAAACCCGGCCCTGTGCACCCCACAGAGCTTTCCCAGCAGCACATCCCTGTAACTCCTCTTGCTCTGTGGCAGGAGGAAAATTAAGGCACCCAGAAGGGCAGGGACATCAAATGAAAAACAAGAGCCCTTGGTGCAGAAACTGCCTGACACTGCCAAGGCCCATGGCATGGCCACCCAATGCCTCATCCCCTCTCCCTGCTCACCTCCTGTAGCTGGGGAGGGGGCAAGGGGTCCGCAGAGGAGGGGGCAACCCCATGGCTTCCCAGGCTGAGGTAGGATAATGAATCCTGATGGGGGAAGTGACCTTTTCCAAATGCCACATGTCATTGGATTTTATATCACACCAGGACAATGTACCATGGGTATTAAAATCGTTTTTCCAATAGAAGCATGCGTGTGTATATGTGTGTCAGAGAAAGATGTGAGAAAAATAAAATTAGGATGTGAAAGTTAGGCTGCCTCTAAACATGGCCTTTAGAAAAAGACTTAGGTCCTCACACAGCAGGACTGAAAGAGAAGATCCATGCCCTTTGCTCCTGAGATCACAGATGATTTTGTCAAGGGGATATGACTTGTCCAAACCCTATGACAGAAAAAGAGGAAAGGAACTCGAGTCCTGATCTCTGTTTCTAGATTTCTGCAAAGACTTTCAACTCTACAGTGTCCTTCTGCTGTGGAGGGACACCTCCAGAGCTGCTCTACCCACGGAGACACATACTTTGCACGTGTGCTCCTGGACACCCATGAGTGTTAGTCTGGTGCATAAGGAGAAAGCCGAGTCCTGCATGAGAGATGATGCCAACTTGCTCAGCCTCACCTGGGAGGCAAAGCAGCCCCTATCCCTGTGGGCCAGCCCAAAGGTGTGTGCAGAGCATCCATGGAGTTGCCCACACACACAGCTATGGACACTCTCCCCATATATGCCAGGATACATTCTCATGTGAAAACACAATGTGAAAAGGGAGGCACTGGAAGCCAAATTCACTTGAACTCCAGCCTGTTCCCTCAATCTGCAGGGCAATTGTCCGGCTGAAACAACAACGCTGGGACAAAAAAAAAAAAGGAAAAAAAAGGACAAGCTGTGTTTGTTTATTCAGCTTCTTTCTCCCTCTCTCCTCTCGACAATACCCTGACACCGTGTCCTGCCGCGCCAGGGCTGCAACCCCAAAGGACTAAATTTATCCCAGCTGGAGCCCTGTTTACAAGCCTTGTCCTGTTTACAGTGTGGTCCATCCTGCCCAGGGCCAGGCAGTGGCCATCTCTGGGGTGGACAGTTCAAGCCTCACCTTCCTTGGCCTCCACAGTTCCCAGGCTGCCCATGTGGTCCCTGGAAAGATGCCCAACCCCCTGCACTCCCCGTGTGCTTGCACACACGGCAGCTCTGTGGCCCCCTGCCCACCTGGGAAGCAATGAGGAGATGTGGTCTTGCATGGGCTGATGCTTGTCCAGCACAGTTCCATGGTGATCCAGGTGCCTACAGCCTCCATCGGTGCTGGCTGGTGGCAAACCACCACCCAGGAAAATGTTGGTTGCAAGCTCAGCAGTGAGGGTGCAGCACATTCCATGTGAAGCCAGCTGGGAACAACCGTACTCCACCATGAAAGCATTAGAGGAGCTGCACGGCTCACGCAGCCATGCCTGGATGCTCTGCTCTCCACACCTCACACTGCAGTCACTTTTTTTTCTTGCTGTCACTCGTCCATCCCTCTCTTCCTGATGGGCTCCCGTGGGCTGGGAGGGCAAGGCTGGCAGGAGTTTAGCTCCTCTTCTGGGTGACAGAACTGGGTGTCGCTCCAGGAGTCTGAACTGCTGAGCCTGGCCAGACATGATGGGTTGAAGGCTTTGTGAACAGACTAACCTTGGGGAGCTGGAGGAGGGGTGCTCACTGCCAACCCCCTCCTTGCACTCTTCCCACACTCATTCCCATCTTTGATGCTATGCACTGGCTATGCAGTCCCCCATGCTGGAGAGTGACAGGACCTCACCTGCCTGCCCTCCAGCATGGGGGTCTCCTGCCATCCCAGTCTGCCTCACCTGCAGGAGGCTCCTTTTGGCAGGACTCAGTTGGCAACATCCAGGCTCTTATTTGCTGTTTAATGAGTTCCCTCTAAAGAATCCCAACACATGAAAGCTTTTCATTAAACCTCTGGCTTGCTGTCAGCACTGGCCACAGGTTTGGAGATGCTGGGAGTCACAAGAGTGGTTTCATGGGTGACTGAGAACCCTCGCCTAGGAGCCTGTGTGCCACCTTCTGCCCTGTCACCCTTTCCATGTCCATGCCTGGTCTTGGTGGATGCAGAGGGGACATGAGAGACCTGTGGATGTGAAATGAAGCGGCTCATCTTGTGCTCCTGCAGTCTCCTTTATCAGGGCAGTGAACAGAAGCTCACCTCATCCCCAGTGGCAGGGCCACTGCTCTGCAGTGATGGATCCCTCTTTGCACCTGCTGAGGGCTACATCCACTTAAGCTTAATGAGTGAGCAACCACCAGCAAGCTGACGATGCAGCCTTTTCTCACATAGACCTGGTACAAAACACTGCCTGGTTTTGCCCTGGGAAGCCTCCTGCTTGAAACCAGGAGCCCTGGATCATAGCTCGTGATAAGGGGCCCCTCATGTGCATATGGAGGGGAAAGGAGGATCTCACAGAGAGACCCTGACCTGAGTTCATCTCCTAAACTGGTTGAGGGGCTCAAATCTCAGTGCCCAATGCTGCATCTGTGCAAGGAAAGGTCCAAGAGCAGCTGAGTCTGGACCAAGATTTCAGTTGCTGCAGGCACAGGAGGAGAAGAGAGAGCTACCAAAACCTTCCTGTTGCTACATTTTCTGGAGACAAATAGATTGTCCAGAGCAATGCCTGTGGTGGCACTGTCATGGTGTCCATCTTCCAAGTGCCTCCTTATCTCTCACTGCTCACACCTACCTCACTTCTTGCTTACAACCCAGTTTTGGGTTTGTTTGTACCCCTGGGTGGGGGGAAGCCTTTCTGCACTGTATGTCCTGAATGGCACCACATGGTGAAGCAGAAGCTCCAGGGAGAGCAGAAGAGGGGTGGTACACCCCAGCCCATCTCCTTGCCCAGAGTTTTGGAGATGATCTGTGCATGATGGTGGGTGGGGGTGAATTTAAGCATAAAGGCTTGTCTACATGAAGTGCTGCTCCGGAGAGCTCTCCCAATGCTAGGCATTTCCTATTCCCAAAACAATACTTTGCTCAAGTTCACCAGACCCCCTTTCACTCTGAAATACAAATGGAAGTTTTGGGGAATATTTCACAAGTCAGAAAATCGCCGCCACCCTTCATTCATGTTCACTTCGAAATACAGGCAGGACATTAAGGGAAGGGCTAATGGAGTGGCACATCTGCACACAAACACATACGTGTGTGCCCCTCACACGTGCAGCTCCTCATCTCCGGAAGAAGATCTTCTTGTCAGGAAGTCACGGCCCTGATTACTTTGTCTTCCACGTTTAAGAACATCCCTAACTGCTCCTTGGATAGCTCAATTAGTAAAGTGAATATATTATATAAAGTCTAAAAGATTAAACTATCATAGGCAGCCCATAATTTCATGAAGAAGTCAGGGGAGCATATCCCTCTTATTAACTCTATAACAAATGTGATGAAAATGTTCAAATAGAATGTTAATGCAATGTTACGTGTAATTTTCCCAGGCGATTTTCTGCTGAAATATTTCTTTATTAATAGTAATTGAGGGTATAAATTATGAATGAGGCGATTTTCTCCTTTCACTGGGAAAGACGTACTAATGGCAATAATTCTTTATAATAATTTTTTGGGGGGAGAACGGGGAGGGAGCTAGGGTGAGGGGTTTAAAGAAAAAAAAATCTTTAAAGGGATTGCAAAATATATAGACTAGCGGTGCATGTTTTATGGCAGGGCGCTGTATTTTATATCTGTGTGCTGGCCATCAGTCCTGTGCGGGTCTGTACTGCATGTGCACAATGAGGTTCAGGCCTCTGGCAAAGGCGACTTCCTCCTCTATTCTATGTGTGTAAAGCCTGACATCAAGTACAGGGAGAAGGAGAGCACCAGTGCTGTGAGTCTGCAAATTCAGGACTCCCTGTTTCACTGTTTAAGGGAAAGAATGGCAGGAAGCACACGATGAGCTACAGGCATTTGCGGTTAGTAGGTGGGTACTCAGGGATGAGCAGGTTAGTGGTACAGGCTCTTATTAATTTAATACAGACTCTGACACTTTTCCATGTTCTCACCACAACCAAAAGCACTTCTTTGTGCTTGTGTTGGGGTTTTTTTGGGGTGTGTTTTACCACCAATTCAGCCTGCTAATCCTGACCCCAAGCACCTCCATTCAGGGAGATGTGTGGCAGTGATGCTTGGTCCTACAGCCACTGAAGCTTGTACAGCCTTGAAGCGGGGTAGGACTGGGGGTAATGCTGACTTCCAAATGCCTGTTTTGGGACAGAGCCTGGGGACACACATAAGGCCAGCCCAGGGCCATGCGCTCGCACACCACGGACAGGCAGCACCGAGCAGCACAGCTGCTTGCAGGGAAACAAAAAGTCCTTTTGGTGATGCCAGAATGAAAGAGGCATTTTACAAGGATTTCAGAGCTTGCTCTCCTTCAGGTTTGTATGTTTTTTTCAACAGACCAAATGATTTCAAAATTTTTTCACTCAATAAAAAGAAATGCTGGTTTGAGTGCAATTCTCAGCCCCTTCCTCCTGCACATATCTCTCTTCTCAAAGAAAGACAAAGGTGAAAGAAAGGATGGTATCCCTTAAATTTTCATTATACTTCAGTTGGCTTTAAAAAACCCTTCTGAAAGGTTTAAAACTTCTATACCAAAGAATCCACTTTCTTCCCACTATTCTATTTAAAACTTTTCTCAGGAAGGAAACTTTTCAAACAAGCTCCAGTCTATAAGCATAGGAAGAGAAACCTCCTGACTTCAGGCCTTTGCCATACGAACTAGAGAGCTTCAGCTAGCTACAAAATGCCTCTGCTAAAGACTTCCACTGAGAGTGGCCAGTACATACCAGTAACCAGCAAGGGGCAGAGGTCCTGGACACCCATGCACAGGGGCGCAGATGTGCCCCACATGAGTGCAGATGTGTTGGGGAATGGGTGGCTTTGCTCCTCCCTGGGGCAACTCTTACATTCTGGGGGCTCCCCCTGCTCAGGCTGAGCTCTCCACTGGACTGGGAGAAGAGCCAGAGCTGGTCCTTCTGCAGCCAGCTGGCTGTGCTGCCCTGTCTTTCCCCTTCACTGGAGGCACAGACCCTCAGTCCCTGCCCGTGGCTTACTCCACGCCAGCAGGCTGTTTGAGAGGCTGTAGAGAAGCGGACAAAATCAGCGTGATCCGTCACCGACCCTCCTCAAAATTAGGTTAATAATTTATGATGTTAAATGGGACAGTTAATAGCTGGGCCAGATGATTCCTCAGCTAATCTAGAGCACGGGCTGAGCTGCAACGAGTCCTCTGAGAGTTCATTACACTCCCCAACCCTCAGCGCTAGTGCTTTTGGCTCTACTGATACCTACGGGAGGCTGTGGCTGGTGCCGCTGGCAACGTGCCTAAGACTTGCCCCTCATCAATTAAGAGAAATAAGGAAATCGACAGGAAAATTAATTTCCAAAGAGACAATGCTTCTGAAGCCTGCACTACCCTCAGAAAGATGGGGGGTTATCTGGGAATCCGCCTGCCTGGGAGGAGGCTGTGTTTGCTGTCTCACTGAACGAGGTCAGGCTGCTTTCCAGAGGGCTGGGAGAGCAGGGAGCGGTGTAAGTGACTGACCAAAAGGTGCTTTTGCTCCCGGGCCAGCCCCAAGCAGGCTCCTTAGGAGGGACGGTGCTGAGCCGTATTTGTGAGGAGATGCACAACACACACCTGCTGCTTAAAGGCCCCCAGCACATTGTGGCTCACTGGCAGCAAGGATTTGCACTCTGACAATGCACATTCCAAACAAAACCTCAGAGATGAAGGGTCAGGATGAGAAGGTTCAGCAGGTCTTTTCTGTCAAGGAGACAGAGCAGGCTTGAAACAATCAGGGATGAGACAATCAGAGCGCTCCCCAGGGCCAGCCCTCACCCTGAGCACAGCAGCAGGTGGATCTTCAGCTACTTGCCTGTCTCTCTAACCTCCCTCTCACTGGACATCAGATCAAGCCCAGCCACAGAAAACAGGCGTTGGATAAACCAGCTTCCCCTCACCAAGACCTCGGCCCCTGTCTGTGCCCCAAGCCATTCCATGTCCCCCACCCTTTCTGCTTCTTCCTTGGTCCCAGCAACCTTCCGAGGGTGCAGGACAAGCTTGCCAGCCACAGCCAGAAAATGCAAGGAATTACCAAGAGCACATCTTGTCAGTGTGATGGAGGCTTTCCATCCTTATTCAATGGAAACAGATCACTGGGGTCCAGGGCACCGGGAGCCAACAAAGACCCTCTGGTACTGACAGCATTTGAGTCCTACTTTGCCCATCCTGCTTTGCTTCTTCCTTAGCAAAGGCCAGATCCTGCAAGGCAGAAATGCTGCAGAAAGCTTGCTGTCTCTTGGGACTACATTCAGGAGAAACAGAAGGTAAGCAAGGACCCCCACTTCATTGATCCCAGCTGTATGTGGAGGCAGGAATCTGCTCCTTTGCTCCAGCATCTCATTGGGGGTGTTCTAAAGCAGTGCCAGCCTTAGGCAAACCTGGAAGAGGGTGCCACAGGCACTCTTCTCTCCAGAAGATATAGAGATGGGTACCCTTGAGTGTGGTACTTCAGACAGCCTAAATCTATTTTACAAATACAAAAACTATGGCACCCCAGGTCTGAGTGACCACTCAACATCAGCAGCAATAGCAGGTGAAGGAAGTAATTCCTCCAACAGTCTAAGGTTCCCAGTACCAGGGTGTCCATGTCCTGCCCTTAAGTGGGAGCTTGAGACAGACCCAATGGGCTAAAAAGTGACCGGCTGGGCTACAAGCGCAGGCTGCTGCAGCCAGATGTGCACTGATGACTCGTGCAGATGTTGGCCCTACAGCACGTCTGGGCAGTAATTCCCCTTCTCCCTTCCACATTCCTGCTCTGCCAAATTCAAACCATGCACAGTGCTGGAGGATTACCTGCAATTACAGCTTTCACACGTCGGGGCTGGTTTCACTCGGCTGGGGAGGGGGGAGAGCGGCGAGAAGTAAGGGCATCCATATGTTGGGATTCTGCAGCCATTGCCCCTGCCTGCGTTAGAGGCAGCCAGTGCCGTCTCACCCCAGCAGCCCTCTCCCCTCCTCCCAAACCCCCTCCCAGGTGGGAAAACCAAGAGGGCCAGGGCCAGCAGCAGAGTCAGTTTTCTTTCCAGCTTCTGCCCAAGTGAGTATGGGAGAAATGACAATTAGGGGGACAACAAATGAGGCTGCCAGACCCTGGGGGGGACATGTGCAGTAACTTGAGGCTGAAGCGGAAATAGCTCCAGTCAACCCACTTAGAAAATCATCATTACTGTAAAATTTATGGCTGACATGAGCTTGTCTGAGTGATATGACTATTTAAAGGCAGCCAAAACCTCCATTTATAATAATGTGAGGGAAGGGGGGATAGAGAGAGATGGGGCAGGTTTGAAGATCAAAGGGGCACCTGGGGAAGCAAAGGAGACTGTGTCTGCCTTGGTGGCAGGGGCAAAGGGACAGGGGCTTCAGCGACAGACAGGGCTGGTGTGGTGGGGTGAGGCACTGTGTCCTATGGGAAGGGAGCAACCCTCTGCCATGGCTCTGCTGTCCCAGTCCCTGAGACCACAGCATTCTCTGTGGCCTCTGCCAGTCGCTCAAGCCTTTGGGGCTGACAACGTGTCACCACCTGGGTGCAGGCCGTTCCAGACCCCAGGCACACAGGTGAGCTCGGCACCATCCAGGCAGTGCTGGACAGGGCCACCATCACCCACTCAGGGTGTGCTGCAGGATCCGCCAGGAGTGTGCTTGTAATCAGATGTGAAGAAGAAAGCCATTGCTGGGACAGGGAGAGAAAAAAAGCAGTAATCCATTTCGAGGACAACAAGCAAATGCCTACAAGGTTCAGAGTTTCTTTTTTCCTTCCGTGTATTAAGGACAGAAAATTAGTCTAGATGGGGGACTCCTGATAGGCCACTGCTGTACCCAGCCCCTTAGCTGTCCTCCTTAGCTGCACTTCCCTCGGGGCTTTACAAAGAGGATCATGCAATCACTCAGTGGCTTGTTTGGGGAGCCCCTCATCCCAACAGCAAAGCCAGAAAGGAACTTGCCAGTTCCTTGGGCCAGGCCATCCGGTCAACCTTCACCTCCAGTCAAATACAAATGCTGCAAATTCGCCAGAGGATGGACCCCAGGGATGCCCAGCTTGGCTGGAGACACACTGCATGTCCCACCCAGTGTGTCCCTGTGCCATGGTTCCCTATGGATGTACAAGGGAATATGGCACCTAGCCATGAGCAAGTTGGAAATGAGCAGAGAGGTATGGATGAACTCTCCACTGAAGTGCTCCCAGAAGGCTGATGGATGCAGAGCAGCAGACTGCAGGACAGCACTCCATGCCATCCAGAGCAGGGAGCAATCCCTGGAGCACACCCTGCCCAGGGGCCGCATGGAGCCAGTCACTGGCATTCCCATCCGGGCTCTCCTCCCCAATCAGGCTGCTCCCTGTCCTTCGGGGGTGGCAATGGCTCCTCACCTGATTGAATTTCCAGGCCATCACTCGCTCTCCGTGCAGCTGCGAGGCACGATCGCCCTCCCGGCAACCCCATGCTCACCCCGCGGAAGGAGGGGCTAATTCAGTTAGCCCAGTGGCATTAGCTGCCATGAAGAATAACCCGCCAACAAGGGCCTGCGAGCCTGACACAATATTAAAGACCCCACTGCCCTCACTTGGGGCAGATTAAGCTGGGCTCATTGCTTTAATGCTGCACTCCTCGGCTGGGCTCCCTCCAAGGCTCTGCACCTTAACTGTATTACCCCAGCACCAATGTGTTTGACCTGACGATATTGCTCCCACTGATAATTCACCTCCCAAGAAACTTTGCCTTTTTGACCTCCTGCTGGAGAAGGCTCTAACCCCACAGAGCAGGGCTACCCCTGCATCCCACCATCCACGGGCTCACTTTCCCTCAGCATCACGTCCTACCTTCCTGACCTGCTAAGGGCCTTGAGATATCTTCTTCTGCCAAGCTCAGGCAACTTGCCCCTGAACACAGGTCACTGTGGTGATCCCAGGATCCCAATCTTTATCAATGACTGCACTGACATGCACACTGAACATGTGGCACATGCATGGGTGTGCAGAGGATGGAGAATGTAATTTACAGCACCAAGGATGTGTGGGACATCCTGGCTCACTAACCTCATCCGTGGTACCAAGGCTCTCTCAGTAGCAATGTGAAGTGATGCACACAGGGAGCATTGGGTCCTTCCTGCTCCCAGGGATACAGATGTCTCATCTGACCCAAGGAAGCAATTAGGCAAAACACCCAAATACCAGCCTAGGGGGAGCCTGGGCTCCAAGTGAAACTCAACAGAGCGGCGTGAGAGCAAGACACGGGGTCATCCTGCTGCTGCCAAGCACAGGCAGTGCCAACATCATCTTGGCTTGGCAGCAGCCACTGCCTTCTCTCACCCAAAAGCTGCCAGCAGCTGTCTTGTGCTCTTACTCCTGCTTCACCCTGTGGCCTGCAAGCAATACAGGCAGAGTCCTGAAGATGCTGTCTCTTTGGGCTGCTGGCTCACACAGCCTTGCTTTTCATAGGAAACAGCAACAGAGTGGAAGCACTTTCCCACTTAGTCAAAACCAGAGGGCCAGCATATCCTACAAGACTCCAGAATGAAAATTTCCAGAATGGAAAACTCACCTTTTCTGAGAAAAAAATTGCAGTCTGATTTAGCCACCTATTGGCTTCTGCCCTCCTCATCAGAAAATCATAATAATCTACACCGACCTTTTCCTCTTACTTTTATCATTGGCCATGATATCACTGACACCATTTTATCATTATCTAAGAAATAGATTGGATTGCTGGATGCTCTGTCTCGCCTCCTTGGAAAGAAGCAGGTTAGCAACAGCAAATTACAATTCCAGCTCTAGACCTAGAACAAGGCATCTGCTCCCTGCTCTGCTCCCTTGCCTTTGCACAGGTGGTTTTTATACTTGCCTTGCACAGCTAGTGCTTGGGTAGTGTATATAAGGTTGGATATCAGGTGTCTTTACATAACTAATGTATATGTATAGACATTACTATTTACATTAAACAAAAATAATGACCAGGCAGCGCTCACAACAAGCAAGCCCTTCTTTTGGAAACATTTTGCTTCCTTATTTTCTGATTTCACTATTCAAAGGTGTGTTTCCTTTTTTTTTTGAAGAAACAAAACTAGAAAAAGGAACAAACCTAAACTTCCACTCATAACTCAGACCACAAGTCTTGGTGTTTTTCTTAATATTAAAAGTTTTGGTGAAGCTGTGTTTGACCCAGCACTGCTGGCACAGGAAGCAGAGCGCCCACACGAAAGGAGTGTTGCAGAGCAGTTGTGAAGCCATGTGGTTTGATGGCTATCAGGACAGAAGGGCTTTATTTTGAGGTTTGCTGTCACTCAAAGGGTTCCGTGACCCTGGGAAGGCACAGCACCTCTCCCTGTCCTGGCTGCCCTCTGCCCTCCTCTGGGAGCATGGAGATTTCAATAGGTGCAGACGTTTGCTGCTGCCTCCCACCTGGGGCAGAAGGAGCTTCCCAGCATGAAATACCACCTGTGCTGCCTCACATCCTGAATTTGCTGGCTGGATGACTGCTCAGAAACTGTGCTTGTCCCTGGTGCTCTGCCCAGAACCTGGCCAGACCTGGGACCTGTCCTAACCTGATACAGTTGCCATGCTGAGCAGCACCAGCGGCAGAAAGTTTTCAGGGACACAAATTAAGTCTACAGACAGAAGCAGAGCTGGGGTGTATAACTACACAGGAGACACAAAGGCTTATTCCGTCTGCTGTTCTCCTGGAAAAAATCCCTTCAGCTGCTCACACATATATTGCCGAGCAGGGACTGAATCCAATCCTGCTTACGCAGGCTGTGACGTGGTTGAGGATGGGGCAGATCCATACTGCTGGAAGCAGGAGCAAACCCTGCCCTTGGTGTGCAGCCAAATGGATCGGAAACAAGGAAGGGTGTATGGCTTTTACAAGCCTTTCTTATAAAAAGTAGGCAGTGTCAGAGTAGAGTCAGGCCCCAAATTTAGGTTTGGGCAAAGAGACAGGAACCATTCATTCCCCTTTTTGCAGTTAGCTCGCTTGGGAAGCGAATGGAAAATGGTTGATGTGAACACTTTTTCCTACCGGAGTTTATTTTTTTAAGTGCAATGCCTTAGCACTGAGGCCTCTGCCCTGCTGCAGGGCCTGAGCTAACCTCATGCCACTGTGCCTGTCCTCAGCTCCAGCAACATCCCTGTGCCGTGCTCCTCCGCAGATGGGCAGTGCCTGTGGGCACCAGCAGCCCACAGCATCTCCCTGCTTTTCCACCCACTGGTCCAGAAAGTGACTGGCCAAGACAAAACCATCTCCACAAAGGGGAGCCACTTGTGCCATCGCGGGGACAGGGAGTACCTGCAGCACCACCAGGCAGGTGACATGGGACATTGGGCCCTCTGCTTCTCACCCTTCTGACATGACCCCTCCTGTTAGGGGGAGATTTAAGGTGCTCTTATATCTCCCTGCTGTAAATGGCCTCATAAAAGTGACAGAACGACATTCATATGGATGCTTGTTAAAATTTTATTACTAATCACCACCAAAGTTAGCTGCTATATTTAACCCAGGCTGGGGGAAAGAGGGGAGGGGACACTGCCTGGGCAGGATGGAGATACCCAGTTCAGAAAGCAAAGGCAGGACACACTGATGAGTGGCCCTGATGTGGCTCACGGACACAGGCAAAGGCCTGCTGCAGCAATTGCAAATAAAAACTCCAGAGCCTTCACCCCCCGCTTGTCAGCAGCAGCCACAAGTCTTTTACAAGCCCTAACCCAAGAGCAGGATGGGCTTATGGTGAAGCACAAGGCTACAGATCAAAGAGACCTCAGCTGAACTCCCACCTCTGTTGCAGCCTCCCCATGTAGCCCTGGGCTCTTCCCTGTGTTGACGCCCCTGTGCAAAGCGGATGGGAACAGAAATTTAACAAGACAGCCAGCTCTGCAGGCTGGGGAAGTCTCTCATTGGTGTGCAAATGCCTGACAGTCCTAGGATGAGTGAGGCCTCTCCACTGGGGCTGCAAGGACATACAGTTACGCTTCCTTTCCTGTTTCAGTCAGATTTTGTCCTTGCAAGTAAAAAAAATGCTTGGAGAAGAAAGCCAAAGGATGCTAATTGTCTTGGCAAAGTGGAAAGTTCAACAGTTGCAAAGGTGTCACATGGAGCTTCCAGATGTGTCCTTGCACCTCTAGGAAAGGGCCAGTGAGGAGTTCTGCACTCTGCAATGTGATACATGAGGAAGGAGGAAGGTGGGTGAAAAGCATAGAGCATACAGGTGGTATGGGCTCAGCTACCCCTGCTGGACCCACAGATTGTGGTCACCTCTCCAGACAGAAACACAAGAAAAGGATGGCTCATATGGCCATGAAGGCAGGCCCAGAAGAACCAGGAAGACGGTCTCCTGTTCTGCTGTGTTAGTGGCATGCACACAGTTCTGTCCCACTGTGTGGATGGGAGCTGGGGCAGCTGGGGCAGTGACGGCTCTTCCACCTCGACATGACACACTGAGCAGACGGGGACCAGCTCTTATCAGACACAAACAGAGCACCCTTCTGCGGGGGATCGTGAAAAGGCCATGATCAGTTTGCTGCTCTGCTGTCTGTCCAATGCTGGGAATGGTAGGAAAATATTTTACTGATGCAGTGAGGAAGGGGGCAGAGGGAGAAAAGTCTCACAATGAAAATAAACAGCTTTGAGTGTCTTCTCAGTTTAGTAACGACATCCAGATGACTACAGGCTTCTGGAGAATGAAAGACAAAGTATTGCTCAAAAGACTTCAGCTACCAGAACACCTGCCTGCCTGTACAGCAGAGGGGAACAGGAGAGGGAGACATGCTCCTCTCTGAGGACGCTCTCAGAAACCTCCCCAGAACTCCCCATCTGCATCTCTGTACAGCTTCATGGCACTCCCAGGTGTTTTTGGCAGGTCCAAATATCCTCATTTACCCTCATACTTGCTGCACTTAAGCATCACTGAGACCACTGCCGTTTGGCTCCCCATCACTGCTTCCCAGTTACCTCGTTCCTGGCACTCTAAGGGAGCTGCTGTCTGTCAATCCTCACATCCATCTTCAGGGGCTCCGCATAAATCTCCCAGACGCCTCTTTGCTCCCTATATATCTATCTAATTAATGTTAGTATAAGTAAAACACAGCCTTTTCCCCTTAATAAGCAGAGTGCTGACTTTATTACAGGTCTTTTTTTTTTTCCCTCTTCTTGCTTCAGTGCTTTAAATCATGTTCAGGAAAGCGCTTACGAAGGGAAAGGCTGCGCGTCACATCTTGCCATGCCTTCGCCCCGGCACGGCTGGGGAGGGCCGTGGGGACCGGGGAGCAGAGGGCAGCAGGAGGAAATTGGACAGGATGTGTTCAGAGCGATGCCAAGAGCTCCGCGCTGCCAGGTTAGCCGAGGTCAGGGGAGAAGTCAAAGGCCATCGATGTGTTGTCTGGCTGAAGGCAGAGTCCAAGCAAAACAAGGTGTTAAATGTCTGCTAATTAGAAGTGTCAAAACAGGATTGGAAAGGCAGGCATGGCTGGGGAGGGCCTGGAAATGTGATAAATGGGGCTTGGTGCAGAGGGAGATGAAATCCTGGGGCTCCAGACCACACTGCAGGTGAAAGTGGGAAGGCTCCCGCAGCTGCATTGCTCTTCTCTGACACTTTTTTATTCAGAAACCCTAAATGTGAGATGTAAAGGATGTGGGCTCAGAGGACAACAAGGTTTGTCCCATGCTCCTATGAATTCTTAGGATCGTAAGAAGCAGAGAAGATTTTATAAATATAATTTGTCTCTTCAATGTTAGCTCTCTGTCCTTCTCACTCTGAGATCCCCCTCATCTAGTTTGACTTTCTGTCCCATGGGAAGTGTTGTTCTTCCTTCCTTCCTCTCCCTCATTGCTCTCAGGCTGCCTTGGACTGGATGCACCAACCTGCCTGCCTGCAAGCACTAGGGGTTGCTGAAGACAATGGATGATGCAAAAGGGAGACCCATAACTCCCAGTTTCCTGGGGCTGCACTGCAAATTGCTGGTGAGAAGCGATGGAGGAAGACCTGGCCTGCAGGCTGGGCTTGGCTCAGTTCTGTGGTGATTCTCGAGCCCTTTGGCAGCTCCTTCTCCTTGTGCATCACATGGATGCAGTGTCTGATACTAATCCACAAGCTCTCCATTTCAAAGAGCGGGGGGGACACTGCTGGAGGGGACACCATGCACAGGCTGGTAATGCTCCTGGTGCCCAACCACATCATGCACGAGAGCATGTGCCATCAGACCCCTCGCAGCCAAAGAAACACACCTGGCCTCCAGCAAGCCAGGCACAGGGAAGTGGTGTGTCAGTGCTTCCTACTGCTACACCAAGCCACAACTTGGTCATCCTCCAATCCAGCACTGGAGACAGAGAGCTGCCCTGAAAGCATTAATGCTGGCCTGGGTGCTGGGGTGAAAGGGTTACCCATGTTGTGCTCGGATTCTTTGGCTGTAATGTGATTTCTTGGCTCCTGCGTATATGTTTATGCAGTTTTGTCCACGCTCCTGCCCACTCCCCCCACACGGTGGCTATCGATCAGGCTAATGGAAGGGATCCGATTGCACATGCTCCGACGTGCTCCCACACAGCCTCGCCAATGCTGGCCCAGCCAATCAATGCTGAGGTGCCCCCGAAAATTTCCCATAATCTGATTTGAAGATGTGTTATCACTTAATAAAATCCACACTTGCCCTTCCTTTCCCCCCCCTTACTTAAATGCATTTGCACTCTGGCTCCTGCCATGCCCCCACATCCTGCCAGCCTCTGGGAAAAGGACCACGGAGTGGCCAGGGGCTAAAAATGCCCTGTCTAGGTAAGTGAGGGACAGAGTATGGGAAATCTGTCCTCTCCTGGGTAATCAGCACTGCCCAGCAGTGCCAGGGGACACACATGGTGACACAGGCTGGTGTGTGAGGGCTACCTGCTCCTTGCTTCCTTTCATGATGCAGTGGCTGTAAGGATGGCAGTGAAAAAAGGGGATGAATAATGTTCCTGTTGAAAATACGGTGAAAAACGCTATCAGTCTTCTGCAGCCTGTCAAGAAACATTCCCATGGTCTTTGGAAAACAATTCACTACAGCATATGAAAACACTGAGGATATTTCTGGTGTGAGAGGGTGTCTGCTTTCTGATCAGCCTGCACAGCAGTGACAAGAAGAAAGTCCTGGGCTGCTGGGGCAAGACACCAGTGGGGTTTAAATGAGACACTCCTTTTCACTGTGTCTTCTCCAGGGAGGATTGTTTCTCCAAGAAGAGCAAAGTCAGAGGTTCCCCTACTCTAACAGAACAAATCCTTTGTCCTTTCCTAGCCTTCTGCTCCAACAGAAGATCTTGGTGCTACCTCGATGGCACACCTCTGTTTCACAGGAGGGGACACACAGGGCTCAAGGTTCCTGAGCTGTCAGACTGGTTACAAATGGGAAAATGGCCAAGAACAAGCCTGTCTTCTCCCATCCTTGTCAAATAAGGGAGGATGATGGCGCAGGATGCACGCCCAAAAGGTGTCATCTTTTAAAGCCCTGTCCCTAAAAGATGGGAGTCTCCTCCCATAGCAGAGCAAGAAGCCATGCATGCCGGGAGCCATGTCTGCCTGGGGATCCAGGGACAGGCATGTGCCAGCAGGAGGATGAACCTGAGCCCTACAGATCAATGGTGTGTGGGGCTGCTCCCTGGGGCCCGAAACCCAACACTGAGGTTCAATAATTCAGGGGGAGAGCTATCAATGGCTTCTCAGCTCTTCAGAGAGGAGAGCAAATTGAAAGGCTTGTCAGGAGTCAAAACAGAGCAGGGCAAAGCTGGGCTGAATGTCAGAGAGATTAAACAGGCAGAAAGCCACAGGGATGGGGACGGGGACAGAATGAGCGCGGAGGCCACTGCTTTTTATGGTTCACTTTGGCAGCTATAGGAGCAGTCCAACTGCACCAGAGCGGGGCACTTTCACAGCCAGATGGGTGACCAGTACTGCACGAAAACTCTTTGACCAAGAGGGTTTCAGCAGCTCTGGTTGCTAAGGTTAAGGAGCCTGACAGCATGAGGCTCTCCCAAGCTTAGGCAGTGTGTCACTGAACACCTCCACAGTGTGACCCTCCCACTGCTGCGCTGGTGCAGTTGGGGGCCAGGGCAGAGGGGACCCATGCCAGGGCTGTGTGCCCCATTTCAAACAATGCCTTGTATGGGGAGAAGGACGAGACCAGTCCCGTGGTAGCCTCCAGTAGAAAATAACTCTTCCAGGCCCAAGTGGGACACTGCACCAACAGTGGATGATAAATAATGGTGATATTTCAATAGACACAGGTATGATAATGAAGAGCTATTCTTCTTTTGCAAAGATCACTTGTAGAATTAAATATTTATAAATGATATTTAGACTCCTAGTCCTGTAAAATGCCTTTTTTACACAGATAATATATGTTGACTTGTTGGAGAACCAAACCAGTTTGATATGATTAAATACAGAGCCAAGTGACATGATTCATGCCCTTTCTTCCCCACTTGCCAGCCTACAGCATATGCAAGACTCCCTCAGTACATTTCTACAGACATTTGCTTAAAATAAAATAAAATAAAATAAAATAAAGCCACAACCATCCCAGCTGCAAAATACATTGAAGTACTCCCAACATCCCAAATGCCTCTATCAACTTTGCAGTGTCTGGCTTGTAAGACAAAGTATTTCACACCACACCAGGCAGCATTTTTATGGATAGAGTTTCATTTGTGCTTTACATGTGACTTATCCAGCTCTGATGCCTGACCCTGCAGGCCCTCATGTGGGGACCAAGAGGCTGAACTGGCAGTGATGATCAGGGATACAGACCTAAGTCCTCTCTCTCCCCCTTCTCACAACACTTTGGTACCACCGTCAAGCATGTTCCAGTTGAACAATCATTTGTTTTAAGAGGGATGTGACCACAGATGTGTGCCTTCTCCAGAGTCTGCATGGTTTCACATCTTCAAATTACTCTCTGTAGCTCCAGAAACTAAAAAACAAGAGGGAGAAAGAGGCAGAAGAAAGAGGAAGAGCTTGCCAGGCTGGTGACACATGCCCAGGGACACCTGTCCCACAAAGCTCACTTAGAGCTCAGCCTGACCACAGCATGGAGCCTCCATTTTGCAGTTTCACATGTATGAGGAAGAGAAAACTGTTACAGAAACATTTTCTTAGCCTCACCTTACGTATAAACACTGACTGTTCACACCACATCGTTCTCACACCAGTGTTTGCCCCTTCCTGAAGAACAGTTGGGCTGAGCAAGGATCCTGGGAGCCATCTGCACCCCGAGAAGTGAGGCTGGTTTCTAGCCCTCAGAGCATGCAGTTGGACTTGTTAAACAGTACAGGCAGCACTATTGGAAGGAGAAGTTTCCATTAATTTGCAGGTGCTGGGGGGAAGGGGGGAAGGAGAGGCCAGGTGCTTTCTTGACGCTGCCCCCAGCATTCTCCCCCTGGTCCTTTCCCATTGTTCCAGAGCCGTCCCACACGGCCCCGCCAAAGGGAATAACAGGCTCAGGAACAGGCTGAGTGACAGCAGACACCTTATAAAATGCCTGGCTGAGCAGGCCTGGCGCCTTGCTGCATGCAGCTCACATGCCCGCAGCCCAGCCAGGCCCAGCCCTGTACGCAGGTACCGAGGGGGGCTCACATCAAAGGCTCCGGTTTTGCAAGGCTCAGGACGCGGGAGGGCGTGAATTATAGACTTTGATGTCTGAGCAGCGGCAGAGGAATCGGCGTGAAGATCGTTTATAAATCGCTATTTATGGTCTCCACTAAGTACCAGGCAGCCCCTTAAAGCAAGGGATCAGGTTTAACTGAGGGCCGCTGCAGAGAGCGGCTGCCGGTGGCTGGGCCAGGGCTCCGCATGGGCAGGACGTATTTTAGACACTCTCCATCTCAAACAGCCGAATTCAACTCTGAGATCTTCCCAGTGAACTTCCCCAGGTCTTTGCCAGTTTTGGGGAGCCCCCGATGTGGGAAGCTGGTGGTGCTTGCACAGCAGGAGAGTCATGGTTCCTGGAGAAACAGACCTGTACCACAGGGTGGTGGGGTTTAGAGCTCACATGGGACTGATCCCGGTCCCTGCTAAGAGGAAAAGGGGCAAATTGGGAATCTCAGCATACTGTCTCTGCTACTAAGGGGCCTTCTGGCTTTGCCTTGCTGCTGACTCTGCTGCCTGATGTAGTTTGTAACAATCCCCAAGCCTGGGTAGAGCTGCATGCCTTCCCTTGGCTGAGTCTACGCTCTAGCTGCCATGTTCCTCTTGAAGCAAGGCTGGGACACCAACCAGGCAGCTCTGTAGCAGAGGAAAGGACAGCATCCAACCAAGCACCATGTCATTCCTGTCCATGGTTAGCAGTTGGCGCTTGGCTCTCCCTGAGGGAGGGACAAATGCATGCTGCTGCATATGGCACATCTGGGTGTGCAAATGTTAAGAGATATCTTAGAGATTAAAACCTCTGAATCCTGGGAACATAAACCATCCAGATTTCAATTCACTGATCTGGAACAGCCCTCTGTCTCCTGACCGGGACCCAACCAAAGAAATACCTGCTTTTGGATTCTTCTTCATCTGATCTGAGAACAAACAGCCTGGTTGGATTTCTCCCATGTGGTTTGATTCCAGTCCCTGTGGTCAGAAGTCAATGGACAGCTTAGCCTCAGGGGAACTGTGGCACAGAGAATGTCTTGTGTGGGGCTGGCACACTCCAGGTGAACCCCACAAGACCCATCACCCGCAAATGTTCCCAAATGTATCAGTGGGTCCACAGAGGTGGCTGTGTTCTCCTTGCCCCTCTCCTCATCCCAGCAAGAAATACACATTACCTCGCACAAGGAAGGACCAGTACCTGAATACAGAGAAGCGCATCTGGGAATGCCATATACTGTTCCTATACCCAAGCATCCCCTCCCAGTATGCACTGTCCTCTCTACCCTGACACTATTTCTTTGTCCTCAGTGGTGTTTGCAGTTCCCACCATTGCAGCATAAGCTACAAATTCCCCTGCACAGCCTTCACATCCTCTTCAGCATCACCAACTCAGACATAGTCTTCGGCCAGGCAAAACACCAGCCATTGCCCATTTCTTCCTGAAGGAATATCATCCAAACTATAATCTTCGAGCTGATCGGATTCACAATCCAGCAGCCAGTTCTGAAGCCCCCAGCTGCATTGCTCAGGGTGGCCCAGATACTTGCTCCTGTTCAAACAGCACAAAATGCCATTGTGAACAGAACCGGATTTTCTCCTTATCTTCAATTAAAGGTTCACGTCCAGCATCTACACCAAACTTTTCAAATGCAGCTGCTATATTTTGGGAGCTGAGACAGACCATGCTGGATTTTTCAACAAGTTACGAGCCTGAAATCCAGTTCTGGCCCCCCAAATCAGTGGACATTTTTGCACACTGACTATTATATCTGGAACACACAGACAGACTTCCTCATTGTCCTTTCCTTGCCTTGCAGTCTCCAGCATAGCAGCACTCAGCAGGCCTGGTTCTGCTCTTGCACATGCACATGTAAACTGTAGATAAGCACATATTTCTCCTCGCTCAAGCCACTCTCCAGGACTTATCTCAAGCAGGACAGGGAACCCTGCACCACAGCTCAATGTGAACCCTCCTCAGACACAGTCATTTTTATGTCCAGAAATATTTATATACTTTGCACAACTGTTGTTTGCAGATTCTCTCTTGGTGGCTTCCACACTTCGCGGCAGCCCCTGTTTGAAGTTGGACCAGATGGGAGCCTGGACCAAACATAAATAAACCAATCAAATCTGAGAAAACAAGCCCCATCCCTCCCGCCTCCTCCTCTGACCAGTGTGAAGATCCAGCCTGAGAGAGGGGGGCAAGCTGTGCTCTGATGCTCAGACTGCTCCCTCCGTCCACCCTTGAAGTCCCTTCCTCCGAGCAGAGTTTGGTATGTGCTGTTTGCAGGGGGCTTGTTTTTCTAACATGGTGAACACATGCTCTCTCCCGAGAATCATTTATTTTACATCAGAGATCCTGGGGCTCCTGACCCAGAGTTTTGCAAGATGGTTTTGTACTTTCCCTCATGAGGAAGGAAGACACATACCTCCAGCTACCACTGCAAGAATGGCAGGTCCCAGATGTGTCCTTCACAGATCAGGCTCTCCCTCATTTCCCTCCCAAGACAAAGGTTAAAAATGACACACTGAGGTCAGAGGATGCTCTGAGGGGCTCCACAAAGTCTTCCAGTAAGAAAATCCTGTTTCTTTTCCTGATAAGAGCCTTCTTCTTGTGGGGCACTAGTAGATCAAATGAGCAAGGAAAGATGGACTGAAGAGACAGCAACCAAAGAGACATCTTAATAAATTATCCTCTATTTTGACTGTTTCCCAACAATTCAGGCCTCAAAGGAAGGCACAAAAAAGCCCTGATGACGTTTGTCTGCCATCAAGGTCTCTTTAGAGCCATCAATAGCCAGTTCAGTACTTGTAACAGCCCAAAATCAGGCTCACCTGCAGTCCCACCAGCAGACATGGCTGCTGCTGCGCCCTGCAGAGAGTTGCTCTGCCCTCAGCACTGGCCTGGCTGCACTACATGTGGCTGGAGTTGCTGCCTCACAGGACCAAATGCACCATCCAGCCCTGGAGCACAAGACAGACATTTCTCCTCTTCTCAAGGGCCAGAGTCTCCTTAAATCCCTGCTGCTCATGGACTCCAGCACCCACCTTCCTTCCCTGGCAGGGGAAAGGATGGTGAGGGAGAGCAATGGCGAGAGCAATGCATCTCTGCGAAACCCGATCCCTTAACACGCAGCTCCTCTGATGTGGGCAGCTTGTGCTTTACAGCATTAGAGGAGCAACATTTCATGGAAAATTCAATAAATACCCCTGTACAGCCAGACATCTGTAAACAAAGGCTTCCAAATTCAATCAGGCTGTGGGCTCAGAGCAGCATTTATAGGCTACAGCATGGAATATTATATAGGAAAGCTAAATGTAGGGGGAGGGAGCAGATTCCTGGAAAATGAAAGATCTTATAGCTCTCTCTTACCCCAATGAAGAGTAACTATGTCTGTGCTGTACCACTGTGCCCCTTCTTGACTGGCTGGGGCAGCCTTGTCATTCCCAGTCTGCCAGCTCCCACGTCAATCTGTACTGGGCTCTCACCTAGCAAAGACATTGCAGTAGAAACCACAGCAAGACAAGCAGGGAAATGCTGATGACTCCAGCAACTGCCAGCCACATAATTTGCTGGAGTGCATTCCTGCTGCCAGCCATACCAGGAGGGTGACCTTTGAGATGTAGGTCTGAAGATGGCTCTGGAACACCAAGCCCTGATCCAGGAGTAAATGCTTCCAGAACCAGGAGGTAATTACAGCCAATGCTCAACTCATAGTGGGGTTTTGGAGCAGAGAACAGTGTCTTGCTTGTCCTTTGGGCCTTTCCTGGGTCATGCCATCCCTCAGCAGGTTGACCGGGCCCAGTCTATCTTGTCTCCTGTTTTATCACAGCCTCAGTTTACATTTGTATAAAACCAGATAAACTGGACAAAGTGAAATGGGAAAGTCCAGTCAAGGCCCCGCTGAGCTCCATGGTGACTCACCGGATGGAGCAGCAGTGCTGTGACCCTCAGCCATCCACACCAGATGGCTGCTGGCACTGGCACAGAAGATTTGCTCCCAGAGTTGAGCAATACCAGATCTGTAACACACAGCTGAGCACTGCTGGGCATATTTGTGTACACTTGTGCACAGATACACATACCCCCACAAGCCAGTACAGCAGCCCTGTAGAATCCCCTCTTCCCTCTTTGGCCAAGGTTTTCTCTGTGGATCCTCCCCCTCCAGCACAGCAACAATAAAGGTCTAAGGCACATGCAAGTGATGTTGAACAGCATGGGACATGGATCTCTGCTTATCTCTGTCACCCTGATGAGGTTCTTCCAAGCCCAGGGCCAAAGATCTGCACAGTTAGGAGATCAAAACACTGTCCTTCCCATGCTGACCTGGTTTTCCATCCATCACCTGAAGGCAAACACCTGCAGGTGATTTTGGTCCAGGCTACACGTAACTATCATTTCAGACACACCCAGAATGATTCATTACCATCCAGTGGCTATACCACCTTGCAGGCTCTGGACTCAGCATCCCCAGCCATGCTGGGGTCCCATGTGCTGGCTGCTCCAAGCTGCACCTGCATGGTCAGGGGTCTCGATTTCCCCAACCTGCACTTTGCAGATCCTTGCAAAGGGCAAGCCACCAGCTCAGAGAAAGCTGTTCCAAGTCCTGCTGTGCTCCAGAAGCCCTTTGGGCACCTCAGGGGTGGTTACAATGGCAGGGACAGCTGTGGTCCTCCATGGAAGACGACTATCGAAGAACACCTTTGTGCAGCAGGAGCTGCATCTGGATGACCGACTTGAACCCTCTGGCAGAACCCACAGAGGTTATAAGCCCATATTTAGGGCACGCCAAATCAGGCATTTGTCTCCTCCTTCCCCTTGAGTGCACTTTTCCTTACAGCTCAATCAGGCTTTACGAACACACCGCCACACACAGAGGCCAGTATATATAATAAATAGAGCCTAGCTCTGAGGGCAGCAGCAGTACACTATTGCCCGGGGGACAGGAAGGTTAGTGGGATTGTGATCTAAAACCTGAGGCTGGCAGCTTTATGCTCCCCCAGGAGATATTTCCACAGCTACCGCGAGGAAAACAATCACTGTTTTGGTTATTACACTTCATTTATTGGTTTGTTCAAAGATCACAGCCAGGTAGGCCTTAGATTCAGGGATGCTCAGAGCATGGGTCTCCAGCCTCACTCTCTGTGGGGCACCTCAGGGTCCTCCCCCAGCTTGTACCCTTCACTATCCCAGGACAGCTCCATCCTGACAGCCTCTGTAAGATCCCTACACCATGACCAGGTGAAGCACAGGAGGGGAGCTGTCCCAAGGAACATGCTATGCATTGGGACAGATCTACAAGCAAAGCCTCTCACTGATGTCAACACAGTCTGATGTCAAGACAAGAGGAAGCAACAGAGGTGCTCTGAGGGAACCCTCCAGCACATACACTGTTGGGAGCATATGCACTTCCCAGGAAGCATGTTTTATGTTGTTTGAGAAAACATGAGGAATTACGGTCTGGAATGGACACATCCTGTACCCTGGAGGACAGAGAGCAGAATGTGAAACTTGCTGCTCCTCAACCAAGCATGGGTGCTCAGGGAACTACTGTAGGACACACATCAACCAATTTACCCATTTGGGTCATACAACAGGGACTTTAAAATTCGGGGAAGAGAAGTGTGTCTGTGCAATGAAGAGGTCTGCAGAACAAGCCATGGGCACCCCTTTGCATGTTGGCAGCACAGGCAGGAAGGAGCAATGCAGTGACCAGCTCAGCTGCTCTGGTCATGCAGACCCCCAAGCACATCCAATCAGCTACTGTCTCTCCAAGATGCATTGAAGAGCACTGGGTGATGGCCTGGATTCAGGAAACGTGGGGCGCTTCCCCCACTGCTCCTCAGCCAGCTGCCCTGGAAATGTTCCTATAAACTCCTATTAATTAGTTGACACTTGGACTGTGCAAACAGGCTGCCCCCTCCCTGTTCCCCCCCAGGAGGCAGTGCTGGAGCAGACCAGTGTGGGGGCCAAGTCTTGGGCACATTCTTCCAGTTAATATTTCAGCCCACAGTTGCCAAGGGATCGGGGCTGGCGTTTCCCCCCTTCCTCCCCCTTCCACCTCCCAAAGCGCCAATGGTGAGCGGATAGCCAGGTTATTGCCTCCCCCTCCCTTTGCAAGCAGATGTATGGGAGCCAGAGGAGGAGATTGATGGGGTTTATAGAGTCTCCCTCCTGACCACCCACCACGGCTCCAGCTCCCTTGGGCCTGTCCACACCACAGTCATGGCAATGGCTCCACTGGTGTCCACCACACAGAAAAACCATCCTGGCTACTTCTGCTGGGTAGCCTGGGTCACATTTGCTGCTTCAGAGGACTTTATTTGGGTCCCAGGCACATCAGCTGGGATGGGCAAGAGCATGCAGTTCCTCTCCAGCCACACCCATGCAGTGATGGGAACTCAGTGAAGCCTGACTATGAGTGACTATTGAGTCCCTTAACTGCCCCTGGCTTTCACAGGTGGCACAGAGCAGACTCCAGGTCTCCCAAAGCCTTCAGCAAGTCAACACACTGCAAAGAGTGATCGTACAGAAAGGGCTGCAGAGCAACTCTGGACAGAACAATGTTTGGACATGGAGGCCCTCCAAAGAGCTGCAGCCGTCTCTCCTGGAGGTACCAAGGTCCTTGACAGGTCCTGGAAGGCACAAGGGTGGGAATAAAAGTCATGGAGGCAGGCCAGACCCAAGGTGCCCACATGCTGGGACAGGGAGAAGACAGTAAAGCGTAAGGAGGGACCCATGGACCCCATCACTGGACATGCAGTGCAGCAGCCATTCAAAGAGGAAGGAGACTGGGTTTGGCGGAAACACCTGGGGAGAAGCCTCAAAAAACCCCCAGCTCACAAAAGTACCAGGGATGGCATTTGGTGTGACAGGCATCATTGTCACCAGCAGCACACTCAGCCAGGGGCACCATCTCAGCAGAGGCTTTCAGGAAGGATCATCTTGGCAACAAGGCCAGCTGCCATTGGATCCTGCAATTTCCAAATTAAATCAACCACTCCCTGCCACTCGCGAAAAGAAGAAACAAATCAAGCAAACTAGACGTGTTGGTAACATTTGGGCCATTTCCTGTATGTTTAACACATTTTCTATTAAGCCCACGACAAATGGCAAGGGCTCCAGGCGCAGCCATAAAGGTTCCCTCCTGCCGCAAGCTGAAGGGGCTGCAGGCAGGGAGGGGAAGGTGAGCTGGCTGAACAGGCAGATGGGAGGTGAGCGCGTAATTCACAGCAGATCCACGATTTGATTAATTCCCCTGCTTTTCCTGCTGGAGAATTCCGGGTTTTATTGGCCGTTAAAAGGCAGTGTGCTGCCTGATTTCGGAACGAAGCTGTGTCGAGGGGGGACATAACATGGGGGCTTGCTGCGGGGACCTGTCGTGGTATGAATCAGGTGCGCAGGGTTAAGGTGGGTGTTTTGGCTATGGGGATTCCCTTCTGGAGGACAGTTCCCCCATAACGTGTTTTCTAGAGGCCTGTCCTGGGGCCCTGGCTTGGTAGGGAAGGAGGTGGTTGGCTTGGGACAAAGCCTCTCCACAGCAGTGGGACGCTCACCCTGCCAATTTCTCCCTCCCCTCCCTTCAGCTGCTCTCCCTCATCCCTCCTCCTCACAACAAGCTGCTGGGATCAGCCCCCGCGGGAAAAAAAAATGCTCAATTTGTCATGTCATGTCCAGCTGTTAACCTCCCGTTGCTGAGCCATAGGAAAGACTTGCTTTCTTCTATTTATTTATTTGCCACCCGGACAATGGACGGCCCCGGGCCTGCTGAGCTCTTCATAATAATGCCACCAACGATCCCCCCTCCCTGCACCTCCCCCAGCCAGCAGCACCAGCTGAGGAGCTGCAGGTGTCAGCGGGCATTTACGAGTGCAGGGACCCCAGCTCCCTCAAAAGCCCTGGACACCACCAGGAAGGCAACTGTCAAGGGCTGTGGCCAAGGCTGGGAGGACCCCTTGACTGGGAGGATGCCCAGACTGGGCTCATGTGAAAAGACCCGCACAAAGAGGGAGTGGAGAGAAAGGCCAAACGATAACCATTGCTCCGGAAAGTTTATCCTGCCACTTTGGGGATGCTTCGACAGGGAAGAACAGATCTGTCCAGCCACACAGACAGTTCCTGGGGGCGACCAAGGCCTGGCATAGTCACTGTGGCCCTGGAGACACTTAGCAACTGAGTGGAAGGGATGGAAGCTTGGAGGCTGGCTTTGACCCCTGCCAGGGTTCTCCTACTGGGCACAGTTCAGGGTGGTAATTTGGTGGAGTTGAGGCCAGGAAAATTGCTCCAGTGGCCAGGCTGTGTCCCAGAGAGGAAAGGCACCAGCCCCTCTTCACCCTCCAGCTGAGGCCATGGTGAAGGAGCATCCTGTGTGAGGCTAGGAGACAAGGGCCCTGACTGGGAAGTTGTAGGGCTGTTCCCCCTGGTCAGCAGAGCTTAGGGTATGGAGACCCCACCCAGGGACACAAAGCTGGGGGGAAGCTCCAGATCTGCCCAAGACCTCTGGTCACAGATATGATGCAAAGGGTCTGCCATTTCCACAGGAACTGTGGAGCCTCCCACCCACCATCTCTGGTCATGGATGGGAGGAGAGGACCAGCCACCTTTCAGGGACCCAACGCCACATGCCGGGGCACTGCCCACTCCTGGCCTCAAGAGCGGCAGCTGCCGGGGCTGTGAACACATCGGCGGCACCCGGTTGGGTGTGCATTTGCTGGTCTGACAATAAAACAGCTCTCGGGTTACTGGGAAGGTATCGGCGCCGAGCAGCCGAGGAGCGAGAGCACGCGGGCTGTAACTCCTTCCTGTCTGCCCGGCTGTCTGTCCGGCCTTCCTCCCCCCGTCAATGTCACTTTATTTGCTGCTGGGGTGGCGATAGGATCACTATTAAAAGCACAAGTAGTAGGCATTAAAATGCATTTCGGTTAGTCCGGGATAATAAAGGCGTGCGAGGGGAAGGGGGGAGGTGAAAAGAAGGAAGTTTTAACTCGCTAATAAAAATCAAATGCAGGCAGTTTGCAGGAGCGAGCAGCTCGGCGCTTTGCCTTGCTCTTGTTAAGGGCCCGCTGCCATAAATAACTTCCCTGAGCGAAAGCAAAGGAGAGCCAGGGAGCAAGGACGCAACAACACAAAATTTTTCATTTTTCTCCATAAATCATTTCAGCGTGTGATAATATTTGTTTTTTCTAATGAGTCTCCTGTGATCCATTCCGGGAGCTAACATCAGGGCCTGTCAGGGCATGATGTGTGGGGCACTTCAGTGCTTTACAAAAACTGCCGCCTCTACAGATCCTCCCCTGCCCTTCGCTTATGCTTAGGACGAATGTGGCCAATTTTTTTTTGCTCTGGGATTTCATGCTCTCTCTCCTTCTGCAGAAAGTTCTTCAGCATTAAGCCCTGAGAAGACCCATCCCAGAAAAGCAAACCATCCTTCTAGTTTTCTTTCTCTGTGTCCCCCAGAACAGCAAACATCCAGGATGGTCAGCTGCCAGGATGAGAAAAAAAAACTATGCAAATGGGAACAAATCAAAGTAAACGCTGGCAGTGGTCCCCAAAAAGGCAGCTCCCTGGAGATGGCTTAATACCTGATGTCTGCCACACTTGCCCTGCCCCATGGGCAGCCCAGCACAGAGTCTAGTACAGATCCAGGTCTCTCTGCCCCCACCCTCTGCCCAACGTCTGACTCTACCGCACCTTTATGAAGTCGTAGGCACCTGCACAAGCACTATGGTGACTGCAGGAGGTTCCACTTCCACAGAGCACACATGCCTCCTCATACATCTTCTTTCAGTCAAAGCCCAAGAACGTCTCAGCCAGGGTTTCCTAGGGAAAATTCTCTGCGCAAAAACCTGCTTCTTTCTGAGATGGAGCTCAACACACTTGTGGAAGTGACTGCATGCCACAAGGGTCCAAAAAGTGGGGATGAGGTTTCATTGAGACTTGTTCCATTCCTTCACTCCTGCCAGCTCCTCAATACTCATTGCTTCAACCCCCAAGTAAGTGAGACACCAGATCTCAGACCTGAAGAGATCAGTTTGGGTCAGGGGTGGGAATGAGACTGTATGCATTCCCACCCAGGTGACCAGGTTGGCATCAGCCCTGGTTACAACAACCAGAAATTTTAACTAATAGCTCAAAAGAGTGCTGGGCACCCAAGCTAGTGGGCTCAGCTCCTGTGGGTGGGAGTACAGCCCCAAGGCACCATGTTCAATGTCACAGCACAGCACCCATGGACCATGGAGACAGACTTCAGTCTGTGCCTCAGTGACGTGAGTCATGCTGGCAGCAGAGACAGAGGATGCTGTTGGTGCCTTTCAGTCTAATTTAAATGGAAGACACTTATATTCAGGGAGGTCTATCCATCACCAGATATATGGTTGGAGACTACCTCAGTGAGAAAGAAAGGGAAAAAGGGAAAGTGGTACACCAAGAACAGTGTACAGAAAACATAAGGGGAGAGGAGGCCAGGAGCATACTTCAGCTGAGATCTATTGCTCAGTAGCTTGGAAATCACCAAAGACTATAAAGATGCTCCACTCTGAGCATCACAGATCAAGAGCAGTTAACACACCATAATCCTGTGCTCAAGAAAGCAGGATATCCCTGCAGGGCTGGAAACTGAGGCCAACCCTTGCTCCTCCGCAGCATGATCCAGGTGAAAAAGAGCTCATTCTGGCTCACTCTGATCCTTCTTCTTGCTCCTGCAATCATCACCATGACTGCCAGAGCCAAGGCTGCTCTTAGCATCACCATCATCAGGGTTGTTATTATTATTATTAACATCATTGTTATGGTGTTTCCAGAGGAGGCTCTTAACTCTGGTCGTCGGGATAAAGGCAAGCTGGTGGCATCTTCAGGGAGCCATAATGGTACGGGGCCCAGCTCAGTGTGTGTTTACTCTCTGCCAATGTATGTGAGAGAGAAAAAGAGAGAGAGGTAGTGAGATAAACACTGTCATGGGCCGCTTCCATCATCTACTCACAAGAGCATAATAAAGCCCTTGTAATATACTAGAACTTGTGTGGTCCCGGGGCCTAATTTGCATACTAATTACTCAGTGCAAATGGGAACGAGGGGTAGGGGGAGGGTGCACGGGTGAGGGGGACTGGACTATTTGCTCTGCCGTTTCATATCATGCTAACAAGCTAATCCGGCGTGCAGTTAGCTCCTGATATATAACTGCTCATTAGTATTATAATAAAGTACATGAAACAACCATAAAACGTTATATACTGCACAAGTGTTGTTTTCTTGCCAATTATCTGCGGGCGGATTTATCACCGCAGTTGTTGCAAATTCCCCTTGGTGAGGTTTGGGTCGAATAAAGAAAGGTGTTGGTGTGAGGGGGGAGTGGGGGGGCTGCTTTCAAGGGGGAAAACATGTGTTTTCTTAAGTAGCACTTACCGATGCGCCATTTCATATGAGAGAGAGAGGGAATGCTGCATCCTTAGGAGGCTGAGACGGGAAGGGAGCCCAGGGCTCCACGTTCAAATCAAACAAACTTCTGTCTATTAGGGAAATGGGACCAGAGCCCTAAGGACAGTATTCAACTCAGCAGAAACCAACCGAGGACAGGGCAATATCTTTTTCCTACTGCCTTCTTCTAAGGTAGAAGGACCAAGACCAGAGAAAAGTAGCTCTATTTGAAAGGGCTTGCCTGGCACATTTGCCAGCAATGAGGCAAATTCCTCAGAGGAGCCAAATCCAACCCAGAATCCCTGCCCAAATCTTGCAGCATCTTCTCTTTCCCATCACTGCACCAGCAGTCTGCAAGAATCGACAAACCACAGCTCCCAGCATCTCTCCAGACTGTGCACCGCTGCCTGACCTCTGGCTGATGTTTCTGCTCTTCCAGCCCGTACCACTGCCCCAAAACTCCTTCACGGCACAGGGCTGCTGACCAGCTCTGTATGGCACTGCAAGTCATGGAAATCTTGTGGTTCACTGCTTTATCTGGTTGGTCAGAGGACAGCATCCCCTGCCCTCCCACAGGCACAGGGGCAGTTACAAAACCTGACAGACTTAAGCGGAGTGCAGTGATTTGCAGCCCCTGGTCTGTGGCCCCCGGGGGCCCATGGACTATTTCTCAGCTTCCCAGGAATGCTGAACAAGAAAAGCGAACTGAGGATCAAACAGTGCTCTGCATGTGGGCTCTACACCTTCGCTGGAAACCCCTGGGGCACCACAAAATGAGAAGGGGCTGAAAGCTGCTGGGAGGATGTGAATGGCAGAGCACCCGCAGCAGAAGGGGGCTGCACGGGGCTGCCAGGAAAACCTGCTGCATTCACCAGAAAAGACAGAGTGCTAATCTCTGTTTCAGCTCGGGAGGGATGGGTGACATGGCTGCAGCGATCACAGGGCATAGGCAGGAGCATGGACTCAGGGTCCTTCACTTATGCTCTCTTAGAAAATCTCTGACAAGATCATGGACCCTTCCTGCCCTAGACAAGACAGGCTCCCTGCCCTTGAGAGCTGCATGTCCTCCTACCTTAACAGATGCTGGCAGAGCTGGCTGAACATGATGGACACTTCACCCATGCCTATGCACAACCAGTGCCCATGCTCAGCTCTTTTCAGAGATGCTCTGTGCTCCCTGAACCTACCGTTTTGCATCTTCCCAGCACACAAGCATTGCAGATAGGCCTACATGAGTGTGCAACAGGTACTTTTAAAGCTTCTACCAACCTCAGCACCCCACTGTGTCCTCCCAGTGAAATCCCTCTGCAAGAAGAACCCCCCAGATACCCCCTCCTGCTGACACTGCCTCCCAAACAAAATGTTCTGACCATGCTTGCATACCCCCTGTACTGGCTTGCTCTGACCCAGATGTGCACAGCCTGGTGTACACAAGATTATGTTTCCAAACACACAAGGCAATAGGAAGACAGACGTTCTCTTCTGTGGAGACCCAGTGGCATAAATCCCACCCATTTTCCCTCTTACAAACAAGGGTTACAAATACAGCCCCCCATGGGTATTTCGCACAGAGCCATTCTCCCTCTCTTTCACACACACACACACACACACACACAAGCCCCCTTGCTGTGAAGCATTTGCTTATTTATGGCTTGTTTTTGTCAAGCGGAGGCAGGACTGACAGCTCTCAGTGGTGGGGCTCTGTCTGTCTAACTCTGTAATAAGACACATGATATCCATTCTGCTGCCAGCGGGGAGTGAATCACGCCAACCCTGTCACCCCGCTTCGCCTTGGCGAACTCCGCAGCTTGTTAGCATCACAATATTGGGAGCAAAATGTGACCCAGCGCTGCCATGCCCCCTCCTCCCTTGGTCTGAAAAGAGAGGGGGGAACACACACGCTCACATCTCGACACCAAGGAAAGGCACAAATCCCCCACAGGGCTTTAAAAGGACTTAAAACCATTTTAATAAACTGATCGTAGAGGAAACACCTCCCCTTGGGAGAGGGTCACTGAGCAAATGCCAACACTGTCTCTATTCGGCTCTGCCTACCCCGGAGCTGCTCTGGGACACCAAGGAAGAGGTTTTTCCCCTATCCTCTCTCCTGCGGCTGGCAAGTGGGTTGTGGAAGGAGCATCCCAGCCGATCAGGGTGAAGGAGAGCTGCTGGGACCCATTTCCAACCCCAGCATCCCAGGCTGGGCCAGAAGGAGTCACCACAGAAGCACTGAAGGACCCCAATTTCCCTCCCCAAACCCCTCCAGTCACGGGGAGGGGAACTCCTACTTACAGCTTGTTCCCAGGAGATAAATAGACCTCAGTAAAAAGATTGCTACATCCTTTCAATAAAGATTTTTTCCTCTTTCCCAGACAGCTTGTGAAATGTTTTAAAAGCTTCTCACATTTCCAGTGAAACCCACAGAGAAGAATTTTGCTTGTTATCAGCCCTAGAAGACCCTGATAGATGGATGATATTTTTCCCCCCTCCTTTCTCTCTCTCACACTCTCTTTTTTTACAAGCTGAAAAGAGAGTCACAGTGTGTTTTATAACCGGCTCTCTGCATTTCAAAAGCTCAACGAGAGCTCTCTGCGAACCCTGATAAGCCCAGGGCTCTTAGTGTCTTAAATACCTTTGACAAGCTATACATTACAACGCTAATAATTTGCCAAATTTGCGCCCATAATATGATATCTGTAAAACGTCAAGGGTGGTAATGCGATTAGCGGCCTCAAATGAAATATCGAACATTCAGCGTTTAGGCCCTGAATAGGGGAGAAAGGAAAGGAAATCAATTTCAAAAGCAGGAGGGAAAGAAGCGATAAGCGTGTAATAAAAAGGGAGAGGGGAGCATGGACAGGCCGGGAGAAAAAGCATCTTGTTTTTCATTCTTCCTTTTTTAAGGCATTCAAGCCTTAAAACGGAAAAAAAAAAAAAGAAAAAAAAAGGGGAAAAAAGTGCAAACAAGCATCTCTGAATTAAGCTGGTTACAACTCTGCAAAATAACATTTGGCCACCCTAACAACCCCAGGATTTGGTGGATGGTGACAGTGGGGGAAGGACTTGCTGTTTGCTCTCTGACCCCCCCCATCCAACTCCCCGCCCCAAACAGTTCGGGTCCATAAAACACAGGATGTGAAATTACAAGTAGTCTGAGGGTGGGCTGCCCCCTCCTCTCTCCCCCACTCAAGGTGGTGGAATCATAATGTACTAATTATCTGAAACCACTCTGAGTAGAAAAGAAACTGTCACATACCAGGCTGTAGACTAAATAACAAACATCCCACACCTGCGGCTTTATGAGCGCTTGCTGTTCAAGGCAGCCAGGGGGAGGGAATTCCCTGCTCCCCACTGGCATGGACAGGCTCCTGCCAGGATGGGATACCAGATGCTGCAACCTGGGGCTGAGCAGGGTCCGAGCCCTGCAAGTGGCCTAAATGCACACGAGAAGCTCACTGATAGTTCTGTCCTGGCTTTGCATTTGGTTTGGCATGAAAACAAACCTCCTGCCAAGGTCTGTGTGGGAAGCAGGAGAACCCAACAAAGGAAGGTGACCCATGCCAGGGGCAGGAGGCATGGAAGAAGGAGACAGTCAACAGTGCAGGTTGACTGTTCCAGAAACAGATCTGGACACTGTCAAGACAGCAAAGGTGGGAACAGACTGCAGCAGACTCCCAAACCAGCGCAACTGTGGAAGCACAGCAGAAGGCACCAGGCAATGACCCTGCCTTTCTATCCTTCACTGCAGCTGGAGCCTGAAGAACACTGTGTCTGCACACAAACTGACTTGTGGGTACTCAACCATGGCAGTCTGCTCTCTGGGGTTAAGAGAGACTGGAGCAATGTGACAGGGTCAGCCCACTGCAGCCCCACACATCTGGCAAGGTCAGCAGCATCCTCAGAGGCTGCAGGAGAGCTGTGATGCACACTTTGTGTAGTGCCAGCTCCTTTATCCTTGGCTCCTCTTGGGCTTCAGATTCTGTGCCAAGGCTGACACAGAAGCTGATGGCAGAGCCCCAGCCCCTATGTGCGCATACCACTGGAAACTACACCGAGGCCCACCAAATACCCCCATGGAGGAATAATTATGGTACCTGGACAGTAGAAAAGCCACAGGAGCACCATGGCTACTGGACAAGAAGCCAGAAGTAGGCAACTTCCAGTCGAGGGAACTTTGCCTTAGGTTTTGTCATGCAGCCAGGGGATTTCAGCTGAAGTCTATTAGTGAGTGGCACAGGGGTTGGAGGGGAATAACCCCAAACTGTCAACAGCAGAGCACTTAGACTCTTGCTGGAGTACTGAGCTCTGCTCACCATTGCAGGCAAGGCGCTGGATTAAACAGATCTCTAATTTGCTTCCCAGCAGGATGAGTCCCACAGCAATTCTCCTTTCTGAGAAGAGCTGAAAATGGCCACAGTGGCACACCTGGCCAGCTGCTGACAGGATCACCCAGATTTCTATAGATTATATGAAGGGTGCAAGGTCCAAAGCAGGGACTTTTCTGAATGGAAAAATCTGTGGAAGTCTAGCAGGGACAAGGGGGACATGTGCCATCACTGCCTCTCAGCTGCACAGTAAGAAGGGCTGTGTGAGCACAGGGCCATGCTTGGGGGTGCTTGGTCCCATACGAATTCCAGCAGGCAAGCATGGTGCTGGTGTCTTGGGGCTTGGCCAGCTGAGCTATAGGCAATGACACATAGATAGCATCCTCACTGAAAATCCAGCTCCCAGGCAGTGGAACAGCCAAGATTGTTGCTCCAGGTCACGGTGCTGCCCTCCTCCGTCCCAGTACAAGAAGCAGATACATGCTCAGATTTACGCTCCTGGGTCTGCATCCACCTCCTGCCTTAGCCAGCACCTCTGAACCCTCTGCACGCAGGGAGAATTAACACCGGTCCAGCACCGGTGGTGGGTACAGCAGAGCCAGAACAAACACCTGGATGGCCACCAGCAGTACACCTTACTGCAACCTGCAAATCCCCCAGACCCTTCCCAAAAGCACTGGGGTCTCCAGGTGGCCCTGCCTGGGGCAGTTGGAGAGCGGAAGGTGCTGGTCCCCTGCGGGAATGAGAAAACACACCGGTGTGGGGGCAGAGCATGTGCCCCTTGGCCAAGCATGGAATGGCCATTACAGGACCACTTCTTGCGGCATCACGAGTCATTAAAGCCAAGAGTGCTTGGGGAATCATCAGCACCAGCCAAATGACTTCCCCAGATGTGGCTCATTCTCAGGATGTGGGAGCCCCCATGGACACCCACCTCCGATTCCAGCTCCTCCAGACAAAACATTCCCAGCGTTGGAGTCTCCACCCAGCACCCCACTCGCAGGAGCTTTCTAGGCCATTTAGCAGGAGGCACTGTTTTGTTTTGAACAGATGTTGCCTTCCCCCTGCCCCCAAGGTCCCCAGCAGCTCTGCAGCCTTTGAGCTGGGAAGGCAAACGAGTTTTGCACACTTGTTTGAGATCAGTCAGGTGCATGCGCACAGGCACACACATTCTCACACACGAGCTTGACAGTGGGGTGGGCAGAGGTACCCCAGACTAGAGCAAAGCAAGCACCGGGAAAAGTTACAGCAATGCTCAACCTTTAGTGTTAAAAGGACTCCTCTTCCCCACAACCAGCCAGCAGTACAGGTGCTGGGACTTTGCATTGCCATGTCTCAACTGCAGTTAAGCAAATTCTCTGTCCTCTCTGGGAGATGGGGAGAGCTGAGATGGCTGCAGGAGTTGGGCCAAGGTAAGACCTTCTCCAGGCAGACCACAGCAGTAGGTGATCATGTGGGCTTGGTGGATCAGCACAGAGCTTCTGTGTCAGGACCGTCACTCAACTGCAATGAAGAACAGACAACTGCTCACAGCTTAGAGAATAGATGCATTTATTTATTCCCAAAACATCGCACCAGAGTGGGCCACCTGAGGCCTGCAAACTCACCAAGTGTCCAGTGAGCCCAGGATACTCTCCAAGACCACGGCATACCACTTCCAACCCAGCTACACAGGGAATGGTGCTTGCTGAGACTAGTTTTTTCTCTGCTCAATCTGGTCCAAATGACTATTGATCCCTTAACACGGAGGTGTAACAACAGCCCTCAGGCATTTTCACTGAGAGATCCCACTTTAAGCTCCTTGTCTCTTTTAAACTGTACTACTGCAAAACTACTGGTTTCATTTTGGTCAAAATGGGGGCAAGACATCTGTACAAGCACCCTTTGGCGATTCCCACGGGATAAATGTACCTGATGTGCATCCAGGCTGCCCCCTTGGGGTCAGTCCTTGAAGAAAATTGTCCAACTTCTACTGGGTGATGGACATGGCAAGCCTTGAGATGATTTACTACATACACTTAGAGGTCCTAAAGACAGGAGAGTGAAAGAATAGGGACCTTTTCAACAGACAAACCAACGTGCAGACCCGCATCCCAACTGAACATCTTTAGTTCATAAGACCAGCAGCCCTTTGTGCTAAATCCAGCTTAAAGACAGAGGAGTTTGTCACTCAATGCCCTCTAGATACATCTAGAATAGCTTTGTGATCCAAATTGCAGTGATGCATTTTGTCACTGAGCTGGCACAACCATGTGTAGTGCACTCACTTCTTGAAGGCATCTGCAGGGTCTTGTACAAGTTTGAGTCCCAGTCCCAAGCAGTGAATATAAAATTGCACAGACACACAAATGCTTGTGGTGCTCCACTTCCAAGCCTCTCTTTGCAGTCACAGCTCTGGTCCTGTGGCCACTCTTTGGCTAAGTGTGCAACCCCCTGGTACAGAACCTTTCATTAGCACACACAATTCCTTTGCTATTCCAAGCGAAAACAAACTGACTGAGATGTGTTGAGCAAGAAAATGTGCGGGGAAGTTGCATCAAAAGAGAAGACTGGGGTGATGTTTGGGGACATCAAGCTGGAGTGTGGTAAAGGACATCAAACTGGACTTCAGCTTGCACTGTGAATGGCAACAAAAAACATGCAGTGTGGTCCAAGCCTGCAAAGGGATCAGAGCTTGGACCAGCATTTTACTTTGGCTGGTTCTGACATGGCTGTGTTGGAGAAAAGACATTGTCCCCAAGTACCACAGTGCTGGAGAGAGGAACAGAGAACCTGAACTGCAGCAGCAAGAGATCCTGAGAGATGACTGAGGAGCTGCCTAGGGCTGGGGAAACTGGGCCTACATTCAGGGAAGGAGGTTCAAAGGGTCTGAGGTTGGGTGAGATATTGTGGACCTCTGCTCTCTGCATACCAGAGTAAACATTAAAGGAAGCACAGTGAGCCGAGGGCTAAGAGGACGGCAGAGCAGGCTCCGGACACAGGGCTGCCCTTCCCTGGATGTGCATTCTTCTTCACTGTACATCCTTTTCACATCCATCCTTCTTGCTGGATGTACATCATTTTCACTGTCCTCTGCCTGTGCGGACTGTTACAAGAGAGTGAGGCTTTTAGAGGGTCTTCAAGCCCCAACAAGTGCAGGTGGAGAAAGGTAGAAGGGATCTCACTCTGTGGTGTGCACAGCAACAAGAAAGACACCCCTGCTCAAAGCCCCTCTTTTCTGCTCTGGCTTCTGTGCCCCACTGTGCTCCTCGCTTTCTGTGCCACCAGCCTTGGCATGGCTGAACCTCAGAGAAATCTCAGTGGGGTCCCCATGTTCCACCTCTCCTGAAGGAGACTTCAGTTGTGCCGGCTTTCAGCATCTGACCCGGAGCTTTAAAAACCTGGGTGCCGCACAGAGGGCTCTCTTGTTCAGGGACCCGCATTCTGACTTTGATTAAGTGATGGACGTGAAAACACACAGACACACAAACATAGTGCAAGGCAATGTCCCCAGAGGAATGGGAAAAAAAGAGAGATAAAAACCAAACAGCCGTTTTCACCCCCCAAACCGTATAATTTTGTGTAAATTTTTACTTTAAACATCTCTTTTTTTCCTGAGCTGTGATATAGGCCCTGTCAAAACCAGGGCCAATTACTGCCATTAGGTTCCCATTATGTCACTGCTTCTCCCCCCATTATGAAGGTCTTCGGCACACAGAGCTATAATCTTCACTCACTCTCGCTCCATCACTCCCAGAAGGAACAAAATTGTTTAAAAAAAAATAAAGCCTTTATTTTGCCCCTGTCAACTCTGAAAAGGAAGGAAGGGAAAAAGAGAAAGAAACTGGTAAAGTTTTTAACTGTGAGATTGCCAAAAGGACTGAGAGAAAGCGTTCAGCACAGCCAAGGTGTATGAATTGGGGGGTTGGCAGGAGTACTCTGCAGGATCACCCACAAGTCACTCTCCTTAACCCTCACAGGGGAGATATTTTCTTTCCTTCACCTCTGCCAAAGCAGACCTGTGGTGAGCCTGACATTGCCCCTGGGAATGGAGAACACAGAGAATGACTGTTGGGAGCAGCACACAAGACGAAATTCATGTTCCACATCTCACTCCCCATGGCAGGGGCTACAGCCATTTGCTGCTAAAGCAGCCACCCTGTCTGCTTCCAAATACCAACCAGCCTCCTCACCCACAGTGCTGGCAGTGAGCCTGGAAGTGATCTAAGAACATCCTCAGAGGTACACAGACCTGACAGCTGCTGCCATCAAGGGAGAGCCTGCAGGATCATGCCCAGGAAGAGGAGAGCTGAGGTGACCATGCTCAGAGTTCTCAGGGATGAGAGTACACAAGAACATGCACACATCTGAAGAGGTGAGCTCAGCAAGGGTGTCAGACAGCTCACAAAGCATGATGAGGGACAGGCGCTGGAGAGGGCTGCTCACTTGTCAAAGTAAGAGCAGCCCTGTTCCTGGAGCTCAGGAGAATGTATCATCTCAAACACATTCACACTTGGCCATAACTGGACAAGACCACATGCCTGGACATCAGAAGAGGGCTACTAGGCATGTTCTCAAAACTCTGCTGGTGGTGTTGAGTCCAGCTCCTCCCTGCGATGCTGAGAGAGGGAGAGCAGTGTCTGCAGTGGGTGATTCCAGGGTGAGCAGTAAGAGGCTCTGCCCCATCACACCCATCATCATATCTCCAAACACCCTGTGTGTCCCTTGATGCTGTTCACTGCTTTTTCTTGATCCCACTATGCTGCATTTTGTGTGAGGTTCATGTGAAAACCAAGGAATGGATCTACTCTAGTTTGCTATGAGAGCTGGATATGGTCATCTTCAGTAAAATGAACTAGAGACACTGAAATGCAATACCCAATCCATCTCCCTCAGTGCCAGTTAATTCAGTGCTAGGGCTCCATTTTGGTCAAGGCTGGAGGTAGAAGCAGCATGGGAATCTGATGTGGTATCAAATAACCACAGAAACTCAGACCAAAGCATCCAGAGAGAAGCTGTACTCAAACCGCATGGAGCTCACAGCCCCACGATGTGAGGAAGGAGCACACGTTCTTTCCAACCGGCTGCGCTTCTTCTCTGGGCCCTTGCTCACATGCAGTTCCCCAGACACTGACAACAAATCTCCCAAACCTTTCTCTGTTCCCCATTGTATCCCTACTACTGTATCCAACAGCTTCCCTCCCAAACCAGTCCTTCCTCTCCTCTCATGGCTCCCGCACCCCTTTCTGGGGACCCCCTGCAGATGACAGCATCTGGCAACTCTGGAGCCACAGAGAAGGGGCACAATTTGCCCCTAAACAAAGAAACATCATCTCTGCTAAAGCGATTTCCACCCTCAGTGAGACCTCACAGAGCCATCCTCCCTTTGAATGCAAAGGTCTCGCCCATTCCTCCGCGGAGAGAGGGAGAGAAAGAAAAGGAAAAGCAAAAGAAAAGGCATGGGGGGGCCGGAGAGGGACACAGTGACAGACACTTTGGCTTTCCTGAGCTAAAGGCTGAGCCAGTGCAATGAAAGCGCTCAACAGCGGCCCACTGAGCTGTCACTTATGCGAGCCTGTGTGTGCGAGACACAGAAGAAGGGCTGCGCCCGCCAATTGCCCCGCTTTCCACCAGCCCCCTTTTGTTTTTGTTTAAATCAAATCAAGGGCTGCTTTAAGATGTGCAGCAAAGCAATTTGCTGAGTATTCTTTCCCCCTGTCATGCCAGCAGCAGCCCCTGGTAACTGGGAAGCTGCCCACATGGAGGGGGAGACCCTCCAGCTGCCTTGCCACAGAGGGCTCAGGGCGAAGGCAGGGCAAGTGGGTACCGGGACGCTGCTGCCAGCAGCCACATTCCCTGCTTGTCTGCCAGCCTAGGAAGTGACTAGCTCGAGTTGCAGTGGGGGACTCGGGAGGACCCACATGCCTCAGCAACCTCCCCTCCTGGCTGCAGAAGTCAGTGGATTGGGGGGGCATATTTTTTGCTTTGTCTGGCCCTACCCAGCTGCACGATGCAGGCCTGAGGCAGAGATGCACAGGCTGCAGAGCTATGGCTCTGCTGTCACCCACAGCCCCCTTGTCCCACCTCCCACAGAGTGGGACAGAGCAGCCTGGGTCCAGGAATCACCGGAATTTGTTCTGGTGGGAAGCAAAGGTCCTCCCTCCCTGTCCTTCAGCCAACAAAGCTGCGGATGGAATCCTGGAGTGTTCAATAGCCAAGGACAACAAGCGGGCCCAGGCTCTGCACCCCACCCCTGCCACCTCCATGCCCCCAGTGTGAGCAGTGGGAGGGGAAACAGGCATGGGGCCATCCTCATGGGTCTTTCCCTAAGAACACTGCTGGGGAAAAGTTGCTGCTGCTGTGCTACAAGCGCAGGAGAAGAGAAGTTGCTGAGGAGGAAGACTGAGGAGGAGGAAGGTGTAGAGCTGGGAGGGCTCAGGAAAGTTGCTGCATGCTTGAGGGGGGAGGCAAGAGATGAGCTGGAGGAGCGAGATGCTGAAGACTCTGCCTCTATGTGTGCAGAGCACATGGGTTACAAAAATTCAAGTTCCCAGGCCCAGAAGAGATGAAAATGAGGGAATGTGGGAGTGACAGGGCTGGATATCCTCCTCAACTCCACTGAAAACAGGGAGCAGCCTGGATTTCCAGCTCATGGACCAGACTCAGCCATGATGCTGGTTACCTGCTTACTCTGGCCAGTCCCTTGGTTTCCTTGTGCTTCATTTCTCCTTCAAAATAAAGTATTAATGAGGTTCAGCTCCCTAGTGAGGTACTGTGAGTCCTATAGATTTAAAGGGAGTTTGTAAGAACAAAATAGTATGAGGATTACCACAACTGCTACACCAGAGGACTGGAGGGCAAAACATTGGTAATGTTTCTCAAAGAGGCCAAAAGACGGCCATGGGGATTACAGATGAGCAAAGCTGCATTTCAGTGTCCAGCAGAAATGCTGGAAGCAGTTCCCAAATTAAGGACTGGGTTCAGATGGTCACAATTTAACACATCCCTCACAGGAAGCCTCCTCCAAAGGCAAATACTCTCAGCTCAATGACTGGCTGGCAACTTTTTTGGGCTTTCTCAATGCACATAAGACAGCCAGAGTCATCAACAGGAAAAAACCAGGATTCTCCCCAAAAAAAGCCACAGAAACCACAAGGTGGGTGACCCACACATGCACCAGTAGCAGGGATGCCAACTCTGCTGCAAACAGAAATGTTCACATGAACCATAGCCAGCATCCGAGGTCGGGAGTAACCTTTTCCCCAAAAAGAATGAAATTATCTTTTCTATAGAGGAGAAGTAGAAATGGCCACAAAGGGCATATGAAACAGGCAGCAGGAGTAGTTTTAATAAAGTAACACCTACTACACTTTTCCTCTGGTAAAGGAAGACGGGAAATAAATTTAAAAATATGAATGGCAAAAATCCCTTAAAACTGATAAAAAGGCAATAGCTATAGACAACGCACAGTTAACCCCTGCAACTCCCTGCCGCAAGGCTGAGGCTACAGTCAAAGAGAGGAAAAAACCCATTTAAACAGGATAATGGAAACATCCTGGGTTATAGCAATGAGAGTAAACAAAAACTGTCAGTGTCATCTTTTAACGGAGTACACACGCTTTCAACCAAGTAAGAAAAAGTTCCCCTGTGGTCCATTTATTCCAAAATTATATGCCCTGCTGAACCATTCTCTACTGCAGACAGCGTGTCCTGCACCACACAGGATGCTGGGTTTCATGGACACTGTCCTGATTTCAGGTGTGTGTTTTCACATGTGCCCTGCCCACTCTGATATCCTCTCCATATCAACGGCTTTCAAGGGGTTAAAATAAAACTTTTCCCCAAGAATAAGAAGAAGAAGAAAAAAGAGCCAGAGAGACAAAGTTAATTGAAACTGCTGTTTAATTTTTCAGCTCCACTGGATTACACTGTGGCACAGATGGTTCATCAAGACAGTCTCTGTCTGTATCACTGTCCGTCCCAGCCTCTCCCCCCATCATGCAGAAGGGAGGGGGAGGAAAAAAACACAGCAGGCAGTGGCTCAAAAAAAAAAAAAAAAAGGCAACTTAACACAAAAGAGCATTCTGTGCAGCTCTTTTCAAGGCGCTGGGACAATGCTCCCAACTTGATCCTTTCATAAAGAAAACGTTTCGGGGTCAGAAAACAGGACACATTAAGCCCAGAGAAGCACATTGGCCATTTTACCGCTGACTTTAGTGGCTATCTAGAAGGCTGCACCAGAGTTGGGTTATTTTAGTTGTTTTTAAAGGCGGCAGCCCTGTAGGAACATTCACATTTGGGGTTTGGGGTGGCCTCAGCTCCCACCCGCCTGCAGAACCCTGTGCTCCAGCACAGCTCACCCATCCCTCTCTGCTGAGAAAAGTCTAACGGAGATGAAAGGCACCCTCTTTAACTGGATTACCCTTACAAGCAACCAAACCAAAGAGACTAAGAAACAGCTAATTAAAGCTGTTCAGATACAAAGAGCAAATCCTTCCTCCTGCTCTTCCTTCTCTCACTCAGCCCAATTCATTCATATTTCCCCTTATGCCGTATTAATTCCTCTATTGCTGCTCTAGGGGACAGGGGGTGGGGGAAGGAAGGCAGGTGGGGAGTGTGAGAAAGGGGACCAAACCTATCCATGGGTCAGATTTTTAGCATTGATTTGGCTTTTGCCACAGCTACAACCCATTGATTCTTAAGCTTAAATTGATGACTAGCACTTTCTGATTGAAATAATTCCTGGAACCTTGCAAAGGAAAAAAAACAACAGCTTTTTTTTTTTTTTGTGCAATAATTCGCTCTGCTAATCATATTTTCCAGAGGACCAGCAAAGGTAAAAGTCCTTCAATTTAAATTTTGGGTAAGCATCGTATCTCTAGCTAAGGCAGGAAGAGAGAGCAAAGCAAAAAGTTGAATTTTTGCCCACATGAACTTCTCAGCAGGTAGCTGTTGCCCTTGGGGTAACAGCCAAATCTTAACTCCAGAACAAAATTCATACTGAAGCTTTTTTGGAGATGACATCTGCCTGGGGGATATTTTTTGGTTTAAATTCTCCATACCAGGTATAAAAGGCATAAAGGTCCAATCACAAATGAGAGAGATTCTGAACTTCTCAGAAAACTGCTGGCTGGGCATTCAGGAGAAGGCTGTGGACTCCTTTACAATTGAACCAAATTTCTCTGTTTCCTCCTAGTAAAGCAAGTATTTCACTGTCCCCAACACTGCTGGGAAGGCATGGAAAATGGACTGTTTAACTGCTCTGTACCAGGCCAGCTCCCATCACCCCGTCCCATCCTGCCAGCACATACTGCATAAACAGGAAACTGCTGACTTTCCAATCAGAGGAGGTTTCTCCATCATGAAGGAGAGTCAGGCACTCCAGAGGAGTCCACAAGGCCACGTCAATAAGCAATGATTTTTCTACAACCAGAGATTAGATGAGAAACTGCATTCTTCGCTTCCGCCTGCCTCTGACAGATCTCTGTCCCTCTGGTACAGCACTTTCTGGACAGTTATTAAACAGACTCAGAATAAGGCAAATTTGGGCCAGTGATACCATTTCACAGCCAGGATAACTGAGGTCAAAGAAAACTGAGCAGCTTTGTCAGGTCACAGGAGCAGTCCAGAACTGACTTGCAGTGCCACCAGGAACCAGGCTGGCACTTGGCTTCCCCCTCCACCAAAAGATAAATCTTAGGGGAAAGCAATTCTGATGGTTTCAGGCCAGGGAGAAGCATACAGGTGGGAAAAGAGCTGCATCATCCTCGGGATGGCCGATGCACCAACCACGGGTGCCCTGCTCCAGAATGCTCCCATTGTCAGCAGTGCAACCACAGCTGCCTTTTGTGGTTAAGCAGAGGGAAAGTGGAGCTTCACCTTAGAAAAATCACAAATGAAACCAGGACATCATCTGCAATTACTTCTAACAGGGTAATTATCCTGTACAGCAGGATGACACAAACACATTCCAGGCCTCAGTACCTTAGGAGCTGTGTTTTAAAAGCCCACCCACCTCCATGACCTGTTCCCTCCTGTCTCCTCCTTGGCACACTTGGTGCGTGGGCAGCTGCCGTGCAGGTGTGGGCACCCAGGAGCATCCTTAGCTGCTGTGTCCTTAGCACTATGGAATAGCCATCACTACTCTTGGGTTGGGACATGTGCTTCAGGCTGAAGGACATCCTGGCTTTGTATAAGAAGGTACTTTCCACTGTTATATTTTTTTCTTTGCTTTTGAAGAGGACCTACCAGCTTCCCACCTCCCATCTCACCTGCCATAAACAGGGTGCCAAGAGGTGGAAGAGTCAGAGCAGCAGAGAGGGAGAGGAGGCTGGAGGGGGAGGGGGAGCAGGGATGACTGGAGGGAGGTCGAGAGAGGAATGAAGAAAGAGGAAAGAAAAGAAAAACCCAGCAGTGCACCATGTTGCATTGTTCACGCTCAGACCTTCAATTTGCTCTCTGCATTCTCCTGCAGCGGGGAGAATGTTACGCTGGCTTAAGAGACAAATCGGACACAAAATAAAGACCAAGCACTCAGCAGTAAAGCAATTATCGCAACATTTTATGCCGGGCCTGTTCCTTTTGAAGGCAGCCTGGTGCTGCCCGCATGTACCTTAACCCGTTCCTAATAACCATAAAGTCACCATTATTTACGGTACAAGACATTAAATAAATAATGAAAAAGCTGCCGGCGACGGAGCGAGGCAAGTGGGGGTTGCAGGGAATCTCCCGAGACCAGAGCTGGCACTGGCTTAACCTGCACTGCAGAAGGCAGAGGAAAACAACTTCCTTGGACCTGGGGAAGGGAGGATACATTTTAATTTTGGGGTGGCACCTTAGGCCCTGGGATCAGAGTAAAAATTAGATTGTGGGGATTTTTTCAAAGAAGAGAGAAGCAAAATGGAGTTGCATGGACTCATGGGCAAGCCACAAACCAAAAAGGTTCCTACAAGAAGAAGGAGGGGTGGCAGGGCCAGATTCTGACTTTTACCTTGCCAGCATAAATCCTGCTCTAATGCTGCTGGAACCAGGAGCTCCTGAACACTCGCAGGATGTAGCTGCGTCCTCTATGTAGCTGTGTCCTCTATGAGTGGACATCCAGTCCCATCTTGCTTAAATTGAAAGGTAAATAGATAAAAATAAAATAAGGACATATCCATACATCATGGCAGGACTTTGCACAGCTGTGGATCAGGTTAATGAACAAAGGACATTTACCCTACTTGAGCTCCACCTGTCACTGCATCCACACAGCCCCACCAGGAGACAACATCTGCCCAAGCTCTGCTGACTAGTTTCAGAAACAAACATCTCAACACCTCTGTTTTCAAGGTCTAGCTGCTTTCCCCCAAACCTCTTCCTCTTTTGAACCTCTCCCTCTCTTGACAAACTTCTGCCTCTGAGCAATGCTGGGTCACACTCTGGGCGCTGTGCCACCCTGGTCAACCCCAGCAGCCCAGGCAGGTACAGGTACCTCCTTCACCCTCACTCATGCCAGCCTTGTACTAGGTACCAAGTACCAGGGTACTTGCTCCAAAGTACACCAGCTCCTACCTCCAACTCTGTGGTCCTACAGGGGGTGACAGATGCACAGATGGAACACTGCACGCTATCTTCCACAGAACCTCGGGTCACTGCCAGAGCTCCTCATGATGAGGGGTATAAAGCACCTGCAGCTGCTGGCAATGTCTGCCCAACGTAGGAGTTGACAGCAGATATGCCCTTGTGTTATGGTGATGTTCCTGAAAGGGATGGTTAGTCTTCATTGTCCACCAACACTTTCTTCTAACTCATTTCTAAAACAGACCCTTACGGCTCGATGAGGAGATGGTGAACAGGGATACCTCCATAGCAGCCATCCACTGAAGTTGCTGGGCTTACATTAGAGACAGAAAGCAGGAACAATTCGGCAATGTCCTTCTGTGCCAAGCATCACAGTGATTCTACGAAGCTGCTTTATAACTCTCAAGGCAATCAATGTGAATTTTCGTAGTGTTTTAAAGACAAAGAAAAGTCCACACCAGGCAGAAAGGACATACAACAAGACTACTCTGAGAAATACGATTTATATTTTGCATTTCTACCTAGTAAGTACTGTTCAGGGGCAAAGCTAATGGATTTTTGAAAATGCACAAACACAATGTAGAGCAATGGAGGACACCTGAGCCTCACAGAGCCACTGCAATGTTGATGGTGAGCTCTCCCAGGCACTTCTCTGCTGGGGTTTCATTTGGATGCCCATATTTGGTAATAAACTAAACTTTTAAAGAAAGATTCAGGATTAAATGAGACATTTCAAACCATTCTTTGTATTGTGGAAATTCCTCCCAAATTATATTGAAATAAGGCTTGGGAAAAGGTGTTGCCCCTGGGGAAGGACAGAAGTTCTGGATCTTCTGCCTTTTGAGGAACTGGGTTCCTCAATGGGTTCTTCGTATTTGTAGAATAGGAGACCTCCTTTTATAAGAGCTAAGACCTGCTCCTGGCAACCTCTCTTCACCTTGCTCTGCTGATTCTGACAGATGCACAAGAGGAAGAAATTATTTCATTGCCAAGGGCATGCTGGTCTGGCAGCACACACACTTCTGGGACATAAAATATTTCTGATCAAAATCCAAAGGTTGTTGAGTTTATTTTCTTTAAATCAGAAATGTCTCACTCTTTCTATGACCTGAGTATTGGGATCCATGCCCTAGGATTAAGGATTTTCCTCAAAAATGGAAAATCATCATGTGAAACCATACTCCTCATTCCACGAGAGCATCCACATTTTTTACTCCAAGTTTGTCCACGAAGAACTGCAGCAACTAGAAGAAGAGGGCAGTGTTTGGTTTTTAATATCAGAGGTGTCCCTTAGGAGAGCTGAGATCTGCTCTTCGAAGTGTGTTTTTCTTGAGTTTACCCAAAACAAAGGAAAACAAGCTCTTCCACAGCTGAATGGGAGAGTCAAATGCACCACATACAAAAGAGGAAGGGCCATCTGCACTATCTGATTCAGCCAGGGAAGCTGGTACAGGTGCCCCTCCACCACTGGGCAGATGGGGGGCAAAAGCAGCATCAGCACGTGAGAGGAACACATTACTGGAGAAGATGACAGGCTGGCACGAGTGATGCTCCTCTCCCCCAGGGCGGACCATGAAGAGAGGGTAATCCCCCTGCGCCTGCCCTGTGGAGGGGGTGAGCGGGGTGCAGAGGCAGATGAACCAGCTCATGGAGATTGCAGTATGCTGCTCTCACCCCATCACAGTGCTGTGAGATCGGAAATTGCACGGTGCCCAGCTGAGGGGAGCCTCAGCATCCAGCTGAACAAGACTTTCCAAAGCCTGTGCTGTGGTGACAGCTGTGGCACTGCACAGGAAAGAGGACCTGAGCCATCGTATCTTGGGAGGCACCAGGCACCCCTTGCCCCGCTTTCACCCCACGGTTATAAAGCAGAGCGCAGGGCAGGCAGGCACGGGGGCAGAGGCAGCTGCTCCCTGTAAGATCTGCTCCATTATACCTCTCAGAAACGGGGAGAAGGGGTGGGAAGGGAAGGAGGGAGGAGGCGGATTTCTAGGCATCGGTGGGTCCATTCTTCACCAGCTTACGCAAGTCAAAGCTACCACCGATGTGGGGGGGACGAGCCGGGCGGGAGGTGGCCAGTGCTCCGCGAGGACAAGCCATTCAGGCGGGCTTGTGGGTCACACCCAGCTCTTCGGGTGGACATGCCTGTCTCGGAGCTACTGAGAAAGCCACCACAGCAGCGTCTCACAGTCCCTGTGGAACACCCTCTCCCTGTGCCTGCCAAATCCTCAGGCTCTGGGATGACACTTTTTTTTGGATGCCTAGTCCCAAAGCCAAACTGATGTCATTAAAGAGGCTGTCCCCTCCCTCCCCCTCGCCTCCCCAGTGCCCGGCCACCAGGCTCAGCTGAAATGTAAACCTCCCCTCCTCTCCCCGCAACAAAAGCGAAAGGCTTTCAAAGCCCAACCTGATTGAAATTCAAAAACTTTTTCAGCCCCTCTCCCTCCTCCCCACCTTGAAAAGAGAGTGTATAAAACTGGGAGACAAAAGCCTCCCCCAGCCCACCCTCGGCATTGTCTGGCCGGGGCGGATTCGGGCCAGCGACAAGGGGCACCCAGCTCGGCGGGGGCCCCGCTCCCGTTGCCCGCGTCCCGCTCGTCCTCGGCCGGGGGGGTCCCGAGCGTCACAACACACCCGCACGCACCCAAAATAACCCGCTCCCCGCCTTTGTGCGGCACACAAAGAAGAGCCCGGCGCTGATGGAGCCGGGCGGGTGATTTACTCACCTGCCTCTCCGGCCCCCCGTGGGTTTCTATGGGGCGAGGGGGAGGGGAGGGCTGGCCTTTGGTTTTACACACACACACACACGGCTTTTGTTGCTGTCCCCCCCTTCTCTTGGGCCGGCATCTTCTGGGTGATCCTTAACGTCGCAGCCCGCTGGTGTCCCTCCCCTCCATACCAGCGCTGGGTGTCCCATTCAGTGCTCATGGTCCAGGCATTGAGTTCTGCAGCTCCCTTACCTTTGGGGCAGACATTTCAGGGTGATGTTTGAGGTGAGCTCCCCTCTACACATCTACAACAGCTAAACAGCTGCTGTTTCCCTCTCAAACACCTTCCCTAGTTCCATATTCCCATTGCAAAGAAGATACATCTTCTCTGTAAGCCCTGCTCGTGCATGGTTATGTAGGAAGCAAACTCCACTAGCTCATCCATCCCTTGCAGCCATGCCAGCATCTCTCAAAAGCACCACCACTCCTATGGCCTGTTGGGCTGACCCAACTGGGGAGTTCCCATCCATTTTCCCCATGTTGAGAGTGGGACAACTGAGATAGACAGGCTTTAGTGCTCCACAGGGGTGCTCAGGTTTATCTGATGCAGCTGGGTACCTGCACACAGTAGAAGAGCAAAACTGCACTGACTAAGCCATGGGTTTCAGACATTACCCACCTCCCACAGTGGTGCTTCCACCAACACCACTTCACAGGATCAGAGAGTCTTGGCATTTCTACTGTCAAGGCTCTTCGAAGTTCTCTCAGAGGCGGTAGGCTCCAGTGATAAAAGTTGTCCCTTTCCATTATGGAATTAAAAAAAGAAACCTAGTTAACTGTGGGTACAAAGATTTCTTCCCTGTTCAACAGTAGTCTTTGACAGGGCATCTACTGGGGTGGAGAGACAGTACAGCCTAACACACACTGATAGCAGCCCATCGATTTGGTCTTTACTCCTACATGCTCCTCAGCACTTCTGCTGCTGCTCCATTAAAGACGCCTCAAGCCTTTCCATTTTTCCTTCAATACTGCTCATGCTACCTGTCTTCCCTCCCTAGACTGTAAGACCTTTGGAAGCAGCTCTCCTCCCTGCTTCCTGCTCTCCTGCACAGGAGCTCTAAGCCATAGCAGCCTGTCCTATGGGTACCATCATCACGACCTGGCTGCACACAGTCCCAAGCTGTCATCCCTAAGTGACACTAAGTGGTCCTGTGCTCAAAGGTGACATATTCCCACATGATGTGACCGTAAAATGCAAGCTGCATCCCTCGGCAGACATATCCTAGTTCAGATGCTGCTACTGAGTGATAAAATCCATTTTAAAAAATCTTGAGAATGGCTGATGTGATGCATCAACAGGGAAGAAAGAGTGCAGACATCAGGTTCTTTACTACTACTACTCACAGCACCAGCCTGGACAGCTGATGCTTTTCTCTGGATCTCATTTTCCCCCTCAGTAAAAGGGAGGCAGTGATTCCAGCTCGCTCCTTTAAGCTGCTCTAAGATCTTACAAGAGAGAATAAATAGGTGCACAAACTGCCAAGTAATAGCTCCGACTCCAGATCTGGATGACAGACCTGGCTCCTGACTCAGCTGCCTGTCTGCACAGCTCTGTGGCTATCCAAGACAGACTACTAAATTATGCAAAACCTTTGAGTGAGCCTGGCTTAATTAAGTTTTAATTTTAGTAAATTACCACTGTGGGAGTGGTCGAATCTGTGAACCATTACTCCTGCTTGTTCGGGATTTTATTTGGAAATAAGACACTTCATTACATCTCTGTAAACAAGATCTACTCAGAAAGGAGAACTGGTGCAGAGGATCAATACACAAGTGGGAAAGAGGAGGTGAGGGGACAAGCAAGCCAGTCTGGGAAAGTGTGGGTAACACAGGGATTTGGAAAAAACGGTCCAAGAGCTGCCTATGCTGCATTTGACTTCTCCCCATCACTCCAACATCAGCCTTCAGTCTCATCCTGAAACTTGCAGCACTACGTGGCAATGCTGTAGACTCTTGTACAGGGACCTGGGATGGTTTGCCTCGAGAGGCCTTCTCAGCATTGTACCCCTCGTCCTTGGATCAAGGAGATGTGAACAGGCTCCTCACAAGTGCACAGCACTGCTCTCCCTACAGCTAAAATGGGCACAGTACCAGTACTGCCATGACTGCCACGAGCTGACACTGCCCCTAACCCAGAAATCACTGTTTCTATTACAGTACTACCACCAGACAGAGGCAAGACCTGGAAGTTCTTGTGCCTCCTTTGGCTGGCAGGGGAGAAGCCGTGAGAAGCAATGGGACATCAACACAGCTTACACCGTGGAATCTGCTCTTCTTTGCCCAGGACACCAGCTCTACCATTGCAAGTCCCTAACTGGTTTAATAGCATGATGATCATCCTGCAATGCCTTCTGCTATCACTGTCACTCCTGAGCCTGCTGCTAACACCCGCCATGTGCCACATGGCAGTATAGGACTGGGGTACAGCACAGAGGCCAACAAGCCAGGCAAGCAATGATTTACCCTTCCAAAAACCTGGTGTTTTGAATGCAAACCAGATATGCATTTTTACAGACAGGACTTATTTCCAAGGGAACAAACCTAAAAAGGGACTAACTTGCTGTGTCTGGTACTTCAATTAAGTTATTTCTATGATATTGCATCTAATTTTTAAATCGAACGCAGTTCAATATCTTGTTAGCCAAATGTTATGGTGTTTATGACTTAAATATCCATCCAGAGAAATTATGATACTTTTACAAATCTCCCTCAATAGCTTAAGTTAAAAATAAACCAGCCAATCTATCAATCAGCCTTATTCATTCATCTCAGCTATTGTGGGAAGAAAAGAACAACATTCGCAAGAGAGAAGCAAATGGTCTCAGAAGAGGCAGCTGAACGTATTGATCAGAGTTAAAAAAAAAAAAAAGTTAGAAAAACCCAGACACACGTCATTTGGTTTAATGCAACCCATACAAACAGCTCCAAAAGGCCACAGCTGCACGCCTTGAGCTCTGCTCAAGTTGGTGGGTGCCTCTCTCCCAAATGACAGCCCTCCAGAGCGGGCAAGACCTCTCACTGCTCCTACTGCTTTAAAACTACTCTATCTTCCCCAGAATAATAATAAAAAAAATTTAAGACAAAAGTCAACATTGTATCCTTAGGACACCAAAATAATAAATAAATAAGCAGGAATGCTTGCAACCCACCAAGTCTGACAGCTTAAAGTGTGCACAAAGAAAAAAGCACTGGTGAGAGAATGAAAGCCATCCTTTGAACTCCGGAGCCCCAGTACTCTCAGAGGCGACGGATTTATGCTTCTGCTCCGGCATGCCAGTTCAGAGAGACCCTTTCTATCCATCTCATCCCGATGGGCTCTCAGAGTCACTTGTGGCTTTCTCCCCCACTTTTGGCTTCTATTGTTTAAACTTTCACTGTTTTCCTGCAGAGGAAAAGGGAGAGAGAACCACCTTACATTTCTTGGGTTATTTAAAAAGAAATGGAAAGAAAAAGAAAAAAAAAATTCTCTTCTGAAAGGAAAGTTTTAATGTTATTTTGATTCTTTATTTTTTTTAATAACCTGCCTGGGAAGGCCTCGGCCCCTGGGCTGGAGAGGGAGCTTGCCGTCCCTCTCAGCCTGTTGCATTCAGGCAAGGTGAAGAGGCACAACTCGTGTTAGGCCGATGGGAACAAATCTCCCCTTTTGTTCCCTGCCAAAGGCTTCGCTAATTGCCGTTGGCCCGACCCTGTCTTATCGGCGATCGCTCCCAGAAGGGGAGGGCACAGGCAGGTTCAAAGAAAGGAAGAAAGAAGAAAAGAAAGAAGAGAAAGCAAGAGAAAACATTCCTTTTCTTTCCTCCAGCAGCCAGTTCGAGGCAGAAAACCAGAGGGAAAGAAAGAAGAGGGAGCATGAAAGAGAACAAAAAATAAATAAATGACCCAAGCCTGCTCGGAAGACCCTCTTTCTCTCCTATCAGCTTTTACAGGGGGCAATACATTTTATTCATTGCCAGGTCTGACTTATCGCAGCCTTGTTTTTAATGAGGTATAATAAGGGGAACATTTTGTAACAACACGGTTCCTCTATTTTATCCGACAAACAGCTGTGTCATGGCCGTCGCTGGGAGAATGAATCATATCTCCCTGCCTGCATATGCTAACTCCCATGTAATTACCCTCGCATCTTAAATAAAGCAGGCCCTAAACCTGTCGCTCAGATTACAAGCAAACGGTGCAGACCTCGTAACTGGGGCCTCTATCATTACAATTAATTTATCACAGGAGCGGCTGAGATTAGAGACTAGAATTAAAACTCGAGCAAGGAGGGTGCCCAGGGCTGACAGGGAGAGGGAGAGGAGCTTTATTGCAGAGGCAAGGCAGGCTAATTCCTTAACTGGAGCAATCCTGGATATTTTTTTCCTCCTTTAAGTTATTCACTCAGTTATTTTCCTGAGGCTACGGCAGGACATTTTTCTCCCTGAAATGTCAGGAAGCAGAAAGCAAAGAGAACTTTGCCCTGTAGAAAGCCCACTCGATAAACACAAATGTATAAAGGCTCTGTTCTGGGTGAAATGTACGTGTGTCCAGATACGTCCGTGCCTGTGATTTCTCGGAAGACATATACACTCTGTTTGTATACAGATATATATGCCAATGTATATATACCTAACATGCACAGAGACCCAGGTGTGCAAGAGCATTTCTTCTTCACTGCTATACAGAACTGTTTGAAACATAAAGCTTTGCCTTCTCAAGACTTCTCTGCTTTAAATACAACTCGTCCAGTAGAACAGCCCATTCCTCTTTGAAGCTGCCCCCAGCACCAATGCTGCACTGGTTTGCTATGGCACGAACACATCTCCTGCTGCTGGGCTACCATGCTCACAGGTATGGGCTTATACCCTCATGCCAGGCTCCTAGCAATGCTCCTTCTGCTTCCTTAGAAGGAGGCCAGGGCAGCCAAAATGCTGAAGAGAATTCAGATCCAGACCTTGCCTATAGAGAGCAGCAATACAAGTGCTTTGTTTGGAGGGCACATGTTCTACCGAGACCATTATACAAGCACCCCTTGGGTACCACTGCTCTCCTCTGAACTCCCTACACTTGCACAGGTAGGTTTCCCTCTCCAGGATGCTCCTTTCAGTCACTTTCAATCACTTTGGGTGCTGTGGCACCCAGCACAGCTACCCAAAAAGATGATTTACAGAGCTGCAGGGCTCCTCCAGCCAAGAGCTTCCCATACCTGCAGCCTTCCTTGGAGCCCATCAGCCCATGCTGTCCCTGCTCAGCGCCTCCCTTCCCAGCAGGACAGCCTGACCTAGGGCCAAAACCTGAGCATTTAGTCATATTTACTAATATAAAGGGAAGGGAAGGGAAGGGAAGGGAAGGGAAGGGAAGGGAAGGGAA
>NW_024581108.1:16433319-16468428 GCF_017639235.1 Corvus kubaryi | reverse complement strand
AAGGGAAGGGAAGGGAAGGGAAGGGAAGGGAAGGGAAGGGAAGGGAAGGGAAGGGAAGGGAAGGGAAGGGAAGGGGAAAAGCCTTTAAAATCAATCCCTTTAATGTCTTTTTGCATTAGAACAGCAATTTTTGTGTGGTGTGAAGACACCTTGCTGCCCTCCTGGCTGCATCTGACCTTTGGTATGAAAACCATTCGTCCTTAGCCATGGTCTACCTCTGGTTACTTAAAATATCTAGCAAAATTAGGAGAACAAAGCTGATGAGCAATTTTACATCCACGCCAGCCATGTGCACTTCTGCACAAGGCAGCTCTTAGTGTCCTGCTTTTTTCCCAGCACTGCTCCCCCCAGAAGATCCTCAACTCTGGAACATTAATTCTACCTGCAGAAGGGCATTTGCAAGAAAAGAGGACCATTTCATCACAAGACATCAACTCTGCAGCTGGATATACAGAGGAACAGACTCTAAAGACAGCAAAGGCCTCCTCATATCAGAGGGAGTAAGATGGTTCTCAATCAGCTGCATCCAAAATAGACCTAACTGTAGGACTGGGTTCTAACTCAGTAAAATAATAAAGAAAGATACTTTGATTGAAATCATATGTATTTTTAAAAAAATAATCTCTCTTTTTTTTAGAAACTTCTGTGATGGTTGCACTGGGAAGAATCATGAAAATCTATTTTATTTTCTACTACCCAGAATTTGGGCTCTTTTATCAGTTCGCATATTGAAAACAGCTTTCCTGTCCTCACTTTTGCTTCCAGTTGCTCTGCAGTGCCTTATCTTTCAATATTTTGTGCATACTGCAAGGCCTGAGCTCCAAGATGAACAGATGAAAGGAAAGGAGGAAGGTTGGCTTTTAAAGAATTGGCATACATTTTTATTTCAAGTAACTGTTTGGTTTGGTTTTTTATTTCTTTTAGAGGTTTTGTAAACATTATTTCTTGCCAAAAACTGAACCTGAGACCAAATGACATAGACACATTACAGAAAAAGCTAAACCACTTAAATCAAAGAGTGTTGGTCTGTCAGCAACGCACTCCAGCCAGCAGGAAGGTTATAGTTTTATGGGCACCAGAGATGTCACTTGTGGGTAGATGAAGTGACCTGTGGTCCTTCCAGCCCAGTGTGGTGTCTTCAGCAAAGGCCAGACCAGATGCTTCTGTGAAAGATCAAACGAAGTAAGACAAAAGGAAGACACCACTGTAAACAGTTACAGGGCAGCCTCAATTCAAGGGAAGTTTCCTCCCCAAAAGCTGGCCACTGGCATATGCTCTGTGGTAATGGCAGAAGGCATTTAACAGCATCTTACAGGATTAAGCCCTAAAACTCCACTCTCCAGTATCAGTGGGACTGGAAAGCTGGGATATTTTCTATTATTATTTTTTAAAAGCAAAGCTTTTTGCTTCTCTCTTCTACCTACTGGTGTTTGTTTAATGATGTGTTTGCTAAGCAGGTACTGGAAATACAGAGCTTTGGGCCTGAAACCTGCTGCTTCTTACCAAGTGAGTCAGCACTACCAATTTAATGCAAGTATCAAACTGGTATCTAAAAAATATCTCAAAACACATCCTGCCCATCCTGGCAGTATTTTCTTCTTTCCTGAACCTCCACTGTGGGATGGAGCCTGATGGCACAGGCAGGTGGATGCATGGCACTGCATGCTCCCTTTCCCGCAGTGCCGGCTCGGCTGCTCTGGGCAGGACCGGGGGACGCAGCCCTGGAGGCAGCAGCGGACACGCCACTTTATTTTCTGCTCACAATTGGCAGCTTCCTCCACCCACCCAAACAGACCCCGAAATGTTTTTTAAAATGCAGTCAGCAGCTGGAAACTAAGGCAACTTCTGTCTCCTATTGAAAGTCTCTCAGCAAAGCTGCAAGCCTTCCCTGGACCACCCTGGGTCATGTAAATTCAGCAGATTATCCATCCCTAACTCTCCTCATCTATCACCCGCCTCTGTTATCGATCTGCTCCTCTGAGTAAGTGGGGCCTGGGCTGTCCATTGCTGAGTCCTGCAAATCTGGCCAGACGCACGTGTGACTGCCTGGGAGAGCGAGGAGGACAGGTTCAATAATGCCGAGTTACTGCCACCGCACAGCCTGAGCCGAGCTGATCTATGGGCTCGGCAAAGGCACGGTTCAAAAGCAGGAGAAGACTGGGCCATAATGCCACAGGACTCAATTTAATCCCATGACACTCAGCTTTAAAGGCAATACTGCCAGCCAGCAGCTGCCAACCAAGGCTGGCAAGTCACTTCCACCTCCCAGTGAAACAGATTAAATGCCTCCTTTCCAACCATAAGATACCAACAGCACCTCCGCTAATCGTCTGCTCCGCCATTTTGCAGACGAAGGCTGGGAAATGCCTATCTCCATGTCCCCTATTTGAGCTCTTTGCCAGAATCTCATAAAATCCTATGACTTGGGACTGTAAAACTCTCCCATTTCAAACCCAGCTGACTTACAGCTGAGCTTAATTCCCGTCTCAGTTTCACCCAGTGGTCCAGCTGCAAAGTTCAGCAGCACACAAGGTCAAAGCTCTAAATATTACATACACCACCTGCACCAAAGACCTTAATTTTCGTGAAGAATAAGTCCCTGTGCTTTAATTTATAAATAAAATGAAAGATGAACCAAGTGTAGTCACACTAGTGGTGTGTTCCTTCCCCTGTAAACATCTTGCTATTACTGCACGACAAGGGCTGCTGGAGTGAACTTCCCCCAGTGGGGTGCTAAATCTGGGAGCTGCAGATAACCATTGAAATGGGAATACCTCCAAAACTTTCACTGCTGATTTTTCAGCCAATGTGTGTATCTATGATGCTTATTCATAATCTCAAACTACTTTCCACATGTCCCAAAGAGGTGACAAAAACCTTACGTGTCTATCCAGCTGCCAAAACCTCCCACTTCCCCCCGCTTCTACAATGCAGCTGAGTATTGTTAATATGAAAATCTTTGCCCTATTGATCACTAAAAATATGAGGGCGACAAAAATGCATTGAATTTAACATAAAAATAAACAACTCATGGCTGCTGTATTGACTGTATTATTCATATTATGATTTAATTCATTCGCCTTTCACGCAGCAGCTGCAATTTCCACCATCTGTGTCAGACCACTTCCGAAGTCCAGACCTGAGAGCCCTCACTTGCTGAAAGCAATTGGGTCTCCACTCCAGTGCTACCAGAGCAAAGGCATTATAGGTGGAGTACATGACCCTGCATGTTGCAAAAGCTCAAAGCAACATGTGTTGGTGCCTCCTTTTGAATGCTAACCAGTGTTATGGGACATGACTAAGGCTACCTAACTTTCGAAGTCTGAAAGGAGGAAGCTTCCAATGTCCTTTGGAAGAATATTCCAGAGAAGTTGTGGATGCCCCATCCCTGGAAGTGTTCAAGGCCAGGTTGGACAGGGCATTAAGTAACCTGGTCTAGTGGAAGGTGCTCCTACTCATGCAGGGTTGGAACTAGATGATCTTTAAGATGCCTTCCAACCCAAACCTTTCTATGATTCTATGATTCAACAGCCTCATAGCCCTCGAGCTGGCTAACCCAAACCTAACCTTATACTGACAGTTCAGCTGGGGACATACAACATGCTCAAGATACTCATATCCCAGCTTGGATTTCCCCAGGCTCCACACCACAACTATGCAGCACACATCTGATGATGCAGACCATCTTCCTTCCTGCTAGTTCAAAAACTCTGCACTCATTAGGGGTCCCAAAATTCACATGGATGGGGTGAACACAGAAAACTCTGCACCATCTCCAGTCCTTCTCAAGGCACTGGAATAGCAGGGCCTTGGGGAAGAAAGGCCTGACTTTAAATGGAAAGATGGGGTTGGGACCCCACCTCATGTCACACTAAGCACCACTAAAACCAAAACAAACCAGGCAGCCCCATAAGTCGTAAGAATTAAAGGCACGATTCCGCCTTTCTAACAATGCTTTTACAGAAACCATTCCACTGTAAAACTTTATGATTTGAATCTTTATAGCTGCCAGCAGAGCACATGTTCACTGCCTTAAATTATAACTTAATCTCAACAGAACTTGTGCTTTCCAGCACTCTGTGGGTAGAGTGAAAGATGAGAGGCAGAACTTCATGCCTGCTGCCCACCTGCCTCCTTGGACCATGACCTCCAGAGGTACCCTGTGCTGGGATACCAACCAACTCCCATCTGGAGATACTCTACAGCACAGGTACTTAAGCAGCACCTTGCAGTACAGGGATAGAGGTGCCCACGGGATATTGTTATGGTGTTGTTTATCACCACGATTGCTAAAGCACTAAAATGGAGGAATGTGGATATCAATAAACACAGTAAAGGGGCCAGAGGAAATATGACAGCAGCATCCCAGACATGCTTTGTGGGGCCAATGCATCCTTCTTGGCAGAATCACACACACCACCCCTAGTGGAAAGCACCTGGGGCAGTGAAGAACCCTCCACTTATTCAAAGGGTAGAAAAGGACCAAATCTGCAACAGATGCTGTCACAGAATTGGTTTGTAGCAGTCCCCCAAAGGACACCTCCTTCCAGCAGATGAAGGTGAATGGTCTGTCTACAAACACAGCTCTGCTCTCTACAGCAGAGGTAGTGCTGGCAAGACCCTGCTTAGGCTACAGTAAAGCAAAGCATCCCCCTGTGGTCTCTGACCTGCTTTTCCTGCACAAATACCTTGCTCAAGAAGATCACACTGGTTACTGCTGGATTTTTTAAAATCTTGCTGCACATATCCAGAAGTAGAAGTTGCACTGGCAGCAATACACAGCAGTGTACAAATGTGAGTTGCAAGCATATCATGCAATCCTGGAAGAAGCCCATGCCTTGTGAGCACGTTTGCGCATAGCAAGATAGAAGCAGATGAAAAAATGGTGGAAGAAAACTGCCAGCTCTCCCTAGCAAAGAGTGCTCCAGTTTGGTGGGGGAGTTGGGAACATGTTTTTTCAATTCATTCTCACCTTCAGCAACAAGGAAGAAAAGACCCGTCAATCAATACAACAGTAAAATTTTTAATACAGGTAACCTTTAAACACTAAACAATCTCATACAAAACTAAAATAAACTGCATGAAATCCCAGTTAGGTGTCGAAACCACCCTGGGTCAGCCAGACTAAGAAAACAGAGATAACAGAGATAACAGACTGAAGCATCCTACCACACTGAGCCCTGAAGTTTTCTCTGCTGAGACGTTGGTACCTACGAACGAGTGGTCCTCCTCAGGCAGCCACCCACAGCATCTTGGAGTTTGTGAGTTCTTTGGACAGGTGACCCAACTAGATGGTTGAGGTCACTGTACTCCTGCAGCTCCTAGATTTGAAAGATATAAGGGCCATCTTTCTAGCTGTGCTCCCTGCTTCCAATCCCTGTACAATTTGTTCACACCTTTCCCCTTTGCATCTCCTTTCCTTTTCTTCTGAGAGGGGAAACTCCTTTCTCCCTTCGTCCCATTGACCATGTGCTGATAAACTTACATGGAACCATTTTCACTGCCAGCTGCTGGTCCTTCACTTTAACCTGCTCTACCTCTTGTCCATCTCCCCAGCCCACCAGGTTACCTCAGAACTGAGTTCCCACAGAAACTGGAGTGCATTTCTGAGAGAACATCTGATGCTCCACGCTTTGTGTCTGCACAACAGTGGGAACCTGATACCTGGACAGTCACAAAATCATGCAGAAGTAGAAGGGTGAACACGAGGTTATTTCTTTCTTTCTGTTCAAAAGCAGAAACAGCTAAATTTAGCACATTCCTAAAATAATTTGGCTTCATTTGCTCCTGAAACTTATCAGTGCTCCCCACTGCCTAAGCAGTCTACTGCACTGCTCTGTCACCTCCATGCTAGAAAATAACAGCTGACAGAAGGGATTCAGTTTAAGCTCTGAACTTCTGGCCTTATCTGCAGTTGGCACATCTTCCTACTCCTCAACCTGCAATGCACACTCACCACACACTTCTCAAATGAGGGTGGCTTTCTTTTCCACTCTCCTAAGGAGAGACCAACCTGAACACCCTCACCACCTTTGTTTTTCAGCAGGCTACAGCTGAAATGGTCATCAAGAAGAAGAAGTAAGAAAGCACACAGCCCTCCATTTTCTGCAAGACTACCAAGAATTTATGAATAAACTTGGCGAGCCCTTTAATTTCTTTTTTCCCTTACTCTAATCTTCTCATTTTTTTCTAGGAAAAGGGGATGTAGATCTCCTGTAGGCAGGATAAGAGACTGCTCTTTGGGAGCTGAAGTTTGTCAGTTCAAACTGGACATCTAGTACCTGGCAGACCTCACCTTTCACAGAGCCATGTGTGACTAAGAGCTTCCCTTTGATGCTTTCTCATCTGGATCTTTTAGGCTGCAGTCCAGTAACTTTCCTTCTTTAAAGGAAGGCTGAGGAGATTTTGTTTCCTGACTTTTGAAGAGCTTTTCCTCTTCTTTCTTTGATCTGTGCAGTGAATTTGATCTCCCAGAAGAGCAGGATGAGTGTGTCTCCTGGCAGCCCAGTTCCGGACAGTCAGGATTTGATTCATCGATTTGTTTGCTTTTATTTGGCTTTTGTGTTTGGCAAGCTGAATACAGGGCTGCAAATAAGGCTCTTTCCTTAGGTCCAGGAGAAGGAAGGTGCTTCCCTGAACCTGGCTGAGTCTGTACTTTCCAGGCAGTGGGCTTGATGCCAGCACATCTCTGGAGATACTTCCACTGTCTGCTCAAGAATGCAAGGAAAGAAGCTCATCTCTCCCTCCTGCTCCATCATGAGATTAGACATCTAAACAGAGTATGCTGATAAGATATTAGAGTCCTCCCCTGCAGGGAGCACTTCAATTTCCATCTTGGTTTGTGGCAGGCTCTGGGACAGGCTTCTGCTCACCTTTCATGCTCCCCACTGGCCTGGCAGCCAGAGGAGGGATGAAGAGGGGTAAAGGAGGGACCTTGCCTTTCTGAGGACTGAGAGGAGGCTGTAACACCTCAAAACAATCCTACTGAGTATGAGCTGAAGCTCTTTGAAGGTCTTTATCTCAGTGACAGCCCTTCTGGGACTCCAGAATCAGTCTGAATGCTTCTTCCAAACAGCCATGCATGGTGAATCCCACAGCAAATCTCTCCCACAGCTGCTGGCAGCTTTCCATCCCAAGAGGAGGAGACAGAGGTCCTGATGTGCCCAGACCAGCTGCTGACTGGAAGTTTAAAAGACCTGTCCTAGGTGGGAACCAAATATTTGTGGAAAAATAACCATTCAGAACAGACGCTCTGAAGTGAGGTGACCAAGGAGAACAGAGCTGGAGTGTCAGAGTCCGCCTCTGAGGAGCCCACTGGCAGAGCATCCTCAGCTGCACGGGCAACACAGTTCCTGCCCACATCCCCAAGCACCTGAGCCGTCTTGGGGCGATTCCTGCTTCCAGGCTGTCAGAAGTCCAACTTGCAGCCTAGCTCACAGCTTGAGCCTGTCACTGGGAATCATCTCATGGCTGCACTGAGATTAAGAACAAAATGAATGTTTTTGTGGGTATTATTGAAGTTTTCAAGCCTCCTGAGTGATTGGTGCTGGAGCTGGCAAAAGGACAGGAGCCCCTCGTGCCCAGCCTCAAGGTAGACAGCAATGGTGCATATTCAATAAATAACTGGGATATTTACTCAAATGAATGACTCTGAGCCTGCTCCAAGGAGTTAATTTAGTGCTAACTGACTGGATGAAAATGAAAAGGTCTCATTTTACATTAAGAATGATCACCTGACAGTTTTACTGAATATATTATGACAGGATTTATATGGCTATATAATTTTAGGGTATATTTGGAAGATTATTATCCTGATTTAAATAAACATGATCTCAAGAAAATCAACACGGAGTCAGGAACTTTTCACACAAGAAAAAAGGCAAGAAACTGGCTCAGAAATTAACCTCAGTTATTTTATCTTGTGCCTTCTACCAGATGCTGCTTTTCAAACAGTGGGATCCCACAGTTCATAGGAAGTGGCAAAAATCCCCCAAAAGTCCTGAGTTCTGCTAACTTACACATAACTAATGAGTATGACACAAACTTCTTACTCCAAATGTCTTATCTTTGCACCAGGAAGGGAGCAGCAAGGGAATCTGGCAGATTGTGTGGGCTGGAGGTAGGAGGGGGTGGACAGAGGCAGGAAGAGGCTTGGGTGTCAAAAGTGCCCCTTAAAAAAAGTGTTGCTTAAAGGCTCTTCTGCAAGGAAAAAGAAAAAAAAAGGGAGGAATCAAAAGCAAATATATTGTTGACTTTGGGAAGGGCATCGCTTTCATGGGTCTTATTTTCCAGGAGATGTTCCCATTCTCTGAACAGAAATGGGGCACAAAGGAGACTTTCGGGAACTTTTGTCTCTTGTGCTCAGGGGCAGCTGGCAGGCTGCAGGCTTCTGGCTCACACAAGAGCAGCCCTGAAATGAGGCTAAAATATGCCCCATTGCACATAACCTATGGGATGGAGAAAAGGCTGCAGCACATGCCTGTGGCGTTCCCAGGTCTGCAATACACCAGCATTGCAGCTGGCATCACTGCAAAACCCTTTAGCCAAACCCACGCAGGTATGGCAGACCTACTTTCCAGGTGCTCATCTCCCTTGCAGCTTCCACAGGCTGTGGAGGCTTGCACGAAGGGACCTTAGTGCAAGTAAGTGCCGAGGACACAACCAGCTGCCTCTTTCAGCCTTCCCAGGTCCTGAATCCCTTCTCATCATGTGTCTCTAAGTGTAATTGTATACAAGAAAACCCCTCTCCAGGCTTGTTCTGTTTTACAGACTGCCTGATGTGATTATCTTTCCTGTCATTTTGAAGCTTGTATAAGCATGTGACTTACACCACTCAAGCTAAATCACACTCAAGACACTCTGTCTGTCTAAATTGTTTTCAGGATCAAGTAATTTATTTACAGATCATGTTATTTATTTAGGAAAAAATGAATTTAAACCCAGAATTTAAAAATAAATGTAAGATATACATAATAAGGACATTGCAGTCAAGTACCAATATCCTGTGGAGAAGGTAAGTGCCAAATAGCAATGATCTTAAATACTGAAAACTGCACTCTTTGGTCTCAAACCACACAAAGAAAAGGCAACTTATTTGGTCAGGCACAGACTTGCTGGGAGGTAACACTCACTTAGACACTACAGTGATGATAGGCAGCCCAGACATATCCAAGACAGGTAGATTGATTATTCCTGTAGCAGTAACCTTGGGGAAATATTTGTCTGTCTTAACCCCAAAGCAGATCAACTAATATTTAGGGACTAATCTGATGCCCAGTCCAGTCAGTGCAATTTTTTCCATTTATTTACTTCCATGGCTGCTGGATCAGACCTTTTGGGACTGCAAAATATCATACAAGCTTCTCTTTCCACTGGAAGAGCTATAAATGTGCAAAGAGCTGAAGTCAGGAAGAGTCAGGTGGAATTTGGCTGTGGGTTTATTAAGTAACAGAAACATCACCCAAAGCTGAAGATTGTCAGTGACCAGACAGGCTACTTCATGCACTTGCTCCATGCACAATGAGTTCATAATTCCTATGGGAATGCATCTAGGAGCAAGTCAGGTATGGGGGCACATCTCCACCTCCACACTGGAAAAACAGTGGCAGTCCCAGGGGTCACCTGGAGCATCACCACCCCCCACCTATGGGCAGGGATGCCTTTCAAAAAGCAACCAGATGAGGCCAAAGTCCACGTGCATTTTCTCCAGTATAGTCCGAAGCCCACAGCTGACTTTCTAGGGTTTATTCTTGATTTTAAGTGGTTGTTTAAAAAAAAAAAAAAAGCTCATCACGGAGCGGACTGCATGCTTTAAAGTGCTTCAGCAGGCTCTGAGAGTCCACTTATTTCTGAGTGAAGATGGATACCTCAAGAGGTTCTCCTCACCAGTAAATAATTCATAAAAGACAAACAAGCCCGGGTCTGTTTGAATTAGAACAAAATATTTCTTTAGAAAAGTGAAGTGATTAAGCACAGGAGGAGCTGGAGATGACAGCTGGTGTCTGCAGCTCCGGATGAGTCACCTTCACTCGACAAGGCCCCTCTCTCCGGGAAGTGCTGCTGCTTTTTTTTTAACCCTTTGAGATTCCCAGGAATGATTTGTCACCGGGGTTATTAGCATTTCTCCCTTGATATCGACAGCTTGTCTTTCCTTCTTCTAACCGGTGAGTGATTTCTTCACACACTCGCCAAATATAGCCAAATCACCATGGTAAATGTATCGACAGAATCATATTAACAGCTGCTGAGCATTTACAGGGCTGTAAGTTATACAAAAAAAGAAGGAAGGAAAACACACATGGAAATAAACCAACTCTGATCAGCAGTGACAAGCATTTATTTAGGAGTCACTCGATGGAAATATTTTTTATGTTTTAATTGCTAATTATAGGCTACTACAGAAGGGTGGCTTTGGCCAAAATTATCCTTTAAACTGGAGCATTAAGCCAGCAGTGAGGACACCCTACCTGGATGTATCTTAGGAAATCAGGAGAAGAAGGATTTATTTTTAAAGTGCTGTCCTTGTTTAAATCAAGCCTGAGTTTGCCAAAGTTGCATCTCTCCTGGCTTACCAAGCAAGGACCTCTTAAGTGTAAAGTCTAGGTAAGAGCTGAAAACACATCTATCTAGAGAAAAAGAGGCCTTTTCAAAATCATTTACTGAGGATGCTCTGGTCCTCCTCTCCCCTACTGGGCATCACAAAAGGGCCCAAAGGGACTACCAGGTAGTGGGCAGTAGCCAGCATCACTTGCTCCTCCAGAGCAAGTGCAGCAGAGCATCACCTCAATGCCTGCTCTAAGTCATACTGGACCTGGAGTGAGAAAACAGCTGTTCCTCTGCTCACCTTTCTCTGCATGTTCAGGACACACTCAGCATCCCCCACCTGGCCCCTCATTTGGGGGTATGGTTTTATTAGGGACACACACAGCAGGTATTTGCAGGATTCTCAATACTTACTTTGAGCCACCCAAGTTCCAGGATTGTTTCTGACCAGGTGTTTTTAACCCTTCAGGATTCCCACGAATTTCTCAGGAGCCAAAGCATTTCATTCCAAACAGCTGGTGGGAACTGCTGATGAGAAATCAGCACCCCTAAAGCTGTCTGCATCACCCTGTGCAGGACACAGGACCTGCTCTGCTCCCAGAAGAGCCACCCACCTGCCCTGGGACTCATAAACATAAAACTGACTTTCTGTACAAGGTGAAACACATAAGGAGAGCTGCTTGTATTGAGCAAAGTGCAGAGACCCACAGTGAACTCACTCTCAAGAAATTTAGATGTAGAATAAAAAGATTCCTCTAGCCAGGCCCCTGAATAGCACATCTGGGCCATGGACCTATGACCACAAAGGGAGAGAGGAAGAGAAGATGAAGCATTTCTGCTGCATGGGGACATCCACAGTTGGTACCTCAGGCATTTCACTAAGGTTCCTGCAAGAGTTTATATCTAATACCTGCTACTTCAGGATTTCTGAGGGTTGGGGTTAGAAAGTTGAATTTCGTGGGAGCTGTACTCAACCGAGTGGCTTCCTCCTGTTGAAGGCAGAAATGGGATGGGGAGAGGCCTGGGCACTACTGACATGCAAATATATTTGCTGAGATCCCAAAGCTGGCTGCGCTGACTCACCCAGCTCCCTCTTCCACAGCATCCCCTCATCTTGTTAGAAGTCCAAGGGAGACAGCCTTGCAAGTAACAGCTTCCCACAATCTCCTTGTGCCAACTTGGAGAAGGGCATATGGAGGCTCAGGTATGGTTTGCTGGCTAACAAAGCAAAGACAGCAAGAGATGGGGAAGGAATGGCCATCATCTGAGACACAGAGACAATAAGTCACCGCCAAGAAAAGTGCTTATTCCAATCCCACTCACTTTCTTCTGGCATTTTCTAGTCAAATTGGGGGTATGAACCAAAGTAACTTCTCCTGCCTCTGCTGCTCACACTTCTCACCTGCTCTAGAAAGAACATGGACTAGACTACAAACTGAAGGCCCACAAAATGTTAGTGCAAAACCTGTCTTTAAAAATTAGATGTGAAAGCTGGTTTAGTTTTCAATTTCTTCTCTTCAACCACCTTCCCCATTTGGTTCCTTACCCTCACACACACCCTTTCCTTCCCGAAACTCCTTTGTTCAACAAAACAAAAACAAAAAAGAGGGAAAAAAAAAGGAAAAAAGAAAAAAGAAAAAAAGAAAAGAAAAGCACCCACAGGAAAATAGTGCTATTTCACCCTGTCTGTCCTTAATTTCCTTCCCAGATTTGCTTCTCTGCAATTCTCTTTTAAAGCAGCCCAGCAACCAGACAGTGGGGCTGAAGAAGGATCACAAGCCAGGTATTGGAAAAGTTGGACCCAGCCTCATAGGGACCTGGACTGCTTGGGAATGAATGGAGGAATAGGGCAGCATCACCACTTTCAATCCCTCCAGCTTGACCCTTGCATCATGAAGCTGTTCTTTTGGGCCTCCCATTCCCAGATAGCAGCTTTCTGGACCCAGGAAACCTGCACCATCCTGCTTTTATTCAGTCCTCTTTTTAAGAGTTGTCAGACACTGTGAGCTCTTTAAGACCTCTGCCCCAGCACTTCAGCAAGTTTCTCTTTCACTCTCTTAAGTCAGTGGGTGGCCTGGAGGTGCAGAGCTACACCCGCTGCCTCTGGAGAGCCATGTCCCCTCTGCCCTGCTGCAGGGGGTGCAGCAGGCTGTGAGCTCCCTGTCAGCTCAATCATGCCTCTCACTGATGCCTTGCAGTGTCCAGAGACAGGCTTTCTTGGAGCTCGGAGCTCCTGCACCCACTGGGAGCAGGACTGGTGGGATTTCAAGGACTTGCAACAGGTCAGAGCCATATCTGCCTGTGCACTGAGGAAGCATCCTGGCATCATCCATCTGTATCACCTCCAGCATCTCCCAGCTTCCAGGGAAGGAAATACCAGTTCATCTAAATCCAAAACATCATGGATTTGCATTCAGGCAGATGAACCTACCCCAAGGAGGATGAGGGGATATGAAGCCATTTAAAAGGAGAGACCCAAAGGGAAAAACTGAGCCATGCCGGGACATGACATAAATATCTCCAGTTGCTGGATTCAGGCTGCCAGCAAAAGGCTCTTTCCTCACCAAGGAGCCCTTCCTCCTTCCAGCAGAGCAGGTGCCTGGAACCCCAAGAGCCATGACTTATCTGTGAGGTGTGATGGTGCTACTGGAAGCAGGAAAATTAGAAGCAACTTCTATTGCCAGAAGAAATCTCCATCAACTTCCACAAGAAGCAAACTCTGAAGAACAAGTGAGACTCTGGCTCTGGCCCCTGCAGAGCTGGGACCACAGGAGTTAAACACAGGACTTCTCTAACCCTCCGTACATCACTCAGGGAAAGGCAGTACCTGGCAGTGGGAACTGAGAATACAGGAAGCAGAGGTTTGCTGAAAATACGGACGCTAAAAGCTGTTCGGGCAGGCAGTGCCAAGTCTCATTCTTCATGTAAGAGAGCTCCCTCTAGGTCAAACACTCGGGTATTTCAGAGCCATCGCTCGTTTCGGAGCCCATGCTCGCCCCCGATGCCTTTCTCTGGAGTAGTGTCCGTCGGTCAGGAAGCCCATGGGCACCCCAGAAAATCTGGGGCTTGCTTTCCCCTCACAACCTGGCCCTCCTGCTGCGGACACCAGCCACCCATGCCCTGCGTGTGACGTGCACACCTGTGTGACACGTGCCGAGCCACCGGTCCTGGGAACTTCACCCAGAGCGGCTCTGACCCTGCATGTATTCAAAACACATTGAGATGCGGCACCTGGGGACATACTTTAGTGGCTGATGTGGCACTGCTGAGTAAATCGTTCGACTCGATGATCTTACAGGTCTTTTCCAACCTAAGTGATTCTGTGACTCCATGATTCTGATATGTTCAGCTGGAGCTACAGCAGGGAAGGAGCCAACCCGTTATTTCTCCAGCCCCGAACCCAATCTTTACCCTGCTTTGAAACACTGACGAATCATTCCACAAACCGATGAGCAGGGGGAGTTCAGAAGAGGCTTTTAAATTCACAGAGCTAGAAAAATCAAGATGGAAAAGACTTAATGCAGGAAAATGCAGGACCATTCCCCGCAGTGGGATCCCAGGAGCTTTGGCAAACTAGTTTTAAGCCTTCAAGTCTTTAATACAACTTCCTGTTTTATTTTTCTTTTACCTAGACTGGTATTTACTAATAAATATGCAGCTGGCTATATACAGAACAGCAGGTAGCTCCCATTTACAGCTGTATATAACTGACTGCAGCATTCAACACCCTCACTCTGCTATGCAGTATAATACTGACAATAAAACACACACCGTATTTGCAACTGTGTTCATGCTACTATTCTGGTACGTGACACACATTAGGAAACATATTCAGAACATAGAAAAGAATTTACCATTTACATAAAAAAGATGCACTGGGATTTTCAATAAGTTCCAGCATAATACAGTATCATTTTTATATCTTGTCTGCTCCCTTGGTCTTGCTGATTTAATACATCTTTTCTCTTTATAACCATAAACCTATACATTGTATGTATAGATTTTCTTAAGGATAATACATGGCGTCAGTGTGTATTTATAAAACTTTACCATAGAAGTGTAACAATTGTCAGAATGACTTAATCCAAGGGCCATCCAGGCCAATATCCTGCCTGCAACAGTTTTTTCCATTAATATGGATTAGGCAGACAATACAGTTTACTACAACCTAGTTTTATAACCATGTTAGTGATGATACTGCTGCCTTGTGTATAAATGGTCATGGAGCATAGAGTGCAGAGAAACCGTATCGTCCCTACAGGGCAGGAGGGAAACTGAGGCAGGGGATATGGCGATTTTTCATACATATCAAGAGATACTATACTTACATATATATAGAACTTGATGGAGATTATATATAACAAGGAGCTGTCTGGAGCTCCAAATAGCAGCAGCCCCCACTCCAGCCCTTGCATCCCACCATGTGTCCCTGGCTGGCACCAAAAGAAGGGCCACAAACCTGGGGGATGTTGACCTGGGAAGAGTTAATGGTGGAGGTCTCAAATCCAAGCGCTGCAGGTGTCTGCTTTTAATTCTTTGCTGCTCTTCTCCGAAACAGCCCAAGGATTTCCACCCTCCCTCTTTCTCCTTTACAAATGAGTGTTTAACATAAGAAGAGAGGCAAGAGGAGCCAGGGCAGCCGGGAGATCTCCTACAGCCTGTTCTAGGCAACCTGAGCAGGCGGGAAAAGGCAGCTGGCTGGAGCCCAGCGAGAGAGCGGGGACCATGGGACGAGTCTTCTCACATCTGGTTAAGTACTGCTAAACCCTCCGACGAGCTGCCTAATTATTACAACACTTCTGCCGAAAAATTAACGTGCTTGGCCGTCTGCACTGGGGCAGAAAGGGTAGGAAAGCAGCTGTCAGGATGCAGGCAGCAATGGGAGCACCAAGGAAAGAAGTTTGCAGCACAAGAGCACAAGAGAAGGGCAGGGAAGCTCTGCCTGCAGGGACCCTGCTGGGAAAACAGCCTCCTCCCTGCTTTTTTTGCTGCACAGCCCCCAGGAGAGGATAATGCCAACAGAGTTGTTAATCTAGCAAGAACAGTCCTTGCAAAGAGCTCAACAGTGATGCCCTGCCTACCAAAATCAACAGAACGACCTGCCAGCAGCCCAAAACATAGATAATCATCCCAAGGACCCAACAGCAGGGCCAGGAACAAGACCCAGGACACTGAGGTCCTTTCTGCCTGGCCTCTGCTCACTTTTCCATCTTGCTGAGCCCTCATTTCAGTAACTTCCAGAAAATCCAAGTGTGGCATTTTGTTTCTGTAGGTCTCTATGAGTGCTGTAGGTAGAGTACCACCGAGGTAGCGTCATTCATTTGCGCATGTCTCTGCCATAACCAGTTAAAAAAGGCTGCAGAGAAGACACCAGGGTCCTGCTCCCCCAGCTCAGCTGTCTCTGTGTCAGATTAGTGGGTAAGCCTCTTTCTGCTACAGCCGTAGTGGGATTAATCTCTCTCCCTAGACAAAAAGGTGGGCTTATTTCCCAAGAGGTGTCCAAGTACACCCAGAGAGCTCAGCAAAAGCAGCAGCCTGCTGGGTGCCTTTTACCCACAGACATTTGATGAAATTAATGACACAAAAGTAAGTATAAAGGCTAAGACAAATAGAACTGGCAACAACTTGAACCTTTGGCCTGTCCTTTGAAAGTCTCTGGCAAGTCTCAAATCTTCTTGATCTGCTCACTAAAAGGATGACTGTCCCACAATTATTTTCCAAGCATTTGTTGGCAAGTTGTAGGAGGAAAAAGGCATTTCACTGAAGCTGTTAGTACAAAAGCTCAGCTCCAGCCAGGGCCCTGGACTCCACTTCAAATTATAATATTTTAAGTACCTGAAAATAAATATTTTGTCAGCTGCTGAGAATTAAGAAGTAGCTTCGACCTTTCAGAGAGGGGAACCCTGCAGAGAGCGGCAAGGCTCAGAGAGTTAGTTGCAAAACAAGCTCTGCCTGAGCCATTCAACCTGTCTAGCACACACACAGCCTCCCCTCCCATACTCCCAGCTCCCTGCAAGATGCCCAGAGTCACTGGGGCACGGCAGGCTCTCCTGCACCCAGCAGCTCCTTCCCAGCCAGGAAACATGCTGAAAACAGGGACTGGAGCAGCACTTTACTATAAACTGGATGCCACAAGTAAATTGAGCATCCTTGAGATGGCAAGAGCAGAGTCACCAATCCACTCCCCTGTTGGTCACTGATGCTGTTGTGTCATATTGTACCACTCACAGACCTAGGAATTTTGTCCACAAGGTTTAAAAATATTCACTTTTGTTTTGTAAAATCTGACTATGACCAAGCACCTGGGTAGATGTACCCATCACTCTGTCACCCCATCACCTCTCAGACCTCTGAGCCACAGTGAACACTGCTCATACTCCAGCAATGGCAAAAGGAACTCGCACAAAGCAGGAGATCTCTGTTTTTCCATCAGAGCTCAAGGAGTTAAATCCCTCTCCCTTCCCCCCCATCTTTCTGCCTTTGGCCTTTAGATCAGCCCTGGTTGCCAATGAGGACTCATCGAAACACCACCAGGCTGGGCCTGTCAGGAAGGAAACCAGCGCGTCCAGAGTTTTGTTGTTCTAAAGACTTTTTTTTAAATTTTATTTTACTGCTCAGGAAGGAAGCCAGAGCTTGCGCTTCACTCCAAGAATGTTGATTACTCATCCTTCCCTGCATTATTTCTTTTATCTCTCACTTTTATCTACCTTACTCCAAATTCTTCCCCCCAATTCTTTCTCTACCATTCCTAGCCACTGATTTCAGCTGTTCATCCAAGTTTCATTAAAAAAAAAATTTGGCAACTGTTTCCTCAGAAAAAAAAAATCCCATTTGTCATGTTTATTAAACAAGCCTCCATCCCTCCCCCTGTGCAGCCTTTTCAATCCAGGCACTATGGTTATGACTAGTGCTCTAGGATCCGGGCACCTCCAAAACAGGAACACAACCACCCTCACCTGGAGAATATCATAATCCCTGCTTTAGAGACAGACAATGAGAAATTACTCTGCTTGTCCAGGGTCAATAGGGTCCACAGCACAAGCACAACCTATGCTCAGGGGTTTGCCCAGGCAGCCCTTCCCTCTTCCTGCTCCGCATGGCTGCAAGGATTAGGCACGCTCAGCTCTGCCAATAAATGTGTTCTTCAATACCCCCCCACCACTCAAGCTAGAAACAAGCAACACAAGTAAAAGAATCCGTATGTGACGAGTTGATGACACATTTCCTTAGATGCAGAAAAATGTGGGTCCTGGATCACCCAAATGTCAGTGAGCCACCTGAGTACATAGCAGAGAGACTATCAGCAAGTGATGTCTAACTGCCTTCTCCTCCCAGGCTCTGCAAAATCCATCACACCACCCAGGGGTTTCCTTTTCTTCTTAGCCCAGGTGCAGCTAACAACCCAGACACAACTGGCAACATCTGGGAGAACGCACATACAGATGTTTCTCATTGACATCATAACCTTCCCCAACCTTCACCAGCACGTGCCCATGCCCCAGGCTGGGCGCCCAGGTGGGAGATACACATTGGGTCCTCACAGTGTTCCTGAAGAGGTGACCACTGGTGAAGCTTTTTTGTTTGTTTGTTTAAGGTTCTTTCTTCCTTGAGATGTGCCATAAACCTGGGGGCTGATCTGGACCATGCCATACACAGCTTCCCCAGGCTCCTACACCCACGACATCTCTGTTACACGCGAATGAGGCCAATGCAAGTTCTCTCTGCCCAGCTCTGTCTTGCTCTAATACAATCCTCCCCTGTTTCCACACTTAACGCATTGTTTTCATTTTAAGAGGGGAAAATAATGAGATGGTGGGAACATTACTTCTGGCTAGTGGAGACAGAGATCTGCAGACTTTCATGGCTTACTTTTTCCAGTATATCCTAGTCCTGATCCAAATATCATCATACTTATTTCAGTCCTGGACCAAATGTGGGACTGGACACAACACACTGGCCAAATTAAGACAGAAATAACTTGCAGCATTTTTCTACTTCACACTCTCTCAAACACTTCTTGCTGACATTAAATTTCTGGTCTGCAGACACCCTGCTTCCCGCACTACTAATGTCTCAGTGCCTTCCATACAGCTTCCCTGAACACATTAGCCCCAAATCTCGAGTGAAGGCAGGCTGCCCGTCACCTCCCCTCTTCCGTAATCAGCTCTTTGGGAGAAACACTTTTGTGCATGAACCCAAATATGCAGAAAGGAAGGAGCAGCACAGACGGCAGCAACCAGTCCCCAGGAGCAGAGCTGGCAGCAGCAATACCAGCTGTCCTGTACAGGCTGTATGCTGAGCAAAGTGCAAATCTGAGGGCAAAGAAGCAGGGTTGTAAGAGTTTGGCTGCCCATTCTCCCCTCCTCTCATCTAAGGGGCACCTCCTGATGTATGAATCCACTCAGGCTGGCAACTTTTTGATTGTAACCATTAAGTTCCTCTGCTCCTGCTCAGCACAGGGTTATCCAGGTCACTGATTGCTCCTTCATCTCCCCAGCAGAAAAAAGAAAAGCCAGTGGTCAAGCTGCCTCCTCAGGGAGGCTGAAGACAAGTGCTCAGGAGGTAAAAGCTGTCACCCTGGCTAAGGACTTTGCTAGAGGCTTATCTCCCACCTATAGTGCTGGAAATATGAAGTGAGGCTGGTTTGCAATCAGAAGAATAAACAAGGGAAGGAAGCGAGTTTCTGCAGCCCCCCCCCCCCCCGATGGTTGCTGCAGAGTTTGGATCCCTCTGACCTGCACTGATACCCAACTCCCAGGATTTCCACCCATCTACAGCCATCGTGAGATGGACCTTGCGAGATTCCTCACACTGCAAACAGTGACAAGGAGACAAGGTTCCCTCTAGCCTGCATGGGCCAAAGGTTGGGCTGGGTGCGGGGCAGCTCTGCTGCAGCACGGCCAGGCCACCCTGATAAGGCTTTCACTTACCCAGCCAGAGGTGCAGCACCCAGGGTGCCATTCACTGTCCCCCTCTCTCACTCACAAACACCCTCACATCACCTCCTGAACAACATGGGGGCTCACATGGGGCCTCCGGTAGGGAATTTTGTGGAGCATCCCCCTGAACAGCCAGGCTGGAGAACAAGGCAGAGCTGTGATCTGGTACCAAGTTTCTTCCCATCCCTGCCCAACTGCCAAAGCAGACTCTCTGCTATGAGGGATGATTATCCTATGAGTCCTGATAGAGAGGGATGCTACAGGACAGACAATTCCACATTCTAAATGGCTTTGCAAGTTGTTTCCGAAAGCGCCGGGAAACAATATAAAAATCAAATGAAAAGGTTGAGTCCTTTTTAATTAAAAATACCTTAATTTAAATCAAAGTGCCAAAAATCCCAGTAGAAAGAAATGGGTCCTTCAGGGCAGTGCTCTTTTACTTGTTGCTCTGTTTACAAAGCCAATTGCTTTTGGGCAGGGTGTCACAGGGAGCCTTCACCCCAGCTGCTTGTCCCAGTGCCTTCTGATTTAGTTTTCATACAAGTGCCAAGAGGCATTCACCTGCCTCCCAAAGAACAAGCCCGTGCTCAGGAAGCCAGCCGTGCCAGCCCAGCAGCTGCAGCTGGATGTGTCCTGCCAGCCTAACCCTGTCCAGGACTGTGGCACTGCACATCTAGAAAGCCCAGGTAACACTGAAGGATTGCACCTGCAAAAAGCTCATGTGCAAAAGCTCTTGGGTCCTCCTAAATTGAAAATTTAATGTGGTTATTCTGGTGAGAGACAGTTCTTAAGAATCAGTGCTGCTGGGGGATACCAAGGACACAGTTGCCAGCTCTTCCTTTTAGGGGTATCCAGAGACACTTGGTGCCTTCCTTTTCCCACTTCAGAGCAGTCCAGGATTCACAAGAAAAAGCACAAAACATATTCTTACTCTGCAGTTCAGTGAGAAAGCTGTTCTCAGCCTGAAGTTAGCAAAAGGGGAAGATTTTAAAAGCAATACTGATTAGAAACCATGCCCCAAATGAGGAAAAACACGAGGGAAGTGTCCCACACCTGAACTCCACAAGCAGTTTTGCTGTCACCAGGACTCCCTCCCATGTTATCTGCATTTAAGACAATAAATCTCCCCTTGTCTTGCTCCTTCCCAGCATTGTTTTTCCCCCTCTTCTGTTGCTCAGGGCACTGCTGCAATTCAAGACACCAGCAAACGGTCGAAGGAGAGAAGAAAGTGATGGCTAAGAAGAACTCCCAGCTTATCACAACCACCCTCATGTTTTTAAAAGACAGAACAAAGAAGAAATGGACAGATACAGATAGTACCAAACCCAGCAGTACTTCTTCAGCCAGTGCATTCCTTGACTCGAGGGCTGAGTCCCAGAGAACAGCGGCCAATCTGGCCAGCAAATACCCAATACCTGACCAACAACAGGAATATAATTCAGTTGTAAAAAACCCTGAATTCAGGGTGATGAATTTGTCCCAAATGTCTGACAACCACGAGTTTCTATACTCAGGCCAGCAAAGCAAGGCAGGCAAACAGCGATGTTGCATGAAAGGGGAGAAAGTCACAGCTTACATGTATAGATCTACAAAGATGCACATGCCCTTTTTCAGAGGATGCTGTATAGGAATCCGATCCTGTATTAGATTTCCAAAATAGAAATCCATTATTTCTGAAGAATTTCAATTGCTCTGCATAGCTGAAAAATGTCCTCAAAAGTCCCCAAATCTGCTATTCCGCCCTGAAGAAGAGAGGTGAAACATTCACAGGCTATCAAGCACATTGACATGATAGAAGACCACCAGTGACAGGAACCACAGGATAAAAATTGTCACAATTTGCTATCAATGGCTGCTTTTCTTGGAATATGATATTAAAAGGAAACAACTTTGTTCCCACTATGAATTTGCATTAGAAATCCATAATAAAAATAAAGCTTAATATTATACAAATGGGTACAGTTCCCTATAGTGCTCCTGATGCAGATTAAGGTTAGACAGATTTTAGATGACAGTTATTTACCTCAGTCTAGCACCATGTATGCACAAAAATAATTTATTTTATAGCTGCAGATATTAGCCAGAAAAAAGAGATGAGAGGAAATCTTACAGTCTCACGTAAAATATAATTATGTCTGTTTTCTACTCCTTGGAAGGCAAACAAAGAGAAAAAAATGAATCTGCTGCTAGCATTTAATGGGACTTGTCTAAATGATATCAAACAAATAACAACCAGCAGCGATTCACAAGCACCTTCACTTCTATTTTTTTCATTGGGGAATTCCAGAAACATTAAGACCGTGTTGCCTTGAACACTTTCACTCCTGCAGAGCAGGATTAGGCCCATGCCTGAGTATGTCTCTTTCTTCCAAGACCTTCAAAATATCAAGGAAAGAAAAATAAATCACAGAGGCACTAATGCTTATTCTCTCCCTCCTGAAATGTTCACCTTCCCCCCTGCTTCTCCCAATTCCTTACGCAACCACCACCAATCAACCAGGAAACTGTTGCTAACTCTTGAATTTTGCAAGTTAGCAAGTAAAATAATAAAACAATGTTTTAACTGTCAGAGATCCTGGCTCACGAAGTGCACTTTGGTCATTTCCTTTAATAACTGTAGTTTAGTAGTAATGATTTATAATAGTTCATAATATTCTACTAACTGTACTATATTAATAATACTAATACTTTGCCCTTGCCTAGTGTCTTCTGTCAGAAGATATCAAAGCGGCACACTCCGCTGTGAGGGAGGTATCACTACTCCCCCGTTAGGGATCGGGAAACCGTGACTCCAAGCCATGCCCGAGGTCAGGATTCCCGATCCCCAGCACAGCACGGCAGCCACCAAGTCTGGCTGCACTTCTCCTGCCGCAATCCTCTGACAGCAGTCGAGCCTGATCGATGGGGCTGAAGATTTAATGTGATTCATTCCTTCTCGAAAAGCAAGGTTTGGCCAGTGGTTGGGAGGCCGTGGTTTTGATGGGAAATACCGAGCAAGGTGGGGGGGTTTCCCTGCAATTGTAGAGTAAGTACCCTCCTGCCAGCAGCCAGGCACACAGGGCAAAGAGGAGCAATCAATATTTACTGCATCCATGCCCATCTCTTCAGCAGGAGATGGATAAATGTAACATTTCGGTGTTGCTGACCACTCCGAGGACAGTGGTTACAAGCCCTGACACCAGCTCCCGGGGCGTCCAGAAATGAAGAGAGAAGACACGAGGCATCTCTGGCATGGCAGAGATGACGTGAAGACTGGCCGGATGGCCGCGGCTGCACGGGGAAACATTTTGGAGGAGAAAACAGCCCCAGCCCTCCCCCTCAAACGATCAATTAAAAGCCATCCTTCTGCCGAGAGCGGGCGAGGACAGCAAATGAGGGCTGCGAGGAGCAGTGCCCGGCCGGGCTCTGCATGACAATTGATGGGAAGGGGAGGCCGGGGGAGGCAACCCTATCCCTCCCCTCACCATGGTGATTAGGTATTCTGAGTGCACCAGATAGCCCCAAATAACAGAAAGAGAAATACAAACTGGAGACCGGCAGATCCAAGGGAGGCCAGATGGCCCCACAGCCGGCAGGGGCTGCTCGCATCCAGCCCTTCCCCACTTTTAACTGTTCAAACATTTCTTTATCCCGACAAGACAATTAAGCCGAACAGCATGGAAAGGAGTCTCGGCAACCGCTTGCAGAGAGAGAGGGAAGGTTGTTGCCAGAAAAGCAGGAAAAGGAGGTGACTGCTGCGTGCTCCAAGACCTCCCTCCATGCAGTACACTTTACTCCACGAGGATGGCGAGTATTTGGTGGAGCAACAGGGATGGATGTATGGTCATCATCCCTGCTACTGCTACTGCCCATCTGCCTGCCCAGCCCTTCCAAAATTCCACTGCTGCTTCTTCACTCCTACATTACGCAGGGGACTGCACGACAGAAAGAAACATTCCACTCGATTTATTTCATTATTTCACAAGCAGAGTTAAGCTTGCAATTTCCCATGGTCATGGCTGATTATCATTAGCAACAAAGCATCACTTCATGTTAGACCCCAAATTTTACCAGCCTTGGAAGTGGTGCATCCCAGCAGGAAGAGCTGTGAGCAATGGACGTGTGGACACATGCATTCCCCCTCCAATCTATTGTTCCCCCACAAAAAATAAACCTTCTTCCCCGCAGCACATGTACATAGACACACACAGCTCTCTACACAGGTCATAACATAAATCCCAACACACACGTCTGAGCGGGTGGGTGACAGCACAAACAGCCCTCGATCTGATTTCCAAAGCACCACATTATTCAAGAATTCATGCTGTGATCATCATAGCCCTGATGTCCATCACCTGAAGTGCAATTTACATTTCATTGATAACAAACCAGTTGTTTCAAAAGGAAAACTAACTGCATGCTAGAGATGCTCTTTAAAACCCCAAAGTGGAATGAACAAACCCCAAAGAGCTCACGAATACATCACACAACTTCTCCTGCAGTAAAGAAACCAGTTGCAGCACAAACTATGTCCAAGGTGAAATATGATTATCAAAAATAGTAATAATCAAAATAATGTTAATAGAATCACTCCTACTACACTCAGCAGATCCAAGGGAAGAGCAAGGATCCCAGCCCGCTCCCAACTCAAATGTTCATCCCCTGGGCACAGCAGGAGCTGGGCAAGAGCCGCCAGCAGGAGCAGGGAAACAGACTTGGAGAGCCAGACTCTGGCCAGAGGATGGAAACTGAATCAGTGACCAGGATGCAAAGGATCACCTTCACACAGTGGTCTGTGCTCCACAAGAAGTCACAGACAACACATGATGGAGACCAAGCAGCAGACAGTAATGGGAAGCCATCTTCTGTGGTTCCAGGGAGGCTGGGGGCACGGGCAGCCCCATGGGGATGGCAGAGGTCTCTGCTCTGATAAGGTCCAGCTCTTTGCCAAGAGGTCCCAGCTTCGGCACTGACCTCTGCCTGTCACTTTGTGAGAAAGCAATGCCACAGGAACCGAGTACAGAAGGACACTGAGACAGATTTTATTAGAAGTAAAAAACTAGGAATCTTTCTTTTTTCCCCCTGATTTTAAAATAGGGCTATAGATCTCTTTTGCAGAAAGGAACATGCCATTTATTTCCACTCCTTCTAGGAATCTCAATTATTGTACGCTTATTAAAGCAAACCCATAAAATATGTCTTCCAGTGCCTTTAACACATGCTTTACAAGAAGCTCCTAAACTCTAACAAATGGCATTATTTTTCTCAGTAAGCACCTAAGGGAATGGGCCCATCCAGTGCATGGTATGTCTGCTTATCCCTGGAAAGACTCCACTTTTCCACATGCTCCCTGCACACTCCATCACTCCGGATGTCCTGAATACTCACATTTTACAGCAAGAGACAACTAACCTAAATGCAGACATCTCAGCCCAATTTGCTGATTAACAAAGAGTGCAGTCCCACCCAAAAGCACCCCAAAAATGCTGTCCTTTTGTGGGATGCCGGGTATGGGTCCAAGCAACATCCTGCTTTAAAAGTAAGGAAAGGTTCATGCAAAAGGCTGAGAAACCTCTCCTGCATAAACACATCTCTTATGGGACCAGGTGCTAATCTGAAATACACCAGCAAATATCCCAAATAATTTTACTGAATTCTGCAAATTTCTTCCACTGGTGAAAACAGGCTGAGACTTTCCTCCCATGACACAGAGGACTAAACATGCACCTTCCAAACACTCCTTAATGTGAAAATGTCTCACTTTGATCCTTCTTTTCTTGCAAAGTCTTCCAAGCAAAAACCTATTTTTCAGGGAAATTAAAACTCAGTGATTAAATTTTATTTAAAAAAAAGGGGGGGGAAAACTTTCTCTAGAAAATCACCCTTTAAGCTATGAGATAAAATAAATATTTTAATGATCTATTCAAAAAAGGCTCCTGTGCGGTGGAACAGAATACTACGCAGGGCAATCATAGTAATTCAGCTTCCATGTAATACAAACCCTTTCAGCAATCTGAAAAATCCACCGAAATGGTGAAGCTTTGCAAACATGAAAAGCACCTGTTAGATATGGGAAAGTGTTGCTGATCTATGAAAATTTTACAATTTTTGCTTGCAGTTGTAGAAAAGCCCAATTACATTTTTACTTTGAAGCTACAGCCACCTACCTGCTCCATAAGGAGCACAAGTAGGCAGCTTTTACAAAGGGATATACATAACAGTTACACAAGGAATCCACAAAACTTCTCAGAGACAACAAACCTCCCAAAGGACACATTTCTACAGAAACTCCAAAAATATATCTGCAAATGTTAATGCAAAAGAGGATCACCATTCTATCTGCAAACTGTGATCTCTTGAATTTTTCACTTCAGAAGTTTCTGTTTTCTGATGGTCAGCATCAACGACCATTAGGATCCTCTAAAAGCTCCACCACTCGCTCTCAGCCTCCAGCAAACACACCCATACATGTGTATGCACACACCAAATAAATTTGCCATCTTAATGGAGCGAAATTTCCATGGTGCAGTATCCATATGTGATGGGAATATGATACAGAGCCAACAGACATATTTAGTGTACATCATCCCGGTAGCTACAGAAGAATTTTAATGTCAATGAAGTATCAGGGATGTTGCATTTGCTCAGCTCTACCGTGCAGAAAAGCATCTTGAAGAGGTTGAACATGGTAACAAAAACAATGCAACAAAACACCTTCCACTTCTGCCCAAGTTTTCCAAGCTATCTGCAAAGTTTTTATTCTGCTTCGTTTCCCTGGCAAGTCCCCTGCCATGGCACTGGCAGCGGCACTGGCAGCAGCGCTGGCAGCCGGTGTCACCCTGCCTGCATCTGTGCAAAGCCCTGTCTGCTCCCCGAAGGAGAGGAACCACGTTCGGCGCACGCTCTTGGCAGAGGCAAAGCACAGCAATGGATGTGGATGCGTCTGTCTGTCCGCAGCTGTGCTCCATGTGGTCTAATTCATTTAACAGATTTACTTCTTTAAATGGGGTATCTGACAGGATTTTGCCAGCAAGATCCATAGCAGCTGATGTGCTCTAAATTCATTTAGCCAGCGGACTCTCTCCTCCGCTGCTATCTCTCAGAGTACTCTTTCGAGCAAGCTTCATTTTCACAGCCAGGTTATATCGATAAGGGAAAGAGCATCAACAAAGATGTCTCTAAGCCTTGCCATCTCACCTGCCTCCCCCATGGATAATTATATTACCAGCTTCCACACATCCACACGTGCTCCCACCTACAGCTACTTCCCCTACGGACCCAAAAGGAGAGAAAGGAGATGCTGAACAATGAAAGGAGCTTACGGCACAAAAAGTAGCACAGTCGGGGGTGGATCAGAAGGAGAGGGGGGAGAGACACAAGAGATCACACTGGTACTGCAAGAAATACACGGCTCCTGCCTTCAGTGGGAATTGTCCTACCCTCACAAACGCGGACAATAAAAGACACACTTGCAGCATATTTCAAAACCAAAGAGCGATGGATTTAAAAGGCAGGTTGATTTTATGATGACTTTTATTGAAAAGGTACGCTGGGTTTAGGCAGATGTCTTTTAGCGCTGGTAAGTTAGCACAGTGCCTAATTCAAGGAGACAGCCTGAGGAAGCAGCGCCGACAGGGGAGAGAGAGCCACAATGTCTCTATTACTCTCCTCAGTATCATAAAGGGGAGAAGAAAAATCACATCTGAAAGGGAGAGGAAGCAACGGTGCAGTAGGTTTTTGTTTTAAAATAAAAGTAGTAATAATAACAACAACAGTAATAAAGTTGTTTTCTATGAATAAAATTCAGTAGAACAAAGGAGCCCATGTGAAAAGCAAACCACTCACTCCGTGATTACATGTCTGGGCTTACAGAAAAACTCTGATCGTAAGTTAGCACTCCTCCTTGGGGCACCACGCTCTGTTGCCCCCAGGCCACTCCCCATTGTGGATCACCTCCCAGCTCTGCAAACCTAGAAGCCTGCCCTTCATGAAGGACAGCTCTGCCCCTCATGTGTGGCAACACCACAAGGGACAAGGTGATGGGGGAACAGGGAGTTAGCCCTGAACAAGTGGACTGGGTTCCTTTAGTCCGATCGCTGGCCTGCAAAAGGGCACATCACCTTTCAGTGGGCATCAAAATGGGGGAAACACTCAGAGAAAGCACGTGATGCAACAGCTTATTGAACTGTAAGAACAATTTGTGTTTGTCTTAAAGAGGGAGCTCAGTGGCCAAAAATATTCTTGAGTTAACCAGAAGAAAAGGAACTTTTGTCCTAACCTGAGGCATGAATCCTGACAGTCAGTAATGCATTTGCTCTAAGAATGGTGTGCATGAAGAAAAGGTCAGAAAGAAACACCTGAAGAAGCAGGGGACACATGCTTGCTGCAAGGTTTGGGGAAGTTCCTGGCTACACATTCCAACTGCATCCTTGTTTACATACATACATGTACCAGCACCCACAGCCTCACACTGGTGCACGGACAGCTTTCTGCGTGGTCAACATCGCCTCTCCAGCTGTTTGCTGGAAGGTGAGTTTCCTTCAAGAGCACCTCACCTTAAAATCTGTCAATGTCCTTTTGGAAGAACAAGGCGGTATTGCATGGCTGAGCTCAGCAGGCAGGAAAGGCTGCTTTGCCTCTGCCTCCAGTAAGTCTCACAGCACTGCGGGACAATCACCTGTTGAGTATCTCAACAAGGCACAGTTAAAGAGCCACCAAGTCAACAAAGGTACTTACATCTGTCACTTCGGTCTTCGGGACTGGATGAGGTCTCACGGTCAGAAATGAGGCCAGAAACAGCAAAGATCTTCTTCCCTGTATCATCAACTTTGAGGGAGCCAGGGGAGCTGGAGGGGAGCTGGGTGCCAAACTCGTACTCCTTCCCATCAGTGTCCGAGAAGCGCAGATGGGGTGAGTCAGTGTCATGGCAGTTTTTCAGGCGCTTGGCCGGGGTAAAAGCTGACTGGTAGCTCTCCCGGTCTTCAGTAGATGCAAAGGGGCGGAAAGCCCCAACGCCGCTGTGGTTCAACATACTGATCGGGGTGCAGTCCAGGTTGGGGGGTGCAAACTGGGGGTGGAGGTGAAGCAAGGATGGAGGAAAGTCACGGTTTGCAAATGCTCCCGGCACCCCGCCTTGGCGGTGATACATGGAGGCAAAAGTATATGAGCCATTGGTAAAGGGAATATGCACGTCCTTATCTGCTGACACGGGGACCCCAAAAGGCCTTGGCTGCTGGCAGGGAATGGAAGCATCACGGCTGGCTTCGGCAGTGGAGGCGAGAACCATCAGTGCTGGGGAGGCCAGTGGGTTGGGGAGATAGGGTGAGTTCTCCATCTTGAACGCTGCCCGGTGTAAGTCCATCGGAGTCTCTTTCCTCAGCAGGATCACAAGCAGAATGATCTTCCCTGGAAGGAAAGCAAAGCGATGCCTAGGAATGGAGTGGGGAAAATTACTGGAGCATCATCACCCTTCGAACACTGCAAGGAAACAGAAAGGGAAAGAAAACACAACCAATTAGGTTTCTGCACTCGTTTCTCTGGGATGCTCCAGCAGCAGGGTGGCCACATGTGTTACAAGCCACCGGCCGGAGATGCGCCACTGTTCTCATTCAAGAAAATCAATAGACAACTTCACACACTACTGGAGTCGGCCCTGGCCCTCCAGGTTAAAGGGTATCATCCAGTGCAGATGGATGAAAGGCAAACCAAACATAATAACATGCAGATTTAATAATGCACTAATAAAAAATGTTCAGTCTAAAATTAACATAGTAACTCCAAATTATAACTGGAACTTTATATGGCAAGCGGCACATATATATATAACCGCAATAAACTTAAGAAAGCCTCCACGTACACACATCCTGCTATTTGCTTGGGGGTTGTGGGTGTATAACCAACATAAAAACATCCATTGTACATAGTTACCCAAATCAGCCAGCACACACAGTTATACTGTACACGATGCTTGAGACGTACGTAACTGACAGGTATTTTCTCTCACTCTCACAGTACATATGGGTAGATGTGTACTTGCACACACAGTGCTCCACACCATCATATATATGTATGCACACCATTGGAATGTAGGAATGTGGCTGTGGCCGGGTGCATGTGTATAGCACAAACACCCACGCGTGCACACACGGTCCCCAAGAGCCAAAAGAGAAGAGACTCCCCCAGTGAAATGCCTGGCGTCTCTGACAATACTTAAAATCATAATGGGTGCTTCTGCCATCTGATCTCTGCAAGCATCTGCCTTTCGGGTCGGGGACAAGAGAGGATGGATCAGTAATTTTAGTTCCTAATACACTCACTCTTAAGTAGATTTGTAAACTGCCCTGGATGTGCCATTAACATTTAGAGGGAAATGTTAACAAAATTTCTGCCTCGCATCTTGCTGAGCCTCCCAGGTTGGCTGCAGCCACCCACCCAGCCACAACCCCCTCCCAGGGTGAAAGAAAGGAAAATCCTTCTTTCTCTATCTCCCCCAGTTCGCAGTGCCTTTTTGTGTTGTTATTTTCTCCCCCAATCAATCTCATGCCTTTTCTTTTAAGCTTCCGCCGCCTGCCATTCAGGCCCCACAACCCAGCTTAAAATACAAGGACTATAACTTTGAAACAATATACTAGCCGCTGGAGCTCAAAGGGCCAGAAAAATCATATAATAATAAAAAGCTGTTACAAATTGTGCCTCTTAAATCCAGAGGGTCAAACATCTCAAATAAAACTTAGTGAAAGAGTGTCTCCCTAATGGAGTGCCTTTTGTACTCCATGAATGAGGGAGCCTAGGTTAACAAAGTGTATGAAATCCAGTCTGGGGCTTTAATGCAGTTCAGTGATAGCATTTCCTCTCTCCCATCCTGTACCCACTGCTCCACTGACTGTTATGAATTGTGAAGATGAGTGGACATCATCTCTCTGCTTCCTCATTTGGCACCCATCCTTACAGACATCATTGCTAAATTACCAGATTATGTATCTCGCATTAACGGATTTGCTCTCTTCCAAATTTAAATAACTTTCTCGTTGAGTTCTTGCCACAGAGAGCAAGGGGGAGAGGAAGAGTGAGGGATGCCAAGGGCAGCCTGGTCAGCACTGCAGTCCTGGGTACACTTGTTCTGCTGCTTCACATGAGGCTGATCAAAAACTGGAGGTCAGAAAACTGCAGCCACTAGCAAATTTAGAGTTGTTTGGGGCTTATATAACCATGTAAATATAAATATATATATATATACACACACACACAATTATACATTCAAAGAGATGCATGCAAATAAGCCACTGTTCTCAGAAAAAAATGATCATTAACATGGAAGCAAAACTGGGCAATCACAGAAAAATACAAATTTCCAGGGAAAAAAAAAAAAGGCAACCACCTCTGCCTGCTTTTCTATTTTTGCTGGTGCTTTCACACCATTACATTAAATGTATTTCATAAATTAGTAATCTGGCCGCAACACTTGACACTCCTGTAGGATACTGTGAATCACTATGGCCGTTTATTCATTTGCAAACTTCATTACACCGGGAATAAATCAACACATTACAATATCTCAGCCAGCCAAATTTAATTTTTTTTCAGCTCCCACTTCCTTTTTCGTTCTCTCTTGCTCCCTTCTCGCCCAGCACCTCCCCACCCCCCAGCAACACGGACAGATTAGGCTGCAGCGGACCAGTCATTATGAAAATCTATCGTTAATACACTCCCAATGTCAAAATGTCATAGGTTTAAATACAGAACCCAAAAATAAGAAAACTAACTGACCTTCTTAATTAAAAAATATGGATTGCAGGGTAATCAGCTGGAGGGAACATTTGGGTGCTGGGAAGGCAGTGGGCACAGGTGGAGTGAGGAGCTGCTACTTTTCTGCCTCTATGCTGATTTTTTTTAATTTAGCACCTCGCGCAAATCCAGATTAAAATAACTCCAGCTATTGATCTGAGCAGTGGAATTGACATTAATTTTAGTTCACTTCTCACTTTGCAAAGGGATCAATAGGAAGTAATAACAGCTGACATCCCCGCTGAAAGGAGGAGAAAAGACGGGCTAGAGACAGAAATCGAAAAGCAACCAAATAAATCAGCAGCTACTTTTCCACGGCATCAGACAAACTCCAAACAGATTGCAAAAAGTCTTTGTTGAATTAACTAAACAAGGAGTAGAGGGAGGGAGGGTGGAGATCAATCCAGGAAGCTGCATAAACTGTCTACCAAGTATGAAGGTTAGATGGACATACTGAAAACTAACTCTGATTTTTTCAGCATTATTTTTTTCATGGCTACCTATTTACATAGTTACTGGCTTTTAGAGCTACCCTGTTTAAGGTGTACACAAATTACGTGTGTAATCGTGCATGTTCCTAATAACGAGGCTAAATACACCACAACCAAGGCAAATTGTAGCAAGAGCCTTTAGCTCTGAACCATAAAAAAAAAATCTCTCACCAAGGAACAAGTAGTAATCAGTTCTCTATGGCTTAGTTTTGAATCCTGTGCTTACAAAGGTTGTAGCACTGTGCTGCATTAGTTAAGAGGGAAGTCTGATAAAAGTAGAAGCCATGACAGAGCTGCATTTATCAGGCATCACAAACACCCACCAAGTGGAGAAAACAGCAGTGACCACTGGTTTGAAGTGTAAAACCCTCTTGCTAATCAGCCTGCAAAGAAACGCGCTCATATGCAAGCACATGCACACCCCATACACAGCCACCAGATCTGCAAATCTTTTACTAAATGTTACTCAGAGTTCCTATTACTAAATCACCTCTCTGCTATCGATTAAAATAAATAAAACACACCACTCTGGTTTCTACAACAGGTTGCATTTTTGTGGTCTCTCAACCATTTCCAAATGCCAGAGATTAAAGTAATGGGGCAAATTAACGTCTTTCTCCCTCCAGGGAAAAAAAAAGTTTTCTTGGGGAAAAAAAATTAATTAACAAGCTATAGGGAAGGAAAAAAAGATTAAAACATTAGGAAATCCAGGAAAATTGATGATGCATGTAAATTAGGAAATACCCAGGAAAAAAAATCACAATATCCATTTACATTAAAAAGTTTTTTCCCATAAATGTCAAGTAGGAATTTAGAAATATGCTCTGCGTAGAAAAGCCAAAGATTATAAAACAAAATAATGCCAGCTGTTTGGGGATTTAAGTGCTCAAATGGATTATATATTTGAACCAAACTGGATTTCCTTATAATAAATAAAACAAATGCAAGCTCGAAAGCCAACAAAGGAGAGCTCTCATCACTGGATTAAGATACAAAGGAAAAACAGTTAATTTTTTTTTTTCCAAGGCGTGAAATATGCCAACTGCAGCCGCACACCCGGACAGCTGCTGTGGAAATCGGTTTAAGGGGAAAAGGAAAAAAATTAGGAGCGCGGTGAGCGGAGGAGGCGGCGGCGGGGGTCGGGCGGAGTGGCTCCGGCCCCGGTCCCGGCCCCAGCCCTGGACCTGGACTGCGCCCGCTTCTGTTTGGCCGTAAACTTCTTCTTCAAAAAATTTTAAAAAAAAAGAAAAATTAAAACCCTTTTACTTTTTTTTTTTTTTTTTTAATAAAAAACGCGGGGAAAAGCCCCCGGGCCTCGAGGGCGCTCCCGCGGCGGCGGCTGCCGGAGGGAGGAAGAGCCGAGGGTTTGGGAAGAGGCAAACAGAGAAAGAAGGGAAAAAAACCCAACCCACAGCCTACCGATGGGTTTGCTGCCGCTTCGCCCCCGGCCCGGATTCCCGGCCACGCTTCCGACTTGGCGAAATCCGAACGAAAACCGCGGGCGGGCGGCGTCGCTCCGGGGGAAGCCCCGCTCCGCCGGGCAGCGCGGGCGGCGGGCGCGCCCCGGCCCCGGGCACCAGCCCCTCACGGCCCCTCACGCCCCCCGCGGGCGGCCAACCGGGCTGGCACTCGCTCGCCGCCCCCTCTCCCTCCCGCTCCCGGTTTTTCTCTCCCGCCCGAGGAGATTGTTCAATGAACCCAAATAAAATAAAATCCGTCGGGGGTGAGCCCCGGGCTGGAGCCTACCGACGCCGCCAAGCCCCACCGCTCCGCGCTCCCCGCCGGCGCATTAAACAGGTGTTTGGCGGGGCCGGGGCTGAGGGCCCGGTCCGGCCCGGCTTGGCCCGGTCCGGCCCGGCCCGGCTCGCTCCCGCCCGGCCCCGCACGTCCCGCCGAGAAGCGGCGATCGGGACGCAGCCGGGGCGGCTCGTCTCCTGCCGCCTCGGGAATTATTCACTCCCGGGGAGGGCAACGGGAGGGGGCACCGCCAGCCCGTTCCATACAGCCCGTTAAGTCGCCTTTCCACCCCTCCACTTTTTCTTCCTCTTTAAAACCCGAGTTACAAAGATTATCAAACGCGAAGATGCCCAGAGTTGTTTGGATTTATTGCAACAATCACTTACCATACATATTTCCTGTGTGGAAGGATAAGCATTCAATACAACTCTTTAAGTAGACAGTTCCTAATGATTTCATTGTGGTCAACCAGATGGTTTTTATGTATTTAGATCTGAAGGTGAAGAATTATTTTCCATGCTTCCAACCTATTTACAGACTTCCCTGGTCTAGAGCTGGGGTTGTTGCTTAAAAGAAAGAAAATCCTGCAATTTCTCGATCGCATCGCTGGATGATCCAGAAAGTTTTCTAAAGAACCTAAAGCAAAAACAGGGATAATTCCTTTCACCTCTTCTGGCTTTCCAAGCTACGCCATTCACATGTGGAGTAATTTTAGCTCATTCGTTGAATAACGCTGCCAATTTAAACCGCCTCTCTACCCTTGTTTTATCTGCAATAATAAAACCAGAACAACACCGCATGTGAGATCCAGGCACTTGATTCCTACCTGGAAGCAGCCAGGGGCAAGGGCGGCAATCTTTTAGAGATGAAGGACCCGAAGAGGGGTGAGGATGTTGGATAAACTTCAGCCGCGTCCAAAATTAAGCTAAGTGCGACTTAACAACGAGTGGCAGAAAAAAAAATATCGGTCTTTGAGCGGGGATCGCGCATTTTGGGGACGGCTTAAAACTAAAGTTCACCCGGGGACTGCACGATCCCAAAAATGAAAGCTTCGGAGTAAATAAAATTATTGGCTGGGCAGTGTTGCTTGAACGCACAGAGACCCTGGCGGCTGTTTTGGTTTTGGGCTGGTTTTGGTTTTTGTTGTTTGGTTTGGGGGTTTTTTTCCCCAGATACTTTTATTGCAAAATAAAAGACTGAGTTTTTATATTTTAAAGGGGAAAAAAACCCCACAAACAAAAAAAATCCCAAACCAACAAACCCCTGGGTAGGTGCGTGGATCTGCTTGTTTCCTTTAAAAAAAGTTTTTGTTTTGCAGCTGCTGGGAAATGAAATTGTCGCTGCCCAGAGCGACCGCGGAGAGAGCGAGCGCCGGGAGCAGCGGAGGGAAGCGAGGAAATAACTGCCCGGCTTGCCCCACCGAAAAATACGGAAGAAAAAAGAAAAGGAAAAAAAAAAGAGTTTTTAAAAAATGATATCTATCGGGAGCAAGGGATCTGTGCCAGTCTCCGGGTCCGGCCGGGCTCCCCCTCGCCGTGCGCGGTCCCCAGCCGGGCTGCCGCGGCGGTCCCCGGCACCTGATCCCCCTGGTGGCTACCGGTCCCCCTCGGAAAGCCACCGGGGGGGCGGGGGGGGGG
>NW_024581108.1:16414371-16433219 GCF_017639235.1 Corvus kubaryi | reverse complement strand
GGGTGCGGGGGGTGGGGGGGGCCCTTTTATCTGCCTTTCCCCTCGGCATTACCATGCCGATCCCCACCCACCCGGCCCTCCCCGCGGCCGGCGCGGCTCCCCGCCGCCTCCGAGCTGCCCGGCTTCCCCGGCGCTGGGGAGGGAGAAGGAGGAAGGGGGAAAGGGCGCGGGGGCTGGGATGGAGGTAGGGGAGGGGGGGGTTGAAACTTGCCCTGCAAAGTTTGCGTGTGGCCGGGCGGGCGCGGTGGCCGGTACTCACGGTGCGGCTGGCGGCGGGCGCTGCGCGGAGCTGGCGGCGTGCGGGGAGCGGGGCAGTCCCGGGCGTGCTGGCCCCGCTGCCCGCCCGCCGCTCGCATGTAGCAGCGCGGGAGGCGGCGGGGGTGCGAGGGAAGGAGCAGTGCTGCCTCTCAGTGCCGGCTCTCATCAGTGAATGAGCCTCCACTCTCCGAGGGGCTCCCGCCGCACACACACACGCACACACACGCGCGCACACACACACGCACACATACACTCGCACACACACGGAGCCGGGCTGAGCACTGCATACATTAGGACACTCGGGCAGTATGGGAAATGCAGTCCAGGACCGGCGCCCACCCGCCGGCTGCCCGCCAGCCGTGGCCCCCGGAGTTGCCCAAACGGGGCGTCGGGGGCTGCTCCTCTCCCAGGGGCGCCGCTTCTCCTCCCAGTCCCGCCGTGCCGGCCTCGCCCACCCGCCTGGCACCGGTCACATTTTCCACCATGCAGCTCCCTCCCGAATTGCAGCGGGACGCTGCTGGGCCCCCTGGGCAGCAGCTTCTCCGCTCCGGGGCAGCCCCGTGCCCTTCCGGCCCTGAGGCAGCCGAGTCCCCTCGGGATGCCCATGGGGACGAAGCCTTCTCTCATGCACCCTCCGCTATCTTCTGGCATGGGATGGGCACGATTTCCAGGGGTGGGCATCATCCCCAAACTTGCCTTGGACAGCCTCAGCAGAGCCAGAGAGCAAATTAGGGACTTAACACTCCCAGTGTTTCCCAACTGCGGCACGCACGCACGTACGGCACTCACACTGCTATTTTAATGTTTCCTGAATGCACGTTGCAGCTCTGCACAAACCCTTCTGCACACACGCTCCACCTCGGCCACAGGCAACTTCCCTGCCAGCCCTAGGAGTGTCCCGAACAAAAACTGCCAGTCATAGGAAATGGAAGAGCCAGTTTTAGATGGGGACTCAAAAGAAACACTTGTCTCATTGTTTCTTGTGAAGTACACCAAACATTGATCCAAGAGACTTATTTGTTTTGCTCAAGAGTGAAATGTTTTGAGTTTTTTCTTCAAGTACTAAATATTTTCATGTTGTTCTTAAAGATAGTAAATGGGCAGCATTTTGTGGCTCTTCTCTAATTCTGCACTGGCATTCTCAAAATACAACTGTGCTATGTGACATACACTGAAAAAAGAAGTCCTCTCCGTGAGCATCATCAACCACTTGGGCTATATTCTGTGTATGAGAGCAAGAGGGATCACATGCTTATGTCATCCAACAACTTTTGTGTAAGCAGTGACTCATGACTGAAGTATATGGGCTGAGTTTACCTGTTACTCCAGGATCACTGAATGCACCAGCCCCTATAAAACTGTCCACAGGCACAGCATGAAGCGTGTCCTCAGGCCTTAACTGGGTGCAGACCGTGATGGTTTGCTTCTTGCTGGACTGAAACTCACCCATCCTTCCTGCAGCATTTCAGAGGTAGGTCTTATGCAGAGTGCTTGCATGACTTTTGAATGATAAAATCTTTGGAAGTGTTAGAAATAATAATAATAATAATAATAATAATCTTTCTTATTTTCACACTTAAATTTTATAAATAAAACAATGTGCATTTCAAGCTTCTCAACTCAGGAAGAAAGCACCTGGGTGAAGGAGCTTCGTGTACGTTCTTGACATAACCACCAGCTCAGCCCTGTTCCCTGCTCTGACCTGCAGCACAACCACTGAGAGGCTGATGATACCAAAAAAAGCCTGCTTCCCTTCAAGGCATCTGCTCCACTGTTGCTTTCCTGCACACCGTGTGCAAGAGCAAGGAGAATGGCAAGGCAGGCAGCAAGCACTGCCTTCTCCCATGGATCAGCCATGGCACAATGGTAAAAGTGGGCTCAGATTCCAGAACTCCTTTTCTGCTTTGTGTAAAAACTGGCATTTGCATAGTCCAGGTAAAAATCTCTCACAGATTTGAGCAAACATAATTGTGCATGTATTTTGCTCATCAGTAACACCTTGTAGTTACCCTCTGATTAACCAAAGTTATAATATTTTTGTGTTGGTCATTTCAAACACCTCTTTGGAAACAGCTGCCCCACAGGCTGTGCATAGAGACATGTCTCAACACCTGAGTCCTGCCATTTTGTGTGGGGACTCTGAATTAGTTGGCACCACACACATTTCCATCCTGCAGCATGCTCCTCACCAAAAGCATCAACAGTTCAGGACTTCAGTAAATATTCCACAGGGTAGTGTAGATGAGCCACATTTTAAATAACATCAGAGTTTGACACACTTCAGGAAGCCACATTAAAAACCATCCCTTATCTCCCAGGGATCCTGAGGAAAACATTCAGTCACAACCCAGCTTGTGCTACAGCTTCACCATCAAAATTACAGAATTCCAGGGGAAAAAAGTGCTCTTATTATAAAGCTGTATTTTCAGTACTTACAACATCATGAAAAATGATCTCTCAGATTTAAACTTCTTTCTTTTGTTCTTAGCCAAAAAGCAATTTTTTTTTTTTTTACTCTTTCAATTTCTTAGTATGGAAAAAGGGATCTGACTTCTGCACCAGTGTCCAATTTATGCTAGCTGAGAACCAAGCTCTGTGTTTTGAGGCTTGAAAAAAAAGGCAGCTTTATTTAACTTTATGTTACTGCATCGTCACACACAAACTTAATACAGCTTGGATTCAGGGAACAAATCTGGCATTTAGCTAGCTTCTGTGAGCAATGTCTTCAGAGGAAAATAAGAAGATACAGTCAAGTTATTTATATTTGTAATTACCATTAATCTGTATTACTAATGAGGATTTTGATCCTGAAAATGGATCCATAAACATGGACTCCTGCACCACTATGGAGCTGTGATATGCACAGAGGCCCATAGGAAAATTTTCCACTGAAATATATATGCTACACTGATTATTTGGGCCTCAAAATAACTTTGAACATTTGATTTAACTTTGTGTGTATTGCTCATCTCTAAGAGTAATAGGGGACACCTCCAGTTGTGGGGTTTTTTTTAACTTAATACTAAAGCAGAATTTGAGATTGTTACAGGCTATCACAGTGCTGTCCCTTCCCGTTGCAAATGCTGTTCTAAATACTGACGTCTAAATTAATATATACAATCCTGAACCTACAGGGTTGATTGGATGCACTTAACTTTATGCATACAGATTTCAATAGGATTACTAATAATACATAAAGTCAAGTGTAGATGTAAATTCCACCATGAACAGTGCCTTGACTGGAAGTCTGCTGTATTCTTACAGTACCAATGTACATTCTTAAAACAAGACATCCCCTCACTCATCATTATGTCCTCTAGCTGCTATTGTATAAAATAAGATTGAGAAATGTGATAAACTGTAGCAGCAATGGCAGAAAGCAAGGGGCAGACTGTGTCACACGTGTACCTGCAGCACATTGGGATCCTATGAGAGGGCAGTGCATTTGTTGGGAGCTGCCCTATTCGGTTCCCCAAAAAGTGACACCCCAAAGAAGTGGTGAAATTCTCCAGTTATGGACCTACGTCCTGAAGTCACTGGCACCATCACCACCCATAGCTAGACCCAGACCGTTCCTTGCATCCCATCATCTGCAGTATGGGTGGAGGAGGGGAAGATGGCAAACGAATTACTTAACTAATTAAAAATGAACTTTTTCTCGCAATTAGTCTCGGAGGCGGCAGTCGCTCCCAGCGGGGTGTGGGTGGCTGGCTGCCGTGTGTAATGTCCATGCCCTCTGCTGGCTACAGCCAGCGTGTCTCAGCTGCGTGCCACCGCCACCCTGCCCTCGCCGCTGCGACAGCGGCCACTCCGGGAAGGAGGTGCTGGGCAAGGCTGCCAGTGCCAGAAGTCCCTGCTGTCCAAATGATTTTATCCCCTGGTTTTGTCAGAGCTGTGACCCTGGTTTAAGCATCCCTAAGCTGGTGGCTACATTCCAGGAGAACAGGAGCTTGGAGGCTCTGCAGTTAGTCATGTCTCACTCTGATGCTATTAGCAAGGACATCTGAGAGGAAGGTTGACTTATGAGTTTGGGAGTATTATTCTGGTTTTAGCAGCTGATCTGGGCTTTACTCTAGTGGTTGGTGTAAGGATTGTCCCAGAGCTCAGGAGAGATAACATGGGATCTCTTCATCTTCTGAGCCATCTGTGGCTGCCCTCTGCCAGACCCCTCTCTCTTCAGAAGAAGAATTTGGCAGAGGCAGGGCTGAAATCATACTATCTGCCAGAAATTTGAAATTTAGAGCTGGCACACTCTCGGTGACTAGTCTTCCCAGAATGAGAAAAAAGTCCTTTAAATGACTTGTTGACTCATACAACTAGTACTAAGAAAATTTTCTTCAGCCTACAAAAATTTTCTATGGCTGACAGATAAACTCATTTTCTTCTTGTTCATCATCATCATCATCATCGTTGTTGTCACTATCAGCATCGCTATCATCACCATCACCTAGATCTCTTCCAAAGTCTGCTAACACAGGAGAACCTCTTGGTTTTGCTTTTCATAACACGTTGCAAGATGCCACTGTAATTTTAAGCCTTGCTCATCACCAAATCTCTACAGCAGAGTGGAGACCATGCCTGGGATTTTGCAAACAAATGTTCTTTATAAATCATTGTCCTGCAGTACCATTTCCGATACGACGTTCCTCTTGGAAAAGTCCTGCACCAAAAGGGAGGTTGTAGACTGGACGGCAGATGTTATACAAGTAACTATATCAACTGTTTTAGGAGCACTGCTCTTATGTGAACATCAACCACATTATCATTTCTACAGCTGAAGCCTGACACAGGTAAGATGTCCAGAGCCCATGTGCTCCTGAGGAAAGTTCTCTCCAAAACTCTGGTAGCCACAGTGTGTGATTTAAGCACATGCACGCAGCAACACCCTTTCCTATCAATTGTTTCTAAAACTTGATTACAGCACTGGACACTTGTTTTCTGTACAAGCATCCACTCTTTTTTCAGGGCTTTTTTGAATCCCTCTCTGAGCAATATCCTGTTGCTAGGAGTTCCACAGGCTAATGGTGTGGAAAAATATTTCCCTGTGAGAAGAGCTACACCTGTCCAACTCCCCTTCTGTGCACTATCCATCACGCTGACAGCATAGGTAACTTGCCCAGGATCATGTCAAAGCGTGAAATAGCTATAAAGGCAACGCATATGTGTTTGTCATTTTTGTCATTAATGGGATCAAGCAAAACTAAGGCAGAGCTATTGAACTGTGCCACAGAAGCCAGGGGAAGCTGGAGCCATGTCCGAGAGCAGCTCAGAGTGGTGGCTCCTGCTTTGGCCCATGGAAAGTGCATGGGGTGAGCAACACTTTGATCTTCTTATTTAGTTGTGTTTGCTGTGACTGTACCACAGGGAAAACGTTGTGCTTATTTTTGGGGCCCAAACAAGCTGCAGAGCCTGGGACAGGGGAGCACTACCTCCACAGGCTGGACGTATGGCTCCAGGCTCCTCCTCCTCTCTTCCCAGTTCAGTGGGGAAGCCCAATTCAGCAGAGGATGGGAAACAATACCCACCTCCCCTTTTAGCCAGGCAAGCAAACCTGAGCAGGACAGGTCTAGTGAGCTTTTAAGGCAGCTCTCTGGTGTGATTAGTTAGAGCTTAACATGAGATAAAATCAATTGGAAACTTGTGTGAGTTAGGGCTGCTCTCATCAGTCAGAGTTTGCAGCAGCCAAGTGCAGCATGATTGTTATTAATATATGCTACAGATATATAAGCTAAAATGGGGCTTTACAGTAAAAAGGAAGACAAGTTGCTCTTTCCCAAGAACATACAGACTGTGCATGTAATTCAGGGCCATGCTCACATCTGTAGTGGTGGGAACTGCCTGTTCTTAGGAGAAAATACACTTGTGTCTTACATGCATGTGTACTTTCTCATGATACTGCATACCACACAAGGATGTTGTTTAGGAGTTTAAAGTGCTGAGTATTATGGTGGTTGTGGTCCATCGCAGGAGCCGCATTAGCTATGCGGCAGCTCACACACCATGGGTGACTTCAGACAAGCCTATGCTTTTGTGTCTGCCTTCTTTCAAAGGAAAAATGCTTTCTGCCAATGCAGTAAGTAATCCTGTATAAGGCTGGACCTCAGCATCAGCTGTAGTGCTCACTACTGTGACTGCTTTGATAATTCCCATGCTGTCACATGAATGGGATTGCACCATAAACTCATGCACCTTAGCCGTGCTGATGGCCAAGCCTACATAATGGCCCAATGCATTGGTGCTAATGATCCAGTGTTTATGGTGGCCCACAGCACCGTTGTCATGCCAACGAGATGGTATTCCTCCCTAGAAAAAATAATAATAACCAAATAAATAAATACTTGCTTTCTCTAGACTGATCTGTCTAATAGGAGTTGGAGATTAAATCTGAAGGGAGGAAAATCCAGGCTGAAATACAAACCAGTCTCTGTTCAGAAGAGAGCAGAGCAAAACATCTTTTTCCCTCTCCATCCACTCTGTGCTGTGCAGAACACTCTGTGCAAAGCCTCCTCTCCAGTGAAGCAAACCCCTCCTGTGGCAGGGCAGGGGAGCAGGAATTTCTGTCTAACCAGTCCCTCCCTGGGGATTTGGGTCAGGCCTGGGACTTCCATACTGAAACTCCCCTATCCTGGTCCCACAGCAGTGTGGCCCCAACAGAGACACGGCACGAGGAAAGCCCATCCCTATGGCTGCCACACTGCCCATGAGTACCCAGCCTGACTAACCTGCCTCCTGCCCTGCCCCAGAATGTGGTGCCCCAGTAGAGAGTTCAGCTCTGAAGCACTGTCAGGGTACTTGCAGTAGGAAGGGTGCTGCTACAGACCCAACTGAGCATCACTCCTCAGGATCCTCCCTTCCCTTTCTGACAGGCTGACATGCTTGAGAGCTTCAGCTGTTCCTTACCTCAGTCACCAAACCTGGCTTCAGCGCCCATTTTCACAACCTCTTCTTAAAATTTTGGAATTTTTTTTTTTTATTTCATACAGAAATAAACTGCTGCTGAATTCCAGGACTTGGTGCCTGGCTATTCCCCTCCCAGGAAATTGCCCATCTTCCTCTGAGAAATACCTGTCTTCTTTCTACCAGTCTTTCTCACAAGTCACTTCTCACATGCATTTCCCATTCCGTTTTCTCGCCCCTCTCTTGTCCTTTAATCCAGCTCACATTACTCTAGCAGTAAATTATTTAAAGCAGGCAAATACGTGCAACAAGCCAGCTTTCTGTCAGACACAAGCCTGTTCAGAAACTGATACACTCAAAATTTCTTTATCTTGGCCCAGCTTTATCTTGAGCTAGCCTTTTCTGCCATCCAGTTCAAATGCCTCATATCCCATCACACAGTCCCAGTGCCCCACATATCACAACCCTTCAGATTCCTGCCTTGATTGTTGGAGGAACATCTTGTTGGGGTCTCCTCTCCCCGCTGTGTGGCCCTGGGAGAGGGGCCCTGAGGGGAGACACGAGGTTTCCCTGTCCCTGCTCAGCCTCATTCCCCATTGGTTGGTTTGTGTTCCCTGCGCGGGCAGAAGGACCCTTGGTCCGGTGACTGGAACAGTTCCTGGGCAGAGCTCCGGCCATGCGGCTGGAGAAATAAACATCTCTCTGAAACAGCTATCAAGAATCCGTCCATATATATTTCCTTTCCACGGGACTCCTGGTTTGGTATATGTATGTTGCAGTATCCCCACTGCAACAACATCTCATTGCTTCTGCAGTTTTCCTGTAGACCTCAACCCCTCCATAGGATCTATAAGGTAGAATTTACTGTAATTCAGATAATTATTCAGATAACAAGAATAGCTTGAATTTTAAGACCAAATAACATCAATAAAACTTGGAAGAGGCATAAACCCTTACTGTACAGGTTGGACCAGTAGCTGGCTTGAAGAGGAAACTGGTACAGGGAATGTCTGGCCCTGCAGTGTAGTTTTCGCTTGCATGCCTGCTGTGCCTTCTGGCACCAGAGGCAAGACATGGATTAGCTGAGCTCTAGGTGTGGTCCATCTCCACACTTCTCCATTTTTGACTCTACTCAAAATTCAAAAATGTGGTGACAGCACCCCAAATTGAGCATCTCACAGCTGAGAGCTATCACCTGCACTCACCATGTCAGCCACTTTCCTTTGTTAGCAGTGAGACAGTGAGTTGGTTAAGGCAAATGCACAAATTCCCAGGTGCCTGCAATGCATCATGTATATCCACTGAGGCTGCATGTATTAATTTCTCCCTGTTGTATGTGAACTATGTGAAAGGTCACTTCTTCCTGTCCTGTGTTCTAGGCTGGTTTTCAGGAGACTCCTTTCCATCCATCCTTCCATCAGTTCATCAAGCCACCCATGCACAGCACTCTTCTCCCTCCACAGGCTGTGACAGTGAGAGACAGACATAAGGTTTGACCAAGAGGTGTTAAACAGACCTGACAATTTGTGTGCTCTTGTAGGAAATCTCGAACTTCAGTAGCATCTGGGTCTTTCTCCCGGTGATGCTCTTGAAGCTGTCAGGTTTTAATTGTCCTGGAGATGTTCAGTGTCTCTCTCTTATGTCTTCAGAGCGTGTGGGTAGTTGACCCTGTTGAGTAATGTCATCTCATGAGACAGAAACACATGTTCATTGAGATAAGGGTGAGCTGTCTCCCACAAGGTTTGGAATCAGATCTCAGTTGGTCTTTCTGTTACACATTCTATTGGTGTGATTCCCCCCTCCACTGAAATCCTGCAGGAATATATTTCAGTGGGCTAATTATAAATTCCTTCTGTCTTGCAATAGCTGGATACAGCATGCCTGGTGGCATGAACCTCCCCTTCTTCATTCGTGTTGTGCACCTCTCTTGCTGCAGGCAAAAGTAATTTCCCCAGCCTGGAAATGTGATTTAATTTGACCTTGTTCACACGGGTTCTGCATCTTTTACATTCCCACCCCCAATGATAAAACAGGATCAGAGGAAATTGCAGTGATTCACAGTGATGCTCTGCCTCAGCCTCCAATTCTTCTTGTTCTTTCCTCTCCCTGCCATCCCTGCTCTGCCTACCCACCACAGCTACAGGGTACTTCTGACTGTAGGTGGAGGATGTAAGAGGGATGTAAAGATGTGGAACCACACGCTTGTGTCGTATCTCCTCTGCCAGGAGAGGCAAATTGTGTGTCTTTCCTTAGGAGACATTTCAGGAGTGAAAGGAAAAGAAACTGAGAGCGAGAGTGAAGAGGGAATATCATCAGAAACAAGGGGAGTGCTCTAGCACTCTGTTTGTCAACTGTTTCTGTAGCAGATCCTTACTTGCAGTCCCTGCCTGCCTGGATCCACTCCTTCAGCCATCCACTGCCTGCCCCAAGGCTGCTGTCCTAAACTGCAAAATCTACTGTCCGGTGGCTGCTGTCCCCACTCTTCCCACTAACTCTTCCCTGAGATGGTAAGAATAAATTGTCTAATTTAAATACCTCAGCCCTGGACTCCTAGTGGTCCTATTTAGAGGAGCATCTGTGGAAATCCTTGCACTCCCCTTGTGCAGGTTCAGAAGGTCTTGTTTGTGGGATTCTCTCTCCCTTGTCCGGAATTTAGATGCTCAGCAGTGACACATAACAGTGAGCTTCTCTAGAAGACAGTATCTCTAGCTGTGTCAGAGGAGTGTTAATAATACAGTTGCTACTCTGCAGAATCCCAAAGCATATGAGATGCTTGGAGAGGCACATTCTGGCTGTGCATTGACTGCCTCCACCAGTAAACTTGGGCATGGGGACAGCAAGCCTTTTTACACCAGCTCAGAGAAGCTGTAAGGCATGACAAGAAACACTGGCTATCCATAGCATTAAGCTACTGAGCACTAGGGAAGCATGCTCACAGCATTCTTCCAGTAATAGGGATGGCATCAATTGTCAGCAAAGCAGACAATCTGGCTGCATGTGTCATTCAGACTTGTTAATGCTCTGTTTCTCACCTGCTAGCTTTCCCTTTTGTGCTGAACTATTACCAGAACCTTGGGAAACCTGCTGGGTCCAGTGCCAAATTATGTGGATCCTTTCCCTCCAAGTGCAGAAGATTTTTGTCTCATTTTAGGTGTGTGGGACTGTTATTCTTACAGGAAGTTTCTGAAGGGGATGAGAAATGTTTCAGATCCCTTAAGAGATCAGGGCTACATTTAATATTGCAACAGCTTTATCTAGAGAAGGTCATACTTGCTCTTTCTATCTCACTTCAGCAATTCACATCGAATGGAATATGGTCTAAACAGGTCATTTCTAACCCCAGGTTGTAGTGGGGTATCTTGGGACAGACAGGAAGGACCGCAAGTGGTCTCTAAACTGCTGATAGTTGCAAGTGTTGAATGTTGAGCTTTTGCACTGAGAAGAGACTGGGAAGGGGCAGGATGGAGGAGGAGGAAAGTATGTCCTCTCATTAGCACTCTGTGAAGTTGGGAAACAGCTGCCAGAGCTGGGCACCACAGTGGGTAAAGGACAAAGCACTTGCATGTTTTGTACCCAGTTGGTCGAGCCTGATAAAGAGTAGGAGGATTTTGACCTGGAGAAGCTGAGTGAGTTCCTCCAGGGTGTAGACTTTAAGGCCTGAAGGTTCAATTCTGAGCATGTGGTGGGTTGTCTGCATGTTGACGGGCTGACCAGTGAATCAGTCTGGGGGATGGAGTAGTTTTATTGCTCTCCATCAGCTCGACACTTTCTCTGTCAACCAAAGCAAGGTGCCTTGTTCCCTGGAGCCCCCAAAATGATGGCTTATGCCTCTCACTTGAAGGAAAAGGTCCACCTGCAGCAGCCTGGTCTAAAACCCCACAGCCTGGCTTCAAGAAGTGGCAGTAGGAGCTCATTTCCAGTGAACTGGATGTTTGCAGGGCACAGTGCAGGACTCGGTGAGATCCAAGCACTGCCCACTGCCGAGTAATGTTGTTGTGAGTAAGAGACTCATATAAGCCATCCATGGTTTCTATTCATTTTCTGCCACCCCCCGAGGCAGCTTGTGTGAGGCTGAGCAAGTCGCTTGCTCTCTCTGGCTGCAACTAAACTTATCTTCATTATTGCACATTTTGGCTCACTTTCATCCTCTTCTATCGGGAGGAGTTTGCCTCCAACCCTGATCTTCAAGCAGGGATGAGCATGCTGATGCTCCTTCCATCCTCTCACAGTCTCGTGTCTATTTAAACTGTAATGTTTTAGGAGCAGGGACATTAACCCTCATCTGGATTAGCATTGCTCTAATGTAAATAATATTAGTTACATTATAGATGTTTCTGTAATTAGAGTTCCTGTTTCTATAGGCATTTAAACACCTCGTCTCCTCATTTGACAGTTATGTTATTTGATTTGTGTTCTCCTGATGTGGAGATCAGTACAGAAACCCTTTTATCTCTTCTCATGAGCAGGTTTAGACTATGATTGGATTTGATTTTTTTAGAAACGTGTGTAGGGAGGAGCCCACAGATACCAGGTGTGATTTGTGTAAGGTGGGATACAGCCATAGAATTTAAATGCAGGTTAAATAACATGGCAAGAAGCAGGGCTTTAATCAGTAGGGTTTTTACAAGGAGCATGAGGTAAGGACAAACCCTTTCAAAAGCAGGGGGAAAAAAAGAGCTGGCCTAGCTGGTAAAACCTTGGAAAAATTCACTTCCCTGTCTCCATTTGCCTACATTTTAAGTGGGACACAACAGTATTTGCTGGTACTCTGAGGGAAGCCCACTCATGAAAAGGTTTAGCAGAGATGATTTTATCAGAGATGCTTGCCTTGGCAGATGGCTGTATGCTTTAAATTTAAACAGAGAGGCATAAATAGTAGAAAAGAAAAGAGGGTAATAAGAAAAATCTTAAACTGCCCAGTGCAAATCCTTGGGGAACTTCAATTGCAATAACTGACCTCCCATATAGCACCATTTATTTCATTCACTGGCAGCTTTATAGGTGCTTGTACAGCTACAGACGAACACCAATTTGCCAGTGCAGTTTGTTTTGATAACTGTTGTTTTCAATAAATCTATATTAAAATCAAAGGGAAAATTAAATAGACTGAAGTCAGTGGCACTAGAGATAAGGTAGCACATTACTACACAGGCCTCTTCAGCTGGAGGAGCTTTCCCTCCCATCCAGTGTAGGTCACAGGTGTGATGAATTTCAGTGGTCTCAGCTGTGCTTTCTGATGGCAGCCAATGTGAGTGAGAATTTTGGTGGGGGAAAAGAATTTTGGTATTTTCAAGCTCAGTTACTTTCAGGGCTGTAACAAAGGAGGAGGCTGGGGGAGGATGCACCACTCACTTTAACAGGCTCTTTCTCTTGGGTTTCAAAGGACAATTGCAAGTACAGAGGTCAAGGTCGCCAGCTTTTGAACTCTGTGCTGTCTCTCCCAGGACCCCTTAGGTGTTCCTGCTCCTATGTGACATTCCACACAGCTAGTACCTGTGGACTGAAAGAAGCAGGAGAAGCAGGATCTGCAACTGGTCCTCTGGCAAGTGGGATATCTGTGTCTCAGATTTTTCTGGACATGGCATGTCCTTCTCCTCTCTACCCCTGGCAGACTAGGTACCTCCTGCAGCATTAGGGGAAGTCCTGGTGGAAGAGAGGGAGGAGAGAAGAGAGAATAGAAACTCCAGGGAGAGTGCTGAGAAGGAAGGAAAGAAGAAAGAGAGGAAGGAAGGAGTGAGCTAGGGGAAATGATGGGAGGAAGAGAGAGGCTGGAAAAGGAAAGAGGGTCTCCAAACACTGGAGAGGAAAGACAAAGAGGCAGAAAATAGAATAAACAGAAGGGGAGATAGTGGGGAAGTTAAAGCAGTGTAGGCAGAAGGTACGTGAGAGCAAGGGTCTGACTCCCAGACCAGGCAGCAACCCCCTACTCCCCTCCCTCTGGTGATTTTAGCTGTCCATTGGAGGTGAGTGTTTCTGGAGATAAAGGCAAGACTTAAGTTTGGTAAAAGGAGTTGCTCTGGTCAGGAGTTTAGGAACTACTTCAAAGACTTGGCCTCTGGACACTTGGAGCAGCAGGGGCTAGAACTATCCAAGTAATTATTTCGTTTCGATGGGGCAGATTAGAGGAATGTTGGGTCCAGGAAGTTTTCCGTAGCACAAAGCATTGCAACTGAGTTCAAATAAACAGTGAACCTAAGAGATTTCATAGCAGAGTAAGTAATTTTTTTTTTTTTCCAACAGACCAGTTTTCTACCAGAAAACAATGATTGGAGTAACTGGGAGCATTTACTAGGATGTATCAACATTATCCAAGCTTTTGGTGAGACATTATTAAAAATATTCATATGTGGGTTTTGCTCTTTGGTCTTTTTCCCCCATCTCTTTCTGACAGTATTGTTTTATTCCTCTTATATGTTTATACCCCATTTGGTCCAAGCACTTGGCCTCAAACATGGAATCTCCTGAGCTGGGGGGAAACCAGGTGCTCTCTGGGTAAAGTATTTTTCCTTTGTGAAGTTTTGCTTCACTGCCCACAGCAAAAATCAAACCATCAGTGATGACAGGCTTGTGCCAGACCCTTTGCCTGGCATCCATCAGACCAAAAGCTAGATCAGATTTTTCAGGAAAAATCATGTTCCCTGGGGTTGTTCAGACTGGGCCAGGCATTTCTTCCCCTGCTCTAGTCTCTTATGTCCATCTTTGAAAGGCATATTTGAAAAATAATTGTCAAAACCCATTGTTGCCCCAGCTTAGGGCAGGGATCCTTGTTGTTCCTGATATTCAGTTTCACAAAGACATTTAGCTGGTTTAATAGGAATCTTAAAAGAGGGTGGGGATTATGCCTGTCGATGTAATGTACAGTATGAGGAAAGGAAACAGTGTGGTGTAATGGATGGTTTGGACTTCTAGAAGGATGTAATAATAAAACAAAAGAAATGTCAAAGTGGTAAAGTGAAAAGAAATACACTATTTTTATTTGGGAATGTATCATTAACAACAAAAAAAATCCGAGCACAAAACTTTTTGTCCCAACGTAGGTCAAAAGTCTTATTTTTTGAAACCTCAGAATTTCCCAAGGGACACAAATTCCTCTGTTATTATTTTTGGCCAGCTGTCTCCCATATGACTGCCCGTGAAAAGTATTTTATCTCAGGTTAAAATCCCACACATAAAAATGTCTCTCTACCTTCCAGCAGGTGTGCTTGTCCTATGGGAAGATTTGCTTTATCAGCAATGTGTTTCTCCAGGAGAAATGCTTAATTTTAGATGTTTTTTCCATTTACACTTAGAGTTCAAGACACTTGAGCAGCGGCTCAGTATTGGGTGGCCTGTGCAGGCGTCAGAACCCTTCCTTTATACACTGTAACCCTATTAGCTAAAATACTGGCAAAGAGATTTTGGTGAAGTGTTTTTTTTTAATGTCCCATTAAAAATGTTTAAAATGTTTCAAAATGTCCCATTTCACCGCTGTTGATGCCCTCACTTTGAAATACGGCTTTCCCATGACGACATAGCTGTAAAACACATTCAATTTTTTCTTTTTTTTCTTCTTTTTTTTTTACTAGTTAGCAATGGAGTTTTGCTATAGCTATTAAAATATAAAGAATAAACTGCACCCAATTGCACAATATTTTTTACCAGGGTTAAGCCTGAATTTCTTTGTGGATGGCATTGGAATATCAAGATTAAGTATACAGTGCAAGCACAAGGGTTTTATGACATACAATAATGTAGCAAAACTTGTATTTCTTTACAAAATTGACATCACTGTTTGCCCTTCTTTCTTTGTACTTCTTGGGTCTGATTTTTAGGAGCAAGAGTTGGAAAAGGCATGGTAGATGATTCAGTGCAGCTCCCTTGAACCAAAATCACGTTGGCACCAATGGGACATTTTACAGTGCTGTAAGTGGCTGGTTTCATGGTTCCCACCGCTCCTCTCGGAAGGTGATCCCACAGTTTAATGCATCACAGCCTCAGGAAGTTTCTCCTGATGTTCAGCCCATGTTTTCCTTTAGTCAAATATCTTGGGGAAATCCTTTGCTGAGGGGTCATTTTATTTTGTGTTTTGGTGCTGATGCCTTCCTGACACATGTAGGTAGTTTTTCTGCTCATCCCACCAGCAAAGTGGGAGGGAGGGGCAGAAGCTGGATTCACTGGGACCCACAAAAAAGGGAAGAGCACTGATATGCAGCCTGAGCAACACAGTTGTTTGTTTGTTTTGCATTTCACTGCATCCTCCTGCACTCTTCATTGAAGTGGGATTTTTTGGAGACAGGACCAGCCTGTCTGACTAGCTTTGTGTGCTCAGTCAATATGAGGTCCAGCAGGGACCATTTTGTCCAACTCAGCAAAGCACAGACTAGAGAAATAAAATGCTCCCATGCATCAAACCCCAGAGGTTTGCTCAAATCCAAGCAGATCTCCTATGGAGACATCCCATCCTGATGTGAAATGTCCAAGGCTCCCTTGTCCTCTGTTAACACAGCCCAGTCAATAGCCACTTTCTGATGTCCTGCAATGTTTTTCTAATGCACTTTATTTCCTAGCCTGCCAAGGGCTGTCCCTCTCACCTCTGTTTTAACTGGAAAAGGATTTCCACCCCATGGCCCTGATTCTGGCTGAATTAATGGTTTTTGAACTGAATCAGCACATTTGAAGTTAAAACAGATCCCCACTGAGTCTGTACATTTTTATTACTGTGCAAGGAGTGCTTAGGAAAATAAAAGGAACGAGAAAGCCCTGAGAGCGGACCACCCTGTTGAGGGGGGAAATGTAGAAATCAAGCATGTTTATATGAGTGATATTTATAGGGTCAAGTGACATATATTGTACGAGGCCTTGGAGCCCAGCTCAGGAATACCACATACCAGTCTGGGCACTCATACTCAAGAAAATTTAATTGAAACTGAAGCAGGTGCAGAGGAGGTCTACTAAGATGGAGTGGGAAATGGAAAGATAAGGTGGTAAGGAGACACAAGAAAAAATGGCTTGTTTAGGCCACCAAAGCAAAGATGGCAAAAATGATTGGGATCTGAGAGCTGCCTATAAATACACCAGGAGAGGCAAAGAAACCAACAAGTTAAATCAAAGGATCATTTTTCCAGAACAAATGAAACTAGCTATAAATACATTTTATCTGGGAATAAGAAGTTTTTCCATCTGTCAAGTAGAGAAAAGCTGAAGAAGCCTTGGGTTAGCATGGACAGGTAAAGAAACATATTTGAAGATGGAGGTTGATAAATTGGGATGTTGGAGAGGAAATCATATTACAAGATGGAGGAGAATGGCTCAGTATCCCTGGGACTCCTTTCCTGACCTACACTCCGCAATGTGGATTGCTTTTATCATCTGAAATACCCGTTTGCCTTTTCTTTGCTAAGGACATCAGCACCTTTAAAATCTCCTGTCATTGTCACCCAAGAGCCCTGCGCTGCATCTGCAAAGCTCATAGCCCCACAGAGCTGCTGTTGCTCCCAAATTCATCAAGGGGGTCACTGTCAAACAATGAGACACACTTGCTCCCACGGGGTTTGAATGAGCTGCTTTCTTTCAAAACACCCTTTAATTGACAGCTAGAAATAGCTTTCCATGATGACAGGCTGTCATTAATATCATTCACCAGAATGATACCCCAGTGATAGTGTATATGTTTAGAGGAAAAGGGAGAGAGAAATCCTCTGCAAACAAATGTTTCAACAGAATACATGAACTGAGCTGCGGTTTCAAGAATGACAACATGAATATAAAAATGTACGTTGTGAATATTAGTATTCCCTTAAATACGTACTCACGTTGGTTAATGAGTCCCACCGGTGGCATTAGTAACTGAAGGATTTGGGTTGGCACGTTATTAACTTGTTAAGTAGAAAACAGTGATACAAAACTACTTGTCATGTGTATTATAAGACATTTAAAAGTTTCACTCAGCATAAGCAGCTGAACAGTACTAAAGGAGTTGCCTTTAAAATGAGCTGATGTTTCTTTGTGCCATAATCATGTAAAATCCAATTGCTTTAAAAGGAGCTGTGCTCCATGGGCCCTTGGGAAGGAGGCACTGGGAGAAAGGCTGGGAAATGTCCCTCCTTCTCTGTGCTGACCCAGCAGCAGGCAGAGACCTGATAGTTGATCTTGGGTTAGGATGAGCTCAGCCTTTTCTTCTCACAGAGGAACCCTTGCAGTTGCCACGTAGGGTCGGGGGGGGTTATTCTGTATTTTCTGCCTTACTCTGCCCCACTGGTTTGCTACTTTCTAATCAAGCTCTGTCCATCCATCGGCCCAGTGGTGGCTTAACATCTGTGCTGAATGAAATGATGCCTTGTTAAGAAACTGTTGGGGTTTTTAAACAAATAAAATTTCAGGTAACTGTAGACCAGGTTCTTGCATCTGCTGGCAGCAGCAGAGGGATCCAGCCATAGGAGAGAAGGTCACAGCTGAAATTTTTGAGATGATTTCCACCCAAGGTTTGAAGATAGTTAGTTCTTCATGTAAATCAGGACAGAGCAGACACTGCCCCAGCATGGACCCTATTTCCGCTGGGCTCCTTCTAGCCATCTCAAAATCTCTAAAGTAGGACAAGCAATTAAGACACCAGAGCAACTCCTGAAACACACTTGCTCTCGGATAGAGTTGGTCCTGAGGCAATGGGGTCAATGGGACTGACATGGGCTGTGCTACCTGGAATAAATAAGGTGACCCTACTGAGCAACTATCAGCCCTTTGGCCACTCTTCCCTGCCTGCATGACCCAGTTTCTCAGCATTCCTTGCCCAGGGCCCCATGGCAATTGTCTGCCTTTACTGACAGAATCCCTTGGGGAGGGAAGCTGTTCCCAGTGAGGATGCTACAGGAGCCATGTGCAGTGATGGGCACGCCACAGGATATCTATTGATCACCCTCATTTATTTTTCCAGAAGCCTGGAGTGAGCCAGATTAATCTGTAGGTGACATTTTCAGTGGCCTGCAGTGTTCATTTGAGGCATGCACGCCCACAAAAGACAGGCTCAGACATGAACAATACAGAAACAGTGACAATATTTCATAAAACATGGCTCTCTTCAAACTGGTTTGGGTGCTGATAGCCGTGCTGGAAAAAAATGCCCTCTTTGAAAGTGCAGTTGCTGAAGGGAATCTCTTTGATGTCCTGCAAACCTTGTTCGGTTCTCACAAGGGTCACGGAGGCTGGCAGAAGCCAAGGTGTGGCCCCTGGTAACTGCAGATAGCTCACCTGGGAAAAGGGGTTTCCCCAAAAAAACTGGGCAGGAGGAAATCTGCCTGCTGTACTTCCTGGGAAACCTGGGAAACAGCACTAGGCTTGGCTGATGAAAAAAGGATATGCACACATCTATGGGCCATTCATTGTTTGTCCGGACCAAGGAATTACTTTTTACTGCAAGATGCAGAGGTCAGCAGAGGAAAGGCCTCTTCTCTTTCATCCTCTTAGAAACACAGGCAGGCTGTGAGCCCTACATGTCAAGCTTTGGGGTTGTAGTATAATTTCAGCCAGTTTCCATTCCTGCTAAGGGAGGGCCAGGGACAGATTGCTCAAGGAACACCACAGTGCAACGGCCTTTGATTCACGCTCCTGGGCTCCTGGCAAACCATACATCAGTCACCAAAGACTTGACAAATCACAGTGATATAGCTAAGCTTAGAAGTAAAATTTCACATTATCCTTGCTTATGTGGGTGGGAGGCT
>NW_024581108.1:16208652-16413971 GCF_017639235.1 Corvus kubaryi | reverse complement strand
CCAACCGGGGGCGTGGGGCGGTGTGTAGGGCTGCGGGCCGGGCGGGGCGGGGCGGGGGTGCCGGCGGGGACCGGGGGCGGCCCCGGCCCGAGGGGAGGGCGCGGGGTGGCGGCGCCTCGTCCGCTCGACGCCCGAGTTGCCGGGCCCTCCGCTCCCCGGCGCGGCCGTGACGGGAGGTCTTGAGGGTGGCGGTGGCAGCAGTCCCCCACATCCCAGCTGGAGCGGGATCAGTCGCTTTCAGGGCTTGAGGAAGGGAAAACAGCCCGTCTGCCCAGGGGGTGGGCACGGGCTGAGCTGGAGGCAGCAGCAGCAGCAAAGATTTTTTATGTTTTGGGATGTGGAGGTTCATAGGTGGAAGTAATGAGGGAGTAGGAGGTTTGATTTTTTTTTTTCTTATTTTTTTTACCCTGTGAGATTGAACAGATCACCTGTCTCATATCTTGAGAGTGAAGTAAACTTGAGAAAGCTTAGAAGTACAGTCTGTTTACTTGTTTCCTGAGTGGCAGTAGGAATTTCTTCTCCTTTTGTTTTCTTGCTGCTATGCTGTTACAGGTGTTTCTTCCAAACTGAGATGTATGAAGAGGTGTTGTCATTTACTGCTTATGTTTTGTCTTTTACAAGTCCTGTGTCTGGTGGATTTACGTGGTCATTGCTGGCCTGTTTGCTAATAAGTGTAACATTTGTTTTGCTACTTCTTTACTTATCTAGTTTCTTTATTGAGCTTTTGGTTCCAGAGATGGTGGATTGACAGCTGCTGTTTAGTCTGAACTCTTAATATTCTTTCAAGCTGTGATGCAAGGGACCAGCAAGTTTTCTAATATGTTAATGCTTGCACTGTGCCTCAGGAAGGATGAGGTACGCAGGGCTCCAGGAAAGTACATCTCCAGAGCACTTGTCCCATCAGATGCTGTTGACAGCTGTTTGAGGATTTTACTTGATTTCTTTCTACTGGTAACTTGAATTTCTTTTGTACTGTAGTGTCTTTTTGCAACTTTGTAGCATCGCATATCACTTGATATTAAAGTTGACATTTGAACTTTTATCCAAGAATGAATTATTCTGAAATTCAGTAGTATGTTAGAAGTCCAGTTGGTTAGTCTTCACTGCGTAGGCTTGGGAAATTTGATCTCAGATGGTGTTTTTTATTTCAGATATTTTTGCTTCCATTTTGAAGCACTGAATTCTGCCCTTTGCAACTGAATTTTCATGTTAATTTACAGTGTGGACTAAATGCTTGTTTTGTTTCAAAGAGTGGCCCTGTTGACCTTTTATGCGTCTTGTTCATCCCAAACTTTGGATTGCTCTACATGAGCAGTGTGTTGGGGTTGGTATTCTTTTGTAAAGTTAGTGTGTCTAGACAGATTTGAGTGTTACCAAAATCCAAAAGAAGAAAGTGATTAAAGAATTTTAAAAAATGCCTATGTGCTTGATGCTAAATAAAGAAGACTGTGGGTTGAATATACACTGGTAGGACCTAAAGTTTCTGCTCTGCACTTGAGAGATACTTCAGTTTGCTTTCTTTAGAAGGCCTGATTGCAGCTGGTTTGGTGCTTATCTTGTTTTGATTCTGTAAACTTTGGTAGGCCTTAATTTGATTTTGATTTTTTTTTTTTTCTTACCCCCTAAAATTTGGAAGTAGAGTTCTGGAAGATACTTCAGTGTGTGAAGTATTTGCACTTCACCTGTCCCTGTATCAGTCCTGTAGCCGCCTGCAGTGATGGGCCTCAAGGCTGTGGAGTGCAGGTATGGTGACATCCAGGTAAATGGTGCAGGACTGCCCACTGTGCCTGGGCTTGCAGGAGAGCATGGAAGGCTGTAAGCAACTGTGCTTTTGTCACAAGTCTGTCCTTGGAGCTGAAGCAGGTATTTTTGCTAGAAATGGTCCTGCTGAGACTCCTGGTGTTTCACTCTAGTACTGATGAGCTAACGTACCAGTATGGTGCCATGGCAAGCAGGGGAATGAGGGAAGAACTGGACAACTTGTGGCTGTCAAAACATAACTTAGAGCAGAAGTGCTGTCTCTGCTAGGGACCATTTGGACCATTTCCCTTCCCTAAGAGAGGTGATCACAGCTGGCTAGAGGCCAGCTGAAAAGTTATGTTCTCTCTAGATATGTTGTGCAGGTAAAGATACTTCTCTTCCAAACAACAAAAAATTTTTTTTAATTTCAGCTATATTTGTTACAATAATTTTTTTTACTTTTCTGTGGTTGAATATTAGGGTCAACATCTTCCCTGGCGGATTTTCTGGGCTGAGACTGGGTTGTGTGGAAACCATGCCCCATTGTAGCTGCTACCCTGCTTGGGGCCTTTGCCAGTGTATCAGGACAGAGCTTTGCCAGAGTTCTGGCTTTCTTTTAACACTTTTGAGTTCATTTGTGAAGATCAAAAGTTATCAGTTTATCGAGCAATGCAAATCTTGTCTCCCCGATCCAGGCGGGGATTCATTTGGCACTCAGGTGTTAACCTTCATTTTTCAGATAACAAAGGTGTGCAGCTGTATAAGTGGTTTGAACAACTGTGGCATTCATGTGTATGAAAATGAAGTAATTATGCGTGCCAGATTCCATTAAACAAAGGGTGGCCTACTATGTCTCCTTTCCACTAAATCAGGCCAATATGCAATAGTAGCTTTTACTGACTAGATGCGTAGTAGCTACAGATCTCTGGCTCCTGGCACGGGGAGCTGTGCTGAGGATTGAGAGCACTGAAGTGCCATAAATTTCAGAACTTGTCTCAAAGACCAGGGCTGGGAAAGTTTGAATGAAAACTAAGACATATTATTTTTTGACAGCGAGTTGATTGACCATTGGAACAAGCTGTTCTGAAGGTACTGGGGAACCTCCTTTCTTCATGCTGCAATTCAAGGCCAGAAACTTTTCTGAAAGCTGTTAAGCCTTTGGGCTTGACTAAGGAAATGGAAACTTAAGGGCCAGCATTACATGAGGTTGAGACAGCATGGTCTGATGGGCTTTGTGAATTCAAGTTTAATGTGTCTACGCTGCTAGAGCCAAGATGACTTCTCCATTCTCTGCAAAGTGCCACGTCATCCCAGGTGTCTTTGTCCTGGTCTGAGTGCGTGGTTTGGTGAGAGGCTGAGCTGACCAACAGCTCCCAGTGGCTTATGTCTCTCCTGCCTCTGCCAGTGTGGGCCCATTCTCTTCTTTGAGCTTTGGTATTTGTCCAGCCTGGCCCTGAGCTAATTCGTCTCACTAAACCAGCCGGAAACTATCTTGTTTTAATTGTGTTTTATTCTGGCTGTGCTAGTCCTTTTATAGGTTCCTGTGGTTGAATCGGCTCACAGAAGGGCCAGACAAGCTCAGGAACTGGTGTAATGTAATCAGCAGGAGAGTAAGACTGGGAGGGAAGGACAGGTCTGCCTCCTTTTGGCCTCCCAGAACTATTGGCTTGGTTAACTTCATTTTGTGTAGTTTCACACTGGTGCATTTTCTAATGGCTCCCAGACAGAGGCAGGAGGCTGGACTAGAGGATTTTTGGTCTAATCCTGTGCAACTTTCTTTTCCTTAATAGCAAATCTGTTCTTCCTCTTCAGCTTTTGCTGTATGTGTCCCTGTTATTGCTTCTTTGTTTTAATTTTTGTTCTTTCCTTTCTCTACGTTTCTTCTAAGTGACCAGTCCTTTGCTGTGTGGAACTTCTTCAGACTCCAGCTTAGACCCGTTTGCTCACCTGCAGTTACTCTTGGAGAAGGTTTAAAAATACACAGCAAAGCCTGTCTTAGGAGACCAGTCAAGGAGCTGACGAAAGTGGGTTGCCTAGCAGAGGTGGCCTAATAAAATTGGAGTGGAATTGTGCTGTGCATCTTTGGGACGGCTTCTGGGTGGTCTGTTCAGACAAGTTCATGTCCTGCTGGTGTGGAGTCTCATGTGGGTTTCACTGTGTTGTCAAGTGAACTGAGATGTGTTTGTTTCCCAGCCTTGTAGGGTGCCATAGCTCCAGCAAGTGCTTCCCTAAGTAATCAGCGCCTTCGGCCTCGCACATTGTGATCTCACAAGCCATCGCGTCTGTGATGTCACAATGGAAGAGATTCTGGTGCTCTGACATGTCTGGTCGTGCCTTTGACAAATCAGCCAAGGAACCCAGCGGCAAGAATGAGCTCAAGAAATGGGAGAGACGTTCCTTAACCCAAGAGTGCCCTCCATCCTTTAGTCAGCCTTTTCTGTGTTCACTTACCTCTTCCGTAATGACCATACAGAGGGAAACCAGTGCCTGTATAGGATGAATTATTTTTTTCAGTTGACCTACCAAGATGCATGTTTCTCCCAGATGAGCAGTTGCCCAACTTTCATCCTGTAACCCTCATTCTTTTCTGTTGTTCCCCTCACTTGTATTGCTTCTAATTTTAGACTGTAAGTTCTTGAGAACAGGGACCTCCTCATCGGCAGTGGGAAGAGCCTGGGTGTGATTGTGGAGTGCTGTAAAAACAAAATGATGGATGCCAAGTTGTATCTGAGCTGAGTAATGATGGGGCAGCATATAGACGTGCCACGACATTACAAATTTTCCAAAACACAGGCGTGGTTGTCTAGCAGTGCCGGAGACAAACCCAGCCAAACGTGAAGGGAGTGCAGCTGTGTACTGTTCTCATGTTCAAGTGATGATACTGTGAGGTTAACAAATTAAAGAAGCAAATTTACCTGTCTAAAATTGTGTTACTTTATTAAACAGTTCTAAAAGCTTTGTCTTTTGTTATTTGTTTTACTTTATGTTGGTTTTTTTTTTCTTTTTGGAAGTTTGAGTGGTGAGAGTGGATAAGCTGGTCTTGTTCATAGTCTCTCGTTTCCTGCCTCACAGGCTAGCCAGGTGGTGTCATTTTTGGACTGTAGTTCATCTAATGAAATATTCGGGTTTAGGTTAAGGTTGATTAAAAAAAAATCCTGAGTTATCTCTATTGTTCTTCAGTTATGTCTTCACACAAGTGAAATACGGGCTCACATTTGACCTCTGAGTATGCATTTGAACAGCTACCAAAATTGAAGTCCTGCATTTTTTGTTATACTGTGTTCCAGGTGTTGCTAAATGTATGCAATTTTGTTTTACAGAAAGCATCCCTATTACCCCAACTATCTCCCTCCATAATTTTAATAAAATAGACAAACCTGACTTACATTTTTGATTGGTTGTGGTTGCTCTAGCCTTGAGTTCAGTCGTATGTTGGAGGCCAGGAGTCACAGCTGCCCCTACCCAGGCTTTGCACAATAAACTGAAGCATTTTACTCCCAGAGCTTGCTTGCTTTTATTTTTAAATTTCAGTATGTCTTGTAGTGTAGATTAGTGGGGGGGTTTTCTTGTTTGTTTGTTTATTTTGTAATAAACAGGAGGGCTGTCTTGCCATAACAAAGTTACTTAACATGTAAGAAAAGGCTCTCATAAAATTTAATTTCTTGGGTCACCCCTCCATTGTGAAGTCAGGTGTTGTCTTCCTGCCCCTTCCCTACTCAGCTTATCAAACTGGACAGTGAAGAGGAATATTTTGGGCTTAAAGGCAAACTGTAATTTTAATTAGATGTAGTTGTAAAAACTTCATATTTGTGTTATGTGCCAGGAGCCATTAAGCTCAAGTTTGTAGGCTAATTTGTTTTGCCATTGATGAATTTGAATCCTCTGGAGCTTGTGTGGTGCACATCTCTGTAGCTTTGGGGCTGCCCTGCAGGCAGGGGACAGCATTTGCACTGCCCTCCTGGCTCTTGTCACCAGCATTCTTCAGTGGCAAGAGTTCCCTGTCTTGTTCCTTGCTGCTTTGGTTGTCCCTAAGCAACTTTCCCAATAGGAAGCCTGGCGTGCAACGGCTGCCAGTGCAGATTCTCTGCTTCACGCTCAGTGGGACCCCTGGCAAAGCTGGTGGCTACAGCTGGCACTTGCCTTTCTCTTTGCTTTCCTTATTTACTGGTGATCAAACTGTCGTGCTTTAATACCATGTGCTTGGACTGCTAAAGAAGCAAGAGCTGTGGTCAGCCTGAACTTGTCTTGGTACCTGCAGCTGATGTCCAGAGAATTTTTTTCTTTTTTAAATTTATTTTTAAAATATAGATGCTGATTTTAGCCAGTACTGTCACATGGGACACACACTATTATACAGCACAGAACACAAACTTTATCTTCCAGCTGAAACCCACCACATACGGCCATTTCCCATCTTACTGCATGTAGCAAATGTAAAGTGCTGTCACATTTTCCTAGGTCTGTGTACAATCTGTCAAAATAATTCCCGAGGTCCAACCTCAGTTCATGGTCCCATTACATTTCATACGTATCTGTGTGAGGAATTTGAGCTGTGTGATATGAAATATTAACCTAGTAGGGTTGACTGCCAGATGTGACAGCTTGCACTGTCTGAGATTATAATCTGATCCTGTGTGTATAAGAAATATATATGTGGTGTTTTATGTAGGTTTGGAAATGGAATCACTGAACATGTGGATTTATACGGCTAGAGCTGGGTTTTTAATTTTTGAAGCTGCATTGCTTATATCATTGTCTGTTGGAAAAAAATACAGGATAATTACTAGTGCTTTGCATTGTCATAGCCATTATAAATGCTTTACATGACTTCTAATAAAGTGTGTTTGCTCACCAGCTATCTTGTGCTCTGAGGCACTCTGACCTTGCCAAAGAAGATGATGTGAGGTCTTCCCAGGGCACCCAGAGCAGTGGCTGGGTAAACATACCGTTAAAACTTCATTTGGCTGAAGGTGCAGAGTTTGCAGTGGGGTTACCCTTATTTGTATGCTGCCTGTGTAGGGAAATCCACTTGCAATACCCCACTCATGCACCTTTGTTCGGAGCACTGCTCCCTCTGCTACATGGGAGAGTGCAGAGGGAGGCTGCTTTTAGGATGGGGAGCCTGATCCTGTTGCTAGACGTGGACCACTGCAGAAGTTGTTAGTGTAAACTGGCACGGGATGTTGGCTGTTATTTCCCTCCACTGATGTCACGCGGTACTTGTGTGACACTGACCTGCCATGCCAGGGTCTGGCATGGTGCTGCCGTGTCTGTGTGGGACCATGCCTGAATCCTGCCAAGGTGCCTGGTTAACCTTTGTCACGGACTCAGTGGCTCAGGAGCCTCTGCACCACTGTGTGTAGTGCAACCCAGGCTGAAGATTCATGGGGTCCATGTCAGATACCCTGGTCTTGCCAGTTAAGATATATTAGAGATCTTGCTGTGGGTGGGTGGATAATACGTGTTTTATTGCCTGTGTTTGATATAGGGGTTGAAGCCTGCCTGCCTCCCCCACTCCAACTGTGTATTTTACTTTATGCAGTAGGCTAAGGACCAGGTTTTCCTGCAACTAGTTTACAAGCTGCTTTATTCTGAGAGATTATATTTGTTGTGATGAGCTTTTAGATTCATAGTAGCTTGAAGATTTAAAGCATGTATACCTTAAATATCTCTTATCTGGCACATGTTAGAAGTAAGTATAACTAACTTCTATTTGGCTGTAATGCATTTTTCAATGACAGCCAAAGCTGTAGATGGAAAGGCAATAGGTACTGAACTGAGCCCCTTCAAAATAAATGCCATGTTGGGCTCTTTTTTTTGGTTTTGCAACTTGAGTTTTCAGTTTTCAAGGGACCTGCTGCCTGGCACACTGCTTTAATAAAGCAAACAGCTTCAAAACATGATAGCCTTAAAGCAGAGGGGATGCATATATGCCATGGAATTGCAGTGTGGGTGCTGTCTCGGTCTTAAACATCTCAACTCCTTTGATTTTTGCCTTTCACTCAAAACCCTGGAAAGGGAAGGTTACCAAATGCATGTTTACTCGAAGCACACAACCTGCTTAGCTGCAATTATCTCCTAATCTGGTCCTTCCGAGTTTCTCTGGTCTCGCAGGTAAATACAGATTTAGCCGTTATTCAAGGCGTATTATTTACCTCATTAAGTGTGTATTTTGGCACGTGCATTATTTACCTGACAGACTAACGGATGGGTGAGAGCAAATGCTGCCTTTTGTGCAAATAGTGACTTTGTTCATGAGCAGCGAGTCCCCGTTTTGCCATGGCCATTTTGTCTCCCTGTCTCATGGTGGTTGCTTCCATCCCTTCATGGTAGAGCAAAAAGCCAGCACAGGTGTGGGGAGGCTGTGCTCCTAAAAAGGCAGGTGGGTAGCATGTCATGTGATGGAGTTCTTCCACAAGCAGTGGGACCAACTGTGGGGATAGATTTAAATATTTATGTAGGAAGGTGTGTGTGTGTATGTATGCATACCCAGTTAGAGGGGGCACTCCTACCCTTGTTCAAGAGGACTGAGTTGGTGCAATTTGCTTGTTTTGCTATCAGTTCCTTTACCCACCCATGTAACACCAAGAGCTGGGCTTGAACTCTCACCCCTGTAGATCTATTAACAGTCCTGAGGCTGCCCCATCTTGGATAATGACAATCGTGGCAACTGTTTCCTGCAAAGTTTTAGAAGAAAAATAGCAGGAGGGGAAATCCAGGTAGTCTCACACGAATAATGCAATTTATTAAGTAGTGTTTGTTAAATAAAAGCATCAAAAGGTGATGGCTGAGTGAGATACTTCTTTGGGACGGAGACTGTAACCTATAGAGTCCTGCTTGCATTTTACAGTTCCTGCAGTCTCTGGGTGTGGTTAGTTGAACTGATACCCTCCTCTGAGAAATACCTGAAGTAAGAAATGGTGTGTAGCACTAAAACAGTATCTCTGAGAAACCTTATATACAGAGCAAATGAGACATTTCCTGGGGAGGAGCCTTCCAGCCACCAGCCACCTGCGTTTGTAATGGAAGTGCAGTGTTTTGGTGCAACTGGCAGGCATTTCAGGGCCAAGCTGTTTGGATAAGTTGTAGTGTTGGTATGTGTATTGCTGTGTTTTATTTTTACCGTGTATCAGAAACTGCATTGTATGTGAAAAGATGAAAGGCCTCAGAAATTTCAGCAGGGCTTAGATTGGATATTCTGTGTTTTAGCTGGTTCGTGTTGTGTTGTGCTGTAATGAGGTTCAGCAATGCTGTAATGGGGTGTGATCTGGTGCCTGGAGCCATGACTGTTGTGTATCTCATAGTTCTTAATTTAGAGTCATTTGCAGAGGTTAATTTTCAGTTGCCTGTGATTCTGGACACCTTAAGCTCAGTCCAAATGTCATCTGTTCTGCTTAGGGCAGGTTACTGTGTTATTTCGGGTTTGTGATGCTGGAACGTCCACTGGGAAGCACAAAGGGAATCCCTGTCAGAGGAGGACAGTGAAGAGATACCAGTAGGGATGAGATGTATATGTGAATGAGTAACATGAGTCTCTCTTCAGTTTCAGATGCCTCTGGATGTTCAATGATAGCACTTCTCCATACTGGAGCAGCAAAGTTTCCCCAAAACTTACTTTCAAGGGCAAGACAAGCTGTGTCCCTCCTCCTCCCAGCTGGTGTTCTCAAAGGGTTCAGCTCCATCGTAAGCAGGAAACTGGCGTCCCACGGCTTTGGAGCTTCCATGGCAGCAATGTCATCCTTCCCTCCACAGAGATATCACTACTTCTTAGTGCTGGATTTTGAGGCTACATGTGATAAACCGCAGATTCATCCTCAGGTAAATAGTTAATCCTGTTAATTATCATCTTGCAAGTTGCTGCTGCTCTTCTGAGAGGTAAAAGGAGAAAGCATAGTGCTGGCTCACTAATTTTTTCTGGTTTGTCCCACCTACTTTCTGTTGCTGGTTCTCCAGGCCTCTTGCCAGTCACCTGCTGTCTCAGGAGCAATGCCAGGAATTGGTGAGAATGAATGAAGGAGTCTGATTTCCATCAAGGAAGTGACAATTCATGTGTTATTGAAAACATCTTTAAGTCACGTGTACTTGTCATTTGTCTGAACTGGGAAGGGTCTAAAAGTTTTTGGCTGGAAACTTGCATTAATAGATGGCAGCCGTGTTGATTCTGCAAGGAAAAAGGCTGTTGTTAGTGAACAGCTCTAGGAAAAGAATATTTTGAATGATGAGAATATGTGCAGCATAATGGTATTTCTAAGTATAGAAGAAAAACAGTTTTTAGATAATTTCAGCAAGATCAAATATCTTGCCTGGGTTCTACCTCTGGAATGTATTGAGGCAGGAAGAGTTCAGCTTCAGAGAGATCTTCCAGTGCTCTACCACTTAAGACATACAGAGATCCAGATGAAGTACAGAGCTTTTCTGCAAACAGTTCTTCCATAGTAGTGTAGAACAGATTAGTAAAAATATTCTCAGTTGTCAGCAGGATGTGCCTAGGTTTTCAACTGGAAAACTGTACTAAAAAGAAAAAAACCCTGATATTAGGTTGGTAGCGAACAAACAGAATTTCTGAGTCTAAAGTGAACTCACCCTCCTCTGCCAAGCAATTGGTCTGCATGTGTTGCTGGTAATACCTGCATTGATATTACCAATTGCACAACTTCCTTGTGCTTTGTTTCTACTATATGAAAGGCTTAAGCAGTTTTCCGTGTGATGTCTCATTACTGAAGTGACTCGATGCAGCGTGTTCATTTCCCAGTGCCGTGCTTGTCCTAACACAGGGTTGCTGCAAGTTAGGATCAAACTTGACTCCTGTCTTGCCCAGTAGTGCCTTGGTGGGTGCTGCCTGCCCTTCGTGTTTCTTGAAAAATGGATAGCAAATTCTCTGCTCTTTTGCTGGCTCTTTGTGGGAGGCTGTTGTGGCTCTGCATCCAGTTCTGCTAGCAGGCTCTTAACCACTCTCCAAGTGAGATGTCAGGCTATTTCCTGCATGCTCCGCCTCGGGTGCACAGACCTGTCAAAGCTGTAAATTGGATCTACCTTGTCCCTTTGGATATGGGTTTGGTCTGTGCACATTTTGATGCAAAACCATGATGCATGTGGAGCTAGTTTACAGCTGGCAGTAAAAAGGAGCATGAGTGGAATATGATTACTACTGTTTTAAGGAGCTTTGTCCCCAAGTCCTTGCCAGGGAAAGTAATGGTCTGGGCCAATGCAGATCTGCTATATATTTTGTTGGTGAGATAGCACCTTTAAGGTGGAGATGTTCTTCAGTGTTGTTTTTCCAGTCTGCTGTGCTCAGTGCCTGTCTGCATCATATAATGTGTTGAAAGGGCTGTCAGTCTCTCACATCCTCACCAACAAATTAGTTTGACAAATAAAGAAATTACTTTCGCAACGTGGGGCTCAACGTAGCTGGAAAGGCTGAAGGTGCCTGCCAAAATTGGGAAGCTTTATAAAATGAGACTTTAGTTGATGCCCTTACCTACCTCTTATCTCTTTGCTGACCAGCATGGCTTTTGTCCTCGTTGCTGCTAAGCTGTATATCATGGTGAGCAAATGGTGCCGTGCATTTCAGCAATGTTTTCTGCAAAGTTTTAGTGACAGGATCTTTCACTGCAGGATTGATAGACAGGTTTTGGAGGTTTGGTCTGAGGTCAGACCTGGGAGCTAGAAATGGTCAGGTGCTGATCTTCACTGTGATTCTGATAGTTCTTCTGCTTTTATTTTAATGCCTGCAAAATAGAAGTCTAGATACAATGAAATTCAAATACATTGGGATTTGATGAGAAGGCTGTATATACAGCGCTAAGCTAAGCTGGGATCCATGTTACTTTAAGTGGGTAAGCAGAGCTGTAAATTTAGCCAGTTCAGCCTAAAAGTCTTGAAAGAGTTCACTTGCCACCATACAGCACATTTCACATTTCTCACTAACTGCTCTTCAAAATATTCTGGCTTCTTACTAGAAACTATTGAAAGAGCTATCTTTTTATGTACACTAATATGTGTGACTGCCACATCTGCTCCCCCTCCCGTTGTATTTACTCGTGCTCCTCTGTAACTGGCAACCTTGCTGGCTTTATCCCTGGGGAAGTCCTTCATGCTCATTCGTGAGCCCTAAAGACCCCTTCATTTCCATTCCCTTTCATATTGTCCAATCTCTCTCTGAGGTCTCGTGGTATGGCCTCTGTAATGGGGATCAAGGAGGGTCAAGGACAGTGGTGTTCTCCTGGGAAGCCATCTGCATTGTGGCTCCAGTGGCTGGGACTGCTGGCTGAGTGCCTTGTGGCCGCTGGCCTGTGCTTTACCAGTCACTCCTGGGTCGGGCATCAAGGGTACTTCATGTTCCCTGCCCTACACCCACAAAGGAACGGGAGCATCCTTGCAGCCCTGACTTCTGATAGCTTTCAGCAGATACGCCTCTCCATTAAAGTGCTTGTTTATATACACATAGAAACTGTTCAGCTTCTTTGGTTTTCTGGATGTATTCATGAATAATGGGACCATCCCAGAGAGAAAAGAAGGTGTGGGGGGGTTTAACTGCACAGTCTGTGTCTTGTAGTGTTTTAGCCAGCCAAAGGTCATTAGGGGTTGGCAGTAAGAGATGTTTATGGCTGGCCTCTCGCATCTCTTTAAAGCTTACCTTGTGCCTTTGGAATGTGATCCGAAGCCCAGTGGGGTCAGTTGAGAGCTGTCATTCTGTGGAGGTCGGTGGACCCTGAACTGTGGTGGTGTGTTTCATTTTTCAGCTCTGAGTTTTTTCTTTTACTGTCTGGTAAGAGTTTATAAGTACCTTCTGCTTTTATACACTGTCAGCCCATAGAGCTGGGTACCTCTGGAGCTTTAGCTTCATGAGAAGATGCATTAATAAGTGGGAGTCTTGCTCTTTTGTCCCTTTGTCCTTGTAGACACCAATGTTTATGGTGGTCAGTGCTTTCAGTGACTGTGTTAAGCAGCTCCACAGACACATCTGTGGCTGCCTGTAACCTTATTTTATTAATGCAGTAAGAAGGTTTGCCTCTTTCAGTCAGCAAGCCAAGTATCTTGTGTTCAACTTCAGCCAAGTGGATGAAAAGAAATGATTTGGTTTAAATATAAAAAGTCTGAAGGTAGAAATCAGATCTGTTCAAAGCTGAATTTGAAATTAGCCTTCTATATATGATGTTAATCTCTGATCTATTGAAGTTACTTAAATGAAAATCAAATAAAATTCAAGCTCTGGATGTCTACTGCCTGGAAGTGTAAAAGAGCATCAGACCTCTGACCTGGTAGGAGGAGCTGTATCTAGGAGTTGCTAAGCTGCTAAATGAGCCTTTGGTAATGATAAAGTTGCCTTTTCTCATGTCAGTTTTTTCAGGTGTTGAGTGTCTCAGATTCACTCAAATTTGATAATCATTTGGGAACTAGAAATTTGCCTCTTTCAAACTCTCTGTAAAGGGAATGTATGAAATGTTCAGATCTTCTCATTGCTGAAGAAGGTTGTGACCAGAAGCAGAATAAATTGTTTACAGACAATGTTTTCTGTGTCCTCCTAAACAGTTCTTTTTAAATGCAAAAATATCTTGATATTTTTTGTTAGTGTATCCTAGATACTTCAAATCTGTTTAGCATGCATTTAGATTGTTATTTGGGGAGAATTTTTAATTATAATTGCTGTCAAATGAAACTGGATATACTAATAAATACAAAACATCACTCACCATTTCAACAAAACCGTAAACACTGACACTGTGACTAAGCAGATGTTCAGTGACTAATTTATTTTTAAGTGTACAAACAAATCTGGATGATCATAGTACATACTGTGATTTGCAAAAGTGTATTAACAAATAGGAGCCAGTCCTTCTGTAAGATAATATTAAGTACAAATGAAGGAGAAGGTTATATCAGGTTCAGTCTCTATTTGCTTGAGTGCTGCTGTAAAAGACATTACAGGTGTTTTCCCTTGGACATCCGTCTTGTGGTTCCAGCTCCCAGTGACAGGCAGGTGCAGCTGGAGTGGCTGTGATGATCTGTACAGCTGCCTGTCCTGCTCTATGTGCGATTTTGTTCCTGCAGCAGGGACAACTGAGCCGTGTGTCTCTGTTCCTGAGGTGCTGTGATTTATAGACTGACCTTGTAATGGGAATGGATGTTGATTTCCACCAAATTTAGGCCATATCAAAAGATGTGCAGTCCCTGCCAAGCTCTCTGCATAGGTGGTAGAGGATAGGGAGGCTGCCTTGGGGGCCATAGCTGAAGCTACTTTGTTGGAGGAATTTGTCCTTGAAATCACAAACTTCTTGCACGAGGCAGCAATGGAGGGGTTGCTTATCTGCTGGGAAGCAGATAAGCTGGGTTGCTTATCTGCTGCAAGGTACCTTCTGTGTGCTTTCCATGTGGTTTTCTGTGGAGACTGCATCAAGGCAATCCCAGCTGAAGGCCAGGATAGGAATGCAGATGTCTCACACAGTAACAGACATTGTCACAATCCTACCCAGAGGTGGATAAAGGACATGTGTGTGCCTGTTCCTGCCTGTTCTATCTAGACATCCCCACGTAGTAGTTTTCTTCTAGCACTGTTTTCGTGTGGCTGTTAAGCTCAATGCACTAGAAATCACCTGCCAAAACCCTTATTGAGGATGATTGTGAGTTGCTGAAAAGTAAAGAAATTCAGGCTTGTTTCCCATGGCAACTTTAACTCAGCATAAGTATTATAGTGGAATATTAATCTGCAATTACCTATGTTCATGCATCTTAGGCTTGGGTGTACTTTTAATTACTTACTTCTCAATTCAGCTTCTTACAATACTGTTTCTAGAGGAATGCTGTTAAAAATGCATTTAACTTAGCAACTTAAAAGTTGCTTTTTTTTCTTTTTACTGAAAGTAAGTAAATATATATATTTATCATCTCTTTGCCAGTTATGGCTGTTGTTATGCCATTGGTCTTACATCAGAATGCTTTGAGTTCCTAGAGTGGCAGGAAACAGTTCATATAAGAGCCCTTTCAGATGGATTTTCCTGTTTGCATTGAGTTTTGAACAAACTTCTTTAGGCCTTGTAGCTTTAGAGGGTTACACCGCACCTGGCATCTCAGACCTGCGCTCACTTTGCCTTGGAGATCTCCCTCATTCTCCCAGCAAGTGGGAACAACCTTACTGTGACCCATGTCAATCTGACAGGGTGGGTTATAACTTCAGGCAACAGCATTAGCTGTATTTATTTAAACCCTGATGAGCTAGAGCACATGAACAGTTACTGAACCCAAATCTCCTGGAGAGCACAACCATGAGACCACCAGGCAAGTCATCTCATGTATGAAAAAAGATTCAAAGCAATTTCTTATTTAAAGATATAAACCCAGCATTATTATAGCAACAACTCTAAAATACCAAGGCACTCGGGTGGCCAATGGCTGCAGTCCTAACCTGACCTAACCTGCTCAGCTTTTGGCTGGTTATTGACAGGCCAATGAGATGACTACTTTAAAGCAATCAGTCATGTTGCCCTTTCCCTCGCAGTATGTGGAGACCCCACATCAGTTATGCATCCCAGCGTGCAATTCCCCACCTGTGCTGTTTGAACACTGTATCCTTAGCTGTGCAAACATTACACGTCGTTTAGGTGACAAGTTGCAAAGTTAAGTAGACTTGTTGTTACAGCAGAAAGCAGTTGAGCGGCAGTCACCCTGAAAAGAAAAGATTCAGGCTAGCTCAGGAATGTGCAAGTCTGCTGGATCGTGTTTAAAGGTTTGTTCACCTCTCCGTAAAGCCACTGATGAGGGCTACATGTGCTGCTGGAATTGCTCCCATTGTGCATTTCTGAAGTGAAGGGGGTGGATGTCACAGGTCTGTATATTTGCTGTGCCTGTCCTGCTGTGTGCGTGGCCCTGTGCAGTTGTTGATGATCGGTGTGTGCCTGCTGCTCTTTTGCAGCCTCTGAGGTATGGGGAGTATTTTGCATCACTCCCAGCATAATGTTTTAAAAGCAGGCAGTATTCTTTTATGGCATGGCATCCATCTAGTGCTACTTGGGGATGGTGCTCTTCAGGCTACTGTGGTTCCTGGGAAATGGTCTTTGCTGTGTTAAAGTGGTCTTGTCTTCACTTTGAACAAAACCTTCCTCATAAAGAAGCAATGCAACTCAACCCTTTTAGTGAGAAGGACACAGGACATGCGTAAATCTTGTGGGCTTTTTCCCCTTTATGCCAAGCTTGCTGTGCAACCATCCCTGTGTTGTTTTTGTTGGTCTGTGCACTTGTTAGCTGGCAAAATACTCTTTGTAACGTTATTTAGTTCCTCTCTGTCAGGCAGAAATGCGCTGTCATCAGCAGCTAGTTGTGATGTCTGTAAAACCCTGGGTATTCATTTACATGCACTAATGTGCCCTTTCTACCCATCCCAGATGTTTTAGTATCGTTGGGAACATTGATCATTTGTCCTGCTCAATATCAGGTGAAGAGGTTGGGTCTTGAAATGATGTGATAATTCTGCAACAGGGACTGCACAGGCTTTTTGTCTGCCATAGAGAGGAGTGGATGTGAAAAAGGATATAGTGTCGTTGCCATCTTGCAGTGCAAAGGTAGTACTTGGAAATGTGCATGTGTGCTGTTTTAACCTGGATTGAGTGCTAAACTTCTCCCAAACTGTCAAGCTTAAATTGTTGTTGGCTGTGTCAGTAGAGATGTTCTGGGTGGTTAAATATATGTCAATAGTGCTTGAAGAAACAAGTTGAAGTGTTGATGTCTGTTGGTCTATATTTCTCATCCCATGTGTGAAAAGAGGAGGGAAATTCTGCCTTTTTCTTGATGTCTAGGTCCTGCTGGAAAAATCAGAATAGCTTAGTGGGTTTTGGCAGGGAGAGATGATGGTGGTGGTGAGAGGTAGGAACTAGCCTGGGAGGAAGTGATTACTGAAAGTTTTGTTCAGGATGGCAGGGCAAGGGTTGTGAGCCTGCTGTCAAGATTTCAGGTGCAATGGCAGGAATGAAAAACTCCCAAGGACCACAACAGTAAGTTTAGGAGAAAAGTGTCATTTGTGAGACACGGATCCTCCTTTTGTTGGCCCTGTAAGAAGGGACTTGAGCTGATGAAGTACTTCACTTTGGTTCCCATACTCTTTAAAAAAAAAAAAAAAATATATATACTATTTCAAAAGGGTGAAGAAGAGAATCGGTGTGTGTGACCAGGGGTCTGCAAAATGCAACTGTGAGTGCAGGCTGGATGGCATTGGGGTTGTGTTTAGTGCAGTGATGAGAGGTGTATATAAGATGAGGTCTTTGTTGCAAAAATGAGAAAGGCAATGTTCTGGCCTGTGTCTGCTGTGGGTAGGAAGAGCAGTCAGGAATTTAAACAACAGCAAGGGAAATTCAGATTAGACATTAGGAAAAACTTTCCAATGATAAGACTAATGAAACAGGAGGATAGAGTGAGTGCCTGGGGAGTGTGTGAGTCTCTCTTATTGGAGTCGGTAAAAACAGCCTAGACAAAGTCAGAAATTATTTAGGGGGTGATGATGCTGCCCTCAGGCAGGTGCATGGACTAGATGTCTCTTTTAAAGCTGAAGCTCCTGGAGGCATGTGATTAGATGGGGATTTCAGCTTCTATTAAAGAAAGAGAAATGGTCCCTCACCCTCAGAGTTGTAAGGAAGCACTGGGAAATAAGAGCCATGTTTGATGTCAGTGCAGAACATAAAATGCAACTCAAAATTTATCTTTGAGGAAATCCAGCCTTTGACATTGGGCTTCAGTGCCTGAGTGTTGGGGGTAGGCAATGAGATTCACCTGAGAGCAGGGGGAAGCAGAAGCATTGGATATTCAATGGTCAGGCAGTAGAATTGCTCTTCACATCATCTTGTCACAGTGTTTTGTGATCTTCCCATATTCCTGCCAGTTCTCTTGTGTTTTGTTTTTGATGTGTATTTCCCTTCACACTTTTCTGGGATATAGTAGTTGTTTTAAAATGTATCAAATTGTTAGGTGTGTGCATATGTGTATTTTAAGCTAGGTAGTGGTAGAAAAAAGAAATTTGGAGGTCAGCTGCTTCCCCAAAGACCTTTTGACAGGTTTAATCAGTACACAGAGTAACTTAGCCAGGACTGAAGTGCTGAGAGGCTCCGTGCTGTGTGTGCAGGCAGACATCCTCTGGAAAGCCAGCATAGCCCTGATTCAGCAGAAGTCCTGCTATTCCGCACTGGAGAGGTGTTGCCTTTATGGTACTTGTTTTGGTTAGTTTAATAAAAATTTAGAAGTGGGGAAAAGACCTATGAGGTCATCTTGGTTACTGCCCCTGAGGACCAGTGCAAGGCTGCTCACTTGGAAATGGCTTTAGTTAAAATAATAATTAAGGCAGAGGATGGAAACTGGGGAGGCAGATCTGTTAGGCTAGTGCTGTCCTTACTATGTCCCTTTTCGATTTTAATTGCCTTGGAAAAAAAGGAAAATCACAAGGCTTTAAAAGCTCTGATTCTTTCTGCTTTTCAACCCCCCCACACCCTCTCCCCGATCTTGGAGGCATCAACTCTCATCTGTCAAAGTGTAAATCAGCAATTAAAACACAAACAGCGAAATGCCAAAGATGACCTGAAGCACAAAGCAACTGACAAACAAGTCCGGACAAATCGGCGGATAATTTATAAGCATTGCCCTAAAATCTAATTATTTGGCAATTCGAATTTGCAGCCGGCCAGGGCTGTGCAATAAATTTAACCCGCCATAAATTATTTAGGAGCAGCCCGTGGTGTAAATCAAAAACACGAGTGTTTGTTTAAGAAATAAGCTCCTTGTGCATAAAATGACTTTTTTTTCTTTAAAGAGAGGGGGGAAAAAAACCATCCTTGAACAAAATGGTTCAATGGACAGAGCTGGTACTGAGGCTCTGTCCCTCCACAGACACTCCGTTGCTTCTTCTGCCCTTACCTTTTTTGAAGGTGTAAAAGGTTCTTTTGGTAAGAAGTTTTATGCTTTTCCTTATCAGACAAAATCCGTTTCTCTCAACAGCCTCTGCTTGTTTTTATTGCATTTTGAGCAGTCAGCTCTGATTTTTATGGGCATCTTTTATTCTTGTGTTTATTAAACTTCTTCACATGGGGGTTAGAGTAAGGGATAAATTATTTTCTGGTAGTTTTTGAAGTGAATAGGCCATACAGTCTTCCTCAAATATATAACTCTGTGTCCTGAAGCGTGCCCTGTCCACTTTGTACATATGCTTCTGGATTAAAAGGTTTTGAGAGCTGGGAAGCTCTTGCTGAGCACTTTATTCTTTCTGTATAATGATGTTAGTGGTACCCAGATCCAAAAGGATAAGCAAAAAAGTTCCTCTGCGGGAATTAGTGTAATTTCAGGTGCTTTCTTCTCTGACAAGAAATTGGTTAGCAAGTGTAGTTATGTGCTTGTTCATTTCTTTTATTAGCAAGAAGATCAAGACAGCTGAATTGGTGCATCCCTGCTCCAGTGTTAAAGGGAGAGGAGTTTCATGTAGGACGATTGGGTAGGGAAAGGCTGGGTTTATAGCAGTGCTTTCATATGCCATTAAGAATTTTTCAAATCCCTCTTAGAAGAAAGTCCCTAGCCATGCCACAGTTACCCTGCTGCTGCTCAACCCACTAGCTTGGGACAGCCAGGTTGCACAGGAGGCTTCTACCTGGAACTTTTTTTTTTGATACCCTTGGTTTTTTAGAAAATACGAAAGTTCTCTGGAAGCTGTCACACAGATTTGCTTGAAGTACCTTGAAATGGTAAATGCAGGATTGTTGTAAAGAGAACGGACCTGGTAATGGATCTGTATAAGCCTCTGGCTCTGTAGGTTCCTATTGTTACTGTGTTTGGGGGCACAGCTGAGGGGAGGGACAGGGTGCTGATGTTTTTTTCTTTAAGCATGTTAATATTGATTTTAGAAGCTCTGTGTTCCAACAATATAAATGCAAATGCCTGTAATTGGGAGCCTTGTGCAGAATTTCTCAACAGAAAACATGTTCAACTTTTCTGACAATGAAAGGAAAATAAAAAGCCGCTTATTTATTGGTGCTGGTTTGAATCTTGGATTTCCTTTCAAGTTACTTTGCAGTGCTAAATAAAATACCTAATTGCAGTGCTCGCAAAATTCAAATGAGTACATTTGTTCTTCTGGTAGCTCGCGGCTATTTGCAGCCTCTGGACACCCTCAGCATTATTTTAGCGTATCCATAACTCCTGGTTGTGCTATAAGGAAAAGCTGGTGGTGGGGGCAGAGGGAAGACTTAGAAGCCCCATGTGCTGCTGGCACAAATCACTGCCAAAGCTGGAACATTTACTCAGTGTTGGAGCGGAAATATGTGAGGCTCTCAAGGTAACACTTACGGGTGATCAGGCTCTGATAGAAGAAAGGAAGTGTCAGTGAATCTCTGCCCTTAACTCCCTCATGCTGCTTTCCTTCACCTTTCCTGCTTGGGAAGAAGCAGTGAAGGTCCTTGAATGGTGGAGATGGAGCTGAGCATGTTGAGCTCACTGGGCTGCTGTGAAACGTGAGAGAGCACCCGGCTGCCTTCCTGCATCACAGTCTGTTGGGGGGTTGGTTGTGTGTGTGAGTGTCTAAGTGCTCACCGTTTCATAATAATTACTAATGAAATTCTAGATCTGTAATAACATTTCAGATATCTAAAACAAACCATATGCTTGTAAAAAAAAAAAGAGAGAGAGAAAAAAAGTGGAAACAGATCAACTTTAAGCCATAAATTCTTGGTAATAGAGGCCTCTTTTCTCCCCCCTTTCTGTTTATGTTTGATAGATATTTTTGTTTCTGCAGGAATGTCAACTCTTAATTTCATGATGTATCATGGGCTTAAGAAAATTGAATTTAATAAAGGCAAAAGATGAATGGCACCTTTAAAGGTCCCAACACTTGTCTTTATTAGCAGGACAAACTGCAGGGTCTCCAAACACTGCTTCTCTCCAAATGAAAGTTTAAATGAAAAGTACAGCAGTGTCACAGGTTAAATTTCATTGCAGGACTGGCTAACGTCGTTAGTGAGGAGTGGGGCTGATTTCATGGGGCTGGTATCTGTTGCCTTAGATACCAGTGGAGCAAACACTGCCAGAGACTGGAAAAATCTCTGCTATAGGAAGCGTGCAGATAAACAGCCTTTTGGGAAAGGTTCTTTACCACTTGCTTCAAAAACTGACCCAATAAGCCCAAGAGAGTGGCTGCACTTTCTCCTAAGATTCTCGAGTTGCCTCTGGGGTTCCACCCCTGCTCCTGGCCATGCACTTCCCACAGACCTACAGTAATTCTGGATATTGTTAAATTTTCCACTTTTTTTTTTAGTATGGCTTTTTATTTCCTCCGTCTGTCTTAATCCGACCCTCCTGGAAGTGCTTTTTGCCTTTGGTTCTGGAAGGCGAGTGACGCCTTTGTATATCAGATCAGCAGCAGGCTGTCTTTCAGTGTCTCTTTGCATCCAGCCACTTGATGGCCCCTGAGGATGTTTCTGGTCACATCCAGCATTGGATTAGGACACATCCCAGCATTGCAACACAGCCCTGCTGTGAAATCCAGCCGGTGTGTGTCCCTCTCTGGAAGGGGAATGTTCGTCTTGCCTTGCCGTGGGCTTGCCTGCTTCCATGGTCGCCCTCTGGCTGGGATGCAGACCTAAGGGGCAGTGAGATGCCCCAGACCAATTTGAAAGATGGGATGGTATTATCCTGCAGTTAAGCCTGGCTCTGTTATGGCGGCCTGTCCATTGACTTCAAACTTTGCAGTCTGTTTTCCTTCTGAACAGAAATGTGCTGCTTTCAGAGCCTATCTGTGGTGGCCCTTTTGAAGGGAGGATCAGCTGTATCCAGCATTTCTCTCTTGTGTTTCCATGGGTCCTCCTGGGTGGCTGAAGCTGGTGAGTTTGGCTGCACCACAACAGGCAATCTGGCTAACGCTCAAGTGTTTGGCATGTGCCTTCTCCTTCTCTTGCAACCCCTGGGTCAAGTTTGCTCTCTTTCCTGGGAAAAGTTGGTGACTCTCAGTGGGGTGGTACAGCTGTGGGGAAGGATGTGCCCAGCCATCTGCTCTGCCTCATCCAGCGTAGCACGCACAGGGTGTGGCTCAGCTGACCATGAGGAAATACTTAAGCCTTGCGTCCTTTGCAGCTTCACTGCTCAATGTCTACACCTGGGCACTTCAACACTGTTAACTTTTTTTTTTCTTTTTTTTTTTCTTTTTTTTTTTTTACATTTTTTTCTAACTTTCCATCTCAGCAGCACGTGCTCTCCACGTGCCCTGGTCTGGGCTGTGCCCCTGCTGTGCTGGGGAGCTGCTATGCTGCCTCTCTGGCCTCTGCCCACCATGGAAATCGGGCGTTTCTCCTGGCTATTTAAATTATCTGTTGTTTCCATTTACCCACCCAGTTTCTTGCCCTCCCGCTGCCTAGTGGGGTGGTGATGTCATCAGCTCATATGTGTAACCTCACGATAATTTCCGCCTGCAGGTCATGAGGGTTGCAACCATGGTCCAAAAAAGTGTGTTAGTTCCTCTGCAGCGGCTGCATTTTTCACATGCTAATTTTACTCACAGGAGTTGGATTTTTTTTCATTTTTTATTATTTCTTATTTGTCTCTTCCAGATGTTTTCAGGCAGTTTTTTTTTTGTTGTTAAACTAATTCCATTCATGTTTTAAAAATTTATGAAAGCGCTAATAAAAATGTCAAAGTGGTAAAAATGTTAGCTTTTGCTCTGCTTTGATTAAATTTTGCAAACTGTTTTTGAATATTAAAAAGCAATATTTTTTTTATTCTCTCTCCCTCTCTCTGTTTTTCTCCAGAAGTGATTTGAGAGGCTTGTTGCATGGATATCACTCAGCGGGCTCATTTGCACTCCAGAACCTTGGTGCCATGGATCTCTATTAAATAACATAGACAAATTATTCTTTAAAGACACCAAACAAATTGTCATTTCTCCTCTTACATTAAACTGGAAGGAAGAAAGGGAGTGGAGAAGGAGGGGGGTGAACACAAAGGATTTTATCGCTTTTATTCAGTGGGCGGCTTTTTTAATTTCATGTATATTTTTTAATAATTGAGAAATCCATCGCAACTGGATTTGTTTAAACTTTTTATTAACAGGTCCATGTAAATTTTTGATTGCTGATTATTCAAATAATTGAACATTCTTCTGATGAAGGAACGTTTTTATTTCTCTATCAGCATAAATTGTCTACAAAGAGGAAAATGAAGCGGGGCTTGCTACTGTGCTATATCCTGTAGGGATGGATTTGGGGGGGAGCTTTCAGCTCCTCTTGTCAGTCTGTTGGAGGAGGGCAGTGCTCCTCAGCGTCTCCGAGGAAGGAGGTGCTTCATGCAGTAGTCCCTGTTGTCTCTCTGATAGTATCCACCAAAAGGACGGTGGGCTGGAAAGGCTGAGACTGGTCTTGGGGAGGGCACAGCCCCTGTGCTGTCCTAAACAGCTGCGAGCCCGATGCGAGTACATCTCCATGTTCCCTGGGTAGCACGTGTGAGTGCTGTGAGACCACCTTCCTTAGGTTCAGCTTAAGCATTGATGTGTGCAGCTTCAGTGCTGAGCACAGAGACCTCCTTGCTGCCCGTCCCGGCTGCGATGAGCATCAGCATCGTCCTCATCTGTTCTGATGGTGTTGGACGTGCTCTGTGCTGCAGCATCACCTTCCCACTTCTGCAGAGCTTTGTGTTGAGTTTATTTCTGTTTGGGACTATCAGGCCACCTTGCTAGATGGGATAATTTCCAGTTTTGTTTCTTGTTTGTTTTAAATGAACAGCTGCTTTTCTTTTTGCCCTATTCAGGAAATCATCGAATTCCCTATCCTGAAGCTGAATGGCAGGACAATGGAGATCGAATCCACCTTTCACATGTATGTTCAGCCTGTGGTGCATCCCCAGCTTACGCCCTTCTGTACAGAGGTAAAGTGCAAAGGTTCCCTGGTGCTCCAAGAGTCTCTCTGGGAAGCAGGTTTCCATTGCACCAGGGACTTGGGTCGCCTCTTCACGGTGCAGCTGCAAGACAGCGTGTCATGCCAGCCTTGAGTTAATGACAACGAGAATCATTTTTTGTTATTGCCATAACATATAAAGACCTCAGTTGGATTCATAAATAACTCTAGCTGTGAATTTACAACTAACAAACATCTAACTGGGTGACCACCAAATAAACACACTCGTGTTAGCTGATGTTCAAAATCCTGTGACCTCTTTGTGAGCTCTTGTGATTTTGCTGTGCTGCTCTGTGGTGGAGAAGGTTGAAGAGAGCATGGACTGAGGAAATAAAGTGCTGTGCGTATGTGTGGTGCAGAGGCAGTAAATGACTCACCTGTGGGCCTGCATGTTGGGATTTGATGAGTCCTTCAGAGTGGTAGGATAATTCATGTCTGTATTTTTAGGACTGTCTTTTTGATGTTGTAATTGTGGGCCACTTGAAATGATTGCTGGAGAAGTGACGTCTCTTTACTTGCTTAATCTCATTGCTGAGGACAGATGCTCTTGAGCTGTGGACACCTTTTCCCAGATATGGAATGAAGGTGGTAAATGCAATCCCGGAGGGTTCAAAGGAATTGAGGAGCCGGGGTTGGGGTTTGTTGTTGGTTTTGGGGATTTTTTGGGTTTTTTTCATTCAACCCAAAAAGTTAACTATTTTTCCAAATGTGTTTTTCCTCCCTGCCATTATCATCAAAAGAAACTTTAAGTTCCTTTTGCTTTGGGTTCTTTTTCCTGTCGGTCCACTGGTTCAGTTTTGGCCAGCTCAATGACTAAAATGCTGACTGTGGGAATCAGTGTATTTAAGTTCTTCATTCTGTCCCTTTCTTGTCTAGAATCATCAACACCATGTATGTTTCCCCCTACCTCTGTGGCTGCAGACTTAAGCCCTTGGAGGACTTCTCCCACCTGTACTAACCTGATGAAAAATGACTCCTTTGTGTTAGGTGGAGTCCCCTCCAGGACCAACCAGCCCCTTCCATATTTTCACATTGTAAAAACAAATACTTATTTTTATTCTTCTGTAACTCAAAACCATCTGAAGGTATTTTATTTAAACTTAAAAAAAAAAAAAGACTGAGCACAGAAAACATTATTCCCCAGAGAGGAGCTTTCAGAAAGCTATAAATGTGTGAGAACAGAAGGTTATAATGGAAATGGTTTTGCAACCTTAATGCTAGAAGGCTGGACAACTACTTTGGCTGTCCTTATCCCCATGAGACTTGCTGGACGTATGCTTGTACAAATGTGATAAATCTCACAGCTTGCACCTGATCTTTGCTAAAGACAACGTCATCTTCTAGAGCTGAGCCCAAAATGTCTGCCTTGCAAGTCACCTAAATTCTGGAGAGAAGTTGTCTTATTAACTCCCCCCAAAACTCCTTTTTCTGGAAATCCTTCTATTACATCCTTTCCCCTGCTGCTAAAGACTGCAGCTCTGTTCTTGCACAACAAGTCTGCATGACTTGCTTGGTGTGTGCTGGTGGTTCAGCTTGGTGAGCTGAACGGAGCCTCCAGCCTGCTGCAGCCTGGGGACATTCAGAGGTTCTCTGGATGATGACCTTGTGACCACCAGTCAGCCCATCTAATGCTCCCATACTGCAGTGACGGTCTGTCGGTCTTCTCTTGCTCTCAGGGGTCTGGAGCAGGAGTTTGTGTCTCCTGTGTGGAGCCTTGAAGCAAGCGAAGCTGAGTGAGTGTGTGTCTGTGTGTGTGTGTGTGTGTGTGATGGCTGTGCTTTTGCAGAAGTCCAGGATGGGCACAGGTGTCCCAGGTCAGCGTTCTGCTGCAGACTCTGCCGCTAACCTTGGTCTGGCATTGTGTCCAGAGTTGGATGAAAATGGGCAGTACTGAGGCCAGCAGGCAAAATGATTGCAGAACCCCCACCTGTGTGTATCAATGGTACAAAAAGGTCCCACTTACCAGGTTTGGCAAGTCCTCTCTTATTAACAGCATGGCTTAGGAAGCTGGTTTTAATCCTCGCCTTGACATCACTGGCTCCTGGTCACCCCCACGCTGTACCCCTTGCAACTTAGTGCCTGGAATGGCCCCTCTCCCTCCTGGCTTGGCAGTCGCCTGGCCTGTTGCAGGGTCTGCCAAGAGGTCCAAGAGTGGGATCATGCTGGAAGTGTAACTGGGCTTGTTCCTGGGGCCTGTGTCTGGGGCTGAGTTTGAAACCCTGCCCCGAGAGCCACAGGTGAACCTTACTAAACAGTGGGGTGCTGCTAGGTAGGTGCAGGGATTGTCCCTGTGCCACTGGTGTAGGTTTGCTTGAGACCCCAGGGACACGGCCAGGATGTGCTCTTGCAGAGCTGCTGCCTGAACTGCTCCAGCACTTGTTATTGACTTTCTGCTGGTTTATGTTTTCTGAAAAATACTCATTTTGCTAAATGCCAGTAAAGGGCTTTGTCTAGGCACCTCTACTTACAAAGGGTGAGATTTATTGGCCTCTTTGTCTACAAAGAAAGACCAGGCCTGATTATCAGATTGTACACCAGAGACAAGTGCTTAGGTAATCAGCAGACTGTCTTGGAGTAGAAATACGGTGGTTTTCCAGATAAACTCTCCAGGAAAAGTGGTGGTGATGACATTACATGGGAGCCTGTCTGCTGTGCTGCTGATTTCTCCTCTCCCCTGTGCTTGCTACCTTTGCTAAGCAGTAGAACTGCTTGGTGTAGACTCTGTTTGGAGGGGTTACTGTGGCTGCTTGACATTACTCCTTGGGTCTGGAGTACCTCTTCCATCCCTCTTCCTTCTTGAAGACAGCAGCAGAGCATGGGAAGGCTGCCTGGAAGGGTGGAGAGCTTGTTGCCGCCCTCAGGACATCCCTTTGCTTACCTTTTGGTGTGTCTGTGCTCTCCCCTGGCTACAGGATGTTTCTCCAACTCCCCACACCAGTGTCCAGGAGCATATCTTCCAGTGCTGGCTCACTCTGAGACCTCATCTCATCCCCTTTCTCTTGACCTGATTCTGTAAGACAATAGGTTGTGAGCCTTGGTTATGGTGAGGGGTGAGCTGAATGTTCAGGCGGAGAAGGTGGAAAGTGCTTGCAAGTTGTTAAAAGCTGTTGTGACATGTATAAAGCTCATCATGCCCTTTTGGAAGATGCAGGTGATTTGTCTGATGCCCAAGAAAGTTCTTGTCGGGAGCTTAAGGAGAGGTTCCCTCTACATACAAGGTGCTTGTACAGATCTTTTCATGATACTTTGCTCTCATTTTATGATTAATTTTTATTGGTTTTTTTCCTGAAGGAAGAGATAATGAAAATACAAAAATATAAAGGTATTATAACCTGCTTATGTTCCCAAGTACCTCATGCTTCTTGGGATAACCAGTGAAATTTTACAATTGTGCAGTTTTATGTTTTTATACTTTTTCAAAGCTGCAAGACCAGATAATGCTGCAGAGGTCCAATGCACTAGGTTGGATTTGGCAGATGGGCATAACTGATAACAAAGAGTATCAGAAAGGATGAGAGAGTAGAAATCTGGTCCCGTTTGAGCATTGTCTGACCTGTATTGAAATGTACCTATGGAGCAGGTACATTCCTTTGTATTCATGTGTGTGATTTCTGCAGCATGAATCTTGTGTGCGTATACTTGGCGACGTGTCCTTGTACAGATGAGCTGGTACTTTGCTTGGCCTGGCAGGGAAGGAGAGAAGGAGATTTGGGCAAGAATAAGCAGTGACTCTTGGTGGCACCTCTGCATCCACCTTCATGTCCCTCCCTCCTCCTGATGGGAAATGTTTGGATGAGGCCATTATACCCTGTCCTCCCATGGCATCAGGGGTGCAGTGCTCCACAGATACAGTCCTGAAGGTACCTGCAGCAGTTGAAACCATTTGCATTCGTACTGGCTGAGATAGTGAAAGGTTGCTTGTCATCCTTAGTACAGAAAAGACTTGGACCTCTTGGAGCAGGTTCAGAGGAGGGCCATGAAGATGAGCAGAGGGATGAAACGCCTCTCCTGTGAGGAAAGGCTGGGAGCTTTGGGATTGGTCAGCTTGGAGAAGAGAAGGCTCCCAAGAGACCTTTTAGTACTTAAGGGGGCCTGTAAGATAGACTTTTCACCTCAGCCCCATTGTGACAGGACAAGGAATAATGATTTTAAACCAGACAACTAAGTATACAGAAAAAGATTTTTACATTGAGGGTGGTGAAACAGTGGCACAGGTTGCCAGAGAAGTAACATTCAAGGTGGAGTTGGACCGGGCTCTGAGCAACCTAGTCTAGTTTAGGATGTCCCCGCTCATTGCGAGGGAGGTTGGACTGGATGTGATGCCAACTTCAAAGGTCCCTTCCCAACCAAACTATTCAATGATTCTGTGTTCACTTCTGAACATACCTTTCAGCCACTTCCAGAGATTTGAGTTGAGCTGCTGTCTGGAAGACAGAACCAGCACTTTGCAATAGGTGAGCTGCCAACCTCTGCCAGAAGAATGCATGGAGAGAAAGACGGCAAGAAAAGCAAAAAACATGCTAGTGAGCTTTAAAAACTCCTCTCAAGAGCCATGCGTTAATTCCTCAAATCTATTTGCTTCTCAGAGTATGGAAGTCTGTAGGTAGCAGCTGTTAACCCAATTAAAATACAGATTAATATAAAAACAGTTTCTGAAATATAAGAGAGTGTCTGCGTCCCTCCACTTCCTTAAAATTCCACTTCCTAATGGCTTGATGAACTTGAGAAACACACCTAGAGGAGCTCCACATTCTTAAAATTAAAATACTTTCCCTAAAAGGTATGTATTGCCATTTCATGGGAGTCACTATGAGAAAATAATCTTTCCACTTACAGTTTATTCAGTGAGTCAGGTATTTGGTATTCATTAAATGTAATTACAATTTAATTGGAGTTTAATATCTTTTCTTTTTCTATCCTCCAAGTTTAGCGCTATAAGCCAAAGAAACTAAAAGATAGAAACCATTTAGCTTCCTTCAGTTGCCACGTATTTAATAAAGCAGAGCCCTGTGGTTTGTGAGAGGACTTACACTGTACGAGTAGGTTGAGCTGGTCTGTGTGGAAGAGTTACTCCTGGGTGGTGGTGGGGCCATCAGTATGTCTCGACTGGATGCTATGGCTTCCAGAGGCTTGGGTGCTTCTAGGTTGGGCTTGACCTTTATTTTATGAAAATGTATGAGATGTGTAGCTTCAAGAAAGTGCCATATGAAGTGAAATCCCATAGCGTACACTTGTTTTAATAATGATTTTTTTAATTACTTGGGTGCATTGATGGCAAGCTACTGACCTCCGATATTCAATATGTTAAAAGACAGTTTTGTCAGTTGGAAGGCAGACAGAAAAATTATCTGTTTTCCATGTGCCTCAAGCTCTCCTGGGCAGACACAGGCAGAGGCCCAAGAGACTGCATCTTTTAATGCATGTGTTTAGCTTTGAACAGCCAAGCAGTCTGGGAGCAGTCAGTGGGAGTATCTGTTGGCAGGACCTCTTCCTAAGGAACCTCTTGGAAAACAGACTTTCAGAAAGGGTTCAGGAAGCAAGTGCTTTTCTTCAGATTTCATTCCATTATTTTAAATACAGTTTTGAACTGCCGAGGAATGCTGTGGTGGACTATGGGAAAGTGCACGTGCTGGCAGCCCAGCTCAGGGGAGGATCTCACTTACAAACATCTCACAAACAAACATCCTCTGTTTGGTTCATCTAACGCTGAAATTTTGGTGTCACTGTGATAGCAGTGACCTTGGTAGTTACCGCTGCCTGTGTCCCTCGAGGCAATACCAAAACTGCTGAAATGCATGTTGAAAAAGGGCATCATGCTGGTGCATGACACTGCTCCCCAAATGGACCCTGCCGTGCTGATAATTTGCAGTTTTGTGGTGTGGGTAGGAGGCCCCCTACATTTCTGTGGTAGGGATGTATCTGTGCCCTTACCTGTGGCTGGAGAGCTGTCAGGATCACACTGCTGTGGCTGGTTCCTCAGCAACACCCATGTGGGTCACAGGAGCATGTTTTGGTTGCAGAGAGATGGACAGGAGAGTAGACCTCTCTAATGATCTTTTGAGCGCTGCTCTGATGACTGCTTTCTGTTTGTTTCAGCTGACTGGGATTATTCAAGGCATGGTGGATGGGCAGCCGAGCCTCCAGCAAGTGCTTGAGGTAAGCAGAGTAACCTTTAGTTCTCGAACTCTGACCTCTGGTCCTGTAGTCCCCTCTTCATCTCTTTCCCTGCACCCTCCCCTTGCTGAGAATTGAACCGCGTAATTTGACTATGATTACAGCTTCATTAGAATAACATTTGCTGTCACATTGGTGACACACTGCTGAGAGTATTGAACCATTGATCTGTCATCTCCAGCTGTTCATGTCAAGGGTGCTGACAAGATATCCAAACTCCTGCTAGTAGATAGGAGAAGAGGTGATTCTGGAGCCAGTTTTAAAGCACCAAGATGTTGCTCAAGACCACTGCTCCTGGAGCTTCTGCTTTCATTTCTTTTCCCCTCCCTCAGCACTTTATTAAATTAATTTTTCTACCTATTTAAATGCTCAATAATACATGTAGTATAGAAAGAAAATGCCTCTGAAATCTAATCTAAAGGATGTGTGAATGCAGATACAGCCCTAATAATACCATCTGCTTAATGTGGAATTCCTAAAGCATTTAAGGCTTAATTAGCTTGGAAGTATTTCTCCATCAATAGCTTTTGTTGGTAGTCAGACAGTGAAGGAAACCTCCTCAAGCAGAGCCCACTTGGGCTGGAGGTTGGTGTTCGATGCATCATTTCTGTCAGGATTTCTACTGCTGTGTTACCTAATTGTTCCTAATCAGAATAATTGCAACAATTGCTTATCTGAGGAAATTAAATTAAAGGCGTTAAAATCCTCTATGGAGACAGCACTTGATGGGCGCTCACATCAGGGAGTTTAGAAAGGTTACTGCTGCTGTCCCCAACTCCAGGCAGGCTCATGTGAGGCTGGCTGATCCTGCCAGCCCAAGGGAGTGTGACTGAGAGGCTGGATGCTGCTTTTTTGGGGAACCTTACTCAGAGGGCTGTTGTACAGTTGGTCACAGGAAGAAGCATCAAGCCTGGCAGGAAAGGCTGTGGCAGTGACATGAGACCGAAGATGGTGCTCTGTAGAGGTGACATCTCGCATCCATGCAAACCCCCAGCTCTCCCTGTGCTCTCCAGAGAGCATGTAGCAGCCTTGCATGTCCATAAACATATGGATGCTTGTGCCTGTTTCCCCAGGAGGGAGAGCCCTCTTTGCCTGGATGGGTGAATGTAGATCACTACATTCCAGAAAATGGTTTGTTCTGTTTCTATGGAAGCTCCTTAGAGTGTGGAAACACTTCTGTAGAATTTTTTTTTATTTGGACAGAAAAGGTGTTCATACAGCAGCATGTTTCTAGGTTAAAATGAGATTCAGGTCAGGCAGCTTCTGAGGCATGCTGGTTTACTCAGGAGTGAAAGGTGTCAAGCAAGGGAAAAGAGGAGGGATTTCTCTTGCTCAAGCATTGAAAATGTTGCTAATGAGGTTGCATAATAACACCTGATTGCCTGCCACTGCAAGATTTTGGGCACGCTGTTTGCTGCTTTTAGCTGGGTAAGTGTCTATGCAGGACTTTTAGTGTAGGTTAGTTCCTTAATCCCTGAGGTAGATTGCATCCTCCAGGTTAACGTGGCCCATTTCTGAAGAGGGCCCAGAACATCTGTCCCTATGGGAAGTTGATCAGGAATAGTGGATTCACTTTAAATCCACAGTACCCTGAACAAGCACCTCTGCAGAACTGTAAGAAGGAAAGAGGGATCCAGCCTAGAGAGGAAGGGGACACCTGGCTTTTCTTGTTACTGCCACACAGTGCCTATGTGTGCCCAGCCCTTCCATTTTTCCCCCTTTCTATATCCCCCTGGTGCTATATGAAGTAGAGTATGTGAGAAATGCTGCGGGGGAGGGATGTTGTCTCAATATACCTGTCTTTTCTCCTCACTGGAGGGGACACAAGTTATGCTCCCTATGAGCCCCTTTGGTACAGGGAGAGGAGAAATGCCAGGTAACAGCACAGTTGTGTCGTCCCGTTAACGCTGCACAACTTTCATCCCTCCACAAGCAGAGCTGCTGCGGTGTCTGATAAGATCATCTCTGCTCTGGTTGCCTGATGTCTCCTATCAGAAATCTTCAAAGGTCCAAACGTGCTGTTGTTGAGATGGCAAGCAAAGAGAGAAGAGAGAGAGGGAGAGGTTGGATAAGATCACAATTTTCTTCTGTCTTGATTGCAAGCAGCTTATCTGAGTTTAACTGTTGTGGCTTGGACTGTCTCTGCAAAACTCATCCCCTTTTCTTGCCTTCCTTTCAGAGGGTTGACGAGTGGATGGCAAAGGAAGGCCTCTTAGATCCCAGCGTCAAGTCGATTTTTGTGACCTGTGGAGACTGGGATTTGAAAGTGATGTGAGTATGGAAGGGGAGGGAGATTTTCCTGGGCTTTATTGCTCCATGCTTGCCTCTAGTGCCTATGTCTTTGTCCTTGCAAGCCTCCAACTGTCCCTAGTCATTGTTTCTTAGGGAAATTGTTGTTTGCCTTGCATAATTGGGAGTGGAAAGTTGTTTCAAAAGACAGGTGGTTGCTGGGCATGGTGCAAGATCACTGCCTAGGATATTCCCTGTAGTGAGAGAAGCCTTTCAGAACCCCAAGAAAAGTTTAAACTGGAGCTTTGTGATGATTTGCCTTTTATCCAATATACTTTCCAAAGGGATGGATATTTCTGAGTGCATACATGGATGATCAAGTGATGATCCATACCTGACTTCCTGCATTTAAGGCTTTTTCTGTCATCTTGGCACAGTAACTCGATGTGAATCACAGAGTAGTCTTTAGAATAGAATACAAGCCAGGTCTGGCATGCTCCAGTGGTGTTCTTATTGTTAAGGTCATCTTCATCAGCTGGGTGAGTATCTGGCAAGTACCAGGTGGAGACCTGCGCTGGGATCTGCAAGTGTCAGTGAGTGTGTGTGTGCATGTTTTGTTAGGAAAATAGCTAGACCACCAACCTAAGAAAGGTTATTATAAGAATGGAGCTAAATGTCCAAAAATTAAATTAATTCAGTCTCCAAAGTGTTTGCAGATCACTGTCCTATAGTGCTGAATTCCCTTGGATTCATATAATCTTGCTTCAGCTGTTCATTTCCCTGCAGTGCTGGATAAAGACTCCTGTTGTTATCACACCAGTAAAGCATGGGCTTGACACATCCCATCCTGATCTGACAGCCACAACTCGTTAGTAGTGTTACTTGGTTTTCACTGTGACATTGGTTTCCCCAAGTTGGAAGCCTAAATAAACTGCACATAGCCTAGGAGCAATCAGCACCAGTTCTTCCCTGCCGAGTGGTCTTTGCAGAGTGGCAGCTCCTTCCTTGCCTTTTCTTGGTGTGATTAGTGAGACATGAAATATGGGGACCAAAGCTCAGCACAAGCGCTAGTGGAGATGAGAAATTGGCTCCAGACAGAGACACAGGGGTGGTATGTGAACTTTTGAGTCAAAATCTGGGTCTTTGCTCAGGCTATGTCACGAGCTCGGATATATTGCAAGTTCCTGTGTTAGTTGCTTAAATTACAAGTGAGTTATTTTTCTTTATATATCATGTTTAAGCTTCTGTTAGAGACCAGCACAAACAGTTGCTGTGCTAAACTTCTGTTTCTCAAGTATTCTATTTTCTCTGTTCTTTACTCCTGCATTGCTGTTGTGAGAGTCCAATTTACCACTTTGTTGATAGTTGAGAGAAAGTTGTCTTTGCTCCAAGCCCATCTTTCCATCTCTTTCACAGTAGGCTGACAAGATTTCCAGGTAATGACATCCTAACTTGGTGTCCATATGGAAAGAGCAACCTGGATGTGTTGGGTGGCTTTTTTGTTTTTTGGTTTTTTTTTCTTCAGACCTCTACAGCAGCCAAATAGAGGTAAAGATGAGCCCTATTTCTGGTGAGCCATAGGGGTTGTGGGGTGAGCTGGCTCAGAGGGACATGCTGTTCTGTAGTGGAGATATACTCTTCACCGTTGGCAGTGGTCTCTCGCCTGGGTTGTCCCTTACTAGTCAGCTGGAAAAGAAGACTCCACTCCTGGCCATGAGGTTGTTGTGAGGTTCATTTTCTCCCTCTTCCTTTTAAAAATTTTTTTTAAACCATTAACTTCAGAATTCAATCCTAAAGATCTCCAGGGCAAAGCAGAAAATACGTTTTGTGTTTCCAAGCACATGGATAGCAGGAGTCTGGCTGCAGCCGCCTGGTGAGTAGCACATCACGCTGCTCCATCGCCGATTGGGTGCTGCAGCGTGCAGCGTCACATCTGATTAGCACCGTGCCAGTGGATGAGGCTCGAGTGAGGACTCCCTGCCAGCTCTGACTTGTCTCATTTCCCATTACTTTTATCCGTCACCACAAATGCCGAGTCTCCCTCCTGAACTAATTAAGTTTGCGTGTGTTTAGACACATTGCCAAATAGGGTTTAGCAAAGCAGAACTGAGCATCTCTTTTTAAAGAGAGAAAGCAGAGAGCTGAAACAAGGCTGCTCAGATAGGGAGACAGAGCCTTGGAGACATGCAACATCCATGAGCTATTTCAGGGAATCACCCCACGCTTCCCTACAAGACCTGCGGTGTAGCTGATGCCCGTTGCTACGGTGTTGAGAACACAGACTGGGCACAAAAGGCATTGGGGCAGTAGGAAGGGAGGTGGTACTGCTTGTCCACATTTGGAGGAGTGTTGGTGGAAGCACTTCGTGATAGAAACCTGGTGGGGTTCCAGAGGAATTGAGGACAATGAGGTGAGTGCAACACTCCTGGCTTAAGGAGTCACCACTTGTGACTTGTGTTAGGTCCACTCCTAACTGCTCTTTCTTTTCTCAGCTTCCTTAGTAATGACAGCTGCTTGCATAGCTGCAGTCCTCTTACCCATGTCTTGAGTGGTTTGGAGTTCCTGTCCTCTGTTGTCCTTAGCTTGGCTGCTAAACCATGCAGCCTTGTTCCTGGCTTCTCCAGCAGTGACCTGGGCATTTAGTTTGGCTTCCGTCTGCATGTTCTGGTCTAGAGCTGAGGCATGGTGTCTTCTGGACTGGCCTGTCTACTGTGAGGCCTTCCGGTAGATGCCACTGGTGGGTGCCAGGGAGGCACAGTGGGATGAGCAAGCTGGATGCAGGGAAGTGGCTATAACAAAGAGGAGGAACCTACAAGCCTGTCAGTGGTGGATGTAGGGATATGGTGGGGAAATAGCCCCATCTAAGCCAGGAGTTGCAATGTGTGTAGCACTCGTAGCTCAGACAAAAGCACCAGAGGAACAGTGACTGTTGGGGTATTGCTCTCTGCTGATGGTGTCTGGCACTGCTGGGTCTGCAGGATTCAAGATGTAAACTAGCTGCTAAAGGATCAGTAAAACCTCTGCTTGGCTTGCTGATCTTCAGGGAGTGAGGCACTGTGTGGCTACAGACTTGGCTGCTCTTGGACACTGGAGCTTCCTTGGAAGCTGTTTGTCTGTCTTCCCTCAAACAACAAGGGAGCACTACTCACAAGGAGCTGGCTGCCCAGAACAGGACACCACGCATCTGGGAAGGGCTTATGGAGGTTTAGCATGAGTCAAGGTCCTCGGCCATGCTAGCAAAGGCTTTGTCATGGGTATGCTGCACCATCAGGTTGAGAGTTCCTGTTGGAGGGGATTTGGTTGCTGTTGGAGAGAGTCCATTGCATGAGAGGGCTCCTAAATGGAATGCTGATCCTCTACTGGCTGCGCTTGGATCAACCTGCTTTCAGTGCTTGGTGTGTGTGAACCAGGCTGGAGTCGGGGAGACAGCAGCTCTCCTACCAGCCCTCCCCTTACCTCTTGTTAAGATGCAATTTCTTTAATGAGGAAAACCTCTTGAGTAGGAACATCACCTTTCTTGAAGGCTTGTCCTGACAAGGCAGTTCAAGCCGACAGAGTCGCATATCAGCTTCAGCAAATACCAGTCACTCATTACAGAGACTCTTCTCCCCCCCACCCCCCAGCAACACCCCTCATTCCCAGACAAGGGAATGAATCACACTTCTACTCTTGAATACATCATGACAAGTCGTGGTTCTAATGAGAGAGGGCCATTCATTCTGGGTGGAAAGTTCTCTGTGTCGACTCAGAAATGTTATTAATTAAAGAGAGCTACCTGAAGCAAAAGATGAAAGGAGCACCAGACCTGCCAAGCTAAAATATGAGTGGGGATACAGCCTCGTTAGACACACGGTCCTCAGGCCTCTGCATGCTCAGCAGGAGGATTCCTTTAGCCTGTTGCAAGGAGCTATAGTCAAGTTTAACAGCTCCAGGGATGGATTCAGATACCTGATGTAGTCTGCTTTAGTGCTTGGACCTCATTCTGCACCTAGGTTGGAACTGACACTAGTCATTAAGCAAATAGCATTGATGTGGCATTGGGTGGCGAGGGTAACGTGCCTCTGAAGGGGCTGAGGGAGCTGCTGACTGCAGGAGACAGGCTTAGTGGAAAAAAGGGTACTTAGTATCTGCCAGAGTTGAGCCCTTGTAATATAAGCTCTTTAGTGTAGTTTATCTCTGCTGAAATGTCAAATTGCTTTCCTCTGTGTTCCTCTTAAACACAATGTGAATTAATCTTGGCAACGAAAGAGGCCTTTTTACCATGTGTTCATAGCTACAGAGTTGAGATACAGTGAGGTTAAGTGATATGCCTGTGCAGGCAGGCAGAGGCAGAGCTGAAGCCTCATGTCCCAAATCTCAGACCCACACCATAATGTCAGAAGCATCAGTTAATCCTTCTCCTTCCAGATTTGGATCGTTCTGTAAAAGCATTGAGCATAGCTAAAAGTATTTGTAGGCTTTGGTCTATATAACTCTGACATGAAGATGCTTGTACTGCACTTACTGTGGCTGATCAGAGCATGCTAATTTATGTCTTCACAGGAAACTACTGCTCAGAAGTTTTTTATTTTCTTAAATAAGTGTTAAAGGCAAGTACTCTGTAATATAGTGATAAAACATAGTGAAGTGTCTTGAAATGTTTATAGGCCTCGATGCTCTTCCTAGGTTGGATATTAGTAAATTCGAAGCAGTAAGTTATACCATTGCTTAATTTTGTCTTACTGTTTTAATTCTTTCCTTGCAAATTATACAGGCTGGGAGGATGTTTGCCTTCTCAGACCAGCTCTAAATGTGGCAATGGGTTGTTCTTTCCAGACTTCTGTCCTGGAAGTTTTTGAGATCAACATTGGGTCATGAATGGAAAAGAATTGTTGGTGTTAGTGTCCCCTGTATGTGCTGTTCTTTATCAGACGACCAGGAGGGGGTTGGTAGCCTCGTCCTCGGAGAGAAATTGCAGATGGCCACTGACTGGGGTGAGTGGGAACACTTGGGTAGTCATGAGGAAAGGCAGGAGAAGGTGTAGGGTGGGCTGGTTGTGTGGCAGCAGGGCAAGAGGTATGTTCAGAGTTGAGAGTAACAAGAAAGATCTGATAACTGAAAGATAACGTAGTCATCTGCATTTAAGGCTCATAAAACAATTCCTTTCCAACTAAGATCTTCAGATTAGCTTAGTGGTGTTTTTTTAGTGGGGATCATTTTGCTGAACAAGCCTATGCTGTATCTCTTCACACAGTTACATTGGCTGAACAAAGAATGTGGTGTGAACTACAGTGAAGGGATGGGACTGAGTATCCAGGGTCAGGAACCTTTTGAGTCAGCTTTGCTGATGGAGTTGTTCATGTAATTACATCCTAAAGTGCTTTGCTGGAGCTAAGCAAGGGAGCCTTGTGAGCACTTACAGGGAATAGCACTGACCCCATTCACTTCTGCGACCCTGCAGTCCAGCTTTTTGTTTTTAAAGAAAATGATATCACTGATGCAAAACAAATTTTGGATTTTAAGATTCTCCCTTTGTACACTGTTATTTAAAATTAATTTACCAGACTTGACTTCTGTTATCCTTATGTACCAGTTACCCTGCCTGATTCCTGTTCTTGTCTTTGTTTGAAATAATTGGTTGTGTGGGCTTCTGCAAGTTACATTGTCCAAGATATCTGGGAATGCCTTTGGTTTAAGCTTTGGACATGAAATCTTTGCATAGGGATAATCATGCAATGGACTGTCACCTTCAGGTCTGCTCCTTGTCTGGCACATCATAGCAAAGACATTTGTCATAGTCAGGGCTGTAGTGGCCACAGATTTATTGAACTGTGTTGCCCGGTGCACTCTGGGGAGCAGGACTCTGCTGCCTGGGAATTAAGACCAAAGAAATTGGAAGCAGCATGAAAGATGCTGGAGAAACTTACAGATGAGTTTGCAGTGTAGGGGAGAATGAGATAGGCATTGCATCATGTGCTTTATTTCCAGCACTGAACCTTTGGGATGGAGTAATAAATGGAGAAGGTGGATTTTCTACCCCTGAGTAACTTAACTCTGTGCTCTTCAGCTGTGTTTGAAAACAGTCACTCTGAACTGGATGTAAGTCAATGACCTCAATGCCATCTGCTCATAGAGTAGGGAACCATAATTCCCTCTGCACCAGGAATCACTAAGGTGAATTCTGTGTCCAGAGTTTTAGTGAATTCAGGCAAAATGTTTTCAAAATCAATGGATCTATAATGGGTCCTTGGTAAAAAACACAGCCTAGCCTCTGTCTATATGAGAGCCCTCTAATAGCAGTTCACAATCGTGGTGATTCTGTGCCTTGAGGAATTGAAAAGCTGGTTGGCTTGGGACTGCAGAGGACAACCACTGGAGGGCTGTTTGCCGTCTGAATTTTGTTGTCTGTGGCATGTGTGAAAAACAGGATTAGCTGCACAAAGTATTCATTTTCTCTTAAAACAGCTTAATTTTTCTAGGGTTAGACAGCCATAGTGTTTCATGCTGGGTCTGAAATGTCAGCTGTCTTCCTTTGAATCCTAGCTCTTCTTACTTCGCAGCTGAAGCAAAGCAGTTGTGTGTTGGCACCCGTGCTGCCCTCTCAGTGGCTTGGCTGGGAGAGATGTGCTTATGGCTCCTCTGCCTAGAGAGCTCTGCTTGAAGAATACTGCCAGCCTGGGAGCAGCATCCTTCCTTTTTCACTTGCTCTACTGTGTGAGTCCATAGCTTTCTTGAAAATGTTTTGTTTGGATGTTTGTTTCCTGTTGGGAGCCATTTTCCTGGATGGGTTCAGTCCCTTTCCTCCTGAAGCTCCTGGCTGGCAAAGACCTACTGGGCCATCTTGAGGTCATCCCTGGTATTTTCCCTCCAGCGTATTCTCATGTGCCTTGTCCAGCGACACTCTGTGTCCTCAGGAGTGGATGACCGGGTGTGTGCAGGACTTGGAAGGACACTGGAGCTGCAGACTAACTTTCTGAGCTGAGTCCATTTCAAGTTGGAGTCACCTTTTTCTGTATTTGGCCAAGGTGCTGCCCTCAGCAGCCTGGCACCCCAAAGGCAGTGTCATGTGCTCAGACATTGATGTGGACCAGGCATTAGCAATGATGTGAGGCATATGGAGGTGGTAGTAGAAGAAAGCAGAATAGAGAAGTGTGTGGGAAGAAGACAGAGGAAGCAGGGCGATATCCTGGCAGGGTTGTGTGCGGGAAGCTCATACTGCCCAGGACTTCATCCTGCCTTGGTCCTACCAGCTTTGCCTCTCTTGGAGCAAGGATTTCTCTCCTCTCCACCCAGCACCTACACTCTAGGACACCCTTTGTTTTTCCTCCCTAGGTGCCTCTTGGTCATCTTTAATTTCCTTGCTTCAGTTTTTCCATCTGAGCGTTGAGCCAGGTCTCGGTGTTGACTGTCAGCCAGCATGCCAAAGGTGCCTGGGCACTGGCTGAGTTCAGTTCCTCATCCCTGCCTGGAGTCACGTCTGTCCCTGCAAACCGGATGGATGGAGTAGGCTGGCGGGAGGTTGCCAAGACCTCTCCTCCAGCTCTCAGTGCTCCCAGCTCTGAAGAGAACTTTTACATTTTATGGACCATTTAGCTTCCCAGTGGTGATCCTAATTCTTCACAGCATGTATATGCCATTTCTTGGTTATTAAAAGGACCCCTGAAAAGGAGCTGCCCTCTGAGTCAGAGCTCTTCCATGCAGTTAATTGCAGGAAGGTTTTCCTTAGACTGTGAGTCTTAATATTTCCAAACTCTCCCTATGCTAAGAGGGTGAATTAATACCCAGCTTTCCCCACGGCTGCAGAGACTGACCCTTGTGCACCATCAGTAAGCAGGCAGGGAAAGAACACTTGTGCTGGGAGTAGTTCAGACTTGGAATTGCTCTGGAGGAAGTCTGCTTGCTTTCTGCATAGCACTCAGGAGTGCTTTAAAGGTTGTCTGGCCAGGTGTCTCAGTCTTTCATCTCTATATCCTTATTTCATGTGACACTTCAGGAGCCAAAGTAGCCTCCATTCCTTGGGGGCCCAAGCAAACACCATGTTTACTGGGAAAGGAGTGATTACCTTGGACTGACTGACAGGTCAGCCAAAGATTGGATGGATGGACTGGAGGTGGTTCAAGCAGGGAGGTTCTTGTCAAGTCACTGTGCTGTGTGTGAGAAAACAGAGGCAGCAAGCCATTAGACTGTATTTCAGGTGTGAGGAAGCTGCTGAGGTCCTCTGGCATTGTGAAATGCCAAGTGAAATGTTACTGCCATGCAGAGCACAGCAGTGTGTTGGAATTAATAAGTCTGGTGTAGGAAGAGCACGTGAACAGTCTGGAGGGTTAATGTGTGAGGGTGATAGACTTAGGCAGGGGTTTGTCATCAGGATTGCTCTGTTTGGGAAGCACATTCTAATGGTGAGACCACATGAAAAGAAATTGGGACTTGAAAGGAGAGCACTAAAAATCATCAATTGCCAAAGTTGTTTTGCGTTTGCTGCAGGCCTGAAGCAAATTGTTGGGCTCTAAGCACCTCGGTCTTGCACTGGATTTACAGGTAAGGTGAAATTGAGAAAGGGCTAAGTAATTAATTCCTCTTCCTGTGACCAGGATGGGAGATGATTCTGACTTGCCACTTCTCCTCAGAAGTTGCTTCAGAAGCTGGTAAGGACTCTGGTTGTGAAACCCAGGAAGCAAAGAGGATCCCTGGGTGCCTGACAATTCCTTTTCTCTGTTGGTTCTTTCTTGCAGGCAGCCTCGGGCTGCCTGTCTCTTTGTTAAGAGAGTGACAGCAATGTGACACCGTGAAAATAATTACTAACAAATCACGGTGGTGACTGCAAACAGCTCGCTGTCTTCAGAGGCATGTCAGGGAGCATTAGAGCAGGGCCGTGGGAGCGGCAGAGCGGCTAGGGGCTCTTTCTCTGCTCTAGGCTGAGGGAAGATCTTCGGAGACCTTTGGCGCCTGCCACCCCCACATCATTCCCTTCTCGTTGGCTCTTTCTTTCCTCTCTTCCCTGCCTTTGCCATCAATAATTAAGCCCATTAATTGCACAGTGAATTTAGAAAAGCTGCTAATGGTAAGACAGGGCTTCTGCCTTCCCTGGATTCAGCAACCAGCCACAGAAAAATGAAAAAAATTCTGGAGAGGTCTCATGGGCAGAAGCACATCCAAGCTGTGTTTTCTATCTTGCAGCTCTCATGTGTTGCCCTGGGCAGTAATATTTATTAGCAGCATGCCCCTAGGAATTCATGGGCTGTTGGTACAGTTGGAGAATGGCCCATGTCCTTGTCCTCAGGAGCCTCCAGTCTCGGTGAATCTGAGAATAGGTTTGTATTTGTGCAGAGCATCACAGGAGACATGCAGTTACCTGGCATGTCCAGCAAAAAAAGTGAGCAGAGGAACGAGGACATTCCAGGATACAGTAGAGTTGGTGCCAATCAGTGTGATTGAAGCTGCAGGTGAAGACAATCCTTCAGGGAATAAGGAGTGAACAGGTCATGTGTCAGGAAGGTGGCTGGTACCAAATAGAGCAGCTGGGGGAGTTTCTGCAGGGATGAGCCCCTGTGGCTATGTTGGAGTGGGGACCCTTCTGTGGGGCTACACAGAGTCTGAGGGAAGCTCCCTCTAAAGCCTCTCGTTATATTGATATAAAGCTCCCTCCAAAGGGCAGGTCTAGCAGAGATACTGATAGGAAACTGGAAGGCAGCTGCTGGCTGAAGTGTCCTTCAGCAGCATTGATAATCAAACCCCTGGGCAGGCTTTGAGAGGGAGCTCACAGCCTGCCCTCCCCTCCTTGTTCCTGGTGGTATTTCATCCGCCAGTTTGAGAACAGGCCATGCCATCTGGCAGGGCTGCAAAGGGAGGCAGAAGGTGTGGATGGGAGCCTGCTCCCAGGCGCCTGCTCTACTGTGCAGCCTTCATTCCCATTCCCTTAGTTACTAAAGTGATTTTCCTGACTGTCACATCTGTAAATAATGTTGCTGGCGTATCTAGCTGGATGCAGAATGGCGATGGATGGGGGAGGGCCGGCACTGAGGGTGGCCGTAACAGCCCCTCTCCCCGACTCATACAATATTTATGCAGGGCTGGGAGTCGGCGGCACTGACCTCCAGGTCGTGCTGTTAAACAGCTCCCGCAGCCCCTGCATCCTAATTGCTGCACTTGTCCTTTGCTCTGGAGGATTCGCTGCTCCTTCTCTCCAGCGAAGCAAATACTAATGGCAGCTTGTGCTTGGAGGTGGGAGCAGTCTCTTCCCCACAAGGAAAAGACAAACTTGTTTTCCCCTGTGCATGTGTAATTTGCACAGAAAACTGTGCTCAGACCTTGTTACCCAATGTGCCAGTCTCCCCACTGCTGTCAGCATGAGAGCCCATGAAGCCGCTGTGCATGCAGTTTTGGGTTGTGTATCATCAGAGGGCACGGGAAGGTGGTTTACCCAATGCCACTGGCTCCTATTAGGATTTCTCTTTTCCCTTTAGTGGGGAGTGGGAAGAAGAAGCAATCTCAGAAGTCAGTTGAGAGAGTAGAACTGGATGATGTGGTGCCAGAGGAAGACAGAGATGGTGCCAGGAAAGAAGAGGGGTTCAAACAGGGTCACAAAACAGAATGTAGATAAATAGTCTGCTTCAGTGAGTGGAGAGAGAGGTGATGCAGAAGGCTGGAGACTCCCTCTTTGGATGAGGGGCTCTTCCCCTTACAAGTGGTATAGCCATGGCTGGAGGTGGAGACAGACCTGGCAGACAGGGTTTTTCAGCTGATTCAAGTGGTTCAAGCAAGCCCAAAAGAGAAAACTTTTGATTGCTAGAGCTGCCATGGCTTTCCCCCATGCCTTTTGGCCAGGCTCTGTCCTGCTTGGGGCTTCACGTCAGGTGTCTGCAAGTCCAGTGACCTGACTGACCACCCACGTCCTTTATCCTGCCTTCCTGGGTTGGCAGATCCCCTCTGTGACTGGAAAAGTGCTGTTTAGACTGACGACTAATGGCCTTTAAGTGACATGATTGTATTATGTTAAGCGTCTATAGGCTTTACCATTAGGCACTAAACAGTTTATGACTCATAGCAGAGAAGCCCTTGTCCTGAAGAGTTTATACACTAAATGGTCTGGACAGGCAAGGCTTGGAAGAGGCAAGGTTTACTCCGGCCTGTCAGAGAGCAGGTCTAAGGAAGGCCTGGGACAGGATGTGTCTTCTCAGTTTAGAGCAGCACCTTGCTCTAGGTCTTACACGTTCAGGTTTCCTGGGGAGAAATACTTCTGCAGTGGGAGGAGAACCATATTTAATTTTAGCTTAGTTTTTGTGCATGTTTTGGCTTTGAGGGGGCTTAGACACGATGTGTTGTGGGTGCATCCGTTTCATCAGATATATTCCCTTACTCAGTGCGTAATTACAGTGTTCTGCAGCAGGAGTCTGAATGCTCCCTCTTAAAGCAGCTAGTATGCAGAGAACCAGGTGATTACTAAATTAATGTCTGTATGAAACACTTACTAAGAGACCATATAGACAGAGAAAGGACACATGCTCTGTGTAATCAGGCTCTGCTGGAGCATGATTCACAGAATAATTTAAATAGAGATCTCTAATCCAACCACCTGATCAAAGCAGAGCTAACTTCAAACTTACATTGGGTTTCTCTGGGTCTTCTCCAGATGAGTTTGAATGTCTCCAGGGAAGGAGATTTTACCACCAATCTGTTCCAGTGCTTTATTACCTGCATGGTGAAGAGTTTTTCCTGATGACAGATTGGACATTCACCTGCTACAGCCTGTGGTCATGATGCGTGACTTTCACTGAGAACACAGTATTCAGTTTTGTACACTCCTCTTCATAAGATGCTGTATAATGTCATGCTTAGTATGCATGTTTAGTATTCACACCAAGTTTACATGTAAAAATCTGTTTTTAAGGGTTCTTCATAGGGCAGGTTCCCAAGGCTGGGGAGGCGATCTCAGCCTTGGAGACTTTGCAGTATCTCTTTTCTTGGGAGGAGTGTCATGCATTTCTGATGTCAAAGGGAAGTCACCCTAGTCGTTCTCCATGTCTGGAAGGGATGGTGAGAGCATTTGCTCTATCCCTCCACCAATCTGGAACAGTGTGAATCTTCTGCCTGCTGCGCTTCTCATCTCAGCTGAACCATGGAGCCAGTAAGCTCTGGTTTCCTGCATGGTAATTAAGTACTTATTTAAAAATCAAAAAGCTCAGTTCTGATCCTACTATCCCTGGCTGTTTACAAACTCCAGGGAGAGTAACTCTAGATTTACTCCTACATGCCTAGCAGTAGAATCAGGCCCAGTAAATAGAGCTATGAATCTTTTTAAGAGAAGCTGTTAAGAAGTAGCACATAGATTTATTGTAGCATCATGTGTGTGCAATTGTTGATGAACATCTTCTGTTGGAGGCTGAATACCTGCTGTGTTACAGCCTTGCTCTTAATGTTGAGATAGCATCTCTGCCAGCATCTTGCTGACGCACAGACAGATACCCATAAAAGGGCCAGATCTTGCTTGGTGTTAAATGCCTTCATGTTTCATTAAGGTTGATGGCAGTGGAAGGCACACAGTGCTTTGCAGGACGAGCAAGTCACGACAAGCCACTTGCCCTGTGTGCTTTTTGTGGCAGAATTATGTCCCTAGTGTATACATTGCTCTGGCTGCAGTCTGGGATAACACCGTTTCCATTCTCTGGCTAGCGGCTTGGAAAGCAAGGGTCTTGAGGTTCTCCCAAACTTCTTAGTACCCAGCAAAAATTTCGAGAATAAGGATCATGCTGTTAGCATGGGATGGGTGTTCAGATATTTCAGCCAATGCTGCTATGAGTCCCGAGTGTTGAGGCGTGCAGTTTGTCTTTTAGGCTTCCTAGGCAGGAATATGTCTGGTAGAGAGAGAACACAGCTCTGTCCAGAATTGGCATCACAGAAAAAGAAAGAAGATCTGAAAGTGCCAGGTATTAGCCTTGCTGCTTAGCCTGTGTTTTTGGCCTCATTACACTAATCCAATTAAAGATTGGTGGGCAAAGATAATGCACACTCCAGTGAAAGGGTTTGTGTGGCAACTGCTTTCTTTCCTGGGCATCTGGAGTGGCCTAAGTTATGTTGTGCATCACCACACCTCCCCAGGCCCTGCAGACCCACTGGTGCCTCCATGTGCCATGGTGTGTGCTCTTCTCCTGCATTGTGTCTCTCTTATTACTAATGGAGCATGGATGCATTTTAGCTGCTGGTCAGCCCTCATTAATATCCAGAGATGACAGGTTGACATTTGTAAAGAAGACTTGCATTGACCTTCATGTTGTGCATCGGTGCGGTTGCCATATAGTGCCCTGTGCTGGATGCTTCTTCCTGTGCTGCCTCGGGAATGCATTTGTGTTAGCAAAGGGACCGACTGCTCTGTAACCCTTTGCTGCTGTCAGGAATGCAGGCAGTGTGCCTGGATGTCTCTACATCCCTCTGCCCATTCCAGGACTGTTCGCTGTAGAGCCTCCATCCATCCCGGTGAACCAGACTGGAGGGTGTTGGCATTGCACTTGTGGCTCCTTGTGGAGGTTTGGTTTTTGAGTACTGGGGGCCTTAATGGAAGACAGCTTTATGGCAATAGCAATGTCCCATCTTCTTCCTTTTCCTGACTCTTGCTTCTCTGGGGAAGCAGCAGAAGAAAAGGCTGTGCTGTCCAGGCATCCTAAGTGCTGTCAGTTGCCTGTCTCTCCCCCAGCCCACGCCATCCCGGCTTGAGGACTGCTGCAGCCTGCTCAACAATGACATTTATTAACAGAGGGGGCTTTGAAAAAAGGCAGGCTGCTCCTGCAAAGGCTTCTCGCTGTAACTCTGTCTCCTCTCACCAGCCCGTCTGAGGCAATGGCTGCTGGTGTTGAAATTCATTAGTGTTACCTGACAGGCGATGGAGGCTTGCTCTGTCTGTTCCCACTTCCCTGCTCTCATGTCCCTGCTTCATGCATGCTGATATTTAAAGCTGATGTGTGGCTCATAGGCTTGTTGCACTGTGACAAGTTTGGGGGTGGTTGAGAGAACTGAGAGGGTGGAAGGAAAGCAAAGAGGGAGGGAGATGGGACCTGTCTCAGGGTTTCTGCGAAAGCCCAGGGCTGTTCAGACCCTCTCCAGATGTACAGTATTTCCACAGCTGCTGCTTGAGAATTTTAAGTACAGCCATGCAATGTGGTTTGTCCTGCACTGATGGGGGGCAGAGAGAGACAGCACTGTGTGTGCTTGGTGAGAGTGGGGTGCAGTCACCTGGCAAGGGCTTATCTGGTGGAAAGCAAGAGCAGGTGGGCTCCTCTGGCCCCTTGAGTGGTGTGTGGGGCTGACATCCCACTCTACATCAAAACAGAGCAGCACCTCTGGACTGCGTGATCCAGAGTGTTGACGAACCTTGCTTTGAATGAAGGTGCCAGGCTGAGGTGGTTTGACAGCTCCTCTCTTTGACCGTGGTGCTGTTACGTGCTTCAGTATCCAAGCAGCTTCCTTCTTCAGTGAAGGATTTCCAGGGCAGGAGCCTGTCAGTCCTCTCCTTTGCAGCCCAATGCACTGGTGTTGGCCAGGACACAAAATGTTATGCATCTCTTACAACGCAAGGTCTCCAGGGAACAGATTTTTTTGGAAGGGTAAGATCGTGTCTATAAACCCCAAGATTTAATGTCCCTTTACCTTCCCATAGAGGAACTTGTTCTTTTAACTGCCTCAATATCAATATACCCTGTGTGTAGCAAGTGGCCCTATTTCTTTGTCTCCTGACATCCTGAACCCAGAAGCAGATGGACATTAACCAGCTCTGATTAGTTGGGAGAATCAAGCATTAATTTTTTATACGCCAGAACCACCTGAGTGATGGAAATCAATTATGGCTGCCCCTCCTCCTTCCATATTAATGTGTTGGCTCCGAGCAGAGATGGAGGGACCTGTTGGAATGAGAAACCCCTATTTCTTCGTTTGACCCTCTAGATAATTAGGGTTAAATTGATATGCTATCGCACTGGTGACACATTTTATCTGCCTCTGTTTGTACAAGAGGATACAATAGTGGAGGAAGGACCAATTTGTGCCCTGCTTTAGCTAACCAGACTGAGATAAAAGGTGTCACTAGTATGATAACGTTCTTGCCTCGTGCTCCTTTATTGTTGCTCAATTTGCTTTTTTTTTTTTTTAATCCTGTTCTTTTTCTTTCAATACCCTTGGTCATATTTTAACTCCATGCCATCGCATAATGACGCCCTGCTAAATGTGTGTGGAGATAGGCAACTCTGGCTGACAGCCTTCCCTGATAACCGAATTCCAGACCATCCATCACTAGGCTGCTCTCCTTAACTTAAGGAAAGTGATAACTAAAGCAAGGCCGTTTATCACCGCCGGCTGTGCGCTTCTTGCCGCCTTGGAGAGAGCTGGCTTCCACAGCAGAAATGCAGCCATGTTACCTCACCTCCTATTTGCATCCCATTCATCTCCAGGCCCCATTTACCCTGCAGGGTAGTGAAGCAGGGCTGGGTGGAAATCAGAGCCTGGGGTGGTGAAAGCTCTCTGAAAATGGTGCAGAGTTGCCACTACTGACCATGGTCTAAGAAGGACTTAGACTTGCTTAGCTGGTGGAGGAGAGTGTGCTACCTGATGTCACTTGCTCTTCCACCCAAAGGGGATGTGCATTTTGGGAGCAGGCAGAGGTTATGCACTCCCATCTCTGCTTCTGGGACGACAGAGCACCAGAGCTGCATTGAAGGCTGGAAAATCCCACAGCCATTTTCAAGTTTATTCTGTATTGAATGCAGTCAGCGTTTGGCTGATGGGGTGGTTTTTGAAAGCCAGCTTCCTTCCCAAGGAGTGAGAGCTTTAGTGTTTGGGAAGCCAGTTAGACCTCATTCAAAAACTGGAAGGATCATGGGATGCTGAATGCAGAAAAATGTGCCATCATTTCTCTTCTCCCTTACCTGAGGAAGGGCTGAATCCTGAGCTCTCTGCTGAGGCAAAGCTGCCCTCAGTGCGCAAGTTTGGCTCTGGCAAGATCAAGAAGCCATACCGAGTATAAGAGCTTATTTATCAAATAAGTGAATGCTCAAGTGAGTGGTGGCTCTGATAAATAGACATGCTTCCTTACAGGCCATGGTATTTCTGTTCCCCAGGACAGCCACAGATGTGCCTTATTTAGTCCAGCCTGGAAAAGATGATAGAAAAACTCCTGCCTGGTCAGCAGGCTGGAGAGTGGGGGGACCACTACAGGTGACAATCTTGGAGCTGGGAAAAGATGTTGCAGGGGTGTTTTCCTCCCTGTAGGTACCTGGAAACCCAGGTTCTGTGCAGTGAAAGCCTCTGGTTCCCTATGCCAGGAGTGCTGCATATTTAGACTAGACCAGACCCATATAGGAATCCTGTGCTAATCCTTGCTCAGTGGCTGTGTCCCCAGTGGCCTGGAGCCACCAGGACTGCATCTTCCAGCTCAGGGATAGACTTATGTTTTGGTCCATGCTGCTAACAGCCCGCCCAGGTTATAACATGTTGGTCTCCTGGTGCTTGAAAAACTTGAAGCCCCTCTGCTGCTGACAAGAAATGAGGGGACATCAAGGGGGAGGGGGAATGTCCTGAGGTCACACAGCTTCACAGGCAGTTTCTGGGGTTGTTAGTTGTTTGCAAAAATGCGTCATTTATTTAGTTGACATATTTATTTGGAGCATTTATTTTCTCCAATTAAAGACCCACTGTCCAGCGCCCAGGGCACACTGCCATCAGTCTCAGGGTGAAAATAGAACCAGGCTGTCCAGTTTGCTGGGCCTTTTGGTCCCACAGGGATGGCAGTGCTTTAGATGTCATTCATTGCACTGGGTGGTTTGCTGTCAATTCCTGTGGCTAACAAGAACAATGCTGCACTCACTTCATCTGGGCCCTATCCAGATGTAAGGTGAATTGATAATTTTTCCTCTAACTCTTGCTAACTTCTGTCATCATCCTGTCTAGCTAAATGTGAGCAATCTGAAAGAGGTTGGCCTAATCAAGTGCCTATATTTAGACCAGTTATTTGTTTTAGATGGTTCCTTTTCTTGTGATCTTTCTTGATTTGGGCACCAGCAAAAAGCAGCTTTCCTGGAGAAAGAGCTTTCTCAGCATGCTGATTGGGGCTGGTCGGGTCTGTTTGACTAAGGGATGTCATGGACATCTGTGTAATGGCTGTAAAATGCATGGGCCAGGCTGCTGTTTCTGTGGCAGCTGTGCAGTTGTGAGGAGTGACTCCAGGTGCTTTATTTCAGCACAGTGGCATCAGATGAGCTGTGCCCAGGGATGGGACTGTGCTGTCAGCTTGCACTGCTTGCACTGCACACTGCCATGGCTCGTTCTCTTGACAGCCTTCCTGCTTTCAAAGAACTTCCTCTGGACATACTTACTCAAATGTGTTTGTATGACTTAAATTATTGGTCCTAAATCATCACACGTGCATCTTCTCAGGACCAGGCATTTGACTTTGGCACAGGAAGTCTATTCCTTTCTTAGCCTAAGCAGGGCAAAGGTAGTACACAGGTGGGTCCCGGTGTTTGCTGGCTCTGTTGGCCACATACTTCCAGGAGATTCCTCTGGATATGTTTCCCAGCTTCCTTCCTTTGCTTCGCATAGAAATGGAGGAGTCACCAAGACCAGACTGCTCTGGTACTGCATTACCCTGAGTCTCACATTATCTGCAAGTGCATTATCTGTGTTGCTCCTTCATCTCCTTACTTGGGGAAATGTCTGGAGAGATGCTTTCCCATTCACCAAAGGAATTGGAGCTGGGCTGAGCACTCAAGTACTGCCTGGGATGCTGATGGTGCACCTTGGGGTGTTTACCTTGTATCCAGAGTTTGTTCCTGTATTTCAGTCTCGAGTCTGCAGTCTAGTCCAGACTATTCACTCTTTCCTCCTTGGAGAGCAGGAGAAGGCTTTGTCCTGGACATGGTAGTGGTCTGTGTTCAGATATTTGAGCAGCTGATGCTGGCACTCGTAGCTCTTCCTCCTCCCCTGCAATCTCCTCCTACAACCCCCATATGCTTGAGGAATTTGGGAGATTACCCACCTCTCTCTGTTTGCAAAAGCCAATTTCTAGGGTTGTGACTTTTAACATGCACAAACAGCTCTAATTTAGTCATTTATTTAGTTGACATATTTATTTGGGATGTTCCTTTGCTTCACTTAAAGATCCCATGACCAGTGCCCCAGGCATGCTCGGCAGTATGTGAATGAACAAGATCCATCAATTACTCTTGATCAGATCAAAGTGGCCAGAGAAAACTCACATAACTCATGTCCCTGCACAGGCTTGGCTGGAGCCACACTGTTTGCAACTCAGCATTCCCCAGCTGAGGGGCACATCCTCGCTCCCCTGCAAACTCACTGGGATCGGCACAGTGTGGGAAAAGCAGCTTTCCTGAGGTGCTGCTGTCACTTCAGGCAATCTGCCTCCCTTACCGGTGCAGTTTTGTTTTGAGCCCTATTCCATCGGCTTGCTGTAGGAAGGGAAAGGATAAATATGTGTGCTCACAGCTCTGGCTGCTGTGCTCACATCCCTGGCTGCTGTGCCAGGGATGTATCTCCCTAGTGAGATACACTGTGCAGCAACTTGTATCTTCAGAGTTGTGTCTGCTCTCTTCCTCCTGTTTCCAAGCACCTGCTTGGAAAACAGCCTCTGCTTTCTTAGCCCTACAGCACTGCTACCCAAAAAATGAATGCTTTGATGCCTCCTTCCCTCCTTCATGTCTCTTTTGATGTTTTAACCATAAAGGCCAAATGGAGAAGCACCAGGGCATGACAGGTGAATTGTCAGTCCTTCTGTCTGCCCTGTAAGCTGCTGGCAGAGCAGGATGGTTTTGCAGGGATTTGTGATGGGTTTGCTTAGCCAAAAACAGCCTGGATACTCCAGTCATCTTTGTGTGTTAGCCAGCGTGGAGAAGAGCTGAGTGCTGCACTTGTACACAACTGCTGTTCAAAATGTTTAGTCTAAAAGGTTTCAGCAGCCTGGATGTGGCTGGATGTATAAAAGTCTTAAGCCAAGCTTTACTCTCATGAGATTTTTTTGCCAAGAGCTGTGGTGTTTCTGATGTGCAGCATGATGTTACAGCAGACTCAGTCTTTTCCATCTCTGAACGAAATGCACTTAAGAAAACAGAGTTTGTGTTGTCAAGACACTGATTGAATCAAACTTGCTCTCTCTTCTCTCTTATAGGTTACCAGGACAATGCCAGTACTTAGGGCTGCCGGTTGCTGATTACTTCAAACAGTGGATTAATCTGAAAAAGGTACTTCTGTGCAAACTGCCACAGTCCCTGTCTCCCTGTCTCCCTCCTCCCCTTGTCCTTCACTTTTCCTCTTTAAGGAGGTGTCTAATAACTACTGCTGTTTTGCATTGAAATGAGTTATTTTCTCAGAAGCTGGGCTGAGCGAGTCCTCCAGCTCCCTATTGTATCTCCTCTAATAGAGTCTTACTATACTTGATGGGATGTGTTCTGCAGCTGGGGAGAACCCCATTGTGGCAGGCACAGTGCAATGCCTCTGCATAATATTGGGACACTGTGAGACCTCTTTTCAGTGAAGGTTGTGTTGTCACCAGTACTGCTGACTCTGTTTTGTTTTGCAGCCATATAAGGCTCCTAGGAGCATGGTTCCCATCAGATGAAATTCCGGTTAATAAATGTGGAAATACTCCAATGTAAAAATCAGCATTTCTCTTTGTGGTGTGGGGAAAGGGAGCTGTCTCAGCAGCGCATCCACCTAAGAGATCAGTGATCACTTTGCTAAGCACAATGCCTTGGACTCAGTACGGTCTGGTGCCTTGTCTTTTGCTCCACACCTTCCCTGGGTGGTTAAGGAGCAGCATGCTGTGCATCCACAAAGACTCCTGGCACAGCTGTTCCATCTACACAGAAAAACATGGTGATGCCATAAGTCACAAACCAAAGTGGGAAGAAAAGAACAAATGTGATTACAAGCAGTAGCAGGGTGAGGGAGGAGGTTGCAGTCTGTGCACAAGAGAAATTGGGGTGGCCGTCCTGGTTAAACCTTCAGATGAATAAGATTCCCTCCCCCCATCCAATTTAGTGCTTTATTTGGGTTTCTACGCCTTTTCCTGGTAATTAGGGGGCTCAGGAAGCGGAATTTGCTTATAAACAGCTTGTTGTTCTTGCAGTCTTTTCTTTTGTTCTTTTATTTATTTATTGTTTTAAATGGAAGCATGAGTGACAGGCTGAGCGGCCGCAGAAGGACAATTTGCATGATCTGTTCCGTCAAATAGGGTAGAACATGAACTTAACAAGGGATGCTGGCAGCACATTCCTGGCTGAACTTGTCAAAGGGTCTTGTATTTCCCTGCTGTCAGAGCAAATCTTTTGGCTGATTGCTGGTCCTTGGTAAATGAAATCTGAAAGCACATTGGGGCATTCTGCAGTTCAGTGACCATTAATGATCGCCATTTGAAGTTCACTAAACTTCCGGTGAATGGATAGCAGCTATATAACCAGCAGGTTGATGGCTGCAGAATAATAATACTCGAAAAAAAAATCCCTGTGTACTGTGATGTTTGCTAAGAAGTAGGTTGATCCATCCATGCTCCTCCTTTGGGACTCAGGATGAATGACTTATGGCTCTTTCCCATAGTTCAAGGCTCCTGGATTTAGTGTGTTAGGAGCTGGGATTCATCATTATGTAGATGTCCAGGCAAGTGTCTCTTCTTCAAGATGAGCGTTCATGTATTGCATGTCAGCAAATACTGTGATACTAAGCTGAGGGCTGCTGAGCATCCATGAAGTCCCAAGCACAGAGCTAAATGCAGGAGCAGGAGGGAAGTTGGTGCAATTGAAATGTTCCCCTACCCAGCTCCCTGAAATGGTCACATGTTGAGCATGTAGGATGGGGGCACGTGGATTGGGTTGTCCTCCTCTGCAGATGTGTTACTGGAAAGTAAAGTTTCAACCTCCTTCAGATCATGCAGGAATGTGAGAGAGAAATGCTGATCTTCTTCCAACCCCTCTAGTCCCTTAAAAACAGTGAAGTTTTTCTGACACTTTAATACCTGACACCCTCTGACACAGAATGGTTCCAGGGACCCTGCATCCCTCTGGGAAGTGACCCATGTTGCAGAGGGGAGCAGAGACCTCTCCTGTCCTGTGGCTAAGAGCTGCTTCCCCTGGGACTTGCTCTTACCCCAGGGTGGTGATCTTTCTATGCCACACACTGCTTTCAGGTGCTTGTGGGGCAACTGCCTGTGTGTTTTCACAAGAGAGGATTTCCAGCCTAGATAACTGATTCTGTCCAAGCAGACAGACCCAGCGGAGACTCAGTCTCTATTGACTGAGCTCCCAGTGTAAAACAGATAAGATGATAAGAGTGGACAGGTAACAACTGCCCCCCCCTGCCCCCCCATTCTTTCCTGCATAGCTCAGGTGGCCCCTTTTCCCCCTCCCTCTAGCACATTCCTGACCTAGAAATACTTCCTAGGCTGAGTCTGCCTCTGACCTGATCCATGAAGTAAGTGAAGGTGTTGTGGGGTGGCTGGGGCTTGGAGTGTGAAACCGTTGATTTTTAGGTCATGGATAATGCAGAGACTTGAATGTTTCAGATCTCAAGAAAACAGGCACATGGGACAGAGAGCAGTTTCCTGCAGGATGGCCCACCTGCACCTGCTGTACCTCCTTTGAGTCTCTGCTTATGAGCAGTGATAACAAGAGTACCTTTCTGAATTAGGGTGCTCCTGCTACGACTACCAGGCAATGCTGAAGTAGGATTACACACAGACAAGTTTGTGTATCTTTGTGTAGTGCAGTAGCAACAAAATACGTTCCAGATTCCCTCTGCCCATGCACACACAGGTTCAGGTCTTCTTTGTCTCTGTTTTGTGTCATTTTAAAAAACAGTCCTTGTCTGGACTCCCTCTGCCAGAGTGTGGAATGCTCCAGAGCTCAGCAGATCTTCTTCCCGCAGTGATGAGAGAGTCTTTCTCAGTTCATTTGCCAATAAACTTCCTTTTCACTGCTGTGCTGCAGGAGCGGTTGAGGTGAGAACCTTGTGCCTGCAGGCAGCTTTCACAATTTCCAAGACCTCCCTCTCAGGCAAGCTGGAGACAGGAAGTGTCCCCGGTAGCTGCCATGCTTGCTTTGCCTCAGGCAAACCTTGTTGGATTGATCTGGCCGTTCAGGTGGTGGTGAGCTCCACATCTGACTGCTGCAATGGTGGCCACTGTGTCTTGGGATCTGTAATAAAGCCTTCTGTGGAGGAGAGAGTGGGGGAAGAAAGCTGCCTATGCACTTGACCATGTTTGCTGAAGTTTTACCTCACCCTGTGCCCCCCCAGCCTGCTAATGCATCCCTTCCATCAAGCCTGATCGGTGTTTGCTGACATTTTTAATGTCACTGAGCGATCTTGTATCTCTGGTGAGCTGTCAGTGTGAGCTGACTCGGGGCAGAGAGTTTATCATGTTCTTCACTTCGATTAGCTCAGCCTTATGGGAGGGCAGCAGAAAGCAGAGGAGGCTTTCTTTGAATGCTGCAACATTTCAGATATCCCCCTAAACCATCTCAATAGAGAGCCACCATCCCATCTGCCAGTTCTCCTTAGGTACCTGTCATGTCGATCTGCAGAGGCCCTGTGGGTTAAGGCTGAGGTGCAGAACCTGAGCTACATCACTGGAGCTGGGTGCTCAGGGTGGAAATAACAGAGAGTGCTTCATGTCAGGAGAGAGGGACAACAGTGGAGTAGTATGTGCAGAATGCAGGAGGCCATGGGTCAAGATTTATGCAAAAAGGAAAGCTCCTGCAGCTAGCAAGCTGCAACCAAGCTGCTGCCTTGAGAGTATCCTCAGGTAGCCAGGGTAAATCCATTACTGCTTATTCTAACACAAGGATCAGCTCTCATTTGTGCTTCCTGTGCTCTTTCAGGAGCCTCTGTGGTTTGTTTTCCAGGTCCCACTTGAGTTAGCAGCATGGTTGGTCCTGTGATGAATCCTCACCCCAGGGGCTGGAACCAGTGGTGTGTTAGGCTGAGGACACAGTGCCTGCAATCACAGGGTGTCCAAGAGCCTGGGAATGGGAAAGCCAGCAGGCAGTAGGAGTTGCCAGCACCACTGGGAGGGGAGCACATCACTGAAGGGAGAGTGGTTTGATGGAGGGAGGGGGTGGAAGAAGAGGGGTGAAGATAGATTTTCTTACAATGAGCTTGTGCAAGAAGAGCGTTAGAAGGATGATGAGGGTATCAAAATGGCCAGACCAAAGATGTAACCCAGGTTATCTTTATGCCAGAGACCAGTAGCCAATGCTCACAGGTCTAACAGGGAGAGCATGGCTCGAGTCAGCTTTCTCTGATTCCCAGCAACTGTCTCCTCAAGAGCTGAGAGCTGTCCCTGGACCACTGTATCTAGCACCCACTGTTTTTACCATGTCTACCAGAAACTTGTACACCCTTTTCTGAATCTGCTTATGCTTTCAGTTTCTACAGCATCCTGCAGCAATGATTTTTGCTGTTTAATGATGTATCAGTTATCCTCTGTGTACTCTTAAGTTGTGTGAAGATGCAGGTCCCTTTGTTTCTTTTCAGCCTATTGTCAGATCATTTTCTTGGGCGTAGGTCTTGTATTGTGTGAAAGAAAATGTGTTTCTAGTTCTTCTTCATCATGCTATTCTTGATTTGAGACCTTGGTCATATTCTTGCTCAATTGTCTTTTCCAGCACAGCAAAACTTGTTGGAGGGCTGGCAGAAAGGCACTTGTGGGCTCTGTGACTCTAGAACTGGCTGTGGAAGTTATTCTTAACATGTGTACACTATCCTGATCTTCCATTTATTCTCTGGATGTTTTGCATTTAAAAGATGAGAGGAGTGTTTTATGTATCCACTAAGGGTTTGTTTTCTTCCTTGTTTCTCAAATTATATATATCTTTTTTTTTTTTTAAAGAAGACAATCTTCATACCCATCACAGAACTGTCCCTTTCTCTGCACAGCTACCCTGGCATCTTTGACCATCTTTGATTTCTGTTCAGAGGGTGCAGCATGTCTTTAGATACAGTAATAGTGGTTGCTTTAGGAGCGACAGAAAACTGGTCTTGGTTTGACATCCTGAAATTCATGAGAGTTTTTATGAAAAGCAAGAGTTGAATGATGTGTGTGAAGGAATGCAACTTTCCTTCTCTGGGCATGATGAAACAGAGTTGACAGAGCCTTGGGGAGCACAACGTGACCATGCTGGGGTGCTATGGCTGTGCACAGAGCTGGCCTTTTCCAGGGTCAGCCTTTATTGATCTGTAGATATTCCTGTTTGGAAGCAAACTGTTAATAAACATGCACAAATGTTTTAAGGTCACCTACTTGCATTGTGAAATCTGTCAGAGGAAACATGTAATAGGATGTTTTTGTTAATATTTGGCTACTAGAAATAAACACATCTTAAACAAACAAAGATTTGCTAACAGCTTTCTGTTTCTCTGAATTAACAATTCCTTCTGCCTTTGGAGTGGGAGGGGGGGCTCTGAGTACTTCTCAGGCACTTGGTGCTGAAGTGTCTTGAGTGCATTGGATGAAGATCATTGAAAGGGGTGAGAAATGGTTTATGTGTTAACCCGTATACCTGGAAGTTGCTTTTTTGAGGTCTAACTTCTTGAGGACTCACAGTGATTGTTATCAATTTCCTGTGTATTGAGTTACTGGCTGCAGGGAATATAAAATGCCTGGTAAGGTTAGAAGTGCCAGAGGAGGAGTCCTCAGGCAAAGTGCTTCATGGCCAGAGCATCAAGCACATGAATAAATGTTACCTCCTAACTGCAAAGAACTGTGCCCAGGGCTTTGCTGGTTTGCAGCATGGATGCCAGTTCTGAGACCCTGGCATACCTTTCTTCAGTGGGGCCTGGGCTTGCTTGGCTCCTCACCCCATTGGTGAAGCTCTTGGCTTTGGAAAGTCTCAGAGGGCAGAAATTGGAGAGGTTGTGAAAGGAAACACAAGGAGAAATGTGACTCTGGCACTCAGGGGAGTTAGGGTATCTCTTTCAGGGAGATGAGGAAAGGAAAGTGTCTGTGGAATGGCATTGGTTCATAGTTGAAAGGAAATGGAAGGAATTGCTTATAACAGCAAAATGACTGTGTTTAATAAATACTTTTCTCCGTATATACAGAAAGGCAGAGGTTGCCATGTTGCTGAGCAAGAGGGTTGCTGTTACAACAGAGTTTTCTGATAAAGTCAAGTGGTGAATTGGTTGGCATTTTGCATAGCTGGTTTACAGGAGTTTTAAAGAGCTGGCTGAGATGCCCTGGACTATTAATAAGTCTTTGAACAAGGGGGAAGTTCTAGAGGACTGGAAGAAAGCTAATGTTGTACCAGTAATTTAGAAGGGCAAATGGGATGACCGATGAAGTAATTATAGCCCTATCATCTTGACATTAATTCTGGGCAAAGTAATGAAAAGCCAGATATCATAGTTGATTAATAAAGAATGAAAAGAGGATAATATAATGCCAATCAATGTGGATTTATGGAAACTAGATCTTTTTCAAACTAACTTGATATTTTTTTTATGAGAATACATGTTTGGTTGATAAAGGTAACCATGTCAATGTAATATACTTCTGGAAGGCATTTGACTTGGTACCTTATGACATTTTGATTAAGAAACAAGAGTGATACAAAATCAACATGGCACACATTACATTGATTAAGAAAGAGCAAACTGACAGCTCCTAGCATTTAATTGTAAATGGATAATCATCATGGAGTGCATATCTTCCTAGTGGGGTCCCACAGGGATCTATTTCTCAGACCTCTTGTATTTAACACTTTTGTCAATGCCCTGAAAGAAAACATAAAAATCATTTTCGATAACGTGCAGGTACTGCATCCAGAAGGCAGCTGTTGTTGGATTTATAAACAGGCAATGGTGAGGAGGAGCAGAGGGGCTGGATCATTTCTTTCTTTGGGTCTGGTGTGACCAGTATGGGATATTGGGTCCCATCTGCATCAGAAATCTGGAAACTTGAAGACTGGATGAGAACTGCAAGACCAAAGGAGCACTCTCCATGCAGTAACAGCCCTGGGAGCCATTTAGGGTACCAGGGAAGGGTAGTTGTCAAGTATCTAAAGACGTGGCAAGAGGTTCCTTCACAGAAGCAGACAAAAGCATAAGCAGTTCCAGTTCCTGGAAGCCAAAGCAAGGTAATTCAGGCGCAGATCTTTACAGTGTGGGGTAATTAACCATTGGAACAACTTACCGAGGGCTGTGGTGGATTATCCAGCTCAGGAGGGAAGGGTTTTTTCCTAAAAACATCAGCTCTGGTTCAGACAGGAATTTGGGGCAGTGCTGTGGCCTGTGCAGGTAAGGCCAGCCAGTCATGGCTGTCTCTTCTATCGTGATGATATTTGCCCATCGGTCCTGCACAGCTCTGGCTGCTCCGCTCCCTTGCAGTGAGAGCACTCTGGAGGGCTCCTGGCTTGGGACTTGCTGGCTTCCAGACAGCACGAACATCACGAGTCTGGGAACGGAGGGGGAAGCATCCTGGGGAATGCGGCACCTCTGGCACGGGCAGAGGAGCCCTCGTTCTCCGGGGCTGGAGCACAGCAGCCATCCATGACTTCTCCTTTAAATCTGTCGTGCAGCTGTCTGAACTCTGAAATTTCTTTCACTCTCTCCCTTGCCTTGTTAACATGTGTTGCCTTTGGGGTAATCAGGGAAAAAATATTATGTCCTTTTACAATTACCGGGTTTTGGAATATTAAAATGTCTCTCTGCATCGGCAGTGTTATTTTGATTGGTATTCTAACCTTTGACTAGCCCATAAAGCGAGCCGCTCTTCAAGCCAATATTGCAGGACTGAAATTTAATTCCGAAATGATTCCAGATAATAGGGAGACAGATAATATATGCATGAAGGATATTATGTTTGGACTAAATGCAGCAGGGCCAGGGCTTGGGAGTTGAATAATAGCCCAGAGTGAGTTATAATCTGTGGGACAGAAATACCTTACTGTCAGGGCCAAGAGAGGAACTCTTAAATCAAAGGGAGGGAGATGAGGAGGGAGTTGAGGATAGTCATCTCAACGAGAAAGGGCATCGAGGAGAGGCCTTAAAGGAGCAGCCCTTTCTGTCCTTCTGCAGAGCAAGTTGTCCTTCCTTTCTTACTTAATAAGGAGTGCTGAGTAAAAATGTACTTCCAAGGAAAACCAATAGACAGGGGATTCTGGAAGTTTTTGGCAGTCTTTTCCCTTTTGTCTTCCTGGATTCATTAGAAGGTGGTACAGGATGGGTTGGTGCCTCAGTTTCCCTACAAGTTGTACCCAGATAGACCAAGGGGTTGTTGTAGTGGGTTCGCAATACATGCTAAGGTAGAGTGCTCACGTAGTACAGAGTAACCAGCAGAGTTGATTTTGACATCCTCTTCCACATAAAACAAAGAAAGCACAGGCACGGCGTGTGGTCTGCGTGGACAGTAGTTGTTGTTCATGGCTCTGCCCCAGACTTTCTCAGCCTGGGACTCACTGTCAGGCAAGGCTGTCTTTGTCCCTCAGAGCTGCTGCCTAAGCTGGTGACTGGAGACACAGAGTAGGAGTATCTTCTGTGACAGCAGAGGTACGAATTCAGTGACTTTTAAACATTGCAGGCTTTAAGAAACAACACCTCCCTCTGGGCTCTCTGTACCAGGGAAGGGAATTTGAGGTTTTTGCTATTTATTCCTCTACAAGTGGCACTTTGTGCTTTGTCAGCAGCTTCCAAGCATGATGGGAGTAGTCAGAAGGATACTTTCCACTCTGCAGTACCTCAGTCCTATAACTTAACCTGCTGGGCAAGGTGTTGGGAGCTTTCTGTAGCTAGACCGTGCTGCCAGCTGTCCTGGGAGGAGGGGAACTGAGCAGTCAGAGATGGAGAATGATGTCTGCTGCTGGGTGACACAAACCCATGTCGATATAACAGGCTTTGGCTCAGTGGCACGAGCTTATAGTTTCAAAGTAATGATCCCAGCCTCACATTTCATTTCCTTTCCTTGCAGTCTCAGGAGCTGGTCTTGCTACAGCTGAGAGGGGCTCTAGATGCAGCCTGGAGGCTTCACTGGTTTTAGATGACTTGAACGATAACATACATGCCCATCTCAGGAGGGCAGAAATAAGCAGTGTCCATTTTTGCCTAAATCAAATGATTTTGTGTTTCTCTCTCCTTTGGTTTTTGGTTTTGGGGGTTTTTTTGTAAATTACATCATCAAAACACAGAAGCAGTTTTCTGTGGAACTTGTGTCTGTACAAATTGTTTGGAGAGACAGGAAAGATGTGATCCCCTGAGGGTTAATGTAAGTTACATGGAAGCCACTTGGAGCTACTCCAGGGTAAAGGGTACGCATGAGTATTTTGGTCCTATTTACAACAAGCTCTTCCTGGAACTTCCTTCCATCCTTCTGTCCTTCTTGTAGCTATGCTGCATGTGTTCTCATGGCATCTCACACACAGGTTAACTTCTTTACCATCAGGGGTGCTCTTACATTCTCTTTTGCTAATACATGCTAAAATGTGCTAGGTGCATGTTAAAGTTAACCTCTTTTCCTAGGCAGGGTGTTTTGCAGCCTGGTCTTAGACTTTGGAACAAATGAGTTTCACATACTGCATTTGGGGAGGACCTGGCACAGGTGGAAAAACCCAGAGAGGAACAGAAGAAGGGTCAGAGAACTGGAAGACATGATCTCCAAAGGAAGATTGAGGGATTTAGAGGACAAAGCGTCCAGCTGCGCCAGGGGATGTTTAAGTTGGACATTAGGAAGAATTTCTTCACAGAAAGGGTGATTAGATATTAGAATGGGCTGCCCAGGGAGGTGGTGGAGTCACCGTCCCTGGAGGTGTTTGAGGGAAAGACTGGATTTGGCACTCAGTGCCATGGTCTAGTTGACAAGGTGGTGTTAGGTCATAGGTTAGACTTGATGATCCCAGAGGTCTTTTCCAACCTGATTGCTTCTGTGATCTGGGATATTCAGCCTAGAGAAGACTAAGCACAAATCATTTTTGAGGAATGAAAGCGCTCAGTTTCTGGCTGGTAGTGGTGTATGGCTCTCAATCACATCCTTATGTGCTGCAAGGAGATCAGTAAACAGTCTCCATGGAAAAGAGCAGGAATATGGGACCTCTAGTTCTTGGGAGTTCAAAAGAATGTGGTGGGGATGGTTTGGGTGGAGCTGGTCCTGCCTAGAAGCAGACAGTTGGTCATCACTTCTCCCCTCCTGCTTGCCCTGTGTGCTGTGATACTTCCTTTGCCCTTGCATTTGGACGCGGGCTGTCTGCATTCCTTGGGACGCATCACTGAAACTCAGAGTACCTGAGCAGGGAAAGAAGGGGTATTTCCCTTAGGTGCCATGTACAGTCTCCACTCCCCTCCTGATGCTGTCTGCCCAGATCCTAGATGTTTGAGCTGGGAAAATACCAAGGCAGACTTTATTCCTTGGCAGTGCCTTTGGGCTTCAGTAAGAACCAGGGCCTCCTGTAGCCACATGTGATACAGAGGGCTCTCAGGTAAGGTCAGAAGGTATTGATTCAAGAGAAACTGAGGAGCACAATTATGTTCCTTGGCCCCATGCAGCCTGCAGCTACTGGACAAAGCAGAGAGTAGAATTTGTTGCCTTTGAGCTTTTTTTAACCAGAGCAAAAGATTTGCCTTTTAGGTGAAATTCTGAGCAGTGGTTTGCTGAGCACACTGCAGTGGTCACTTTACTGAAAGCATCCTTGTCTATGCAAATGGTTGGAGGCAGGTTGGCATTTCTACACACATTGTTTTAGCTGCAGGCAAAAGGCAGAAAGGCAGCTGCTCAGACCTTGCGTGCTGCTCTTCCTGCTGAGTGCCATATTGCTCGGCTGCACCTCACTGTGCCTGTGTTCCCCGTATTGGGGGATTTGAACATCTGTCCCCTGCACCGAGGAGCCTCCTGGTTTCCATCTGGCTCTGTGTGTGCTGCTGCTGAGGTTAAACGTACTGCTCAGACCTTTGTTCTGTGGGTCTGGTTGCTGCTTGCAGGTTGAGGAAGGAGCCATGCTGACACTCCTGGTCCTGCCTCTTTATGGGGGTGTGTGCTGTAGGTGCCAAAGTTTTAGAAAGAGCTTGCACCCAGACTTGGTGCCCTTAGCATGGCAGGCCAGGAGCAAGCCAGGGGAACCACAAGAATGGTCCAAATTAGGCCTTTGTGAGCTGGATGTCAGTCTGGCACAGGTCTGGCATTTCACCTGCACGCAGGACTGCAGCTGTGCCTACAGGGCATTGGTGCTGTTGGCAGAAACTGGGGCCTCCAGCCTCACCTGCCTTTTTTTTTTGTGAAGCTGTGGAGCATCCTGCATTTCCCTGTGTCTCAGGTACTGAGGTCTGCCAGAGAAGCTGGAACCTTCTGCAAGCCCTGGTATTGCGAGAGGGAAGCTGACCCCAGGCCTAACACAGCTCTGTGCAGTCGATACCAGAGCAAGGCTGGAGGAGAAGGGATTGGAGGCAGGGCATGTTTTACAATAATCCTACAACATGTGCTGCATTCCAGGCCAGGAGGAGCTGGGAGTTGAAGGCACAATGCGTGAAAGATGGCCTTTCCTATAGTCCCATGGGAAAGGCAAGGGACAGAGCATCCCTGCATCCCAGCCTTTCATCTGGAGCTTTACTTGAGTACCAGCACAGCTGCCTAGTGCCTGGGAAAGGAGCTGGTTTTCTCTGCATTTGAAAGACAAGAGCTCCATGTAGGAGCATGAAAATAGACTTGTGCAGTTCTCCGGGAGGGTGTGATGGGCTATCAGATTTTCTGACTGGGGATTAAAACATTAACTGGTTAACATAGCTACAAAAGGGAGAGTGACTGACTGCTTGCCATCACCACCAGCAACAGGAGGCTGGTTTATGGTAGCCATTGGCTTACCTGTAAGTGGGAAGAACAGAACTTTTTTTTTTGTATGAGGTGTTCCTAGTGCCCTGTGTTGTGTACGTTGCACTGTCCTACTGAAAGGGTTGGGGCTTTGCTACTGGTGTCGTGGCTGGGAAAGTGTTGGTGTGCAGCCTCTGCCCCATTGCACAGAAGCATAGCAGGGCTTGGCTTTGGCTTCTCGTGGGCTCAGTATAAAGCAGCCAGAGATGGTGAGCAGGGAGATGGGAGATACAGTAGTGGAATTTGTATATTAATAACTTGCAGTACTTCACACTCATTAAATTAATTAATTAAATCCCTCAGAACCCCAAGGCTACTAAGCAAGTTGATTTCAGAGTTAGGATTAAAAGTCTCCCGTCACCCTTCCCCCATGCTGGCGTAGCACTTCTGGCTTCATTCTGGCTTTTGCTCTTTCCACTTGCAGGTTTCCTTGCTTGAACTCTACCTGCAGCCCAAGGATTGAATCTGTCAAAGTGGCTTTTCTAAGAACTGGCTGAAAAGTCTACAGATATGGTCTCCTTTTATTTAGAAAACAACCCGTCTTTTGCCCTTGTCTGGGCATAAACTTCTCTTATTTTGTGGCCTGCTGGGGAGGGCAGCTCTCATCACTGAAGCATGAGCCCAGCCAGGGTCTATCCCACAGTGACTGGTTTTCCCAGTTGCCTGGGCACTGCTGCAAACCAGGACCATCTTCTCCTTGGGTGCTCTGACATGAGTGTTGCTGCCACCTTTATAGGGCATCAAAGCTCCTGAGCAAATGGCCATTCCCAAGCTTGCCCAGTACGCATCAAGTTCTCAGCAGTCCCTTCTGGGTGTCAGTAGGTATGGTGGGGCAAGATGCTTTTATTTACAGACAAACATGCACCTTTCCTTCCTTGTGTTCAATGTTGTGTTGCAAAAGCTCGTAATCATGTTGTTTGATGTTTTCCTGGGCATCCTATCCACAGGTGAACATGTAGGTCTCACTCATGGCTGGTGGATCAGCTCCACCCACCCCACCTTTCTTTGAGCCAGGACACTGGCATTTCAATGCTGCACTCAAAATACCTTAAAGCAAATGACTTCCATTAAGCCATGCAGGATGGAGTGTAGCTGAGCTGTTGTCTCTCCTCCAAGCATTGGTTGACATCCCTGATGGGTTTTAGTGGTGTGGAGATGAAACCTCAGTGTGCTGTTCTACCAGTGCTCCTCTTGCATGCATCCTGCAGATGCATTTTTAAACAAACTGTAGACATTTAGTGTATGGTTTGGTGCCAATTTCAGGAAAGCCTGTTCTCTCTGCTCTCCCAGTGCGGTAACCTCTGTCAACCCAGCCCTGATTGATGCTGTTAACATTTGAGAGATCATTTGGGATCTCCGTCTTGGCTGCGCTCCTCACTCAGGGAAGGGCTGTCCTATGTGGACGCCTGCAGCTGCCAGAGGAGTGTGCTTGCAGCCTGACAGTGCGTTTTGGAGGAGGCAGGTCTACCAGGACTAAGGGTAGCACAAAACTTTCAAAGAGCTAATTGCTAGCCTCCAGCAGGTCCACACTGGGCCTTTATTTCTGTAGGTGAGGGTCTTTCAGCCTTCCTGGGACATTCATTTTGTTCTTGCCTTTTGGCACCATCGTTTTGGCCACTGCAGTGGAGGGGTGTCCCCATGCCTCTGCTCAGCCCCTTCCAGGTACTGGAGCTGGTCTTGGCGGAGCTGCCAAACCAGAAACAGCTCTGAGTCTCTCCTGTGTTTTGGGTCTCCCTTTGGCATTGTACCACGTATGTTTTGCCCACGTGGAGCTGGTTCTGCTGCACCATTCCTTCCCCTGTGGGGACAGTCTGTGTTGATCAGGAGGTGACTGATCCTCTATTGGTGCTCTGCCACACGCAGTTTCCAGCTACCTCCCAGGAGCTGCACATGGACTGTCTGCTCTAAGCAGTGGAGCTGCATGGTCATTCCTCTTGGTGCAGGAGAGTTCCAGTGATTCCTTGCTCAGCCTTCCCCATGGGGCCCAGCTAAATCCAGCTGCGAGAATGGGGCTGATGTGCTGTGGGGATAGGGGCTCTGACAGATCCAGGAGACAGTGAAGCCATGTGACTGAATACCAGACTGTGTTTGCTCTGCCTAATTATCAAAACTATGAGTTTGTTCTGCTAGGTGCACATTATGCCTTTATTGTGGTGTAATTATGCCAGCTGCCTATGTTTAGTGTCATAAAAAGGAATAAAATGCCCATTACCCGCCTAAAGAATTCTTCTTGTGGGTTTTTTTATTTTTATTGCTCTGGAGTACACAGTGGGGATATCTTTGATCGGCAATTCTCCATGCAAAATAGCTAGTGAAATACTGTGCCTTTCAGAGAGCTCCTCCAGCCAGCAGCCTGCAAAGGCAGCTGGCCCACGAGCCTCACCTGGCGTTGCCTCTGTTGCTTTCTGCCAGCCCGATCTGGTGGTCAAGATGGTGAAGCCACCATAATGCCTTCCTCTGCAGGAGCTCAACTGCTTTCCAGCAGCATTTTCCTGCTGCCATCCAGGTCCCAAAGCTCCCTCCTGTCGAATCAGCACCTGAGAGGTACAGGATGCTTCCCAAGCCTGGGAAAAGATGCAGCCTCTCTACCTGCTGACCTACTCAGGAAGACACAATGGTGCCTGGGTCTGGCCAAGGTACTTTTTGGGCAGAATGCTGTGTTAAGGAGTTCCATGCCATGGGGAAGCACTTAAGGTTGTCGAGGAAGCAGCCCAGAGAGATGTGTGGGTGGGAGCCACGTGCTCCTTTGCCCTGCCTCATCTGGAAACACAAGCCGTGTCATGAACCTGCTAACGGCCTAGTGGTGCTCTCACAAGAGCAGGGATACCAAGCCTTATCCCCCAGCCAGCCCACAGCCCCTGCAATTGGGTTTTGGCTGCTTTGAGGTTTCCTGTGGTGTCTAAATATCTGAGGCCATGTTTCTGTGGTGCTGAGAGATGCCTCGAAGGAGCCATGTCCTCCAAGAGCTGAGGTTCTGCGCAAACATCAATTACTGAAACACATACCCTGCCAGGGAACAGCAGCGGGGGGCTTGCTTTGTGTGTGTAAATCCTAGGGGCATTTTGGTGATGTTAAGTCATTTCTGATGGAAAAAAAATTAAAGAAAGCCCCATATCCAAATTCCACATCTTCAGAGGTTTTTAAAAGCTGCCTCTCTGCCTTTCCTTCTAGTGTTTCAGTCTCTAATTGGAAACTGACTTTATTAGCCTCATTAGGAGTGGTTAGTGCTGGCTATAGATAGCTCTTAAATATCTGGTTTCAGTGGATGTTAAATCTGTTGGGTTAGTTGGCTTATTTTTCAACTCAATGTTTCAGCAGGTCCCTGATCCCCCAGCCCAGCTGTGCCACCAGTGCCTCGCACAATGTCCCTTTTAATTCCCTCCGCTTATTTTTTACGTCAGGTGTTCCTTGAAGTGGCCTTCACAGCTCTCCACCCTTTCAGCCGACGACTACGTCAGGGGAAGATGGACTTCTGCCTCCCCGCAGCTTCATTGCATATGCACACGCTGTCTGCCCCGGCGGCACGATTGCCTTGGTGAAGAATCCAAGGGGCTGCTGATAGCAATCATTGATTAAGAGGGTAATTGTCCTGAAAATTCAGATTGATCAAAAGGCAGAAATGATAACTTGTGTAACTGTGTTTAAAACCACGTCCTGTCAATAGGGGAGACTGAGACGTGGCGAGCAGAAAGCAGGGAGAATTGGATGTGTGAGCGGGTGAGTGTGCCTGTGGTTCAGGGAGGAGGGGGAGCCATTCTTCCTTGGGGTCCATGGCAGGATGTTTCTTGTCACTGACGCTGGGCTATTGGAGATTCAATCACTTTTATCTTCCCCTCTCTCTCAATCCAAATGCCTTTTCATATTAGAAAATTAGAATCAGCTCTGCTCATGCAAGATTTATTAGCTCTGCTGAGCAATACCACAGAAGAGTAAATGATGTCGCATTTCAGGGGCTTTTTACACATTATGACCAAACTTGCAACTTCTTAAGTATTTTTCCATTGAGCCACTGCAAAATGTTAAAGGGATGGGGAGACAAACTTCTCTCTGGAAATAGTTCTGCACCAGTTCAGATGTCTTTTCTTTATTATCAGAATGATTGGATTTGGATTCTAATACAGATCTTTTCTTTGGGCTCAGTTTCTGTGCTTATTGCTCTGGAAATCAAACTCTGAGAATTGAGCCTGTTTATTGCATTTTTTTCTTGGGTCCCTTTGTAGAAACTCTTTTTGGCGCTCAAATGGGTGTCTTTGGAGCTCTGCTGCTACCTGGAACTCATTTACATCTGAAGAAGGCAAATCTCGTTTCCTGCTCACTTTTTTCCATTGTGTTTTGCACTGGGTGGCTTCTTTTTTAAATGCCTTTTGACCTTGTGCTCTACACAGCTCGTGTTTTGCGTAGTGATGGTCCTTTGGTCTTCAGGTAGTAGATGTTAAAGCTCTTTAAAGACATGAATGAATTTAGGCTCATACCACTCAATAGATGTTATTGTGGGGATACTGAGGCATGGGGGATTGGATGATTTTCCTGTGAATCCATATCAGAGACTGAACAGAAATTAGGTCTCATCTCTCTTGCCTCTGGACTTCAGCCACAAGGCTTGTTCGTGAGGCTTTTCACTTTCAAATTGCTTTGCAGTCATTAAATCCATGCAGCATCCTCATGGGCTGGCACACAGGAGGGTCACTCAGCTGCAAGAGTCAGAACGACCAGTTGCTGGGAACCTCTGCCTGAGCTGCTGTTCAGTTTTTCTCCCCATCTCAAAAATTAAAGCATTTGAGATACACAGTATTCCACTGATGCTACACAAATCCCTGCTGCTCTGCAGCATTGCACCCCTCTCACAATGGGCATTTTGTATGTAGCCCCTACACAAAAATGGCTGTTGTCAAGGTAAACCATTTTTCTGCTAGATCTGGTTTGGAATATTCTCAAAAGGGAGCAAATTTTTCTCCAGCCATCATTATTTAGGAAAGTAGACAGCACCACACAGGGATAGTGATGCCATTGCTCAGTGTGTCACACCAAAACCAGCATTAAACAACAGAAGCTGGAATCAAGCTGTGGAAGGGAATAGTTCATTCATAGCTTCATCTGCTGTCATTATAGTGTGGTAGAGCCCAGCACCTGCAGCTGAGCTTCTGCCAGTCTTTTGTCTATTTGGATCTGCCTTTTTCTTGTGGCTGAGCTGCTGGGAGGATTGCAGTGCAGACAGGGTGGAGGAGAGGTTTGGGCAGCCTCATGGTTAAGGCTCCAAATGCTCAGTGGCATCCTCTGCTTGGCAGGTGTAAAGGGACTTCATTAACAGGCAGTACTAATTACATTTAAAATAACACCATACTTGGACCTGTCCAAGTGCCAGCCTAACTTGGTACAAAGTTCTGCCATTCATCTTATCAAAAGACATTTCTGAAGAGCTGCTTAGAACTGTGTGTGGCTGGCAGGGAGGTTTCTCATCAAGTGTCGGTGCTTGGGAGGCAGATACACTTGACAGGCAGAAGGACTTGACTTTTTCCCCTTCCGTGTACAAGCACCATGTATTATTCAAGGTCTTCTTAAGTCAATGCTGGGTTATTAATCGGTCGTTTCTCTGCATGTTAAATTTGCCTACTAATTTCAAGGCTGTAGAAGAGGACTGTGGGTATGAGATTGCACAGTATTTTCTTTCCCTCTGTGAGTCTCTGAATACCCATGTGTGCAATCTGGGGCTGCTGCATCCCCTTGCCTTGAGTTCAGATGACATAGTGCTGCCTGCACAGCAGCTGCATGGGGGGGTGAGGTCCAGGTTACTGACTTAATGTTCCCGTTTCCAGATAGTCACTGATGGTGGGGGGAGCCCGGGCAGTGCCAGGGCAATAAAAGCCTTGTTGAACCTTGAGGGACCAAGCAAGACCCCCACAAGCCACCTCCTAAGGACTAGGGGTGCTACAGTCTCCGTTGTCACTCTGGTGTGGTGTCCAGGTGTGGGGCAGGCATTGTACCCAGCCCAGGAGGTGTTTGATCCATGACATAAATGCTATCCACCTCCCCTTGGCTCCTGCTCCGTTTGCAGACTGATGTAATGAGTTATTTGCAGCTGGTTTGGAGACAGACTCTTGTGTTGGGACTCTCCCTCCCCTGTCCCCCAGCCAGACTTCCATGCTCTGGCCTCCTCTCCCTCCACGAGCTCTGGAAGTGCTGCCTGTGGTAGGCAAGGCACGTGGGCCAGTAGCGCCTGCACGTTCCAGGAATCACGTCAGCTGTCATTACTTACATTACCTTGATTGGGAACAGTCAGTTATGTCACCGTTCATCATCGTGTCTCTCCCAGGAGGCGCTGAGGAAGGAGGAGAGGAGCAGGAATTATAAAGAGCTTCTGCGGTGCTCTGCCAATCCCACTGCTCCGTTGGCCGAACATCCATCATCAGGCAGCTTGAAGAGAAGGTGCTTTGTCTGATGGATCTTCCCATTGTAGCTCCACAGGGAGGAGCCTTCTGCAACACCAGGACTGCCCCATGGGAAGAGCACTGGGGACTCTTACGGAATTTAGCATGAAGGGAATAATGCTGCCTGGGAAGCTGTGGGGTATCACAGTAGAGCCTGCTGGGCAGCTGGGGCCACGGGATGGGCTCTCCTGGCTGAGGGCTGCTTTGAGCCAGGTAGAGTTACCAAAACTATCTCCAGTCCAAATGAGTTAGAGCCCGGACTTGGATGTTGTCCCCAAGTGTGACTGTGGAGGATTCGTGCCCATGTCTCAGGCAGGAGTTCATCCTCCCTTTGGCCAGGAGCTCCAAATTCCCTGGATGAGAGTGAGATCTGGCTTTTGATGAAGGAAACTTCTTATTTCTAATGGACAATTATCTGGAAAGTTTCCAATCCTCTGCCCCAATTGATTTGGGAATTTGACTCCATTTCCAGCACTGAGTCTCTTTGACTCTGGTCCCCCTGGAAGGCTGGGGGACAGCATGTGGCGGTAGCTGTGTCCATCTCTGGTGGCAGAGCCCATGGTGCCATATGTGGTGAGGAGGACAGTTTGTCTGTCCAGCAGTCTCCTGTGAATAAATTTTTGACTGAACTCGGGGTGGGTTGGAGAGGGTAAGAAGAAACAGGAGCTCTGTGTCTGTAGCCAGGAGGTGCTCCAGGGCTGTTAATGCCAGGTTCCCCAAGGCTTGTGTGACAGGGTAGTCAAGGATGAAAGCAGGAAAGGTTCAAGAAGCACATGCAGCCCAGTAGAACACACTGGGAGGTGGGGAAGGCAATAGTGCCTGCCTCCTCGAGTTTCATGCTATGTGTATTGGTCCTGGGACTGTGACTTTGGGAGAAATGCTATCTGTCAAGCACAGTGCTCCCTTTTTAACTTCTTTTAACTGGGCAGAGAGCAAGGGTGGTTTGGCAACAGCTGGACCTCAGTGAGTCCCAGTATGTGGGTATTCAAGCCACTGAAGGGGAGCAAAGCCAGGACAGGAGAGGTCTGCACCCAGGGTCCAGAGTGGGGAAGGAAAAGAAGTTCTGTGGTTCTGTATGTTGCTCCTTGGAGCAGCTCTGTCACAGGCAAGAAGGTTGTTCAAAGGGAGATCTTAAAACACATGGAGGAACTGGCTGGCACCAGCAGTGGCACATGGGTGCTTCACAGGGTGTGTGTGTGGGTAGGTCATGGCTGGCTGAAGCAGCCTGGTCTCAGCCTGTGCAAGGCATCTTGTGCAAGTACAGCCAGCAAGGTCTGAGCTGTGATCCATCCTGTAATTTAAAGAACTTGCACTATAGAGAAGTGATGCTTTCTGTGTGCCAGGGGCATCACTGCAGTTACTCTTAGCTGAGTTTGACGAGCTCTTGCTGTCCCCAGCTTTACGTGTAGGTGTTGTCATGCTGGATGGCCCAGGTGCCTGGAGTTTGCTAGGCAAAGAAGAGATTGAAAAGGGTACATGAAGCAGAGGAAAGTTGTTCTTGAGGAAAGGTGGGTTGCCATGGTGGGTGGATAGCTACTGAAGTGAGTAAATACTTGCTATAAACATGTTCAGAGCATCTCTGTGTGAAGAACCCAGCACAGCTTTTCTGAGTGAATAGAAAGAGAGCCCGGGTTCAGTTCATATGTCTGTTTTCATTTCTTTTCTTCTTCTGGTCAACTGTGGCTGTAGATAAGAGTTTTCTATTTGAAGTTCAGAAGGGAGGGGAAACCCATTGTTAGAAGGGGAGACATTTTTTTTGCTTGATATCTATCTCCAGCGACACAGCGGAGAAGGAAAAGATTTGCTATGATAAAGGTAGGTTTAAGGAGAGAAAAAAAAAAAGGCACATTGAGTGTTGCTTTTCTCTGTACTTCAAAGCCTGGAATAATATGGAGCAGTACAAAAGAAGAGAGAAAAAAAAACAACCTAGCCCAGCCTCTGCACAGGGGCTGAAAGTGCCATAATAGAGCACCATCCTGGCCAGAAATCCAGAGCTCTGCCTGAGCTGTTCATCTGGGCTTGGCATGGTGGTGTTCGTAATGCACAGCACCTGCCAGGAGTCCGCAGGGATGGGCTGCAAGGGGGGGTGGGTGCTCCTTGTGGGGAAAGCAGAGGAAATGTTTTGCAGGTGTGTATCCTATGGAAGGACTGAACCAAGGGAAGTCACTCACTGGAAAGAAAATCAGGCAAATGTGGAAGCAGTATGGGAAAAATGTGCCAATAAACATTTAATTATTAAAATAACTTGGAGAGTGTATGGAGTGTTCAATACAGCGTGGCAGTGTGAAAAAGCTAAACAGCACAGCTCTGGTGAAGGCTGTGGGTGGGAAATAGCTAAACATCCCTGTCCATGTGCCTCAGGGCCAGTCGGGTTGGCTTTCTGGGGTCCTGGGCTGTAGGATCAGCATTTCCCAGGGCTCAGTTGATTCTGAACAAGTAAGAGCAGAGGAGTGCTGGGGATGGGGTACCTGTGAGTGCCACTCCCTTGCTTGGAGCAGGCATAAGCATACAGGGAGACTGCAGCTCCACAGTCATCAGTGGGACTCCAGTGGCCTAAATGTGGGTTTGGGCTGGGCAAGACAGGCAGGGATAGGAGCTCCCTCCCAGGGGACAAGACAGGGGACAGAGAAGTGCAGCCTGGGGAGCTGGGGCTTGTGACACCCCCGCTGAAGTTCTGCTCTGTTCATGCAGGCATCCCCTTTCTTCTGGCCCTCCAGCCAGACTGATGGCGTGATGCTCCACGTCTGCTCTGCTGTCCTCATGGTTTTGGTCTTCATCCTCATCCCAAGCTCGATGCATGGTTCTGGCTTCTGGGACAGCCCTTGTTGTGTCAGCCAGTTGCTGCTCTGCCAGCCTGTTTTGGGCTTGCTGAGCTGCTGGGACAGCCCTGGAGCAGACACCATCTGAGGCCTCCTGTTCCCCTCCAAGAAGCTGGTGCCTTAAGCAAAGGAGAGAGCAAACGTCTGCTGGAGGCTTTGCCTCTGTGGGAGTCTGGGGAGGAGCAGGACAAGAAACCAACAAACTCATTTTCAGAGCTGACCTGAGCGGAGGTTGGAAGTGAAAAGATTTCCAGCAAACCTGGGCTGGTCAGGGTTGCTAACGAGCCTTTCCTTTGAGCAATGTTTTACATTCTTCAAGGATGGCAGGGTGCTCTTGGGGAGAATCTGCTGAAGTAAATGGCAGAGTCAAGTGTGCCGGCTCCTTTCTTTCCCTTTTCTTTTCCCTTTTTTTTTCCTTTCCCCTTTCTTGGTTCTCTTTATTATGTGGAGTTGCTCTGGCTTTCTCTCACTTCTGTTTCTCCTTTTGTTCTCTCTTTGTCTATTTATCACACTGTGAAGGTTGAAAGAGATGTTATTAATCTGGGAGAATGAAGGCAGGATTAGTGGTATGAATCGGATTTTGAGAGCTGTAATGATGGAAAGACTCGCTCTGCTGGCGGGCTGCGTGAGTTTGATAAATGGGGAGCACTCCAAACTGACTCGCGCCTTCCTCCGCACTGCTCGCTTTGCCCGCTGGGGCGTGCCATGCTCTCAGATCTGCCAGCCATCCCACACCGCTCCTACCTGAACCAGAGCAAAAAGCCAAGGGTAAATCAGAGACAAATATCTCCCATTGCACTTAAAGAGATCATTTCTTTCAACATCTTTTTCAAACAGAGTCCTGTCAAGTTCTTGGACAGCCTTGTGTGGAGGTAGGATCCTTCCTTGGAGTGTGGCTCGGAGCCGTGGCCGTGCATTATTGTCTCCTGCCGTGGCTTTGCGGAGAGCAGTGAGGAGTTAGTGTGGCTGCAGCAGAGCTCCCATCCTGCAAGGCACAAAGAAACAGGATCATCTCCATAGGGCTGCACCCTACCATGTTTGCCTCCTGAGAACTGCACCGGGCTTCAAAGCCCTTCTGGAGCTGGAAGAAAGCAGGGGGTATTTCATCAAAAGTTGCTTTGGGGTCTTTGCCCTGAAATCTCCTGAGTGAGGGATTCTCCCCTTGCATAACATGAGCCAAGTTCCCTGTTATCAACCTTGTGATGGGGCAAAGCAGGCTCTGGGAACAGCCACGGAGAGTAACAGCCCCCAGCTATGGGCCAAAACAGGACTCTCTGGACAGCATCTTTAGTGAGTAAGGTTCTTTCCTCGGATCACCCATCACTGCATACTCACCCCCTTGAACCCTTTCTCATCCCCACCTTTGGGTATGTGGTGGCCCACATTGCACCCTGCAGAGCCAGAAAAGCTAGGGACAAACTCACAGGTGCAGGTTATGTTGCACTTTGAAGCCAGGATAGAGCTCACTGAAGTTATGCCACTAGGCATTCATATGGGGGGACTGTGCCCTTGTCCCAGGATCCTTCATGGGAGCCCTTACTCCACCCTCTACTGTGGCCTCTGTGGACATTTTGGGCTTGCTGCTTGGTCATGGCTGGGCTTGGGTCTTGTGGTAACACCCGAGACTATGCATTTGCTGAAGTGAAATGTGGTTGTGTAAAGGCCACATGCAATGTGTTGGGAAGGTTTGGGTTCTTCAGTGCCCCTCACCCCAGAGGCTACAGGCATGGACTTGGCCCTACAAGTCCCCATCCAGGGGAGCAACGAGTGCCTGGTAGTGGCTGCAGGACCACCCATCACTGCAAGGTTTGCATCTTGCCTGGGTTAAGCAGGGGGTTATTGCTCAGCAGAGGAGGGGGAACAGCAGTGTACAGGAGCAATCCTGCTTCCAAGGGGGAGTCAGACCACCAGGCAGCCCAGAGTTGTCAATGTCCCTTTAACTACAAGGTAATGGACTCCCCCACGCTCAGGCTGAGCTCTGCTCCTGCCTTGGCAGGAACGGTAATGATTGTCAAGGTAGAGCTAATGAGACGTGCACATCTTTAAAGGATCGTGGCTTCCAAGACAAAATTAAAAGGAAAAAAAAGAAGAGAGATGAGGGAAGGAAAGTCCAACTGCACTGCCTTGGCCAGCAAGGTGTCTGTCCATCTGTCTTGCCTGCCCTTGGCAGGATCACCCCTAAATGTCTAGGAGGGCCTCTTTGCTTGCTGCTGCAACTCCCATTTGGCCCTGGGAGCCCCTTCACCTCCACCTGTGACCTTCCCCTCAGCCCCTCTGGAGGCTCTGGTCCCCATGGGGAGAGAGCAGGGTGTTGCTGGATATGTGACACCTTTGCTGCTGTGTGGCATGGCTGTTGGGACAGTGGAGCTGAAAAGTGGGATAGCAGGAAGCATACAAGGAGATTAAGAGCACAGGAATATCCTGTCCTGTGTCAGTTGAAGATGTGGGGATGGTGGTACTGTCAGTCCTGGCTCATCCCTCTCTTCATCCTTTTCTCCCAGGTCTGGGATTGATGCAGTTGGCATTTCCAAGTATACATAAAGGTATGGTCTGGATGCCAGGGTTTTAGTGATCCCCCAAATGCCTGTCCCACTGTGGGTGGGGAGGAAGAGATGTCTCCCCTTTAGTGTTGGGAAATGCTCCATGGGCACTCCTGGAGAGGTTGTGTCAATCAGGCTGAGCCAGGATGTGACCCTTTGGGAGGAGCTGGCAGGGGAGCTGGGACACTGTGTGCGGTGTGTGGTGTAACTGCCTGCCCACACTTTTCCTCCTGTTCTCACTGTTTCAGCTTCACAGGTTGAATTGGTTCAGCGCAGCCAAACTAAATGAGGAGAAAAATGATCAGTCAAATATTTCTTAAATCTTGTCTTTAAGAGATAAGTGCTTGGCTGGAACTTTAAGGCAGGTAATGAGGCTCTCTTCAGATCAGCTTGTGATGTGGAAAGCGCTAGATTGACCAGGCTGCAACTGGAAGAAAGCTCTGTCACAGCCAGGGACGGTGCAGCACGGGACTCCCCACACTCCGGCACTCTGCACCGGCTGCCGCCCGCTGCTCCCTGCTGCCTTTGCCCTCATCCTGCGAGGAGTAGAATACAGCTTGGAGCTGGGGGTAGCAGCCTGTTACACAAAACTGAGTGACTCCCTTCCACACAAGGGTGTGTACATGTCAGTCAGTGCTTTGGACCCCAGCCCCATTTGCTCCAGCCATGCAGGTGAGAGCTTGAGTGGAGGTGGTGAGCCAGAGGACCACTGTCCCTCCAAAGGATTCTCACCAGTTTTCAGTTTTAAGCTGACAGATTTGTTTTGCTGAAAAAAATCAGAGTGACTTCAGGCCTTGCAGTGGCTGTGTTAGGTGGGGTTCTCTCAATCACATCTCAAGCTGGTGCAAGGGGAGAAGGAAAATGATGTCATTCTTCCAGCAGCCTGGTAAGGATGTATTGGTAGAATCATCCTTCCTTTTCAAGACATTGTCCTTCCCTCTCCAGTGGGGCACCACCAGTGCTTGTCTGCTCAGGATGACATTTTCACAAGGCACTTACCAGAGCAGAGGAGCTGGTTTGTTGGAGGAAAAGTGGCAGTGCAGGACCAGCAGAAGAGAAGGGAGCAGTGCTGGGCAAGATGGGATGTACAAGTGTCTCTTCCCAGCTCCAAAATTCTTGTTTCTCCTTTAGTCTGGGACTGGGAAAGAATCTGGTCTTACCTGCATGCTCTGCATGACAATGCTGGTGCCAAACTCCTGTGCCCTTGCTCACTTGTGCCATGCCCACCGGGCAGCACCTTGCCATCCTGCTCTCCTCTAGGGCTCTCCCAGGCAAGAGCTAGGGACCCTCTGAGCTTTCTGGTTTGTATTCAGGATTTTTAGGCCTTCTGTTGTTAATTATAGAGATGTAATAATGTGATTAGTGCACTATTAAAAAAATCGCTGATATGATTACCATGGATTTAATATCACATGATATATCATTACATTGTTACATGGTGACAGATGTAATTGAAATACACTTATTGGAGCCTGGGGTCGTGTTTCATTCAATCACAGCAGCACCTCCGGGGGGCAGAGCAGAAATGGCTAAAAAAAAAAAAATAAAAAGGCATCAGGATTGGAATTTGTAATGAAAACAAAGAAACTTGCAGCCTGTTCAAGTGTGGGGCAACTGCTGGCATTTTCTCCATAGGAATTTAGAAAAGTACAAGTTTGGAGGATGGCTTGGAGGAGATTGGTCAGTCTAGTTGAACCTGTTTGCTCAGGGGACCACCAGGAGGACGTGTGCTATGGACCTGTACCTAGAAGGCTTCCAGCCATCTTGCAGCACACGAACCTGGCACTATGGGCACTATACCAGTGACCTGTTGGTCCCTCTTGGCTCCTTTTTAAAAGGCAAGTGGACCTGAAGGTGGTATTCACTGTGCTGTGGGAAAGCCAGCCAGCTGCTCCCCACCTTCTGCCTAATGCATTTTTGGAGTGAGGGATAACTCAGTTTCCTCTGTGTTGCTCAGGCTGTGCCACAGCAGAAGGGTAGGCAGTGGTGAGCTCACCTGCACAACTGTGACCTGGGTCATGTTTCCGTCCATGTCAGTGAGAAGAGGTGACATCTGTCTCTCCCACATTATCCTCGAGGGGATCTGCACGTGGGCTTTGGGCAGCTGGGGTGAGGAGAGGAGTAGCTCTCATGTACCCTCTGCAGAGGCAGCAGCTAAACTGGAGCCTGGGCAGGGAAGGCACTTGGCTCTCACTGCCTGTGGGGCAGGGCCTAGGGTAGAGAAATGTACCTGTAAGAGAAACACAAAGACCCTGCCTGCTGCTGGTACAAACCTGCTACTTCTCAACGTGGTGGTCAATAAGAAGCTGGTGGGGAACACAGAGGACTCCTTTTCCTTCATCTTCCCCCTTTCCCACGGTCACCCACCCTCCCAGTCCCCCACAAGGCAAGTTTGGGGTGTTCCCTTGGACAGGATGGGGCTGTGGCAAGACCTCAGAGATACAGCACAACATGCTTAGTGCACTTTAATTGCTCTTATCATCACCATGTGCTAAATGTCATCCCGTAAAGGGATGTGATTTGCCTCAGGTACATCTGTTCCCAACTGTACTGCAGGTCCCAGGGCTATTTTATCTTTGCAACAGACAGTGTGTAGGTGACTTTGAAACTGAAGGGGATGTGTTTAATCTCATCCTTATCCAAAACAAAGGAAAGAGGAAGAATTTGTGGATTTGTGAAGGCAACTTTTCCACCAACAGGGGAATGGCAGTGTGGTGAGCTTGAGACATCTGGATGTTTGCATAATGATGTAGCAGCATCTGGCCCTGGTCACTAGCTCAGCAGTCACACGTTCAGCACAGCATCACCCCCTGCTCCACTGTGTCTGTCCCCAAGAATAAATCTTGCTGATGCTTGAGGGATCACTTCTATTTTGGGCTTTTAATTCTGTGTCCTCCCCCCAAAGAGTGCTCCCACCCCTCTTTTTGTGGAGCCAGCATACCCATTCTAAGCCCTTGTTTTGCTGGGAGCTGTGGAAATTAATTTCCAACTGGCATGGGAGCTCTCTTGATGTGAAGACTCTGGCAAGCATCATTCTTTTGAGGTTAAAAACATAATTTCAGTCTGACCTCTGAGTTTCGGAGCTTTTGTTGGTTTTCTCCACCCCCAGATGGTTTTTGTGTGTGATTTTAAAATAGCCTTCTTCTCTTGGTTGAAGCTAGCTGATGCGTCCACTTCTCATTCGAGGATTGTTGTGTTTTATTAATGCTGTTATTATTCCATTACTGTCATTGTGCTCTTTTATAGCAAATAGCTTAATTTAGTTGAGATACACAGATGCTGAGAGTTTAAGTGAAATCTTCAGCACTTGGTATGCTGGGCACTGAGCAGATATTCCTTAAGCACTTCAGTATAAACCTTTCACTTAAAAACAAATTGGCTGCTGGGGCAGTGCTGGGTGGCAGGAGTTTGGGAGAGGGGAGAAGGGGTGGGGGACTACCTGTTTAGCACCATACAGAGGACCTCATAGTTAAATATGACTACAGGTGCTGAGCAATAAAGCTCCCACTGAGGATTTCACCCCCAAGATGGGCTGTGATGGGTCCCTCTTCCCTACCAATGCTGCAAGACACAGGGAATTACGCCACCAGCATTGCTGGGTGCTTTGGGTTGAGATGTTTAGGGGTGTGGGGGCCAAGTGTGCTGTAATTTCTTCAGCTGAAGCTGCCTGGCTCCTGGGAGAGGTGGGGACTGGACATACTGCCACCCTGGGGTGGAAGGTACAGTGCCAATGAAACCCAGTGAATGTCTGAAGGAAAACATGGCTGCTGGAAAGCTGTACTGTGCTGCAAGTAGATCTTGGAGTAGAGGAGTTGAGGAATAACACTGGTGCCCAGATGATTTAGGGGCCAAGGGCCCTGCTGTTAGAAATTACTTGGGTGCTTAAGCCTCCTGGGAAGCTGGTGCAATCCAGGCTTTGAAGTACCTTAGCTACTTCTGAAATTTTACCACTTACTGTTGACAGATGTTCGTCTGAAATGGATGCTTCTTGCTCGGTGCCTCTGGGCATTCATTAATACTAGTGATAACAATTTCAGATTGCCTCCTACACCTCTTTCCCTGCCTCCATCCCTTAAAAATTACAAAGGTAAAGCTTGTTAGTGTCATGTTATTTGTGCACTTAACTCTTACTGCCTTGGCAAAACCTGCTGATTTTGGTGCTGTCAGTGCCAACATTTCTTTATGTGGGGCAGGGAAAGCCAAGAAGAGAGTGAAGTAAAACGGAGTAGGCATATTGCCACACAGGTTGAGGTGATGCTGATGGTGGTGTTGGCTCAAGTTGTCCTCTACACTTGGCCATGGCATGGTGGGTGCCATGTCCCTTCCAGGTGGTTCTTTGGGGAGCAGCACTTTGCCTTCTCTCTCTACCACCCATAGCTCTAGGACACCCCAGTCTTCCTGGGGAGGGCTCTGCCCCTCTCTCGAGACCCCCAGGGGCAGCCTCTTTGGGGTGCAGCTAGCAAAGACTTGCTTCCCCCCTTTTTTCTGTGGCCAAACAAGGGGAGCAGCTCCCTGTGGTGGGGGACAGGTTGGAGAGAAGAAAAGGTAACCCACGCTGCCTGTCCCCAGTGTGCACTCATAATAGCTTGGGGGTCCGTGGGGAGTTGTTGGGATCATTTTTATTCCCTGCTTTGAGGCAGCTTTGTGACTTTATCTGGCTTTCAAGGCAGCTGGGGTAGCTAACAACATGCATGGAGCATCCTCTGCGGAGGAGGCCTGGCGCCCGGGTTTGCTAGAGGTCTGCTTTACCACTTACGAGAAACGAGTTAACCTCCCTTTGATCTCAGTTCATGGCTAACCCTTTAACAAAGTCCGGGATGTGCAAGGAAATCAATACTCAAGGCATTGAATTTAACACCAGCCATCAACTCAAGCGTAACACACACACTGACTGACTCCGATTACAAGGAGCGGTCTGGTTTGAAGCTTGTTTGCCAGCTCTCTGGGGTGGTGCGGGGCAGCAGTGGGGAGGGCAGGCATGCCTGTATGGCTTGCTGTCATTCAGGGAGGGAGTAAGAGGGATCTGGTGTGCTCTGCCATGTCCTCCTGATCAGCTCTGCCTTCTGGTGCCCCATGCCTCCTTACACCTCTGATTTGCAGCCCCAGCAGCTGTTCCCTGACACTGGAGCAGAGAGCCTGGATGCTGTGTACGATCACTGAATGCCTGTTTGTGTACACATGTAATTGTGCTTTGCTGGTGAGGAGCAATAGGACCCAAGGCAGGGCAGGTTCTGCTGAGCCAGACAAAACACAGTACTGCAAGTTAAAAATCTGAAAAATAAAATGCTGTCGGTGGGAAAGGTTGAGTGTCTGGTCAAGGAGGCAGCTGTGTCATTTCGCCAGCTCTAGTCCTCCCCATGGAGATCTAATGAGATTAGTGGAGAACTAATTGGGACACCTTGTTTTGTACCAGCTTCTTACTCTTTGCTGGCACATAGGCAGTGGGCAGGCTGCCTGCTGTGGTTCCACACTGGGAAAGCCAAGTGGTCCACAGCCAAGCACTTTCTGGACAGCCTATGGACCTACTCATCACATCTGAGCCCTCCAACCCCCAGCTGCAGACCAGCTCTTCTCTGGGGACATTTGCTCCTACTTGCCCTTTGTCATTCCACCAGCCACAGCCAGAGCTGAGACAGCACATATAGGTTAGGGATGGGTTCAGAGGGCAGCTGAAGGATGCTGAGGGGATGAGATGAGTGTTCCATGACCCCACAGCTCTGTCCTTGTGCCATGGCTGGGGGGGGGTCATCCCCCTGCTACACATGCTCAGTAATGTTGGGCAGAGCTCCTGGGATGTGCTCCTCGGGTCTCGTATCATCAGCAGGCAGCAAGGAGGCAAATCCTACTAGCGTTTCCCAGGCTCGCTGACAGGGAAGAGCCAGCCGAGCCACAGAATCTGGGCCTCAGCTGTGGCAAGCAGTGATGGCCCCTTCCACAGGGAGCAGGGCCCAGGGGCATCCATGTGTCTGCGTGTCACAGCCCTTCCCAGCGCCTTACAGGAGAACTGCAGACACAGTTAAAAGCCATAATCAGAGAGTGTCCCAGCTTGCCCAGTAAGGAGACCCTGCTTGGCTGGCTGCAGGAGAAGGTGGTGGCTCCCTCTGTCCTTACAGGAGCCCAGTCTGGCTGGAGGTCAGTGAAGCCTGGTGGCAGCAAAGAGCTGTGGAGGTACCTTAAACTCTCTTGGAAGACATGAGTTGAGTTCTTGAGGACCAGAGCCCTTCATTTCTGTCAACTGTGACATGATTTTCTCTGTCACCTTCTCAGGACTGTAACATGGTGCTGGTGCTCCCTTTTCAGTCCAGGTAGCCAGTCCTGCCCCAGACTCCTGCCTGGCTATAGCTGCTGTGGGTCGTCACCCCATGCCTCCTTTAATAACCTCTTCTCAAGACCTTGCCATGTTCTCCTTACAGGTCCCTTTATTCTCTGCTTTCATAACCTCTCTCCAAACTGATTCTCTCATGATGTGCTGCCCAGCCCCTCAGACCATCTCCTTCTGTTTGTTCTTCCATTGAAATTAGGGAGCCTCAATTTTGCTGCTGCTGCCCCAGCAGGCTCTGTCCTAGCTGGGCTGCTTGCTTGGTGTTCGCAACCATCACAGCTCTTAGAGGCGCCTCTGCTTTAACCTCCTCAGTCTTAACCCTGACCTGAGTCAATAATCATGAGGAAGAGCTGCTGCTTAGATGATCCAGTGTAAACTCTATCTTTGATTAGACAGGTATCATCCCTAGCTGCTGGCACAGCAGCACCTTGTTAGCTTTCCTTGGTGTTCCTTCACTGCAGCCATGAGAGCCTCCAACGCGGGCAGGGGATGGGCTGCTGCCCTAGTAATCTTTATTGATCTTTTCCCTGATGTCTTGTGCATTGTATTTCTTGCTTTTCTCTCGTTCTTCCAGCTGCCTCTCCACTGAGCAGCTTTGCATCTTGTGGGAGTGCAGAGAAGCTCTGTTTTTTTCAATTCTTGCAGAGCAGTAGCACTCAGAGGCTCCAACCGCTGTTAGAGTGTTGCTTTGCAGTGAAAACTTGGGTTTTGCTCCTGCCTGTTTGCTGTCTGGGAGGAGGAGGTAAGAAGGAGCAGGGCAGGTATCTCCATGCTCCTCTGGTCTGTTGTGGATGGACCAGTTTCTCTGCATTGTGCCAGACCTGTTTTAGAGAAGGTCATGTATCTGTCCCAAGAAGACCTGACCTGGTGAGCATGAGAATGGAAGGGATTGTAGGATGTGAGCTGAGGGAGATGTGTGATAAGACATGCAGGATAGAAGTGGTGATAAGGTCCTGCAGGATCACTCTGATTTCTTTCCCATCCTCCAGGGCCTGGGTTTTAAAAACAGGTTATGAAACTGAGATGTGAACATGCTGGTCACCCGGCATCCGTCTCTTGCTGCCACCTTGCAAGCACCTAACCGTGGCAACAACAGGTTGTGGAAACCAGACAGTTGAACTGCCTTGTCTGGCACCTGCACTGTGAATGGATGTGTAGTTGCACATCACCTCCCACGTGCTTTTCTCTTGGTAACCTGTCCGTGGGTCTCTGCCCTCTATGGTCCCATCCTCCCCATCTGGCATGTTTGTGCACAGCAGCTGAACCATCTCCAGAGACGTCCTTGCCAAAAATGTCCAGACCACCATATGCTGAAACATGCTGTGTGTGGTGCAAAGGAGCAGTATGTCTGCTCTGGACAAATGGCTTTATTTTGCACTGGGAAAACTGGAGTCAAAATGTCACAGCAGTGTTTTTGCACAGGAATAGATTGTTCCATTCTAAAGGGCAACACTTCTGTCACTGGCTTTTACTTTGTGGTTCCCAAGCAGAACTGTTCCCACACAGTGAAACAAGACAATATTTTGGCTTTTCCATCCTGGCTTAGGATGAAAGGTAATGTCTTTGGTCTTTCAGTGGGGTGGACGCAGTTTCCCACCCTGTTGCAGCAAGAGCACACTCCCTGCTAGGAGGCAAGGATGAGTCCCAGGGATGTGTTGCTTCTGCTTTCAGCACGTTTGATCCAGCCCGTCTCTTTCAAGGTGTGTGGAAATGAGCTACAATCTCATCATTCCTGCGGAGGCTTCTCAGAGGAGATAGCAGAAGGGTCACAGCGCCTCTGGAAATCTCCCTTCAGGTGATGTGCCGTCGCATTTCACAGCAGACAGACAGAATAACCTTTAGGGCATGGTAAGAGGCAGCATTTTGAACTCTGAGCTGGGGAGCTCAGGAGCTCATTTCTCTGACACATCATCTGCGTCCCTGCCGGTTCCTGCATCCCCCTGAAATACCTTTGTCCTAATCCATCACTTCCTTAGCTGGAATTTAAAAAAAAAAAAAAGCTTGAGAGTTGGTCCCTTGTGTGCTGGCCACACAAAAATCAGTCTCTCCTGCAGAAATGCACCCAGACCCTCTGCTGTGGCAAATTTTGCCTTAATTTGGGCTGATCTCAGTCTGTGTGGAGGTGGGGGGCTGCCCCACCAGGCCAGCTCCTGGCAGAAGAATAGCTCTCCTGCCCTCTCTCACCTTTCCTGCATTGCAGCCTCGGTACGTGGGTCCTGAGTTGGGTTTTTTCCCCCCCAGATTTATCAGTTGCAGTCATGGGGAGATGAGTGGGCTGGAGCCAGGTGAGCTGGGGTACCTGCAGGCTAGCACAGGCTGCCCCTACCAACCAGAGGCTGTGCAGCACTGGGAGGAAATTGCTGGCTCTCCCTCCTCCCCACTGTGGAGTAAATAATGGTACTTTTTATTTAGCTATTATTTCCCAGTGGCAGATATCTCCTCGGCTGTCTGTTTAACTATCTTTATCTCGCCCTCCTTCTCTGTTTGATATAGTTATAGATAAACAGATAGCTACCTTATTAAATAACATGTTTTAAGAGACCAGTGGTATGCTTAACATAATGCAGCAGCTGTTGATTTGTCTTTCACTGTTGGTTTGTTTTTTGTTTTTTTTTTCTTAAGGAAATGCTTTAAATAAGGGATACTTCATCTATTAAAAAAAATACACTTGTAGCAGCTGCTAAGCCCATCCATAAGCCTGCTTTACGTTGTATTTGTGATGGGACTGACAGTGCATGGAGGAGCCTGATTATACACAATTCCATTTTAGCAAGCCCTGCGATGTAATTTCACAGGGCGATCAGTGTTTGAATGTAATAGCAGCCTGTGCTAAGGTGTCAGAATATTAAAGGCGCTAATGGAAAAGCTCCCTGGTACACAAGGGGGACAGCATTACAGGAGACGTCGCAGATGGCTGGGCACTAAACTAATGGGGCAGGATCCAAGAAGGGAAAAAAAAACTAGAGAAGGGAGAGCTCACGGGAGCACGGGCACCTGCTTCCCTCTCACACGGAAATTAAACAGCGAGCGAGGGAGAGGCGAGCGTGTGCGTGTGTAAAGATAGAAATTGAGGGGGGAAAATACCCCCTCTTGAAAGGCTTGAAGGTTTTGACAGCAAGCCCAGTGCCAGCTTTGCTTGGGAAAGGCTTGGGGTTAGATTAAAGGGGTGTGTGTTTGGGGGACTGTGGAGAGGTCTGAACATCACAGCCATCGTCTGGCCCTGGAAAGAGAAGAGTGATGGATGTTACCCACCCTATTGTAATATGGCAGAAGTGCAGCTCTCTTTGGTGGTTGTTCATCTCCAGTTAAATCCAGGGAGGGTGAGATGTATCCACCTTGCAGCTTCCCTGACAGCTCAGCTCTGCAGCAAGGTGCATCTGCTGGGGCCCTGTCATGCTCATTTCTGTCCTCATGTCCTCAGGGGCTGAGGCTGGGTCTGATTAAGGGGCAATGTCAACATTTTCCTGTTTTCCAGCACAGTTAGAGGCATCTTCTCCCTCCCTGTGAACCCCCAGTTTCCTCAGGAGCAGCCAGAATTGGACCGATCCATCCCTGTCCGTATGGAGAGGCTTCTGTGCCTGTGGTGAATCATCCATGAAGTGCGCTTGTGGGTTTTCCTTGGTATCATACCCAGCTTCCCGCTCTGCTGGCCACAAAGCTGCGGTAGGGAAAGGCTTAGCGCTGCTTTCCTGCTTGAATTGGCCCCACAGGGGCTGCGGTGGTCGGGGGATAGCACTGCAGGATGTGAGCCTGTCCTTCCAAGGCTGGAAGGGTAAATCAGCCACGTGTAGGTACTCCCTGGAAGCTGTCTGCCATGTCATCATGTGTCTGCCTTTCAGGCACTAATCGGGAGCTGCTGGTGTATCTTAGTGCTGGGAGCCAATGGTGTACATCAGAATAACCCAGCTTGGGTCTGTCTCCCTGCAGTGCCTCCAGGAATGCAAGGACACCATGAGAAGTCAGCCCTGCCACTTGTCCCAGACCAGGAAAGGCACTGGGCATGTGTCGCCCAGGCCCCCTGGTCATGCTAGCAGCCCATCCTTGGGCTGCTTTCTTGGTTGTTTTATGGCTCTGCTTGTCACCTGTCCTGGGCCAGAGCTGGCTTGTGCACACTCCAGCTCTATTTCCCAGCCCTCCAGGAACCCAGACCTGTAGTTTTGTTTTGCTTGTGACCAAACCCAGGGCTTTGACCCAGATCTCCATGGTATTAACCTAGTGTGTCGCCAGCCGCAGAGCACACCGCAGTCAAGAACATTTTATCCAGGATAATCCGTAGCCTGGGAGCAAGGCAAAGACTGTTCTTGTTCAAACACAGGGAAATGTGAAGCCTAAACCGCTTGGCACTTTGACACCCTGGAGTCAGGCACACCAGCGTGTTTCTGTTGCAGCCTAAGCCAGGTGCATGCTAATCCCGCACGGCAGCAGGGACACCTTCCTGCTGCCTGATGGGACCACAGCATCCAAATGCACCCTGGAGAGGGGCTCTTGGTGTCTGCAGGGTCCATCCTACCCCTCCTGAAGTTCAGAGGAGTTTTGGCAGTGAATTTGTACAGCTGTGGCGGAGTTGAGATATTGCCAGGACACAAGCAGGATGAGGCTGCTCAGATGTGTCTGAATGGGAATAGGCAAGGCAAGAGATTCCTCGGTTTCCCTTTTGCAGAGCTCCTATGGACAGAGCTCTGATGGCATGGGCTGCTTTTAGTAAGGAGAAAGCACATACAGTTGTGCTGCATCCTCTGCATCTTCTCTGACATCTTGATGCCTTCCCTTAAGCTTGACCTGTCCTCCTCCCGCAGTTTGGGGGCAACTTGCCCTCTGTAAAGCATTTCCCAAAGGTGAGCAGAGCCAGGCAGTTCCTGTGTGCTCAGCACTCACCTTTCAAAAAACAGACCATTCATCTTTTTATTTGTTTAATTTACTCCTCGATGTGAGGCATAAAGTTGTTTCTGTTCTAACAAGCAGCTTTGCAAATGGACTGAAGTGGACACCAGCTGGGCTTGCTAAAGGCTCCCCGCATCCAGGACACAAGGGAAGCTGGCTGTGTGGCACTGTTCTTTGAAAAGCCCTTGTGTGAAGAGGGCAGAGTACCAGGCAAGGCCCCAGCATCCTTTTAGCAATGTGAGAGGATTTTGTCCAGATCTCATCCTCTCACTGGCAGGAATTTCCAGTTTTCCCTTACTTTCACCCAAGTGGAGCCAGCCCCCCTGCATGGTGTCCTCTTTTTCAGTGTGTCAGCTGCCCTCCTATTCCCACAGCTCTCAGAGGTTTTGTGCTCTGGAGAGTGATGTTCCCTGGGAAAGGGCACTGCTCCCTTCTTCCCCAGCATCCTTCTGTGCCCAAACCCCAAATAAACCATGTCCTGCAATGGCACTGCAGTTATATTTGGCAAAGGACAAAATGCTTTTGTCACCCCCACTCTGTAATGATTGGCTTAGGTTCACAGATGCTACGTTGGGCAAAAGTTGTTTTTGTGCACCCAATACCACTTGTGAGTGTTCTCAGTGCACTGAGAAAAACTAATTAAACACGAGTGGTGTTGATGCTGTACCTGGTCAGTCTGGAGGCCCCTCTTGCCACTGTGTTTGTAAAAATTAAATGCCTCTTATTAGTGGCGCAGCAGAGGTCTCTAATATGCGTGGACAGAAAGGCAGGGATGGATGGAGTTGGTGTCAGGGCAGCAATTGCTTATCGTGCCTTATCTGGGAATATGAAACTGTATTGCATGACATCCAGAGGCAGGCTGAATAGATATGCCAATTCATCTCGAGCCCGGGCTTTGACAAGCTAGACTGCCCTTGTTGAAAGGCATCAGTCAAACAAGAGCTGCTGGCTGCTTTTCCCTTTTTTATACTTTCTCTCGCTCCCGCGCTCCCTCTCCCTCTCTCGCTGCCTCCCCTCCCTCCACCTCTTTTTTCTAAGCTTTTTCCACACAAAATTGAAAAGCTTTGGAAATAATAATAATAAAAGCCCCCCAAACTAATACCATTTTAAGTACACCCCCCTCCCTCCCCAAATGGGATTGATAAGGAACCCCAGTGTATGAAGGCATGTTTAGATAACATTGAGAATATTATAGCGAGTGAGAGAAAGTAGGGGAAAAGCTTCCTGCCGCGTCTAAGCCGGGAAAGGCGACGGCACCCTGGCTAATACGAGTGTTTAATATTTGATGTGTTGGGATAAAGCAGGATCACCTTCGAATTGAATTGAGTGTCAGAATGAGAATCTATTACTGAAATTCTTGTGTGATTTGACAGCAAAGCAGACGATGTTATTCTTCACTAGTTACTGCAATCTTCTCCCCTACATCACTTAAATATTTTTTTCTTTGCTTGAGTAAACACACATTATCCTTTTTTTCCACCTCCCTTTCCTTTTTTCTCTCCCTCTTTTATACTTATTTTTTTATTTATTTTTTTCTTAAATCAAACCTGCCTTCCACAGGGCTGATGGAGTAGATTGTTATTTCTTTATTTGTCCTATTAAATGGAATTCCTGATCATTTAATCCTGCTTTTGTAAGTGATTTAAAAATACTTGAAAAGCTGTGAATGTGGCAGCACTTCTGACTAAACTGCTTAAAAGGGACACATTACACCTGGGTTTAGCTCCTGCCTCCTGACAGCCAGCAAGGGTAGCAGGCTCCAGTGCTGCCAGAGCCATCCCGGGCTCCGTGCCTCCATCCTGCCAGGCAAGCTTTCCCTTTGCCCTCCCTGCGACAGAGGAGCTCCGCTGTTGTCATCTGGGGCTTGGCAAGCTGCTTAGTCATTACCTGCCTCTTCTTTAATTGCATTCAGCCCTGTGCAGGAGCCTCCTACTAAATGATTTGGCGGTGGGGTCAGCCCCTCAGTGGTGTTACATTTGCCTCATATCATGCTGGTAAATTTGCTTGGCAAGAAATCCCAACAAGAATTGTCCAGTTTCCATTCCTGGACTGGCATGCAATTAAAATGGGAACACCCTGGAACCTCCAGTGTCCTGAGTGCTGTTCAGGGATGTCCTGCAAGATACTCCCAGCCCCAAAACCTTACAGTCACTAAAAACATTTCAAACTATGTTTAAAAGCCCACTTAGTCATAGACATGACTGCTTTTTTTTCTTCCCACCATACAAGCTAATATAAAACCTTGACACCTCATTGTGGCAGCAGTGGAATAAGGGGAGTTAGATGGGAAATGCTTATTTTGGGCGGATCCAGTGCACAGCTGACATGACAGGAGGAGGAAGATGCTTTTGCTGTTCCAAAGACATTTTCTCTGTTGCAGAAATGTCAGGGGCTTCACCTTGGATCGGGCCATCAGCTGTGCCCAGCCTGATCCTGAGGGAGCACAGCTGGTACCTGCTGCTTGCCCAAGCTAAGGGCAGCTGGGAGTTCTCACAGCTTCTTTCTGTCTATTCAAAACAATGTATTTTTCAGGTGTCTTTTTGAAATTCTTAATGGAAACTTTCAGCAAAACCCACCACTTTTCTTATTCCCTAGCACCCACCCTTCAGCATCTTCTCAGACTGCTTGGGCTCCTTTACTCCTGGGAGGATTTTTTTCCAAAAGGAAATATTTTCTCCCTGCCTGAAAGTGTCTGTATTAATATTAAAATTGCAATTAGCAGATGAAACATAGCATATAAAACCTCTTGGCTGGACATGTAAAATAAAATGACAGAGTTGCCCAGCTGGTCAGAGCAGGACATACTCTGTGCCAGTCCTGGCAGTTCTTGCTGCCATGGTTTGTGAACATGCTCATGCCATTGCAAAGCACAAAGGTCCGCTTCCCTCCTGCCCTTCAGCTAAAGCGTCCAGGGTGATGCAATGCCAGCAGCTCTAGTAGAGGGCAGAGGGGCCAGGAGCTGGCCAGCAGGTCACAGCATCGACAGGTGTGGAAAGAACAAGGCTGGCTCTGCTGACAGAGCTCCAGCAGCTCTGTGAGGACCGGCTCTGTTCCTGCCTCTGCATGTGGGGAGGATTTGTGGGGCTCCCTTATTCTGATCTCTGAACAGGTGCCTGTTTATATGCTGTGGGGTGTTTAATTTTGCCTTAACGTGACTGCCAAAACACCAGTTTTTGTGAAGTGTGCTGGGCACTTCCCCATAAATAAATGATGGAGCATTATTCAGTTCACTTAGATCAATACATCAGCTTGACAAGTTCTAGTTCTGGGAATTTTCTGACCCCCTGGAACATCTTCTCTGCAGCTGTGCTGCTTACAATACAGGGTGTGCAGCCTAAAAAAATTCCAGGGAGCAGCGCATCAGGACCCAACTGTGCTGGTGCTACCGCCTTGCTGGGGCACTGATGTGCACTGGGATTGCAGCAAGGACAGGTGGGCCAACCTCGGTGCCAAACTGCACAAGCAACCAGCACCATGGGACTGCCCAGCCTCGCTGGCACGCTCTCTGTCCCAGTGCAGGGGACCATCTTTGTACCGCAGTGCTGTCAGAAATAGGCCACGGAGCTCTTGTTTCAGGCTCTTTGCAGTCTGAGGCAGATGCGTCATAGCTACTGGGAAGGTTTGTGACCTGGTGCAACAGGAGGTTGGTTTCAGACCTTTTTAGCTCTGTTGTAAAGCCAACCTCAGATGCTGTGATTCTGCGCATGCGTCATCTCCATGCCCCATGTTTTATCCCCACTTCTGGTTTTTGGATTTTCTGCAGGGTATGTGAGGTGCAGGTTACATCATGACCTACCTCCCCACACCAGCACTTGTTTAACAAGGTGTGGATTATCCATGGTGCTGGCTCTGTGCATGGAAACACAGTATGTTCCTAATCTCCTGCTGCTATTAGCTCACATTTATCACAGGAGTATCTGCTTACCTTTGATTCGAGATCCCTCCATCGGGGACGCAGGGCGGTATTTATCTGTGAACTGCTGTGTATGCCTATGGGATTGTATAAGTAAATAAATATAATTAATAATCATCTGACTTCAGAGCAGCATTGGCAGGGAGGTAAATGTAGCCTTCACAGAATTACAAACAAAATCAGGAAAAAAGGAAAACCTTTCTAGGAGATGGTATGAATGGAAATAATTGTATTCGGGCTGCTTGAAAATTATTCTGTAAACATTGTTTGAGTGGTTTTTAGCAGATCAGAAATACTGAGTTTCTCTCTAAATCAGAATTTTGGCCAGAACCATTTAAAAATAGCTTTTTTAAAAGATGGCTGCATTTTTATCAATTAAAATGCAGATAAAAATTAAAAACCACAGGGTCCTAGCCCTGCTTCAGTGTCTGACCTAAAAGGGAGCAACCCAGTCTCTGCAACACCAGGACTGAACCAGAGAGACGAACAAAGTAGTGCAATTTCCTCACAGAAAGGGTTTCATGGCATTTTTTGAAATCCTTTGGCTTGCAAGAAAACCAGGGGCATCTCAGACTTTCTCACAGTTTGCCATCGGGATAAGCACTGAAGGGACAGGGGTCTGCGCCACTGTGCGGTCACAGAGCTGGCAGGAACGTGGTTGACACCAGTGTCCCAGCAGCTCCAGTGAGCCAGTGGCCACGGCCACCCCTGCGGGCTGGGTACCCCGGTGTTGGGGAGCCACTGGCGCTTTCTGCCTCGCTTTAACAGTCAGAAGAAGAACTTTCCTGTTTAAAGATTAAACGTTGTCTTTAAATATTAAACAGCAAAGCTCTTCGCTCTTGATTGTGTGGCTGCTGCCAGCAGGCGGCTCAGAATTGCCACTTCTAATTTAAAAACTTTATTTTCCAGCGCAGCCCAGCAATGGCTCCTCCTCTCGGCCAGCGGTGGCTGATCTCTCCCCTGCCTTCATCCCTCCATCACCGCTGCCTGCACTTCCCTCTGCCTGCAGCAGTGACGGTCCCTGCCAGCCCCAGAGTGTGAGCAGCCTTGTCTGGGACTGATCAATGCCCCTGGCACTTCCTTCCAAAACCCCAGGAAAAACAATTAAAACCCGATCGATCCTGCAGGCAGCTTTGAATATGCATAAGTGCACACTTGACCTTCAGTGGTCAGGCCAACTTCCACCCCGGCTGCTTAGGTAGTTTGCTCAGGTATTGCGGCTGTACCGAATGACCTTGATCAGGAAAGCAGAACGCGATGCCGAGATGGGCCCGGTGCTGATCCGGGGGCTAGGGCACACGCTGCCAGCTCCCTGCTGCTGCTGCTGCAGAGCCAGGGGAGGCAGCCTGGGGTTGGCACTAACACCCAGCTGCCAGGAGCTTTCCAAAGCTGTCCCCGTGGCTTTCCCGGGATCCTGCCAGCCTCCCGCTGTGCTCCCTCAGTTGCTTCTGGCCAGAGTCCAAGGGACGTCTGGGCTGGGAAGGCAGCCTATGATATGGGAGCTCCCTGTGCAGGGACACCCCTGGTCCTTCCTCATCCGGGGATGCTGCTTCCCCAGGGATGGCCCTCACTGCTGTCAATCCACTGGTGCTGAGCGTGGGAGCTTTCCTATGCTCTGCCTGGGTTTGCCCTGTGGGATGAAGCCCAAGTGGAACTACTTCTGCCGCCCGGCAGCTGGGTGGCAGGGTTCCACCCTGTAGCCCAGCCTCTGGCTCCCCCCACCCTGTCCTGGCCAGCCTGCATCCTGATCATGGCAGTGAACATACCAATGCGTGTTTGTCGAAGGCAAAGGAAACCTCCCCGTTGTGTACACAAAGTGTAATTTCAGTGAATTATGCATAGACTTAATTAGGAGTTTTAATTGCTAATCATCTCCCAACAGGATTAGCAATGCTGTCTATTAATTATCTGTGGAGCCCTCTGTTTTGCTAAGGCAGGAGTAACAAAGCAGCATGAATGGCTACGTGGGCCACTAATAAATTAACTCCCCCAAGCCCTGTGGCTCCCGGGGGGCTGCCAGCAGCAGGGGCTGCACAGGGGCTGGACCTGCCTGTTCTAGACAGAGCAGCAGGTAGCAGAAAAGAGGGGCAGCAGGAGGTCCCAGCAGCAGGCTGGTGGGCTGGTGGGGGACATCTCTCAGCTCTGCTCACCCAGTTCATCCCCATTCCTGCTGCAGAGAGCATTTCCCTGGCATTTGCAGCCTGCGGAAGGTGTCGGCAGTGCCCTGCCACACTGTGGCTGCCGTTAGCGATGATTCCCTGCTGCAGGAGGGAGATACGGGCTGCTGGATTGACCTGATCTCATCTGGGGACAATGGCCCTCACGGCAGCAAAGATAGTGCCAGCATGAGCAATGCTAAGCCCACGCACCCTTCTTACTGCTCACAATGCGTTCTGAGCTTAATTCCTCAAGATGAAGAAGATATGTGGCTGTCAGGCTGTAATTACAGCCGTGCGTGTGACATAGAGGCCCAGCTGCTTTCATGTTTGCATTGCCCAGTGGGTTTTTGTGCTGCTTGGGCTCCCAGCTGCCTTGCTCCTCCTGGAAGCCCTGCCGGGGGATGCAGTGGGTATGGAGCACGTTCCCTCTGGCCAGACTGCAGGCTCTGTGCAGTGGGGTGAACAGTGCTGGCTCCCAGTAGGATTTGTGCCAGTGATGGAGAGCACTGAGGCAAATAGGGCTTGGGGTGAAAGGGAGAGGGAGCTGGGAGGGCTGTGCTTGCCAGAGGGGAAGGGGCCTGCTGGCCAGGCCAGACTGGGAATGAGCACCCTTTTCCAAATCCCCTGACTTGTGTTGGCGGCCCTGTTAAGGCAGGAGTGGGTGGATGTTTGTGGAGCATCTAAAGGACACGGGGGATGAGCTCAGAGCCCCTGGCTTCCCACCCACAGCATGGCAAAGGTGGCCTTGAGTGATGCAAATCCCTCTGTCACAAGGATTGTCAAGTGTACAGGACACCACCAGAGGCTCTGGACACCTCTAAGGAGCATCAAGTGGGACAGGGCAGGGCGAGAGTGCTTTGTGTGGGCAACTCCAGGAGAGCTGCTGCAAGGGTGATGTGTGGGTCCACACTGAACACAGTGGGCACAGACACACACCAGCCCCTGAACACAGACCCACGCCAGCCCCAGGAGCAGTCTGACCTGGGCAAGTACAGATCATGCCTGCACATGGGCTATGTCTGACCCTCTGCTTCTCTCTTCCAGGCGTACAGCTTTGCCATGGGGAGTTGGCCAAAGAACGGGCTCTTAGACATGAACAAAGGACTGAATCTACAGCACATAGGGAGGCCTCACAGCGGGATAGGTGAGTGATGCTGCCCGGTGCCGTTCCCATCCCTACAGCTGCTGCTCTGGGTGTGTGGATGTGCCTCAGCTCCAAAACATTGTCCAGTCTGGGGTGCTGAGAACCAGCCAAAGGGCTGCAGAGTCCCCACCTGGTGGAAGGGATGAAGATGTGTCAGGGCAGAATGGACATGTGGATGACGTGCCCTCAGTCCATTGCACATGCCAGTGTGCCAGACATACCTGCCTGTGCCCCTGGCTGGGGAGCTGCTTCCCTCCTAGACTGCTCTAGCAGTACTTCGGTTGGGGTTGGATGTGGGCAGCACCAGGTGCCTGGAGCACAGCTGGTGGTCCCCAGGCTGGGTGGAATGCTCTCCCTGTTGGACCAATTCTCCAGTTGCTCTGGATGCTGCAGTCCTTGGAAAGGAGGCTGTGCTACCTGGCTTGGGAACTGGCTGGAAACACACTGCAGAGTGAAGATGCTTGATCCCAGCTGGAGAACTGAATCATCGTCCTGTTTGCTCACACGTGTGATGAGTTTCGTGGTCCTGCAGCATGCTCCAAGATAAACTGATAAACAGTGCTCTGAGATAAACAGTGGCAGAGTTCCATGTATCCCCCAACTCCTCTGCACCAGGGATCAAAGTGATATGAGGGAGACCTGGCCCAGGACACTGAGGCCATGTATCTGCCTGCTGCTTAACACTGGGGATGCAGAGCTGGTACAGCAGCAGGCTGTGACACGGGCAGGAGCTCAGATTTACTGGGCTGGAGACAGGACTGTGACTCAGGGCTGCATCACTCTTGTCTGTCCTGTTTCTCTGCAGAGCAGTAGACTGCCTCTTGGAGACCTCTTGGTCAGGTATTCTCTCGGCCTCCCAGCCTTTCATCCACAATGACTTTTGAGCATTAAAGTTTGCAAGGAGGTATGATTTACTTGGAAAAGTCACTGGCTACCTGGGCCTTGAAGAGGCTGTTTAATATTGTTTCAAGACTCTAACCATTAAACTCTCCAATCAATCCAAGTTAAGGAGATGAATTATTTAAAGCTCACCAGCTTTTAATTAGCAAGCTCCTTTTGAACTATGGATCTGGTTGCATTATTGACAGAGGTAGCATTAAAATTTGCTTCCCTGCCTGGGAGCAGATTTGCCGGGATTGTGTTCCATATTGGGGGGGATCATGGGCAGGGAGCAGGAACTGCAGGAGTTGTGTGTGCATGTCCTGCTCTGAGGACTTGGGCTTTTTATGGGGTTTCCTGGTAGATGCAGAGTTGGTTTCTGCCTCATCATTCCTCGTTTTATTTATGTGATGAGCTCTCTTGTTGCTGTCATCCCTTACTCCAACAAAGTGCCCCATCTCTGGAGTATCATCTGTCTGCTGTTGGTTTCTGCCCCTTTATCTCAGTGCTGTTGTCTTGCACAGTTGTGACTCCTCTGCCTGTCAGAGTTCAGGGATTTGCTGTTCACGTCCTCCCCATTCCAGTCCTTTAGGAGGGTTTTGCCAAACTCCCTCTGTGGAGGAGCTTTCCCAACTCTCCCCAGTACAGGGTAAGCCATGGGCTAATTGCCCATGGAAAGCGAGGCCCAGCAGCCAAGCTCCCTTCTTGCAGCTCTCCATCCCAGTGGCAAACCTGCCTTTCCCACACTGCTTGGAAGGGGTTTACATGGGTGCTGTGAAGGATGCCAGGCCAGCAGTGTGACGGTCTCCATCTCCTTGGTACTGCCAGTGGTGCACATGTGCCCTGTGTGTTACAGCCTGCTGGCTGCTCCGTTTGGGCTGGCTCCAGAGCAGATCTGTCCTGGATGTCTGCAATCCTCTGCCTGCAGAGGTGGTAGCCACTGGCACCGTGTACCTGGTGGCTTTACCGCAGGCTGAGTCCCCCAGAGTGAGCTGGAGTTGGGGAGAAGAACTCCTCCTCCCAGCCAGCTTGGGACCACCAGGCACAGCTGCTGTCAGGGGTGCTGACTTCGTGGCTTGGTAGCCCAGTGTCCCTCTGGGAGAAGGCTTGGGGCAATGCTGGTGTCCAGAGACATGCCTTGCCTGGCATTGTTTTCAAAGAACCAGCTTCCTGGCTTTCTGGCCACTTCATTTCCCAGCCTGGCCTTGGCATGACTCAGGTGTTGGTTCTAGTGACAGCCCAGGAGGTTCCCCAAGCCAAGGGCTGAAGAGGGACTGCTCACTGCAGAGGCAGCTCATCTTCCTTGGGTCCAGCCTTGCTGCCTCATCCTGGAGCTGGCATCAGTCATCCACAGCCAAGTCCTTCTATACTGGCCACTGGGACTGGGCACAGTCATCCCAATTGCTGATGGTCACCCTGTGGCCTGAACAGTCCTTACCTATCTCTTTTTCATGCTTTCAACTGCCCATGCTTCAGTGTTGGGAGGAGTCATCCATCCCTTTCCCTGCCCAGGGCTGCCCTTCCCTTCCCTCTCTGACTGTAAGGAGCCTTGCTCCCAACACAGCCCAACTTCTCAGCTGAACAAATGACCCCTAATCAAGGACTGCTGCAGAAGGAAGTGGAGAACAGTGAAGCCTGCCAGCCTCTTGCTGTCCACAGTGAGACAGGAGCTGGCTGTGGATCTGGGGTTGGTCACATGCCATCTAGAGCTTCCCTTCTCTGTGCTCAGCCCTGGAGTGCAGCAGTGTTGAGGGAATGTTAGGGAGCTGAGAGGAGGCTTTCTGGGGCATCCAAGGTGGGGTCAGCCTCTGATTTTCATGGCCCTCGTGGGTCACTGATGGCCAAAAATCTGCAAACCAAAGAGGGCTGAGAAGGGAGCAGCAAGGAGATTTGTTAGCCAGTCTCACCAGTTTCACAGATACTGTGCTGTGTAAGTGTCTGTGTAGCTCCTTTCCTGGCAGTCTGGGGAGCAATCCAGGGAGATGCAAACATTCCTGTGAAGTCTCAGCTTGCTTATGCAGGAATGCACAACACGGATATTTCCCTTCAAATCTGACAGAAAAATTGCAGTGGATGGCCACTTGTTTTTGCAAACAATTTGCAAAGAATTTTGCCATCTTGCCTGATGGATTCTGTATTGCTTTGTTTTCAAATCACTTTCTGTTTCACTGTCTCAGCAGGTATCTGTTCCAAATCCCTGCACTTGACATGCTCTGGGACCAGTCCTGTTCTGTGCTTCATCTTCTTTCCTTCACCATGTTCAAAATCTGCAGAGTTCAGGGTGCTCAACACCTGCAGGACCAAGGCTGGATTCTGGATGGGAACCACCTTAGTGCACACAGGCAGGATGGGCTCATGCCACAGCACAGTGGAGTCTCCCCACATGCCCTGGGACACACAGCTGCACGTACAGCAAGTTGCTGCACAGAGCTCATGTTCTAGTTTTTGTCTGGTTTCTATTCATGGGCAAGTGAGCTGCAAAGCTTATCGAGGGGCTAGAAGAGTGATTTGTGTCCCCAAATACACCAAAATGTATCTGCATACACTGCAAATACAGCTGCCTTGGGGTGGGATGGGTGCAGGTCTGGTGTCATTGTGTTCTTGCAGGGAAAAGGTAAAGAAAGGGGGAAAATGTAAATATTTCAGGATAAGGAGATGGAAAAGTTCTGCTCTACAGAGTGAGGAGGCAGGAATTCCTTGGGAGATCAGAAAGGAGCAAAAGGGGTGTGAAGCCTATTCTTTCATGCCCTTTCTTAGGTTGATATTTCAGCTCTAAGGATTCCTTCTGGGCTGAATGTGGCCCTGACTGGAGAAGACATTTTTATGCACCTTCCATCTCTTCTCTAACACAGGTTAGATATGTGTCAGCTCCAGTGTGGGCTGTAGAATCCTGGGCTGAGGAACTTTTCTTTGTCTGCTGTTTTCTTGGCCCTCAGCAAAATGAAGTTGAGTCTTGCCAAGAAGTGACTCAGTCTTACATATATGGGGACATTGCCATTCTTGACACATGTGTTTGAGGCGGTGCTTGCCAAAAGCAAGCTGCAGCTTTTAATGGGAATCTTGGCACTCGCATGCAAAGACCAGCATTCACAGGCTCCACACCAGTGGAGCTGGGCACCTGTGTTGGGGTCTCTCTGCTGAGAGTCAGAGACTCACACAAATCAGAAGGATTAAAATCCCAGGTTTTAGTTGTGATTTCAATCACACAGCAGATCACCTGCATTCAGAAATTGATTTTCTTCTGATTTTGCCCTTTTTTTAACCTGTTTCCCTGAAAAAAGGTCAAATTTTACTGAACAGCACCTATCAAACCAAGTGCAGCTTTCCTTACCACTGCCCAATTGTTAAATCTGGTTATTCTTTTACTCATCAAATACTCTATTTTTGCTACATTTATTTTGATTGATTATGTAACATGATATGCCTTTAGTCTTAGTTTTTAAATATTTTTTACATTAGAAAAATGGTGAATTGCTATTTGTTCTTGAAGAGTTGGTGATTAAATTAATTACTCATGATTGCTCTTTTGGATGAAAACTGTAATGCCATGCTAAAGTACCCCAGTGGTAGTTTGAATTGATTTTATTAGGAAAATCCTCTTTCCTTTGCAAATATTCACTGCGGAAAGAAAAGTAAATTTCAGAATACTTTCTAGGTAAAAACACCTGGTACGTGAAACCAAAACAAGAAGTGATCAGTGAGCTGAAGGAGTGTTTCTGGAAAACAGTCTTTCAAGATATTAGAATGAGTACATCTCATCCTCTCTCACCTTAGTTGGTTGGTTGGTTTGTTTTCACTGATTATGGAAAGATAAAAGACAAACCTTCTTTTTTATTTTCAGTCCTTTGTTGTTTCTCAGCTCTGAACAAGCCAGTTCTTGAACTGAAAATACACCAAAACCAGCAAAAAGTTTCCAAAACTGCACGAGTAGCAGCTCCTGCTGGGAAAGTTTTTTTCTCATTTGTCAGCTCTGCTTCCATCTCCAGTGCATTGACTGTCTTTAAAACATGACATTACTCCTGATCTTTTTTGAATCTAATTGAATGTAATTGAAGCTTTAAAGTTTAGGTTTTAGCACACACATTACTGTGATTTTAGATTTAGTCATAAATGTCTGGTTTGGGGTTTGGGTTTTTTTCTTTTAAGGGGAAAGAGGGTAACCAGGCTGCTGTGTCTCTTGCTAGTGAACCCTCAGTACCCATCCCAGGTGACCAGGAGATCTGGTCCCATAGCAGCACCTGTCTTGACCTGGTGCCCTCACTGGGCTGTTTTACACCAGCTGACATAATCGTGTGAGCTCCGAGCCTCTGTGCAAATGGCTTCACCATCTTCCCTGTTCCCGCAGTTCCCCTGGCTGGGGCGGTGCCATGCTCCCTCCGTGGGGATCTCTGCCCATGCCAAACAGAAAAGCCCCACCTGCCTGGGCAGGTCAGCAGCCCATGCGGTGAGCGACCCAGCAAGCCACTGTGCTTTCCCGGCTGCATCTCTCTCTTTTCCTTTACCGATTGGAAATCTCAGAAGGTTAGAGTGTGATATTGTTCCTGATCCAGAGCATTAATTAGGCCTCGGAAAGAAGAAGAGGAATTGCGTGTTTTTAACAGTGAGGTTAATGGGATGCTCGCAGAGTAGACAGTTTTAATGAGCTTCAACTCGATGTGCAGTGAGTTTACTCTTTGTGTTAAAAGGGTCACACTGCAGTAGTTTGATGTGGATTGTCTCCTGGCCCCCAGTGTCATAGGTGAGCGTCTGTCAGAGTCCAGTCAGAGCGCATTTACTTAGTGACACGATTCTAATTAACTACCTCGAGCTGCCACCGCCGCGGGGAGCCGGGGCAGCGCCTGCCAGGGTGCCTCCTGCCCGGCGGAGCCATCCTTCTCTCCGCCGCTCCGCCCGCTCGGCCCCGGTGGTGCTGGGCTCTCCCCGCGCTGACATTGAAGGAGAGGGCGGGCCGGGCCGCGCTCGCTAAGTGCGGTGGCAGGTGACGGGCCACCCGCCCTAATGGGGACCTTGGGCTGTCAGCCCCAGCTCTCCCCGCTGGAGCTCGGCGGGGGCTGATGAGGCTGTGCCTCACCCTGCAAGGTGCTGGAGGTGTGTGGTCCTAGCAGCTTGCTGGCCTTATTTCAGCCTCCTCTCACTCTTCCTTGCTTTCCTTCCCTGTCTTTCCTGCGTCTCCCAGCATCTGTGGGATCCTCGGTCATCCTTGGTGCCCACTTGCCTCCTCTGCATCAGGGCAGGGGGAACAAGGAGGTGGACAACATTTTGCGAAACTCCCCTTCGTGTTTTTGACCACTTTTCATGCCACCCCATGTGGCAGAGCCAGTCCCACTCTCCCTGTCCCTCCCAGGGTGTGGGAGAAGCCCCAGAGAACCCTGTGCTCCCCCAGAGCAGGCATACCCCGTTCTTTTTCAGTTCTGCGTTTCTCAGCGGAGGTGGCACTTGCACGGCACCGTCCTTCTGCCGAGTGATCCTGAGAGGGAGAGCTGAGAACGGGGCTCACTCCTGCAGAATGGGCCGTGGGACTGCTTTGGGGCACTGCCCCAGCTCAAGGCAGAAGGGGAAGGACTCTGAATTAAATAATTAAAAGAGACTTAAGTAAAAATCAACAGAAATGTCACCAAATGAGCAGTGTCATTTTGAATTAGCACTCATAAAGGTCAGGCGGATCCAGAACAGGTGGAGTGGCTGCGTGCCGGGTGTCGCGGCCAGGCGGCATGTCCCGCTACCCAGGCAGGGTGCAGGGACCAGCACAGCCACTCCGGGGCACCCGTTGGGCCGTGGGCACAGGGACAGAGTGGCTGGCGGGTGGTGAGGGGTCCTGCTGTGAGCCCCAAATCCCTGAGGAGCGGCAGGGAGGGAGGGCCAGCCGGGGCAGCCGGTTAGAGGACGAGCAACTGTCAGAGTCCAGTCAGAGCACATTAACGCGGTGACATGATTCTAATTAACTACCGTGAGAGGTGTCACAGCTGGAAAAGCAGTGAGCAGAGACAAGCTTTTAAAAAAAGAAAAAAGCAGTGTGACAGTCTTTTTTTTTTCCTCTTTTTTTTTCTTTCTTTCCCTTTTTTTTTTTTTTATTTTTTTTACTCTTGTGTGCTCTCTCCCCTCCATGTGGGAGTGGATCTAAAGATAATTAGGATGTCTGGCTGCCTGGGAACCTGAGCCGGGGCTCTTTTGCTTTCAGTCATTTAAGTTTTCGACATCTCTCTGAAGGGACTTGGTGGCGCAGTGGATTACTGCGCGCCAGAGTGACAGAACACTCTTCTAATCGTAAACCCTTTTTAGAAAGGATTCTGCTCTCCCTTTTTCCCCTGGAGCAGCAGGGGGTATGTTCTGATCACTGCAGCTCTGTTCCCATACACGCTACAATGGGAAACTCAAGGTCTTTCAGCTGTTTCCTGCAGTTAACAAAGGAGGCACAGAAGAAAGAAAGGAAGGATGATTGAGTGTTTGTGTTGACTGCACTCACCCCTCTGTCCTACCCTGCCAAAAGTTGGTCTCGAGCCCATCCAACCCCACTGCCTGACAGGGGTGTGATGGGTTTGTCACACCTTGCCCTTGGCTGAGGGCTCGAGGTTCCTGGAGAGTAGCCTTTGGAGGGAGCGTGACAGCTGCAGGGACTTCAGTTGCCTGAGAAGAGTCAGGGTGCTTCCATGTGCTTCTCCCAACCCCCAGGCAGGCAGTGGCAGTGCCTGCTCCCTGGAGATGTGTGGGAAGGTAGGCTCGAGTCCCTCTCTTCTGGCTGGAAGCAGTTGTTTGCAGCCCCACTGTTAGACTGAAGATTTAGGAGGGAATTCTGGATTGTTTGCTGTGCTGCAGTGCTTGGGAGGCCCAGCTGCAGACTGGAGCAAGTCTGTCTCAAGCTTCAGATCTGGCTGATCCCCAGCAGGACAGCATTGCCATCGTCTTGGAGCTGCCCTTTGGCACAGCGGCGGCTCTACCCTCTTCCTCTGGCTTCTGGTTTTACGACTGGCAGTGGGGACTGTCTCCCTTGGCAAGAAGATTTGCTGTCCTTCCCTCCCTTCCTTCTGCCCATGCCAGCTGTGATCCTCAGCCCAACACCTGGCCCAATTTCTGTCCCCAATGACAGATGAGAAACCTTTTAAATATATTTTACATATCACTCTAAACTGTTGTAGTGGGAGCACAGGGAGAGGCTGATGGTTTGTATTATATTTGTGTTATGTTTGCTCCGTTTTAGCGATCAGCAAGTCCCAGGAGTGCACAGACCTGAACTGATCTGTGCTGTAGAGACCCTTGCACTGCCTTGGACCCATTGCACTCTTGGCTATTTGTCCAGTCTTTTTATTTGCCTGTGGCTGAGCCTTGCAAAATATCCCCCTCACACACTACTGGAACCACCCTTGCACTGCCTGAGCCCTGTCCAACGTTGGGCTGGGCAGGTAGAACATCTTTGCTAGCACTTGTTCTCCTTACCCTGTAACAGACAGCACTTCCCAAGCACCGTGATGCACCCTCTGACAGAGTGAGATGTGTTGGGTGAGAAGCCTTGGAAGATCATTAACTTTCTACAGAGCTTTTTCTGTAGAAAGTAGTAACGTAAAACACCAAGTGACATTTTGATTTCCTGTAGATTCTTTTGGTGCCTTGGTGTCTCTGCAATATGTCCCAGACAAGGCTAAATGGTAGTGCATCTTCCCTTACCTGTGAGGAGGGGAAGAGTTTCCTGTTAAAGAACATAAACATCTCAGTGAAGGGCACAGATTGTCTGCCCTGCTCGGCACTGGACTCTGGTGGAAGGTGTCTTTTACCATCCTGCTGTCCTGCAACAGCAGTGTGTCCCCAAATCTGCCTTTACATGCCTGCATCCAGGGGGATCACAGGGATGCTGTTGTCCCTCTCAGGTTAGCCCTTGTCTCCAGAGTTTGGGCATCTATGTCGTCCTCTCTCTGTCCTCCCTAGAATGCACAGGGCTGGTGAGCACTGTGGTCCCCCTTTGTGAGGAGGAGAGACTCCTGCCCAAGTTTTACTGAGGATCTGCCTTTAAGGAGAGTGATGGCAGAGGGAAGGCTGTGTCAGCAAGGGACACCAGGTTTAGAGCTGCCCCGCTTCACCTAATGAGAACCGATTGCAGGGTGCAGGAGGGCAGGGGGTAGCAGTCAGCCAGAGAGACTTCACTGCAATTTAACAAGTTTTCATTCCCCTGAGTTCCCTGATAAGACCCCCCTCGAAGTCTGTACAGGAATTCATAAGAATAGGATAATTAGGATGTTTCAAAGCTGCGACCCTCAGAGGAGTCCTTGGATTAATCTGTTTTTTCCCTTAAAGACATCTGTAACTACAATCTTTGTTTCTCTCCTCTTCTTCCCCCCCTCCTTCTTTTCCCCCCTTGTCTGTCTCTGTATCTCCTGTCAAACTGTGGCAGACGTAAATGACAAAGAAATCAGAAAGAGAGATCAATGCAGTCCAAATTAGCACTTGGAGATAGACTGTGCTGGAGATGTCAGAGCCTGACCCCAGTTGATCTGCCAGCCTCCACTGGTGATATTATGCAAATTGCATCCATCTGGCAGAGCCCAGTAAAGGACTAATGGGGCAGGGAGGGGGCCAGGACCAGGCGCCTTTGGGAAGGGGAGAGAGATGGGGTCTTTGGGGAGGGGGTTCCATGATCAACGGGGGAGATAAAGTACCGCATTGGCTTCCTTTGCACTCCTGGGTGGATTAAAAGCCAAACTCTAGATAAGAGATAACCAAACTTCATTTTGCTTTTTATTTTATTCCTTATTGCTCCCCCCACGTAACCTAGTACCAAAAAGAAGGGGGAAAAAAAAGGTGGTTCTTGGCGCTCGTTTCCTGCACGTCATTACCACTAATGGCAGTTTGAGGGGAGAGACAAAGTCAGGGAAAGAAAGCAAAAAAAAGAGCTAGCTGCTTAAAAGACTGTTGTAATAGGAGCATGGATAATAGAAATCTCAAATTACGGTGATCGCCTTGTTAAGAAGTTTGAAAATACGGCCAGATTGTCTTTAATGAGAGAAATATGGCTGTTAGTTAGTGAAGGAGGAGGGAATGGACCTTGTTTCAAGATCTGTAGCTTGCCCATCAAAGAGGCACTGTCTGTTTCATTTCAAAATCCTGCTCCTCTGCCTGATATTAAAAATAGTTGTTAAAGGCTTTGACTAGCAAGACGATTCTCTTTGACTTCCTACTCTTTTTCCACCTCCCCCAAAAGACTTCACTAAGATAACTTCTGCTTTAAAAAACAGCTAAGCAAGGAAAGAAAGAAAGAAAGACAAAAGTTTTGGGGACTGCAGAATGATACTGCCCCTGGCACTCCAGGGTGCCCAGAGCCTTAAGCCTGAACACTGCCAGCACCATGGCAGAGGGGAGCCCCTTCTGTGCCACGTGCTGCTGTGCTGGGATGAGCACTGAGATGTGGTAACACCACTGCTTTCCTCTTGGCAGCCCTGACCCAGGCGCAGGGCAGCAGTGGCTTTTTTGGCATCTGGACCCCCATTTAGTGCCATGATGCTGCTTTCCTTTGCTCTCCCCTCAGCCTGGGAAGCAGCACCAGGATGCAGAGAAGGACTCTGACAGAAGCCAGGTCTGGCAGCTGCCCGCCACCCCCGCCTCTTGTGAAGAACTAAGGGGCACCTCTGTTCTGTTAGGCTCTGACCCGTAACTCGTGCCTCCCTGTGGTGCTGACAGTCCCCTCTTCATTCTCCCCTGAAATCAAAGGATCACATTAATTGGTTTCAGGATCGTGGCCCCACGTCCTGAGTGGCCTGTTTAAGATAACGAACACAGAGTGTGTTAATAGCTGGTATAGCTCAGCAGAGGATCTAGGGACAAGGCCGGGATGGGGAAGATGGCCATTGAAGCATCAAAAGTCTATCCAGTGCTGTGTTTTTCCCTGTCCTTACACAAATCAGTGTAATTCCCTCACTTCCAAGTTGCTAACATTTTGAAATCCCAGGGCAAAGGACACTGGCCAGAGGGGAGAGCTGCACCAGCCAAACTGTTGCCCTTTCCCAGCATGGCCTTGCTCTTTTCATGGGTCTGCAGTGGGATCAGAGGGGATCTGCTCGTATCTGCCATAGCATGAGGCTCTTCCCAAAGGTGCAGCTGCCACTGCACAAGCTGATCCCAGCTGTGCCATTAATCACCCAAGTTCTGGCTTGTTCTGCAGGAGAGACCTGCAGTGGGCTGCACTGGGATGACAGTGTTTCCATCTGTTCTCGAGAGTCCTGAGCAATCCTGCTCCAGCTTGGAAGCTGCATTCTTCTAAAGCAGGAGAGCCCAAGCAGCTTCTCTCAGACTGGGCCCTGAACTGGACTGCCAGTGTACAGGACGTGGAGGAGAAGCAGGAGGGGAGGGTCATGCTCACTGCTAAGGGTGGGTGTACTAGTCCATGCTGCTGGGACCAAGATTCCATGTCCAGTACTGTAGTCTGACGTCTGCCCTGTGTGCTTGGAGGTCTCTGAAGAGATGGCATGAAGGAGGGGCTCAAGAACTCCTACAGGTTTTGGCCAGTTGGTGGCCCAGGGATGCAGCAGGATCAGCTGGCTGGTCTGTCATTTTGGGTGGGTTGTAGAGCTGTCCTTCCTCATCCCCCCATGGCACAGAGCTGATTTGTAACCATGGAATACCCCTACCCCAAGATGCGATCCAAACCCCCCAGTGATGGAGAGTGTCCGTAAGCCCTGGGTCACCTTTCCCACTGTAATTAGCCTCACTGTTGATTACTTGCAGGCCTGTGATGTGCAGGGGTAGCAACCATCCAGCTGGAGGGGCTGCCTCTGCACAGACCCTTCTGCAGCGCACCAGCCCTGCATTGCCCCTTGTCTCCTGTCCACCTCAGCAGCAGGCATGGCACTGGTGCTGCTGGTTGCCTTAGCTTCCCAAGGCATGCATCTCCCTGCCTGCTGCCACCTCTCAGCCAAGCCCCAGAGGGAAGGAGTCCTGTGCCCTGGCACTGCCACCTCAGGAGCCTTTCCCCGGGGGCTCTGTGGATGGGGTGAACCTGCAGACAGCAGAACCCCCAGCCCTTTGCCCTAAGGAGGGCAGAGCAGCAGCACCACCTTGCCAGGAAGCCCACTCCAGCCCTTCACTGCCAACTGCCTGGGGCTGGGGGTGTCGTGGCCAGATCCCCTCTCCCGTGCTGTGTGCTTTTAGCCAAGAACCACTGATTTGGCTCTATGTGCATGCCCAGGAGTCTTAGGGCTTGGCAGCTGGGTCATCTCCAGCATCTACAAAGCCCCCTGCTCATGCTCTCTCCCTCCAAAAGTACATACATAACAGCTGAGAGAGGCAGAGAGGGAGAGAAAAGGAGAGATGCCAGCTTTGCCTCCGCGCTCCCATCCAGAGCAGTCTCCTAATGAGAAGAATATGGCTGCTAGTTAGCAGAGGGGTGTGTCCTGTAGGCTAAAATGAGGTAGTTACACTGCACTGATTGAAGGTTGAGGTTAGAGGGCAGCACAATTATGTTCAGGAGATTCAAGGGCTCTGTTTGATGCGGCAGTTCTAAGCTCCCAGCCAGTGTCAGTAGTTTAGCTCAGGGTTTCTTTTTTTTTTTTTTTTTTTTTTTTTTTTTTTTTTTTTTTGTGGGCTAAAGACAGGAAGGATAAAAACTATGGGAATGAGTTGTTTCTATTATTATAAAGTGGTGTGAGTTTTCTTTTTTTTAAACCACCACTTCACCCCCCTTTTGCTTAACTGTTTCCTGATCATTATTTTTTAAGCTGCTCAGAGGGAAGAAGAGCGAATCCCCTTCCCCCTGGAGAGCAGCTCTGAATTTTTCCCAGACAGGGAAGGTGATTTTTTTGTGTCCACTTCTGCTCAGTTCACTGACTACAGATCAGGAAAGCAATTAGCAGTTCAAATTATGCCAGCACCAAATTCTTTGTCTCAAAATCATGGGTTAAGAGTTGCAAAAGAACCCTAATTGTCTGGTGCTGAACTAAATGTTTTTTTCTGAAAGCATTTCCAGTGCTTAGGGCTGTTTGTGGGGGGAGCCTCTTGTGTTTCAAAAGCTGTGGATCCTTTTCCCAGAGCCTGCAGCAATATCCAGGCACTGCAGCAGCATCTTTGGCCTCTCCAGCCTATCTCCCATCAGCTGGCTAGCTGCCTTGCAGGCAGCCATGCATCCATCTCAAGATGATCCTGGTCACTGTCACCCATCTCCACTGTCCTCTAACTCATGTGCAGCTCTCCGGCCACTGCACGCAGCCTTTGCCACCTGCATGCACTGCAGGGAGGTGAGGACCAAAGGGACTGCTGGTCTGCAACAGCTGCCCATGGAAGGAGGTTGTTGCTCTCTCAGCGACAGCACCCAGCCCTGCTGGGCTGTACACAAGGTGCTGGCCTGCCCATCTCATCCACCCCACCCTTTCTCTCCTTGCCTGCTCCCCAGGGCCCATTTTGTCCCAAGCCCACACTTTGCATTGCCTTTTGATCTGAGTGACAGCCTGGTTTATTTACTCTAATGGTTCTCAGTTTTAAATGTTAATTCCTCCCTGAAGAAAATGTCTTTTCAGGATGAGTTGCCCATCAGCAGAGACATGGAGGGTGTGCTGGCATCCCCGGCCTCTGTGCAGAGCCAGGCGTTCACCCAGTGGGCAGGAGCCTGATAGGTGATGCCCAAGGAACACCTCAGTCGCTGTCACCACTGTGGCTGGGGTGTCCCAGGGGTGCCTCATTGCTGGGCAGATCTAGGTGGGATGGATGCATCCTTGGCGCCACAGTTTGTCCCTGTGCAGCCCATTTGGCACAGTGCCACACACCACTGTCACAGTCCCCCATAATCCTGGCTGCAATTAGGGGTTGATGGATTGTCCGCAGGCCAGGGTCTCAGTACAGCCCCCCAACAGGGATGAGGCACACGTGGAGGCGGGCAGGGGCCCGCTGGGCTGCTGCCATCCAACAACAATTTCTAATCTTGATTGGAGAGGAGGGCGGTGGGCTGGGGCGGGGGGAAGAATCAGAGATAAATGTTAGCTCATTTCTTAAGTAATTAGTTACCTCCTCATCCCCATGTTGTAATTGTGAACAAGCTGTAATGTTTAATTAGTGTGTAAATGAAACCCCAATTTCATAATGGCTGCAGTGACAGCGCTAAGTGAGACAGGCACAGAAGGGGCCGCATTGTTTCAGCAGGAGATGAAGCTGTCGCCCAGCAAGCCAAGCGTCTCTGGGAGAAAATGGAAATGATAAACGAAGTGAGGCTAATTAGCAAAATCCTACAGGCCCCACTGATGGTTCTCATCAAGGGGAGGTAATGAAGCGGGCGGGCCAAGCTGAGGGGGGATTAATTGGAGCTGATTGCTGCACATACAGGCGCTGTAGAGCAGTGGATGTGGGGATGCAAACTTTCCTGCTTTTCTTCTCTTGCCTTTCCCCAGGACCCTGCTGTGGGTAGAACCTGTAGCGAGGACACAGGTGAGAGTCTGGTCCTAGAGCAGGCAGGACACAGATGCAGAGGGGTGTTCCCTGTCTGCAGGTGTCTGGGCAGAGGCACATGGGCGCCCTTCCCACAGAAAGCATGGTGTGAAGGATCTGAAACATTGGAGAGCTGCTGCAGGGCTGGTTTATAGCACAAGGAGGATTTCAGCTCTTCGTTAGCTCCTCCTGTGCTGACTGTATTTTGAGTGTAGACATTCAGAGGGTAAATAAAGCACCCCTGCATGATGGTTGCCAGGGAAGGGATGAGTCCTCCCTGCTCCCCCTGTGGGTCAGTGTTTCTGCAGACCTGATACCAGTGGCAGCACAGTGTGGCAACCGAGCCAGAGCTCGCTGTAGTGGAGGAACCTGGGGCATCGTGGAGCTGAACTTTATCCTTTCAAGCTGTGTGAGAAATGCCCTTTCTGCAGCTGTTGGCACACAACCCTGATCACACTGCATTACTTAGTGACATTTCAGGGAGCGCATGAGCCCCGCTGCCAGTGGACTCGGCCCCAAATGTCCCATCCCTGCTGTAGATAGGGTTCGGCTGCCTGCGGGCCAGGCTGCCCCACAACCTGCTCTTTACCTGCTGCCAACTCAATATCAGAAGTGAACAAAAGCAGAAGAGAGGACAGCAATACCTCTCTGAGCTTGCACGTTTGTCTGTCCAAGCAAGTTGCTTATGGCTGCGCGTGGAACCGTGGAACCATGAGTAGGTCTTTTCAGTGTCTCAGCCTCCTTTTCTGCCAGAAAATGAGAGGGTGATTTGTCTGCTTGACAAGTGCTCATACCTGGGATGTCCAGTGCCTGCCCGGAGTCACTGCATCCCTTCCTCACGGCATCTCCAAGTCCCCCGCTGCCTCTCTTGCTGAGTAATGAGAGATTTCCCTGGGCCTCCGAGGGCTCTAAAGACGGGCTGAGCAATATTATTTATTCAGTTGTTTACAGAAGCATTTGATCGGGAATAGTTCTTCACTGCCAGCCTGTTGTGTATTATTCATTGCAATAATCTCTGCAGATTGTGATAAACTGTAACTGCGGCGGGGCAGCGCGTAGCTGGGCTGTGCTGCCACCGCTGCCTGCTCCGGCCTCTAAAATATCGGCAGCTGCAATCATAAATCTCAATTTACAAGTGGGACTATTGCACGGGGAGTTATAGTTATACTAATGATTACTTCTCTTTCTTATTTTTCATGTTGCAACAGAGTAATAAATTTTTAAGAACAGCCTGGGCAAAGCGTCAGCAAAGGCTGTGCGTCCTCTTGCCACACTGTCAGCAGAGAGGGGCATTCCTGTTCTCCAGCGGGCATCTCGCTGGGGGGGCACCGGCCCCACTTCTCAAGAAGGTGGCTCAAAGAGGGGACTTTGTCCCCACATTGGGGGATGGTGGAGCCACCACCTGCAGGCATGGTGGAGCAGCAGGCTGGAGTGTGACATCAGGGTCAACTCTAATGCTTGCTGTACTGGAGAAGAGAGCTCAGCTCCCTGTATCATTTTCCCTGCTGGGAATGGGGGCTGAGCCCTGCCTTTGTCACTGACCTAGTCTTTCTCAGTCGGGCCCAGGCCATCCTGGGGTTGATGGGGCCAAGGGGTGGGGATCTGATGACCAAGAGTGGAGCTGGCATTTGAAGAGTGTATCTTATCCCTGTAGCTCACCACCCTCCCAGTACTGAGGCTTTCCCAGATACAGAGTTGGAAGCTGCTTTTTGGCAGATAGTGTGCCCACAGCGTGGAAAGGGGGTGAAGGCTTGGATGGTCCCACCTGAAGGAAAGCCCCCTTCCTGGAGGACAGCAAGGGTCAGAAGGAAAGGCTTTGGGTTAGAGGAACTCAGACCTTGCTCCCATCCCCATCTGGGAGCAGTGACTCAGGAACACCCGGTGGCATCCCTCTGGAAGGAGTCACCATGGAGGCACTCCCCAAAGACCAGGTCTCTTGCCCAGAAGGCAGCAGTGGGACACGGGGTTCAGCGAGCATTTCCCAAGTGTTTATCACAGCTCCGAGGTCTGTGATGTGAGGCCTCTGATGGATGCCTCCATTCACAGACTTGACATTATGATGTACAGGGAGCCTAGAGACATATAGATTTTCAAAGTGGCCACTTTGAGCATAATTATAAATATCCAGCCTCTTTACATAGTGAATTGTTGCCAGGAAAAGAAGGACCCCAGGAGGGCTGAAATTTGGCATGCAGGATTTCTTGAGAAAGGAGCTGTGGCAGAGGTTTTCCACCCACTTTGGGGCCAGGAAGGTGTGGGCATTAAGGGATGATGCTTTTCCCATCCTGAACCCCCCTGGCAGGTCCTCCCCTATTCCTTATGGTGCTGGCAGTGTCTCTCTGTGAGGGACATCGCCAAGGCACTGTCTTGGACCCTCACCTCCCCTTCTTGTCTGCACCAGCACACTGTAATATGATTTAACTGCTTCCGAGTGGCTGGCTCCCCTTCTGGGTCATGGCACAGAGTACCAGGGGCATAAGGGAGCTGGGAGCAGGTGCTCCTGGTCTCTGTGCCTGATCCATAGCCCCAGAGACACAGCAAAAGAGAGGTCTTCTCCTAGCTGATGGCTGGCTCATCTCCTTATACTTGCCTTTGGAGCATCCCAGCCCACAGAAGGCTGGGGCTCAGCACAGAGGCGTCAGTTTTCAGGTGAGCAGAAGATCCCTCCAGTGCAATGGGTGCTGGATGTAAAACCAGCAGCTGAGACCTGGGGACAGTCAGGAGCCCTCCTTGGATTCACAGCCTCCAAGAAAAAAGGCATCTGTCCTGGAGGAAACCATGTGGAAGTCCTCTTACCATGCTTTTCTTTTGCCATTTGGATGGTATCAGAGCATCACCACTTCCATTTCCATCCTGGAGCTGGGGTGAGCATGCCCTGGAGAAGGTCTTTGCAGGCAGCTATGTGTCCATCCCTGTGCATGAGTATCTAGGCTGAAACAGGCACCAGTCATCGCCTTCCCTACCCTGGGACTGTGGGGCATGCTGAAATATTGCAGGGAAAAATGAAGAGAATGTTTGAGGATTTGTGTTCTGTTTGTGAGCAGGGTCTGGAGGAGAGATGGTCAAAGAAGAAAATTGGAGCTGAATTTAAATCAATGGCAGGTAGAGATTAGAGCAGTGGCCCAATTAACTGCAGCAAGCCGGGGGGAGGCTGGGGGAGGGCTCCTGCTCTCCAAGTTAGGACCCCAGTTGGGCTCCAGTTCTGCTCCATGGAGATGTGAATGCCCCAGACAAAGCAGGGAGCATGGCCAGGGACTTGGGATGGGGATTTTGTGCCAAGGACTTGCTAGCAGGCAAGGGCTGGAGTAGCTGGAGGCTGTGGATGGTAGCAGGAGACCTAGGTGGTTTGGTGTTGGATTGAATCCCACTCCCTCCTTCCTTCTCTGCACATCTTGCCAAGCTCAGTCTGCCTCTCCGTCCACGTCCCAGCTCTTTGTCCTTGTTTCCTTGTCCCAGTCCCTTCCCCCATGTCCTGGTATCATCTCAGCTGCTCCCGCCACCAGCCCCACTAACTCCCTGTCACTGTTTCCTCCTGCTTGTCTGTCCCTTGACTCAGCTCTTGTCGGTGCAAGTGTTTCAATGAAGCAGTTTCCTCTCTCACACTTCCTGGGGAAGTCGTCGAGCACCCGGAGAGCTGGGTCCCCACTTCCCACACAGGTGTCTAGAGTGGGTGCCAGGGGGGTTGCAGCAGCTGGGAGCAGGGGGCCGGATGGGTGCGCTGGGATGGGTGTCACTGCACGTGCAGCTGCCCAGGGCCACACGCAGCTGTCTTTGCCCGAAGTTGGCTTGATTCTGATGGGAAATCCAAAACATTCTGGATTCCCAAAATCACCTTCCCAACAAGACTTCAAGGCTTTGTTCCGAAACATCTGGGCACATACGAAAAAACCTTGCACTGGCAAGTAACTGGAATTTAAGGGAAATAGTGACATTCTTGTCATTCTTGTTGATGGCAATGTATTAATGGTTTGGGCTGGAATTTCCTGGGAAAAGAATTCAGTGTGAGTCAAACATCCAGCATGGAATGTCTCAGCTGAATCACTAAACTTTGGGGAAAATCAGGGTAGGTCACATCAGAGCAAGGGGAAGCCACCAGCCCCTCCTTGTTCCCAACACACATCCCCCATGCGCCCCTGGGGCCAGGGCAGCCAGGAACACAACTCCCATGTCTCTAGGCCTACAGGGATTGGGCTTTGCTCTCTCCAACAACCCTGTGCACTGCAGCATGTTGCACATCACCCAAGGAACATTAATTAACATTGCTGGAAATCTCAGGAAAGGTGCAATTTGAATGATCTGGCACCACAGTCATTCGGATGCTGAGTTAATTCAATCCTTGCACACAGTGCTCCTACAGATTGTTGGCTTTAAACAAACAGCGGTGACAGATTTGTTGCTGCGGAAATGTGGTCATTAAGTCGGGAGCGTGTGTTTGACCTGAAAGCGATTGAGTGATGGATGCAAGTCATTTTAAAGCTGCAGCAGCCAAAAGGATGCTCCTTTTGGAGAGCAATCTTGCATCTAAGGAGTGTAAATAATTTAAACAAACAAGTAAAGTAAGGTGAAAGCACTGCTGTATTGTGGCACTAAATGCAAAGCAGAGCAGTGCTGGCAGCCCTGTGGTGAAGGAGAGTTTCTTTGCACACCGCTATCATAAAGAGGTGCAAGGTACCAGCTTTGGGGCTGTCTGTGGGGATAAATGGTACCAACCAAGCTCCCATCACTTCATGGTCACCCATGGGAGCTGTGCACCCACCACACTCCGAGTGTGAGTGGGGCAAGGGCTGTGGGATCCCCAAGGAATGGGAATCAAAGCAGATTGGTGGAGATGACTTTCATGTCCTAGAAGAGCAGGTCTCAGATGTCCTTCAGTGTGGCAGTGTGCCACTCCAGCTGCTCCTCTTGTCAAGCTGAAGGAGCCCAATATTCCCTTGGCTTCCAGACACCCTGGTCTAGCTTGTCTTGTCCAGCAAGGATGGTTTGGTGAACCAGGAGCTTGGCACACTGCTGCTCCATGCCAGCCTTGCTCTGAGCCATCCTCTCACTGCTGTTGAAGATCCTCTCACCCACGGAGTGTGAGCAGGAAGGGAGTGTTCGATCTGGAGCCGGTCATGTCGCGTGGGTCTGTGCATTCTGCTGCTGGATGTGGCAGCATCCCCATAATGAGGCTGGTAGTTACTGTGCGTTAGAAGCAGCCATTGCTTAAGCCTCAATATCTCGGCCATTTAATTTAATGGGTTTTTTTAAATACCAAAAGCAATTAAGTTCACATTGTGAGCTAATTGCCTACAAAATTTCATTTCAAAGATGCTCAGACTGTTTGTGAGAGAATTGCTGGAAAGCAGCCCAAATATGCCACCATGTCTGTCTGTTTGTCCTTCTTTGCCTTCCCTCTTTACCAGACAGAGTTAAGCAGACTTCTCAAAAGGGAACAATCACATTCTCAGTTCCCTGCTTTTCTGATGGTTTTTCCATGGTGTGAATTTTAGATGTCTAAATTAAATGCCAGTGTGATTGGTGATGATTAGAGTGCTTAGCTGGTACTGCAAGAGTGGAAAACGGGTTTGATGGGCAAGAGCCAGATAGCTGTTGTTGGGGAGTGAGAAGGCACACAGCTGTGTACCCAGGCCAGGAGGATATGGTGGGAGCTCTGCCCATTAGCTTGTGTTACCACTGCCTCGAGGCCGTGTGTCTGTGCTGCTGTCCCTGGAGGTGTAAGAGGTGCCTGACCAGTAACACCCAAACCTTGCACAAGCCCTTCTGCTTTGGAAAAGTGTTCTGGGTGAGCTGTTTGCAGCATGTCCACCATATCCCATGATGGCTCGCCCCACGTGCCTGCCTTCCTGATTCTCCTCCTGCCTTAGCAGCTCCAGCCCACAGCATTCATCCATGGCAGTCCCTGCAGGGGCCAGCTTGCCTGTAGGCTGCAAGGCTTTATCAGATCGGAGAAGAGCCAGAGGTCTTTGTCAGAGATTACTTGTTCTCCTAAACAGCCGTGTTACTGAATATGGAATAATCCCCCCTCAACATCCAGCTGGGGGTTTTGTTTCCTTCACTGTGGGCTAACATGTTAACGCTCTCTCCTTAAAGCACCTTTGCCAGCTGAGTCACCCAACATGATGCCTGTCACCTGACCAGCATGATGGTCAGGGGCACACTCCACACCACTGCCCACCAAGCTGCCAGCCCCCACTGTGTTTGGCTGAGCCATGCATGGCTGTCATCCTGTTTTGGCTGTGATGTTGCCTTCTCCATACCCCCACTGCCATCCCCCCTTCCCTGGCCGGCAGCAGGGAGGTGATTTATGGAGTCCCGCATGCACCCGGTGAGTCCGGCTCTCTGCGTTTCAGGGAGATCCATCGCACAGGGAGGGGAGGTCACTGCGTTGCAGGTTTGCTAACCTTGCCCGCTTATTAAAAATGGTAAAAGCCTCCCTCAGGACTTGTGAAGTATAGATCCAAAGAGCTCCATATGCTGTTCCCCTTAATGAGATGTCTGCCTGAAGAGCAATAGCAAAACACACCATCCAGTGCAGGGTCCCTATAGCTAGATGGCCTGGCTGTAAACAGAGCCGTCCGTCTTAATGGGCTATCGTGTAAAAACTTCTCCCAGTCAATAAATCAAAGGGGCTCCATTTATATCATGTGCTGCCTTCGCTATTAGGCTGCCTCTGGATGGCATGTTCTGATACAGAGCTCCCTGGGCTTGCCAGACGAGGCCAGAGGCTCTAATGGGCATTTAATTTAGGCTTCCCCTTGCCAATACCCCTGCAGAGTTCAACAGCTGGGACTCGGCAGGGGATCCCTCATGGTTTGGGATGGCCCTGCTGTGTGGGAAAGGGCACCCATGGATTGGCACCTGGCAGGCATCACCTCCCCTGCCCTGCTGGGTAGGAGCCTCTGGTGTACAGGGAACCAGATCCTCCCTGGGAAGGGGTGTGTGGGTCTGGCAAGCACCCCTACTCATTTGGGAGCAGCAGCCACAGCCTGGCGCAGTTATTTATTTTTCATTCCCTCCCTTGTGCTGCTCGGATGCCACCGGAGGGAAGTTCCGCTTCAGCCACCATCCCAGGCAGAGATATTAGTCCTCATTACTAATTAAAGGAAGCAGGAGTAATTGACGGATGGTGGATGGCGGGGGAGCCAGTGTGATGAACGGCCCCTGTCCCTGTGCCGGGGACGCATGCTGAGCGCTACCTGTTAGCTACAAATAAACAAACCTGATAAATAATAAATAGTTTGAGAAGAGTGGGCAAGCATTATTTAAATTAATAGGGATTAGAGGGAGAGGTCTGAAAGAGCATTCCTGCAGATGAGCTATCCCTGGATGGACAGGGACTCATTTGTTGCAGACTGGAGTAAACAAGGAGAAGGGGAGGATTCATCACAGCAGGGCCTCGCAGCACTTCTCGGGCTGGTAACAGCATGGCTGTAATTTTCCTGGCCACCCCTGCACCAGGGCTCCCTGTGTCCCTGCTGCCTCACCGGTGTCACTGTGCTGTCACACCTCTGGTGCTGGGCTGGGGCACTGGGTGCCATGAGGGAGCCAGGGTGCTGCGGCAGAGCAGTGGGGAGCGGATGCTGGGCTCTGGCTGCTGGTGGGGTCCCACACCATGACAGGGCACCTGCAAGTTTTCCCAGACAGCTTGATGGCCACCTGCAGCCTGCCTGCACCCAGGCACTCGCCGTCAGCCACGGGTTGGTCCCAGCCAGCACATCCGGCTGCACAGGGGGTCTCTCCTCACCACCTGACATTTGGATACCACCCTGCCTGCTCAGGGCAGGAGGCTGGGGGTGGTGGAGGAAGGAGGGATGCTGTGGGAGGCGGGGGGAAGAGGGGAGGACAGACGCTCTGCTCGCTATCACATCTACTCCATCTTATCACCACAGTAATTTGATGATAAAAAATAATCCGAGGCTGGAAAGGAAACATGTGTAGTGGAGTAAAGATTGAATGTAGGTGGATTGTGCCCTGGGGCGGCGGCTGGGAGATAGAAGGAAATGTCCTTCTGTTTGACATACTGCCGAGTCGCAGCCGTGCCCCCGCCTCGCCTCCTCTGCCCGGGGCACGGGGAGCCCGCTGGCCCGTGGGCCATGTGCCGGGCAGGAGGGTGCGTGTTGCAGCCCCCGACACCTCCTGCCCCTCCGCCTGCACCTCCTGTGCCCCCCAGCACCCTGTGGGGTGCTGCCCCCCGCCCTCCCACCCCACAGCTCGCTCCCAGCACACTTCTGGTTATTTTTTTTTCCCTTTGGTTATGCTTCACAACTCATTTTATCAGCTGTCAGTAGCCAAATGTCTTTTTTAAGGAGTGGGTTATAGCCACTAATGTACTGAATGCTATTGCACTGGCTGCAGTTAGTGTTCCACGGCTAAATTACTATAATTAATGTTCCACTAGAACTGTTTGTAACAGGCGGCTGCGGGAGCCCCGGGTCTGGGCTTTCACAGCCACTGAATTATCTCTCCTCCCCGGAGAAAGCGCTTCTCACAAAGGGGAGGGACGAGGTCAGCACTGGGACAGGCAGGCACTAGCCGAGCCAAACTCCAGCAGATGAGTGGCCCGGGAGCTGTTCCCGGGGCACAGACTCCCTGTGTCCCCCCATCTCAGCTGCTCTGCCCCGTGGGAGTGCGGCTGGGCCTGCGGTGGGCTGCGGTGGAATTCCCGCTGGGATTGTCACGGCACTGCAGCATCACCAGGGCTTCGCTCATCGCTCTCCGCGACTGCATTTAAAGGTGGAACACACTGCCTAGAGAAACGCTTCCAAAACTCGCTAAGGGCATTCAGCAGAGATGTTTCCGTGTGCCAGGAATGGCACCTCAGCCCGCTGTCCACACCAAGTCTGCACCCGAAACCATCCCTGCCCTCCCTGCTCCCCCGTCGCCTCCCGGTGAAGCCGGAGGTGCAGGGGAAAAAAATGTGCTCGGCGGGCACACACACCCCTTATTTCGCTAAATGCATTGTTCAATACCTGCAACAAACAGATTAGCCGGGGCTTTATCAGGGACAAGAGGAGGGAGAGCAGTGTGATAATGGTTTTCAGCAAATCCTCGGGCTGTCACAGATTAGAGCCGCGGCAGGAGCATTATCAGCCCTTTCCTCCTCTCCCCATCGCCTCCCCCTTTGTCTCTTCTCACCATCGGATTTCTCCAGCCAATCTATCCCTGAGAGAGCCGGGCAGATACAAGAAGAAGTCGGTTTCCATCTGATCTGCAATTGGTTTTTCCCGGCAGCCGATCCGTGTCGCAGCATTGATCCGTGGGCCCCCCAGCGCTTGTCACCTTGCGTGTCTGGAGAGGAAGGTGGCCGAAGGAAGGGGGGCTGCGGTGGGGATGCTTTAAACTCGCTGTGTGCCATTGATCTGCAGGGGGGAACGTGGCCAGGCCGGCCCTGCCAGGCAGGAGGGCACGAGCCACCTGCCCTCATCAGAGGAGTTTAAGTGGCTGTGACCTTCTTATTAAAGGAGAGGAATGTCTTTGGAGGGCCCAGCGGAAGGAGGGGGCCAAGCCCCAGGCCCCGGGGGCCGTTGTTCGGGAGCTGCCCAGCCCTTACCATCTCACCAAGGGACTGGTGATGAGACTGGCATTGGGGTGCTGGGAGCCTGCCGAGCACCCTCCTCTCTCAGAGAGGTCACCCACTGCACCCACATCCCATTTCTGCTCCACATCTGTCTGCCACACTGCAGCACGGCCAGGCATGAGTGGGGACCCCTGTCTTGGCACTGCAGCTTGCCCGAGCCTGTGGGAAAGAAGCTGTCAGGTGGGAGCTGTTGGGTTAACCCCAGTTGGTGGGCAGCTTTCTCAGGAGCTGCAGAAAGTTGTTCCTTTCCTTCTAAATGTGGGACACAAGGCTGTCCTTTGTCCCAATGACTGCAGCCAGGGCCTGCAGGCCCTATCAGGTAGGGGTTTGTTGAAATACCTGGAGATGCTCAGGAGCCACGGCCCAATGGGCAGGGCAGCCATGCTGTACCAGGCAGGGCCCAGCATCTTTGGAGTTAAGCTGGGAAGTCCCATCTGTGCCACCTGCCACCCTCCTGTACCCTTCTGCCAGGTTCCTGCTAGGGTAGAGCTGTGGCAGCTCTGCCTTGTCTTGCCTTCTCTGGCTGACCCGAGGGACGGTATGCAGGTGGGTGGGAGGGCAAGAGGGGATATAACAAGTAATGGCCCCAAGTGTGGAAACAGTGTTAATAAAGTGTATTTCACTTTTAATTTTGGCATATAATGTAATGATCTTTTTTAAGGCCCTATCATATTATCTGCATGACTAGATTATTGAGTCTTCATCATCTCCAGATAAATTTATGACCAGGATGATGCTTGGAATTTATTATCAGTCAATAGAGCTCAATACTGTAACAAGGCGTGTAATAAGATATACATATTTAATGATCCGGAGTAAAACAGCCCCGCTAATGGGCAGGATGAGACGGAGGCTGGAGCATTAATTTCCGTCCCCTGCCCCTTTCCACGGGAGCCTGCACCATTCAGCCCTAGAGTCCCATGAGTTGCCTCCCGTGAGGTTGGGAGCAGGGACCAGCTTGGGGGGATACAAGGGAGCACAGCCCTCATGCTGCTGCAGCTGTGAGCACGTGCCTGCTGCGCTTAAGCGCTCGTGGGAAGGCACGTGTGCCGCCCACCCCTGTGGAGATGTGCAGGTCTGTCTCACACAGCACATGGCTCTCTTACGTGGCTTTGCAGGTCTGGCTGACATCCCCATCTGTGCCAGGTAAGGACCATCACACAGGTGGCTGACATCCCCTTTGCAGGTGGCTCTCTCCAGCCCGGCAGTCTGGGCAAGCCTTGCACAAAGCTGCTGCTCCAGCAGCTGCTGAGATGGCTGGAAAAGCCACACAGTGCTTTTTATGTTCCAGGGGCAAGCCTGAAATCCTGCCTCTGGGATGGTGCAGGGCTCTCCAGCTCAACAAGGGGAACAGAGCCGGGGCAGACAGATGCACTCTGTCCACACCACATGAGGACACCTCTGGCCCAGCAAAGCCCTTGGTGGGGACACAGTCCCATGCGGCCCCACAGAGTCCCCCACACTTTGGCTCACCTGGCTGTGTCCCTGACAGGAGACCAGACAGCACCAGAGCAGTCACAGCGCGGGGAGATAGCAGCTCTGTGTGCCCAAGCACCCTGGCCCTGTGTGCAGCTGCCCACAGCCTGTCATGTTGAACAGGGGCCCATCTCCCTTGCCAGGTTATATTTTGAGCTGCCAGCGCTGATTTTTCCAGTCTTTTGGGATGTTATTAAATTACTTTCCGAGGACTTTTAATAAGCACTTTTGATACCTTTGAAGCGTGCAGCTTTGTGGGAAGATTACAGTCCCGCATCCATCTCGCTGGGAGAGAAACAATGGCAGCAGGGCTGGCGTTTGATCTTTCCTCCAGAAGGCGAGAGAGGGTTTGGGTTAGACAAAGAGGTGAGATGCTGATTTAGAGCTAATGTTTAAAAATAGGTAGGTCTCCCTCCAAGATAGAGAGACCTGCCCTCCTCTGTGTAATCGCCTGCCTCTGCCTCGCCGGACTTGCAGAAACACAGCTCGCTTTATTTGAAGGCTTCGAGTGCAGCGTCGCAGTTTGATTCTTAGTCCTTTTAAAGCAATAACTAGGCCATCTGACCAAGCTTTAAAGAGCAGGAGAACTTTCCATTAGGACTTGCAACACACTCTTGGCAGCACTGGAATTGCATTCTTACCTTTTATTTCCTTTTCTCTGACATCTCATGTCACTCAGACAGAGAAACTCAGCTTTATAAACTCACTCATCTCTACCTTGAAATTTCTCCCTAATTAGGGTCCCAATCCCAGTGGTGGGACTGGGTGTCAGGAGCTGGATGTGGAGCAGAGCCAACAGCAGTGGTAGAGGTCAAACCAAATTGGCTCCCTGCAGCCTGGGGACCATCTGGCCCCAGCAGCATCTGTCAGGGGCAGGGAGTCAGCATCTGCCATGTCTCTGCCCACAACTCCCACACAGGAGAAACAGAGTCACCATCCCTGCCATGCCAAGTATCTGCATGTCTGGCCCCCGTGCTGCCTCTGGCAGGGACCATTGGATGAGTTACAACACCACAAGCACCCGGCTCCGGCCAGGCATGCCTTCACTGCAGGGAGAAAAGGTGTCAAGGGAGTCGAATTCCTTTTATCTGTGGATAACTACTGCTGCCTTTAACAGCCTGGAATAAACTAGCCATAAATATCATGATCATAAGTGCTTAGATATGGCAACTTTACACTGAACAGAGGTTTTAACCTTCCCTGCGGAGGATACCCAGCTCTACATCACTGACTGTTTCCATTCAGCTGCACGGCCAAAGACAAGCTCTTGATGAGCTGCTCAGAGCAGCTGCCCCAGCTACTGGCCGCCTCTCAGCCTAGTCTAACCCCAGTCCTTACCCCAGTTTTGGGGCAGGACCGCTCTCCTGCTCTCAGGGCCTGACAAGAGTCCTGCTGCCCTCTCCCCCCTGCCATCATCCTTTCCTCCTCTAAGGAAGCACCAGCATTGGAGCCTGCAGTTTACTGGGCTCCTGTGGGGATCCACCTTCCATTCTCATTCCCACCCACAAGGAGGGTCTTGAGCTACCAATTTCTGCCGCAAATTGACACTACCACCTTGTCCCTGAGCCAGGCCAGGGGTCCCATATCAGCAAGAGGGCAGTTTGCATCCTCCCTGCACCTTGCTGGTGCCCCACAGTGACTTTATTTTGCATGGCGACTTTGAGGGGAGCTGTAAAACACTCAGATGAGTTAAATAATACACGACAGTGTACGGTATAAATTACAGGAAGCCAGCGGTGGAGCGACATTGTATGCTGAATAAATTAAAGGCTGCGTGACTTACAGGCGAGATTGATCTGCCGAGCATTTTGTTTAGTGACGTGCTTGTCATAAGGGAGAGCTAATTACAGGCGTGGAGGCACATGGCTCTGGCGCTGGGGAACACAGAGCAAACTGGGCTCACGAATGTCAGCAGGGTCCCTGCACTTCCAGGATTTGCTCTTTCTGAGGCCAGCTGTATGCCAGGCCCTGTTAGTTGAATGCCTGCTGTTTTCCCAGGGCCATACAGTGCTGTCACAGCCCAGGAAAAGGACAGGGAGCTGCCAGGGTCTGGAAGTGGATGTGCTGGTGTGGGGGATGCAGGCGGCTGGTGGCTCTGGGGTCTGCCCTGAGCAAGGGCTGGCGTTGGGGCTGCCTCAGCAGCTTAAGGGAAATGGAGGTATCCAAGCCTGAGCCCATTCTTAATGGAGCAGAGCCATGCAGAAGCACATCCTTTGCTCCTGTGGCATTTTTGAGCCCAGCACTGCTCACAAGGTGACACAGAGATTTCAGTGCTGTAGAGTACCCAGGGCTGGCTGAGCAGCAAAGCTGAGAGCTGTGGGGGCTGATTTGAGGGCTGAAGAGTATAAACAGGCAAGTACAACTCAGAAATTAGGTAGGGATCCTGTAACAGCAGGATGCTGCCATGAGCCACCAAGGGAGGGGGCAGTCTTCTTCAGGACACAGTTTGGACTGAATAATGTTGGGGAAGATGTGCTTTACCCACAGGGATAAGGGAGACTGGTGAGAGTCTTGGATTCAGCTGGGTGGTTTTAACCACCAAACTTGGGGCTGAGTTTGGAGGCTTGTCCTGCTGGGCTCCAGAGCAGGGATAGTTCTTGTGCCAGGAGGTCTGTCCCCACTGCCTGCACAAGCTGAGCGATGCCATGCAGGCTGTGTGCAGCCCTTGAGGTCACGGCAGAGGCTGCGCCATGGGGCTGGTGGAACAGGGACCTCCCTGGACTGCCCTGGACAAGGGTGCTGGTGGCTGGAGACCGTGCTCCGGAGTAGACTGACCATCGGGATGTGGTCCCCTCCGGCTCAGCCGGCTTGGCGGTTGTCTGTCACTCGATGGGATTATGAGTAGTGAGTGTAATGCATCGGCGTATGAATAGGGTTGTCTGGCTGATGGTGATGTATCGTTTTTCATTACTGCCTCTCAAGCCCTCCCTGCTCCACGTGTGGAAATTCTATTTATTCCCTAATTTGTAAAAATTCCCTCCTTATCTGATACCAATCAGGGAGGGGTAATTGGCTCTCCAGGGCTAGCGGCTGGGGTCCTGATGAAGAGATATGTGTGTCTGCTCTGCCTGTCCAGGCACCCTGCCCTGCTGCACCAGCGACACGGGCCACAATTAATAATGATTTGCAAATGGCAGACAAGCAATAACGCAGAAAGATGTCCAGCCAGCCTCCTGCCCGCCCCTTAATTTCCTTCTGTAATATAAATGGCACAGGAACGAAAATCCAACGCTATAAATTCTGAAATTAGTTATTCACCGTAATAAATGGTTCCCTTTTGGTGCACGGTCCTCCCCATCCTTCTCCCATGCCCCCCCCCCCACTTCCTCCTCCCCTCCCAGCCCCCTTGCCTGCTACCTACTTCATTTGAGTCCTAATATGCAAATGCTGTAATTTAACGGGATGGTGAAGTTGATTTTCATGTTAACTTAATTACTTTGATTTATGAAGGGCTGGGATGTAGACACAGCTCCATCCTTACCCACCTCCCACCCTCAACCCCTCTGCAGTCCTGCTGACCTGCCGCCTCTCTTCCCTTCTCTTCCCTTGGCTCAGTCCTCTTTTCCTCTTCTTCCCAAGTTTAGTGTTTTATTAGCTGCCTTTAAGTGGACATAAGTCCTCACGACAATCGCATGATGCGGAGGACAAATTCCCCGTCCTGCCTTGTTTAATCGTGCCTGGATAATGGATGTATAATTGACTCATTTGAATGCTTTTGCCTACAGGAGTGCAGAGCATTAAATGTTTGATTGCCTTAATTTCCAAACAGATCATTATCCCCTTCTTACCCGCTCTTAATAAACACTTTATGAGGATTTTTTTTGCAAAGGAAAAAAATCTCCACTCCTCGTACTTCTCTGAAGTGATAAACTCTAATTAAGTCTAATATTTAAAAATATGGTAATGGTGACTTGTTTGAATAAGTGGCCTGCATTTCCATAATTTCATTATTACGTAAAACACGCTAATTATTTGAAGTGTGCTTATTACTAAAAGAGAAATCTCCTTCTAATAAAGATGAAATTGGCTTTTTTCCCTGTATTGCTGTGCACACCGCTCCCCTTCTCTCCCGGACGGTGAGCGGCCACAGCCGGGAGCGGGGTGATGGCAGCGTTCACTTTGTTTGCTCAGGGAAGGCTGCCAGCCAGGGGATGCTGGATGTGCAAGGACAGGCACAGAGGCTGAAGGACAAGCTGAGGTCTCTGTACACCCTGTGTCACCCTTGGCCCCAGCAACACTGGTGCCCTTTGGGCTCATGGGCTCCAGGAGTTGTTGGGAATGTTGTGAGACAGCTCAGCCCCTGCTGCCCATTCCCTCCAGCAGGGACGCCCCAGCTATCCTGGTTTCCCCACGTGTGCCAGGCTATCCAGCAGCCTGTGGGGCTGGAAGGTGTCTCAACAGCCAGGTGTCTTGCAGTGCAGAGACCCCAGCCACCCAGCTCTGCCCTGGGAGGGGGCCAGCACAGTGGCTGCATGATGGGAAGAGTGGTTCCCAGTGCAGAGGATGGGAGGAAGCATCCTGTCTCCCATGGGGTGACAGTGGCCAGCCTGGGTGGGAGGAAGAAAGTGCCCAAGGCAGCAGGTCCATCAATACTGGTCCCCTTTTGCTGCACTTCCTACTGACCTGGGAACTGCCAGAGGTGGGCCCTCCCTGCTCCAGTGTCCTTGCTGGGGTAAACTGGATTTGGAGGTCTCACTGACCCCAGTGTGCCGGGGGTGGGACAGGTATCTTGTCCCCCTGGGACAGAGACAGCAACAGGTTGAGGGAGGATGAGTATGAATTGTGTCCAACCCCTCTTCAGAGCCAGTGCGGGCGCTCTGTGGCGGGGCAGGCAGGGAGGCACTGGGATGAAGTCAATATAAAACTAATTTTCTTTTCTTCATGAAGAAATGAGGTGTGTGGCAGTAACGTAATTGCAGATAATGAGGTAAGTTATTCTTAATATTCTGCACGTCGCTGTCAGCTCCACCTAATATACCTGCCGGCTGTGTGGGGCAGGCAGAGCCCCTTGCCCCATGCGCAGGATTATGAGGCCATTAATTTGGGAGCAGCTCGGCAGGACCATCCCTGGTGTCCCCATGGATCCCTGGGAGCTGGGAGCTCTTGGCTCTGACAAGTCCTTGTCACCACTATGGCAGACATCCTGGTGTCGCCACCTTGCCCAGCATGTCATGGTGGGGATGGATTCAGATCAGACACAAACTCCCTCCTGGCTCCAGTGTGGACAGGGTGAGAAACACAAAAGCCTGGCTCTGTGTGCTGGGAAAATGCTGTCACTCCCTGCCCCTGTCACATTCCTGCTCACAGGGAGCAGCACAGCCCGCTGTGGGGACACAGCACCCGGTGCTCCCATTCATGATTGCCGGGGACGCCAGCAGCAGTGCCAGACTGCGTGAGATCCGTACGGCTCCCGCCGCTCGAAAGGCCACCTGCTCTCACCCGGCGCGGTGGTGGGGAGGCTCTGGGCGGCGGTGGCCGGGCGGCCCTGTTTCCGCTTTGCACGGAGCTGTTATACAAAGGCAGCGGTGATATTATTCATTAACAGTAATCTGCCATTAGAACATTGACAAATGGCCCCTCGGCGCCTGAGCATCAGTTCTGGTACAGCCCATAAAGCATGGGGACAGTTTAAATATGGACCTGCTCAGCTCGGGCCGGGGGTGATCCGTCTTCCCGGCCATAGCACAGGTGCGGTGGGGTTGCCTCCAAATGAGCAAGTTTGGGGGGGCCCTGCAGTCCCCGACCACCCACAGCCCACCGGGGCGGCTGCTAGGATGGGAAAGCTCCCTCCTTGCTCCAGGAGCGTCTCGGCCCAGTGCACGGCAGTTGCGGCAGCGCTCGGTCCCCTGAGCCCGCCTGGTGGAGGTGTCTGGGTGGTTCGGTCCTGTGGGGAGGTGGGAGAGAGAGGCGGGACAAACGCTGGCAGGGCAGCACACATAGGGATGTGGCCCCTACCCCTCTCGCCAGTGCCTGGGCTGGGTGTGGAGCTGATGCTCTCCTGAAGCGAGCATTGCTGCTCCTGGCAGCTCAGTCCCGCAGCACAGACTCCTGCTGACGGAATCCTTGACCTCATCCTGGGTTCACAGGGGTGCCGCTGTGCAGTGGCTGGCGGGAGGGCACACACCAGGCAGTCAGCCCGGTGCCATGGGCTGGGGGCTTTCTGCCTCCATCCCAGCAGAGGAGTGCAATGGGAATGTCTGTGCCCCTCCAAGGACAAGGCAGCCAATGATGCTGAACGGCCACAAACTCCAGCCTGAACTACGAGAGCATCCTGCTGCCCCATGCGTGTGCATGTGTCGCTGTCCTTGGCTGTCACCACAGCGAGAGCTTGGCAGGATGTGGAGAGGGCTGAAACAAGGGTGTCGAGGCAGTGTGGTGTCACAGTGGGTAATGCTGAAACACACGGGGCAGGAGGGTTAAAACCTGGTGGGCTAAGCCAGCCAGGGCGAGGGGAGGGGAGGCCGGGGTGTCACATTCCCCCGCACTGCTCTGGCAGCTGGACCAAAGGAGGGTCCCAGAGGCAGCCAGCTCCGGAACCCAGCACCTCAGGGTGAGCTCAACCCCAGCCATCCTGGGCCACTGCACGGGGACATGGGGCGATGTTCGGAAGTGGCGCAGCAAGGTGAGGGGCAGGGAGGCAGGGCAGAGCCACCGCTCTGTTTGCAGGAGGTAGGATAACCCCAGGCTGACCCCTTTCACACACACCGCACAACACCCCTAAATCAATTGCATCTTATTATTACAATATCAATATACAATATTCCTACAATAACACCATTGATTTTCTACTCAGAGGCTGCACCTAAGTCTGTTTTAAAGAGGAGGGAGTTAATAGTGCCCTCATTAAAAATCTATAGATTACCCCCCACCCCAAAAAAAAAGAAAAAGCAGTTTATATTCATTAGGGCTATTGAATATAAAGTAATATGTTTGTGTAGGACATTGGAGTAATGTGATAATCCGTCCGCATATCAGGGAGAAATCCACTTAGCAACCCTGTCAGCTTGACAAGAAAAATGTGCCCATAAAGTCGGAAATACATTGAGGGAGTGAGCAGGAGGAGAGCGGGGGCATGCGTGCGTGTGCGCGCCTGTGCAGAGCTGTGCAGAGCTGTGTGGTCAGCATGGGACCACCTTCACCCCATCACCCTGCTCAGCCTTGGGACACACATGGGCACCCCTGAGCCCCTGGAGGTGTCTGGGACTGGGACACACCAGGTGTGCCAGGATGGGGATCAAGTTGGGGGGACTCTGCAACAGGCCAGCCTCCCTGGCCCCAGGCAGGGTCACCAGATGGGACAGGCTGGTGGGTGCCAGCCTGGGTGCTGGGGCAGCACTGCCACAGCCATGTCCCCCCCAGGGAGAGCTGGGCTGGGTGAGGGCAGGGGTGCCTGTGCCCTCCTGCCAGCCTCGGACTCCGCTTGTCCCCCGCCCCATGGTCACCTTTGCGATGGATTAAGCACTGAAAAGCAGCAGAGCAATCCCGGTCGCGCTCTCTTAGGCTGTCAATTGCCATTTTTGTAATAGAAATTCCTTTCAGAAGGTAACGACGGCCAGATTTAGAGGATTTCATATTGCTAATAATTCCCCAAACAGCCATCTGACTGTGTTGTTTTAAAAGCCGCTTAGTTTTTTGCTTTGGAGTTTATGAAAATCTCCCACTCTAATATCCCGAGAGCCAGCCTATAATTGTGTTATTAAATCAATCGGAGCGGATTACATTGTAAAATCAATAGATGGCTGTAATTGCATATTAGAAAGTTGTTCTGCTGTTGTTGATTTTTTTTTACATAGATAATTATAATAAGCGTGTTTACCTTAGCGCTGATTTGGAATGAGTCTCACTAAATGACGTATGACGAGCTTGGCACACTCGCTGTCAGGGGCCATGGCATCATTTGGGACAGCAAGGAGAGCACTGGCACCATGGGCATGTGGGTGGTACTGACCCAACAGGGTCCCACTGCTTTTGCAGGGTGGCAGCTCAGAGTTCAGGGTGTCTCCCAGCACTGGCACCTGGCAACACAGTACCCGGGGGTTTTGGAGAGGCAGATGATGGGGTGCAGGAAACAGACAGCAGTCCCACAGGGTGTCCCCAAGGACCAGCTTGGGAGTCTCAGGAGGTGCCAGGGGGTCTTGCTGCCAGTCTGGTGGCTCCCCATGTCTCTGTGCAGTTCCCCCTCAGGAATATGGAGCAATAGTCAAGCCCCAGTGCCCACTCCAGCTCGAGGCAGTGCTGCAGGCTGTGAGGTTGGCAGTGGGACACCTGGGGCTGTGCTTTCACATCCAGACTGCTCACTTGCCACCCACCTGCCACAGCTCCAGGATTTGCTTTGCTGTTACTTTTTGGGGGTACCAGGCCAGGGCTGGCTGGGTGGGGGTACTCTGGCCACAGACAGTTGCACTCCTCTTAGGTCGGTTTCCCCAGCTTTCAAGCCACCATTACCCTGTTAGATCCCACTGGCAGCTGGCTCCAAGGGTTGAGGACTTTCCGAGGGGCTCATTTGTCTGGAGGATGAGATGGAGCAGGAGATCCTAAGGACAGTGAGGAGATCACTTGAGTGGGAACAAGTGACAGCAGCAGGAGCTGGCATTGTAGCTTGGCTGGGCAGGACACCTGTCACCTCCAGGTGCCTTATGCAGCCATCAGTGTCTCTTTGGGCAGCAGAGAGGACAGAGGCACAGAGAGATGGGCTCATCTCTGCCCCCGTGCCAGCCAGTGAGCTGGGGGACACCTCTCCTTTGTTGGGCTGTCCTCATGCCCAGCTGCTGTCCCCTGTCTGGCACACCAGTGAGGGGAAGGGGTGCCACGAGAAGGGCTTGGGGGACACTCCAGAGGCACGTGGCTCTGATGGGGACAGTACCTCTTTCACTGCTGGCCATCAGCCAGGAGGGTCCCTGGCAGCTCATGGCAGCCCCTCGGGGACCTGCGCATGGGGAAAGTCCTGAACCTCCAACAGATGTTGGGGGACAGGTGATGGCTTTGCCAGCAGGTCACTGGGCACAGCGGGGCTGGGCAGTGCTGCTGGCCTGGCAGGGAGCATCCAGGAGGCCGGGCAGCCCCATCCCTGCAGGCAGATGCCTGGCAGCAGGACAGCGCTGCCCGGCTGCGGGGGGCCCTCAATCCGGCACGCGGCACTGTCAGCAGGCAGCCTGCTGTCTCCTAGACAGTGAAATATGGCCACAATTAGCCCGGATACAGTTCAATTATGATAAACAGCGTTTGCACCCTTTAAGCTGTGATTAAAAGGCCTCCTCCCGTTGATAGAGAGACCTAATTTCACATTATTATCGCTGTAGCTTGATTATAAAGCACTCCCTGGATTTACAGTTGGGAGATGGATGTGGAGGCTTCTTTATCATTTACACATCAGTAATGATGCAGCCTTCCCTCCACCACAACATCCATCCAGCAGCAGCGGGGAGAGGGGGGCCTTGCCTGCGCCCCCCTCCCGGGGCACCCTCTCCCCGTGTCAGCCGGGCTCTGCTGCCACACGCAAGTGGGCAAAGTCACCCTTACGGTAACAGCTTGATAAATGGGCGGGCGGTAATGAAATGGAGACATCAAGGCGTGGGGCGAGGAAGAAAGAGTGGTAATCGGAACGAGTGGAGCTGTCCCGAAACGGAGGGGAGCGGGAAGAAGGATCGCCTCTGCGCTGTGTGCTGTCAAGGGAGAAATTACACATTTACTCTTGCTTTTTCTTAAGGAGACGGCCCTCATAGATCAAAACATGGATTTACAAGCCAATTTTCAACATGAAATATAGACACTAGGAATCAATTTAAGCCCAGCTTCTATTTTAGCAAACAGTGCCTGAGTTTAGTCCCAGGTAAATAACACCAGAGCCTTCCCCCTTCCCATCTTGCTGCTCTGCCATGGCCTGGCACCAGGAGTGGCTGTGGCTTGCCATCCCAGCCACCTGCCACTTGTCACCCTCTGGTCGGTGGGCATAGGGAGGCACCACGGGCTGGCTCTGGTGGGGACATGGATGACCCCAACCTCCAGGTCCTGGGCATGGATCCATCTCAGCGCAGCACTGGGTCGTACCAGGATGCAGGTGGCCAGTGCTGGGACTGGGAACTCTGCAATCACCTCACATCACTGCAAGGTCCTTGGGACAGAGTACCTGGACTGGTGAGGACACAGGCCCACCATGGGATTCGGTGCTTGCTCCAACAACTCCTGTTTGGATCATGCCTCTAACCCGGTATCTCTGTGCTTTCTCCTTAGACGACTGCAAGAACATCGCCAACATCATGAAGACACTGGCCCATAGAGGCTTCATCTTCAAGCAGACCTCCAAACCCTTTTGATCCCCGAGGCAAGCCAGGCAAGGGCTGCATGCGCCCGGCGCCGGCGAGGCGGGGAGGACGGGCTCCAGCATTAAAAAAAAACCGGCAACCGAGGCCAGAGGAACCGACACAAAAAAATCTCAATTTCAGCTGTTAACTCCAGTAGAGGTTGTATATATGGGAAGGCAAATCTGTGTAGACCTGATGTGACTCCCTCTCTGGGCTGCTCCGGACATTATGCCATGCTAGCGGACAGCCGCATAGGGCGCTTGCACCACATTTTAGACTTGTAGTTTGTTCTTTTTCTTTGGCTCCTGATTTCCGTCCCTCCCTCCATATCCCGCCCCGTCCTCCCTCTCCCGCCCTGTAGCCAGAGCATCCCCCATCTCCACCCTGGCATGGGCCGTACCCACCTTCCCTTCTTCTTTCTCTTCTCTGGTTTTATGTTTTCAGGCCTCGATGGCTGCTGCAGCGATGCCGGTGTGTGCCTGCACTCGGGCAGCGCTCACGGAGGCTCAGTGTGTCGAGACGGCCCCTCGCCCTCCCTGCCAGCTCCCCCCACCTCTCCCCTGAGCGCCTTTTCCCCTTTTTGAGTCAACACTAACCCCTCTCTGACTCCTGTATGTGACAAACGCGATCCGTCTCTTTATGTTCAAGGTGAAGTGCCTGTATTCTCCGCTGCAGAGCCCCTGGCAGCCCCACCGCGGGCTGCAGGGCCCCGGAGGGCTCCCTTCAGTGGGGCAGGGGCCCAGCGGACGGGCGGGCGGCAGGAGGGACGTGACAGTGTCCGCATGGAGCCCCGTCCCGTCCCCGTTCCGTCTGCTCGTGCCTCTTGCGGGGCTGGGTGGGATGCCCAGCCCTGCGCCGTCCCCGCCGATCAATTCCAGCTCCATGGGGGACAGGCCCGCCACAGCACCGTGTCCGTGTCCGGTGGTGGACGTGCCAGCGCGCGCTGGCCCCCGGCCCACAGGTACCTGAGCAGGGGAGCTGCAGATTGCCCCAGGCCCCTGAGCGCGCTCCCCACCAACCTCCCTCGGTTCCCGAGCTGAGGCTCAGCCCCCCACGTGCTGTGCCCCTCACAGGTCCCTGCGGACGCTCAGCAGCAGCTGGCTTGTTGCCTGAGAGAGTTGCCGAGCACATCCCCTCCGGCTGGGTGGGCTCCCGGCTGGCCAGGGCGGTTGGGGGGAGCCGTGGGGTGGGCTGAGGGCGCACGTCCTCTCAGTGTCACCCAGCCCCAGGGCCCTGCTGAATGGAGCCCTTGTCCGGGCACTGACCTGCAGGGAGGCTGCAGCCCCAGGCCCGTGCGTGCATGGCCTGGAGCGAAGCCGGTGACGGCAGCCAGAAGGGCAATACAGGCACTGAACTTGGCGGTACATGACTGCATGGTGTGTGGTGTTCCAGTTAAACCAACCGATAATGCAACCCCAGCATTTTCATTGTCTAGTTATTCCAATCCTTGCTGTAAATGTGCCACATGAATAAAGTTTGGGGGTAAAGGAGCCCGGGCTGTGCCCATGCATATGCAAGTTTGTATGGGGGGCAGAGGCAGGGGTGTGCTGCCTGGATATGTGGGAGTAGGGTGCTCCCTGGGGTATGTCCATGCTCCCCACAAAAGGGAGGGTTTTGGCTGTGAAAGGGCAGTCGAGGTTCTCTGCTGCTGGGAGCACTGCCCCGATCTCCAGCGTGGGCACTGTGGGCGGGCAGCAGCCCCACCAGCACTTCATGCTTGCTTGTGCCCCAAGGCAGTTCTGCCCTGAGGATCCACCAGCCTGTCACAGCTGGGCCTTAGCCATGAGTGCACCCCACGCAGTTTTCTGCCCACTGTAGGGTGACAGCCACCACCACATCCCACTGGCACCTGTCACCCCGCCCTGCAGCCTGGCACACCGTACCTTACACAGCTGCCACTGGAGCATCTTGGCTACAGAATGGAGCCAGCGGGGCTCTGCCCTGGGCTCTGGGGCACCTGCTCTGCTCTGGCCAACTCAGCCAGCACGAGCACAACACTGTGGGGTGTAGGAGCCATGGCCAGCTGTGCAGGAACCACCACTGAATCCAGGTGCCCAAGGAACCTGCCCTGTGCCAGAGTGCTACTGCGTGACAGGGACACAGGGATCCAGCTAGCACTGAGTGGGCAGCTCCCAGAGGGCAGAGGCAGTCCAGCTCACTTGCTCCATGCAAAGGTCACAGGGGTTTTACCAGTTCCCTCTGTGCAGCCCCTGATCAGCTTTATTGACCCTTTTTCGATGGAGTAGTCTAATTAGTTTTTTATGAAAACTAAGAACTTGGCCTTTGCCCTCTACTCCTGCAGGCAAGAATGTGACTCAGAGGACATTGTCACAGTGGATCGATGGCCAGTTACACTTGAAAGGCAGGTGCAGGGGACACAGGGTGGGCAGCAGCCCAGAGCAGGGCAAGCAGCCGGGCCCACCAGTGCCCACAGTGGGCAGCACATAAACCCACGCTCCCATTGCGATGCCTCAGCCCCGCCTCCAAGGCCCTGCAAAACAGGAGACGCAGGGACCACGGGCCCCTCCCACCACAGACTGGAGCCTTGGGCGGGGCAGCAGGAGGAGGAACTCTAGTGACAGTGAGTGCTGGGGATAACACGGGTGTTTCCAGCAGGGGCAGCCCCTCACCCAGGCAAGGCAGCACTTGCAGGAGTCGGGTATGCAAGAGTTACTGGAACAGAGCAGCTACACAAGCGCCGGGCACATGGGATGCTGGAAGGAGCTCTCCAGCCTGGTGTGGGCGCACAGGAGCAGCCTGGAGCAGGACATGGTATCCCCAAAGGCAGCAGGGGCTGCAGCAACTCCAGCTGTCCCCGGGTGACTGAGGCAGATGGGCTTAGGGACAGCCACCAGCAGCCAGCAGCACCCAACAGGGTCAGTGGCACCCAGCCTTCCTGGGACGGAGGGGAGAGAGCCCCACGCACCAGGGCTAGTGGCACAGGGCAGCCGGGGGTCCCCTTGGGCAGAGCCCCGCGCATCCCTGGGGCAGCTCTCCAGCACCTGCTACACCTGCCTGGTGACACCGCTCTGGGCGTCAGATGGGGTTGGGACTGTGGCAGTGGGCAGGGCGTAGGTCCCACTTTTCCCTGGAGCACTGCAGTGTGCCCCGGCAAGGCCTCTGTCCTGCTCCGTGGCTGCAAGCAGCCAGCTGTCCCTAGGGGCTCCAGGACAGCCCCTACACCTCCTCCTCCTCACCCTGCACAGGGTGCTTACAGCTTCTTCACCTTCTTGATGGAGAAGGGAGCTGGAGGCCAACTCCCTTCACTTTTTCTGCTCCAAGAGGGAGACAGGAAAGAAAAGAAAAACCAGGAACAGCAGATGGGAAAACTTGGGTTGTGGCAAACATATCCACCTGTCCCAGAGCCAGCCCCGGGGCTCCAGCAGCACTCCAGGCAGTGCCAAATGGACTACACTGTCCAGGTCTTTGCATGACAGGAGGGACAGAGCTAATCCAGCAGTGACAAGAGCATGGGATAGTACCCTCACAGGGAATGTCACCTCCCTGACATGAGCAGGGCTTTGGGACGGTCAAGAGAAAGGGGCTGAGCTCTACAAGAACTCTGTGGCCACAGGAACCCTGACCAAGCAAGCCAGCATGCACCAAGCCCTAAGGAGCAGGACACTGAGAGAGGGGCAGAACAGCTCTGTGCTATGGGCAGCTGTGCCAGGGATGCTTGACATGGGACAAGGCAGAGCCTGAAAACACTCCTCTACCATCCAGACCTGCTGTGATGTGGCCCAGGAGCAGAGCAGGAGGCTGACAGAAAACCACGGCTCCTCAAAAAACCCGCCCCTTTTCAGGTCAGTGCACACCCATACGCCTGAGCGAAGCTGTCGGGGAGCTCCCCTTCACAGAGAAGGTTCAGGGCTGAACGCAGCCCTAGGAAAGCTGAGGCCGTTCTCACCAAGTGGGACATTCCCGTGGCCCCATCGCTGCACTGTTGTGAGACCGTGCCAAGGTGCCACACGGGCCCTCTGCCCAGGGCCACAGCAGGGTCAGCACCCAGAGCTGGGCTCTGTGTGGGGTGCCCCGGGCATGGCACAGCTCCCAGGTACCCCTGTGCTGCAGGGACATGAGGCGCCAGAACCCCTGGGCCCCACGGCACAACGCACCGCAGGCAGTGGCACGGGCCAGCACCGCCCTGGCACAGTGACTGCAGAGTGGTGCCTGCTGTGCCCAGCCCAGCAGCCCTCCCATCCCCACAGGCCTGCAGAGCCACTGCCCCAGCCCGCGAGCGCCCAGGGGATGCACAGGGCAGCGCGGAGGCGCTCTCCGGAATGAGCCAGGCCTGCCCATCCCTGCTCCCGCAGCCCCGCGCGCGTCCGTCCCGGCGGCAGCGCACGTCGTGGGAGGCCCCGCTGCCTCCCCTGGCGGAAAGCGGCCCCCAGTTCCCGCCGGGCAGACGGCAAACAGAGCATGGAATTTGCACGGCTAAAAGTTAAATACAACACACACACGGATTTCGTCAGAGGCCCTGGCACCGCTGCCTTCGCGCGATCCGATTAACGGGGAAATAAAAGGGCCAGAGAACCCACACAGCAGAGTGAGCAGATGCCCTATAAAAATCAAACACAGGGTAATCAAGAGGACCGAAAGGTACATTTTAAAAAACAAAAACCCACCCTGGAAACAAAGGAGCTGGGCTTTGTGGCTTTCCTGGGAGGGCTGCAGAATTAATGGGGAAGAGCACATGTGTTTGATAATCTTTATATGGCAAAAGACCCATCTTTCAAATATGTCACAAATTCATATTAATCACCTTCCTATTGCCTTCCGTGGCACAGCTATTCCAGTTGCCTCGGGCAAAATTGGGAACTGTCTGGTTAAAAAAAATGTTTTACATTATAATTTACAAGAGCTTACAAGTCTAGTTTCTTTTAATGGAAAGAACGATTAAAAAAAAGAGAAGAATATATATACACCCTGGTATATATACACTATATATATTAAAATATATATATATAAAAGACAGATATTGTAACTCCATCTGGAAAGAGAGAATGTTTGATCTTAACAATGTAACTTCTAGCTTTCAAACAGGCTCAGAAAACAAGAAGTCAGCAGGAGTTCAGATAAAGGAAGCTTAAAAGTCAAATAATTCTGACTCTGAACCCGAGACTTCTTAGACTCAAGGTCCTTTCCTTTACCCATTAATGGGCTGACTTGTGAGCTCAGGAACAAAGTGCTGCAATGTGAGGATTTCTGAGAGTCACTCATTACAGATCACTGAGTGGAGTCTGAGTTGCGGAAATCAAAGGATCCAATCTGGAGTAACTGGCTGAACTTCTGCTTGGAACTAATTTGTTCCGAGTTCGGCTCACCTTTCACCTCCCGAAGGCCCCGAGTAAAGTCCCTACCGGGGTCAGCCTCAAACAGCACTGGGGGGATCCCAGCTCGGCTTTAATGGTCAGCAGTGGGCACTGCAGCCCCTGGGAGAGGGGGGACAGGCAGCCAGGGTAGGAGAGAAGTGGTGGACACAGCAGGGCAGGACAGTGCTGGGCTCCCCACTGCCCCATGGGCTCTGAGACAGATGCCTCTCTCAGCCTGGCTAACACACGCTGCTGACGTGTCCCCCATCCCACCGCTGGCCAAGCGGGGTGCTGGCAGACAGCTGCTGACAAAACCAGCATCTCGAAAGACCCTGGTGTGCCTTTGCCCATTCATTCCAATTCCTGGAAAGGAATCCAAGCATGCCAGGCAGCACTCAGGAGTCAGGACTCCTAGTCCTATTCCTGGCTTTGCCACTCACTCCCTCCAACATCTGGAGCAAGATACTTCTCTCCAGGGAAACAAATCTGGCTTCAGGGGAGCAGCTGGTTTGGAGGCTGAACTAATCCATGCTTAATCCAACATGTAGAGTGCCATGGACAGGCAGTGCTACACAGCACAAACGGATCCTCCAACTCAGAGGAATTTGAAGGACGGAGATTAAATGATTCCCCCAAAGGCCCTGGTGGCTCAGTGGCAAAGCACAAGCTTGAACTCAGGACTTCAAGGCTGGCATGGCAGGGTTAAACCACTGCAGCAGGACAAGGGCAGGTGTCATGCCCAAGCACCCACAGCTGCAGGAGGCAAGGGAAGAAATGGCCACCAAAAAGCATCACTGTGCTCCAGAGCTGCTTGTTCCCACCACCAGCCACACTGCTGCCAGCGCCCTGGGGCGGGGGCAGAGCCGTGTCCTGGCCCCGCTGTCCCCACCAGGGCCTGGGACACCTTGGGGCCATCACTGTGCAGGGTGGGGATATATGCATGCACCCACCAGCCATCGCCCTTCTCAGCACTGACCGAGCCCAACAATCTTCCAGAGGCAAATTTCAGCCATGATGCTGGACAAGAGGCATGGGAGCCGCATCTGCCAGCTCCGGGCAGGGCAGGGAGCATCACCAGGACATGACCTCTACTCAGCTCAGCCTATCCTTGGAAAAGCTGGCTGTGGGCTGCAGGGTGTTGATCTCTCCCACCACCACATAGCCCAACAACCGCAGGAGAGGTTCAGGGCAAGCACAGTGCCAGGCCCTGCCTGACTCTCCAAACATATCTGAACCAGGCAGAACATGGTACAGCAACTCCATTCTCTTCCTCTCCAAAATACTCCTCCAGCTGGGATATAATTTCCTCCCCCCTCAAAAGGTAGCAAAAAATGGTCACAGTGTGAATGTGCTTGACCTTTTGTCTTGGACTAATCTAATTGTGTCGTCTTTGTGTAATCAGCCGGTAAAGGTCAGTGCTGTATTTAACATGGGGGCCCTTTAGGTACTGAATTTGCCTTGCAGTGAATTAACTTGATTATATTTCTTTCAAATATGTCAGAGACCAGGTCAGTTTAACCCTCTCTGTGCTGCCTGGGCCCATGCCTTTGTTTCCAGTTCCAGAAGGTGGCACCGAGGAACAATGTGGTCAGAAGCACACGCATGGGCTCCCTCCTCCTGCAGTCATGGCCACCACCACCATCTCTCCCACCTTCCCAACAAGCCAGTTCTCAAGGGAGACCAAGTGTACTGTAAATCAGCCCGAAAAGTTTGCAAACCAGGACACTCCAGACCGCAGGGAGGGAGGGGTGAGATTCCAGATTGAATGCAGTAGGGAAAAAAAAAAAATAATTCAGAAGACTCCTTTACAAACATGAACCTGTCTCAGTAGAACTCTTCCTTACGACTCAACATTGTCACAATCAAATAGGACATTACTCAAGTCCAGGTTAACGTGTCGCCTCTGCCATTGACAGATAAGGTGTTCTCAATATCCTGCAATACATTATACATTTTAGAAAGTAAAGGTCTGTGCCGCTACCAGGGGCAGTGTGTCGGAGGCGTTGGGGATGCCACGGTGTGGAGATGGGCAGCTTTCATCAGGCAGTTCAGCTCAGCTGTGCCAGGGGGCCGCACAGAAGGGAAAGCAGCCTCAGCTGATCCCCAGGCTTGCCCTTGGCCCTGAGGCAGTGGTGAGGGGCTGGGCAGCCTGCCCTTCTGGAGGCAGGGAGGAGAGGCCCGTGATTCACATCCTGCAGAGGTACATGCACAGGACATTGCCACAGGGCTTGCACTGGAAGAAGCCCTAGGCCTGGCTTTTCCTTCTTGGCACTGGAAGTAGGGTATAAAAACCCTCCTTGGCTCTTCAAACTCCTCTCTCCTTCCCAAGCCTCCTGCTCCAGGCAGAGCTGCTGCTTGACTCCAGGGTCTTGGGCAGGTCATGTCTCGTCACCTCAAGACTGCTTTCCCCACTCGCTTCCCTCTGCTGAGCAACCTGTACGGGGCTGTGTCTAGAGGGAAAATGCCACAGGCCTGCAGCTGTACTGTTGCTGCCCTAGAACAAGCTCTCATCACCCAAAGCCTCGCCGCTTTGGTCCACGGTGGCACCCACGCCAAGCCATCTGCCTGCATGCAGGATGTAGAAAGCCCTGCTGACCCCACCTGTAGCACCAAGAACACTGTCCAGCACAGGAGACAAGCCCAGAGAGCAGCACTGGGACTTGGGGGGGAACAGGCGTGTTCTGCTCCCTTGAACGCACATGCCTGGAGGGAGAGCAGGGCAGCATTCCCAGCGCTTGTCAGGGCATCTGCGTCGGAGACCTGAGTGCGCCCTGTTCTGCCCCCCCAACCTTCCTCCTCACCGAGTTGGGGGTCAGTGGTGCTCCTACTACATCAATGATCTGGTCCTTGGTATCTCCCTTGCCCTCCTCGATGCCAAGCCCTGTCTGGCCATCTGGATGGGCACCTTCCACGCTGAGGGGGCCGATGCTCCCAGCTTTGGCCAGGGCCTCATAGCGGTGCCGTAACATCTGCAGCTCGTACTCGCAGTTGGCAAAGGCTTGTTTCAGCTCGTACAGCAGCACCAGGTCGCTCCGCAGCTCGTTGAACATCTGCACAATCTCCTCTGTGGGCATAGGATTGAGATCTAGGGAGAAAAACACCTCCTGTTAAACACCCAGACCTACAACCCGAGTGAAAAATTCCTATAAAGGTCTTGGCTGCTCTGTCATTCCCAGAAAGATACACCAGGAGCCTCACTCCAATCACATGGATCAGTAGCAATTGGTATCCCTAAGGGCTGCACACCTGATTTTTCAGGCTGTCCATTGGTTCTGGCCAATGACTAAGGGTGAACCTGCAAAGTCCAGGACTCAGCAAGTGAAGGATGATGGAATACCAGATGACTGAACCTTGCTACCCACCAGGTCACATGAAGGGAGCTGTGTCTTACAGAGAAATTGGATCTACACTGCTGCAAAGGACAGAAGGGCTCCTGCTGCTCCCTACACCTTCAGCAACAAGGGGGGGACAGGCTGAGCTCCGTTGCCTCTCTTATTGCTCCTCCCAGGGCAGGTACAAGGCAGAGAACTGCTCTGCTGCTGTGTTACAGACCTGTTTGCAGGAGGAACTGGCAGATCACCTCCCCACACCTTGCATTCTGCTGCCCCCACCATGCACACACACAGAGCCAGCAAGAGCTGCAAGTTCTGCAGAAGAAAAGGATGAAGCTCTGCATGTTTGCCCTGATACACAGCAGTGGTCCCTACATGACCCCTTCCAGCTGGCACTGTGTTCACCCCCACAAAGCCCAGGTGTGATTCTGCACTCTAAGGTATAGCAGGGCAGGAGCACCAGGAGACCCTCAAGATACGTGTGTTATGCGAGGCAGGAGTGGGGAGTCAGGAACCCCTCCTCACCCTCATGGAAAGTGAGCTCCGAGAAGCACTCACATGCTTCCCCAAGGCTTCCCTAGCAAGCACAAACAGTAACTCCCTTACTTTTACAGCAGAAAGAGGAAACCATCCTGGCTGAACCTTCACCAGCCACAGGAGGCCTTCAGAATGGCACAGTCTCCGAGACAACATACTGAGCCATAAACCAGCTGGCCCAAAAAACTAACAAGACTTAACAGAAGTCAGTGCCGGGAACAGGTTCAGTAACCTCTTGTAAATCATTAATAAGGCTTCTGTTTTTCTTTATATTCTTCCCTTTTCCTACTTTTAAATATCTCTCGAGCCACAGTGGGAGGGAAAGGGATCATCAGGTGTCTAAACAAAAGACACTGCATGCTGGGACCTGTAATACCTGCAAACTGTCCCTACTGCATGGAGAACAGCCACTGGCCATGGGCTGCACTTCTCCCCCCTCTAGCCATGAGCAGGTATTGTACATGTTAAGTGAACCCTTCTTTCTGCTGCTAAGACACTTGAGTTCAAGAGTGAGGGATGTGTGTTTACTCGCCTTTCAGCAGAGATGCTCCAGATTTTCACACAGCATGCAACCTATAAAGGGGGGATGAACAGTCCCAGATGCATTTCGGACTTGCCACCGTGAGCAGTAAATTAAGAGGAAATGAAGCTTAAAAGCAAGACAGGGCAGCCCTGAACAATGCGAGTGCCGTGGTCACTAACACACTTAGAAGTACCTCTCCCGGCAAGGCTGAGATTTGCCTTCCTAATACTGTGCTGCCTCTCTTGATGGTTAAAAAGGCCCAAACAAGAGAGAAACAAAGGCTCTTTTAAAAGATTTTTCTACTGGGAGGAAAAAAAAAAACCCTGTGCATCTTGTTCTGGCTTTTACCCTCTCTTTTTTTTTTTTAAACACATAAAATATTTTAAAAACCATTCACATACTGTTATTCAAGAAACTGGCTGTATTACTAGGGGAAAAAATAGCCCATCTCGAGAACAAAGGCTAGCTCTGTGTGTCTCTTTCTCTCTCGCGTGCCCCCTTTACTCACCTACTCCGAGTTCCATCAGCATCTGCTCCAGGGCTTTAATCTTCTTCTGTCCCACCGAGCTTGGCAGTTTCATCTGGAACACAAAGGTAACAGAGCCACACAGCTCAGAGATAGCCCTCACTCACAGCCGTCTAGTTCAAAAGGCAAGAGAGCTTTTCTTTTTATAGTGCAGGGGGAACAAAAAAAGAAAGGGAGAGAAAGGAAAATCAAGTGGTAAGAGAGGGAGACGGGGGCTGAAAGTTTTCAGACTAGGTCCGAGGGCAGGTATTGAAAAGCCCGGTCGTGAGGGCTTTTATTTTCTCTCTCGTGTGTGTGCAAGACACGCTGTTTTACAGTTTCCATGTGTCACTGAATTAACAACAAAAGTTCTTCTTGGCTTCAAACCCTCTCCCGCGGTGCCCAGCCCATCAAAGGGCTCATTTACACAGCGGCTAATGTGCAATGCTGCCCTACTTTATTCGCTTTAGCCGGCCTGATTAGACTCATGCGCTAACAGACTCACTTCTCCTTTTACCTGCTGAGCCCCAGACCTGTGGGATTCATTTACAGAGCAGGCTTTGTAACAAAGGGGAGAGACAGAGAGAGCACAGTTACTTGACTGGCGGAAGTGTGCACACACATTTACATCGGAGCTAAGGGGCTAGGTGAGAGAGGAATCATCAGATGTGAACTATGAAAGGGAATCGGAGCTGGCCAGGAGAGGAAGAATGCACACACTTAGCAGGGTCCTTCCTCTGCATTCATTTGGGCTCTAGCAGGAGTGCTAGCTGCTCAGACCAAGCATTTATTAGATTACCAGCAGCACAAATGCAGCTGGCACAATATGGCAGGGAGAACAGGTTTCCAAGCCCTGCAGATACATCCAAGAAAAAATGAAAGCACTCAGCTATACGAGAAGATGCACCAGGAAAGAAATGATTCTCAACACCGCATTGTCAAACACCCTTCTGCACACAGGCACAGGCTGTCCCTCCATATCCAGCCCTGGAAAGCTGACCTCACACCTCAAGCTGGGGATCCCAATCACCAATCCAAGTTACCAGGCAGGCCACTGAGCAGCCAGGAGGCAAGAGCATCCTGCAGCCATCCTGCACACACCACTTACTGACCAGCGCCCCAAACCTCAGCCAGACCAACCATGAGTCTGCAACATGGCTGGGAATGACCTCAAGGAAGAAACGTTATGCACTCCACCTTAAAACTGGCCTCTCAGGAGAGCTCGGTGGGAGGGCCTGTGGACACCTTACCTCCTGTAAGTCACACGCTGAAGTTGCCCAAAACAGACAGCCCAACATCAGTCTCCCAGATTAGACCTATCACTTCCAGTGTTCTGGAACACTGCCCCAACACAAAAATGCCAGGGGGCTCCATCTGGAACTTCCTAATTCCTCTGAATGCAGGAGCACTGCACACACACACACATACCCAGATGGTGAGACCTCTAACCTTAACTCAGCTATGGCTATGTCCTATCAGTTGCTCCACAACAGCAGTGTAGGACCTGTGGGAAATCCTGCCTTCTCCACGACATCACTTCAGCCAAGAAACCAGAGAATGGACGCCACAGAGCACCCCAGGGGAATGGGCCTTTCACAGTATATGCTCAGAAGCACCTGGTCCTTTTTGACAGATATTAGCACCACAAGAAAGACTCCAGCAAAGGACCAATAGGACTATCAGGAGAGGATTTCTAAGAAACCAACCTGACTCAGAGAATCCAACAGGAGCACTAGAGAAAAAACAAAAACCCACCTTCATGCAAACAGCACAGGTAAGGGCTATAGGATGCCTCTGCCTTTTTTTTTTTACCCCAAAGGTCTTTGACTTAGAGCTGGCATTTCTACACAGCAGTGAATTTCATACTTCTTTCATACTTGTGAAGAAACCAATTCTTTGCAGATGACCACAAAATGATAGTTTTAGCAGAAGAAAGACTGTCAAAGTTATCAAGTTTTTGGATTCCAGTCAAGTTTTCGGCCCAAAGTCTCAACTTGAGCAGAACCTCACTAAAACAGGTTTTCCCAGGGGCTCTGTTGCACAGACTACCTGCACAGGCTCTGCTGAAAAGGACAGGGTAGAGCCCTGAGATAAGGCAGCCCAGAGCACTGGGACAGGAGATGTTCTCTTTATTTGATGGGTGCCATGCTGCAGCTGGCAGCAGGATGCCAAGGAAGGAAAGGTCACTTTGCACAGCTTAGCAGAAGACTGAGTGGTCAGTCTCGAACATCAGGAAGACATTCCTGAAAGCAAGAGAATTCAGCCCAAAGAATTGTTCTGCCCCGTGAGAAACCATATAGAACATTTAAATAGGTGACATATCCAGCTCTGCCTCCGCCAGGGGATGTATGGGGTGACCTAGTCAGAAGGTACTACCCTTAACTTGGGGGACACAATGAGCCCAGCATCTCCCTACTGAAGAGCTTGTGGGCACACAATACTTGTATGACTGTCACAAGTCCTCAGAGTCTGTATTCACCCTGCCCCAACACCAGGCATTGGAGTCTTTTTAGCCAAAGGCAGGATTCCCTTCTGTTAATATCCCTTCTGGCAAAAGCATGCTGGGCACCAGGCCAGCTTCAGGAACAAAGCACAGGAAATAGGAGATGTTCATCCTTGGCTAGGCTAGGTAGACAGACAGGAGGTCCTGGTTTGTTGGTTAGAACAAGCTTTTCTCCTGGGAGGCTCCACTAGCTCAAGGAACTACTGGCAGTGCTAACAATCAACCTAGCAAAACCTTCAACTGTGATGCTGTGCACATCCAGACCATGGTCTTCACTGACACTCCTGAAGATTAGAGGATGGAACAGGGAGAGGCAGGACAAATTAATTTAACTTCAAAGAAAGAAACACTAGAGATGCTGAGGAAGAGTAGGCTGTGAGTTTAGTTTAAAACCCCATCAATTAAACTTCCTTTTAATTCAGGAAGGAGGATCTGGCCTGCAAACAGGAAGGCTTCATTGGTTTCTCAAAGCAAGAGTATATTTTAATTTTACCATCATTAAGAAAATGTTATGATTTATGTGGCTACTGTCGGACTAATATCTTTAGAATTTAGCTGGCTAAGCCAATTCATCTCTAAGACTGATGAAGGCTGATTGCTCTCTATGCAAAATGTATTAAAACTAAATGAGCAGTCTATTACTCAAACGCTGCTGATAATCTGTTAGCCAGGGTCCGTTAGCTGGGCTGCCTTGTTGCAAGAGAGAAGTCGTCGTGCTCTGTACAGCTGTGCTAAGACCAAGCTTACTTCAGGAAGCTCTTCTTTGTTTTGGTCTTTCAAGTAGGTATCAGAGAAGCAGCACAGTGCTGGAAGTGGTGCTCACTTGCCCTCATTCCCAAAGAATGAGGCAATTTGCAGGGGGCACAAGTCCCAGCCAGAGCTCTCTGGCTCATGATGTGTGTGTGCACTGGGATCTGTGGTTTCTGTGGGCCATATCTCTGCATTAATGAAAACACCCCTTCAGGCAATCTTGTTGCTAACACCACAGCTCCTGGGATGTTCTTGGTGTTGTCATGGATGGAGGCCTCTGCAGGGGCTGAGGAAAATTATGTTCCTCAGAGAACTCCAGTGAGCAACCACAGCTTCTGAGGTGAATGGCATTTGCCCTTTTCTTTCCTTCCTCATAGTAGACTATTATTGTTATTTATTATCTTTAAAGTCCCCATATAATAATAATACCTGGGAAACAGATTGCTCCCGTCAGAAAACTGATTAGCTGGGATTTTTGAGGTTACTATATTTTGGATGCTCTTCTCCTTTGACAGCCTCTCCCTACAGCCCTCTTTGCAACACCAGCTTGTGCTTATAATTACACCAACATCACTTTTGATTTAAGGACTGTAATCCTTTGTCCTTGCTATAAACAACCTACATTAAACACATGAACTGCGTGTACCAAGAGAAAAATAAATAAAGAGCTACAGAAAATTGTGTGAGTCAACACCACAAAGCCACAGTACCAGAGCCTACCTATGCAGAGGGGAGCCTGGAATACACAGCCACTGCTGAAGTGCACTTGGCCTGGAAGGCATGGAATACAGGGCACTGACCTGCTCTGCTCCCCTCTGAAGGAGGAGGACATTGCTCGAGCTGGGTCATGCAGTTTAAAAAGATCAGAACAGAGCACCCACCACACCTTCACAGCAGGGGCTGAGACTGGGGTGGACCCTACAGTTCAATTTCTGTACAGGATCTCACCATGGAATACCCTTGAGGTTTTGCATGATACAGGATTTTTATTTAATGTTCGAGGCATTCCGCCAACAAAACCTTGCTAATTCACACTAATGACTAGGAGACCTACTGCAAATTAATTGTTAATTGGCAAAATTCATTAAATGAACAAACAGGATAAGAAATAACTGAAGATATAGCCTCCCCAAACAGACTCGGTTCATTTATTTTTCTGTGCCACTCAGTTTTCATGATTTATGCTAATACTTTTAAGCACAGTTGTAAATGTATTTGAATCTATTTTAGTAGAGTAATGAAGTCTAAGTAATAGCAGAGCTTGCAACACAGTCCTGTTATGTCTCACAGCATCACCACCTGGCAGGTAGAGACTATCATGGGGATCTGCAGTAGAAATGGAATCTACAGATTCTGCCAGGGACCTTGAGTGATTGTATCTGTGTGGTCATCTTAAATGTCCTGTTCTCAATTCATCACTTTCTTCACAAATGCTCCTTTTCTGATGCTCCCAGCTCCCCACTCCTGCCTCAAAAAATCCTCTTTTGTGCTGAAAACTCTTTTTTGTTCTATCACCAAAACACAAGGTTTTTAAAATTAATCAGTGGTTATTTGAATATTTCACATGTACCCTCCCTGATGCTGCACTTCATTTTAATTCAATTTTAAGGTAAACTTCTCCTTAAAATCAGCCTTCCCCAACCCTAAACGATATAACTGTCCTGAAAACATTAATCCTAAAATCTCCACACATCTGAGCTGTGTCTGTACAGTTGTAAACTGTAGTTTTATGCATCAGCACCAGTATTGTTCAGCATCATAATATAGCTCACTGACAGTGAAAACCACCTTCTTTGTGGATTTCAGCAGCAAGAAAACTTTCTCATTAGGCACTTTCTTCATGGATATCTTTAAAGTACTGAATGGTTTAGTGGATTTCCAGGAAGGAGTGCTGAAGTTTCAGATGAATAATGTTTTTTGCATTTTCTGCCTGAAGGTCAAACATTCCTGGGCTGCATGGCTCTGCTCTGCAGGAGCAGGGAGCCTCCACTCCTGTACAGTTTTAAGACTGAAGGAAGGAAAGAAACATATTAAGTACTTTAGTCTTAGAGCTCTGGAATCTGAAAAACCTCAACTGAAAAATTCAGTTTTAGATATGAACCTGCACATTTCTGAAATTCTGAAGTGCTTCACTGCATGGAACTGAAGTGCTACAGTGGAAGGTGGATGGGCAAGTGCAATGGATATATGCAAAAACTAGGAAAGTGTGAAATTGCACAGGTATTACCTGTCTCAATGAACATACATGCTTCCCTCTGCCCCAGCTTACAGCTAGGGACTCTGTGTTTTCTGTCTGTGCCTGCTGATCTGCCACATTAAGATTTTGCACTGGTGAAAATAAGGAGTAATACCACTGTGCAATCTCTCCTATGCTATGTAAGACACTAAACACACAGCCATCTCTCTGGAGTGGCACATGACTATCAACTTGCTCCATCAGTGAGGCTTAATGCTAAATAAACCAATCTTTTAAAAAGAAAACATTTCTATAGTAACCTATGTAAATGGTTATTTAAGGGATTTTTGGACTGTGGTTAGGCATACCTCACGAATTCCCAAATCAGTTGTGCAAAACTATAAATTCTGTACTTGCATCCTCCTAGTAAATTAAACCAGTTTTACAGGAATATACCTAGTGAAGGCTTTGTCAAGATGAGGGAGGCCAACAGATACCAGAGAAGCCCAGCACACTTAGGCATATGGCAAAGAAGCAACTCACTGATCCTATGAACATTAATGCCTCATTATTCACCTGTAGCTCACTGATTCAAGGGGTAAAGCTATCCTATAAACATTAATGCCTCATTATTCACCTGTAGCACTGATTCAAGGGGTAAAGCTAAAAGATTTCCTGAAGGAACCAAAGTCCTGAAGTATCAACATTTCAGCATGAAGGGTTTTCACCAGTGCAGGCAAAAGGGTATTCAAGGTTTTTATAGTCTCCCACCCTTTCTCCCCTAGAAAGGGGGTACAGACTGCTTTGACACAGCACAAGCGGCCCTTTAACTTAGGGCTACTTGGAATCCACACAATGACGGCTGAGAACCTGGCAAGCACCGGCTTTCTCCCCATTTGACACACAGGTTGTGACAAGAAACAAGACACCTGAGAAGACAAGAGGAATTCACACCTTGCCAGGACTGCCTCCCATTTACAAGATGGACATCCTCTGGCAAGCAAAGTATTATCTGCCACTTACCAATCCTGAGATTCCTTGTCCTTAAATACCTTTTGCTTTAAAAATAGTGCAAGCCTATAAAACAAATGCAAAAGGACTACAGAAAGTGTTTGTGTAGGAAAAAATAAGAAAATACATGGTGCAGAAGAAAGAACTGCACAGGACATTTTTACCGGGGGGTATTTTATGCTAAAAGCACATCACCAGAATGACACTACAGTAGTGTAGTAGTTTGCTTTAAGCAGCTGTGCAGATTCCCAGACAGTCCTACCCCTGCCTCTCACTACAGGCACGGAGACCAAGGTGAGACCTGTAGAGGTGGCTGCAGAAAATGGAAATGGCTGCAGCCTCTGAGCTGCATCTGACAGAAGCAAATCAAGAGCACAGAAGTGTGTGCTGTGATTGCAGGGAGGAGGCCTAACACAGGCCACAGGAGAGGGAATTCCACGGACACTCTACCATAGTACAAGAACGTTATGTAAACTTCCAGATCAGACACAGGAAAGTGTAGCAACACATGCATGTCTTGAATTGATGTTGCTTTTCTCTTAAATAATTTAACTGAATCTCCACTTACACAAATACAAACAACCACAGTGACTAATTACAGTTCGATCATTATATTGGTTACACTAATGAAAGAAAAAAGTGATATATATGGAGCTCTGCACAAGTCACACACAATAAAACTGGCTGATGAATGATACCTGAAACTGTGTCACTATGGGCACACAAAGATAGTAAAAGCTTCTCAAATCCAGGACCGACAAAGGTCCCTGAGGCCTCATACTGCATGGACACTGTTTGGTACTGGATGATTCAACAGAAGCAGCAATACGGAGTGTCCTTTCCAGAACTGCAACTTATTTTAAAGATCTTATACCCAGAGTGATCCCACTCCTGTACCCAGAGCGCTCTCCTTACACCCGAGAACCTACTAAGGCTTTGGTCCAGATGCTCTCCCACACCAACCCAACGACCCCACAAAAAAAAAAGGTGATGGATGCATTTTCTCTCAGCAATTTAAGTGCCTTTTGCTTTGGCTTAGAACAAGAATGGAGGAAGAGATGTGTTGGATTCACCTTCTCCAGTTCATTCAAGATTTTGTATCCTTTGCAGTTCTCTTTAAAAATAAATACGCCAATATTTTCATCTTATTTCATTCTCTACAGAGAGGAGTTTGATTAGGAAATGCACCAGCACTCTCTTGGCCCTAATTAAAGGGCATGTAATACAACAAATAGATGGCAATGCCACAACATGAATTCGATCCAGCCTGCATCATTTCTTCATAACTTTTATTCACAGAAATGAGACAATTACTTCCTTCTACACCTCTGTCAGACTCCCTGTGGAAATTACTCCCAGCCACTCTCTTGTAGAGTGCAAAACATACAACTTCACTAATGAAAAATTGCTAGCAGAAGCAACAAGCACATCTCAGCTAACTAATCCACGGGATGTTCAGACCTGGAAACATAAACTTTCCCACCTCATAAGGGTGTGCTGATCTCCATGAGATTGATGTCAGAATGCCTTGGAGTGCAATCAATACAAAACAAATAAATAATTAATTGCTTCAAGTAATTAAATTTATCAAATCCAAATAAAAATAACTGGTATTTTATGGAACTGCTTCCAAAAGCTGAACCTCTGAAGGGACCGTATTGATCACAGGAGGACAGACAGATGTTTCACATGTTCACTGCCAATGAGGTCTGGGTTTGCATTAATGATAGGGTAGGAACAGAGCCAGCAGCCTCCAATGCAGAGTAAGCAGCCAGCATGCTTGGCCATTTAATTATTGGTCAGATCAAATACAGAGAATAAACATGTCTAAACACATACATACAACCCCATCTTCCTCTAGAAATATCATTCACCTTGGACTTGCAGTAAGCACTTAGTTCTCACTCCAAGAAAAAAAAAAATGGAAGAACTCACACATGCTCTCCCCACACCACCACAGTAAATTCTTATTCATAAATCAGTACTAAAAAAGTGTTCAGAAGGCTACTAAATATTTAAAAGCTGGTGAGTGTGAATATTTGAATCAAGGGGTACTAAAGCTCTACTTGTAATTTTCTTTCCTTTACTTCTTTCTTAATTTGTTCAACTGGCAAATTGTTTACAAGATCCCAGTTAAGCAGATGGAGTCAGGCTGCTGTCTGGAAGCCTTTGAATTCTTTGAATGACTAAGCTGGAGCATCCCTCAGTCCTTTCTGCAGACTGAAAATTCTACAAACTCTTTTTCATCACAGAGTTTTGTTTTGTTTCCAGATGAGACACCACTCAATCAATTATCTTCCAGTTCCTTTGCTTCCAAACCCACGACAAAAGAGCAAGGACACAGACATACACTTCAACGTGCAGGAGTAGGTACAAACATCCATCCTTTTCCATGCATCACCCTCCTTCTTAAAAGCACTGCTGCAACAATTCAACAGCATTACTGAAATCCTAAGTTAAAATTCACAGGCAGAGCTGAGAGAGAAAAGCTACTTAAAACACACTGCAGAGATGTTAAGTATGCCTAAGTCAAGTGCTCTGAACACAATAAAGTCAAAGGTTAAACTTAAAGCTGAAAATAACATGGTACAGAAACACTGTGGTGAAATCAAAACAAATTCAGTTCTGCAACATCATGCCCAGATCACAAACATGTGGTTACTGTTGGTTTGTCTGGATCCTGGAAAAGATTCAAGTTCAACAGCTCCCATTTTCCTTTCCTTCAGGCAGATCCACAGCAAAGCATTCCCTCCTCACAGCTCCCTGCTTTCCCTTTAGTCTTTTCTTCACCTTTCCCTGCTCAAATTCCCTACCCGACTCTCTTTTCCTCTGGCTCTTTGGCTGTCTGACCTCCCAGCTGAGCAGACCTGGTATAACAGGAAGTTTTCCAGAAGTAATGCTTAGGATTAATAATACACTTCTGATGTTATTTTCATAACACTGTTTTACTAACAGGAAAGGCAAAGGTCTAAAATTCTTTTCAAGAAACTCTCTCACCCCTTTCCAAACACCTGCTACTGCCTCCTGTTCCCAGTGGCACCAAGGCAATATGCTGCCTTGAATCAAGAGGAAGCTTTTCATAATGCCCAGCTTCCCACTGCCTTAGAGAAACTTGCAGTCTGTGCTGTCAGGAGGCAGAGGGAAATCCCATGCCGAGCAAGGGCACAGGGGCTGTGGCCTCCTTTGCCTGTGGCCACAGTCCCATGGAGAACAATGGGAGACTGAAGCCAGTCTGATAGAAGGCAGCTTGTCGAACTCACAGCAGAAGATTACTCTTCAGCGTCTGCTGAAGGAGAAACTTTCGGTTATGAAGAATAATGGCTGTAAGTGACCATTAATCCTCACAGGGAAAAAAAAACAGTCTTCAAATTCAGCCTGTCCGTAAGATTGTGTAAGCTTTAACGACAGGGGGAATTTGAAGAGCCATGGCTATTGTCATAAAAACTACTGGGAACAAATTAAGTTGAATACGGATTCCTAACTTTTTCTTCAAGGACTCATTTCTATAAATTAATTTTAACTCAGATTTCAGACTAATTGTAAATCCTCAGGAAAAAAAAAATCTCTAATCAAAGAGTAAGTGCTATTATCCTGGGGATGATATGGTACATTTTTCACACATGACAGAGGTTGAGCCCCGATCTCAGTGCAAAATCCAACTTCACCTAACCATGAAGGCGTAAAGCACAGTAGCGAAGTATAAAATAAAGGAGGACAATAGAAGCTTTTAGGTGAGGAACTCTTTAGGTCTTCAGGCAAAAGGACTTGCTGTAGTACAGCACAAGCTTTTAGATATCATTTTTCAATGTGCTAAGGGCAAAACATCTTATACTGGATGTTGCCAGAGTATGAATTTCCAGCACTTCATTCGAATTCCTCACTTAGTCCTAGTCAGCCTCCACCCTGATCAATTCCACATCACTGGAGTTCAGAGGGTTTGCCATATAAATCCCACAAGTAAAATAATTTGGATTAGCATGGACTTGTGTCAGCTCCATAACATTTGGCACTTCAGCACCTCTTACCAGTTCAAAAGGCCTGTACTGACCTCATGTAATTAATTCTCCCCATCAGGCATCTGTGAAGCAAGTGAGTCTAATAGCTCCTGTTTTAAAAATAGGGAAGGCTTGGAAAAGGAAGCCAAGTGACTGGCTAAAAGCCACAAATGAATTCATTTTTCTGGGTTAGAGGTAGGTTTCACATTTCCAAACAGCAAAGTGTTGTTTTTTCACCCAGATCAGTGATGTACCATCTTTCTTAATTCACAAACCACCACTAATTCTAAGAACAGCATATATCTCCTTAAAAATTTCAAGCAGAGCATAGAAAGTTGCACTAGGTCATTCCAGGAGCTTGGATACTGCAGACTAAAAGTTGCTGAATCAGACTGCCGTGCCTCAGCTTAGCACTGCATCTTGTGAGCATTAGGAACAGATAAAAGCATGTAAGCACCCATTTCCATGAAGGCTGGGATTTGAATTGCCTGTTTGGTGCACAAAAAGGCTGCTGGCTTTGCCAGATGGTTCCATCACTGATATGTTATTGCTCAGCGTCTCTTCCAGAGGGGGTAAAAAAAAATTAAAAAGATCAACCATTACTTATTAGTTTTCAAAATCCAAATCAATCTCCATAAATTACTCTATTTATCTTAGTGCCCAAGAACATGTCTGCCACGTCTCAATAAATCTCAACACATGCACTGCAGTCTTGCTTGCCTCTGGACTGTGATTTCCTCAAGGCTGTAGCCCCTCACTTGAACAGGTATCCTGCAGATGGTGGCACCAGTACACTGAAGGGGCCCCTGAGCAGTGACCCTGCTGAGGCATCCCACCTCTAACACACCCATGCACCTGTACATGGAAGCAGCATTATCCCAAACACATTTCTATTAACAGCTAGGAAGATCTGAAACCATTCTGATATCAAAAGAACATTCCACAAAAACAGTCTTTTAAATTTACTATGCCAAGTGAGAGTGCCAGGCAAGGAACATACTTATCCAACTTTTCATTAATAAAGAAACTAAAAATCTTTTTATTTTTTGGCTAGGAAAAAAGCAAAAAGCACTAGTATGGGCACACAGGATCAAAATTCCTCTGAAAACATTCAGTTGACCAAGCAGGTTTAAGTTATTTGATATCCCAAAGCCTGTGGCTAAGAGGCAAGTGTCAAGTCTTGCTGATATAAGAAAGCAATACAAAAACATCAAGAAAGTTCTCTACTCAGGAATATCTCTGCAACAGAATGAACACAGGGGCTTCTCCAAAAAATATTTTCTAAGATAATGTAAATAGAAAAGCTAAAACTTGTATGTGTTTATGTGTGTCTGTTTTTTTCAAGACACAACCTGAACATTCAGTTCTTAATCATCTTAACTAGATGATCTTTAAGGTCCTTTCTAGCCCAAACCACTCCAAAAGCACCTCTCAATTAACACACGTGCTCCATGGGGCTCATTAGTTCTGGCTGTGAGCTCTGTTTGGACTAGACAGTTCCACTTGGTTCTGTCACAGGTGCCTAACAGCAGAGCAGGCACACCAGTGACAAACACCAGCAAGTTCAGGTGCCTCTGCAAGGCAGTGAGTTGGCTTTCACAGAACCAGCATTCCAGGTTTCTGAGTCTCCACATTTATGGAATTCCTTTCTTATTTTAGAGGCAAGAACTTGACTTTCTTTAGCTATAAAAGGAGAACAGACAAGGAGAGAGACAGGCAAAGTGAAAGACATTAACAGAGATCCCACAGGATCAGGACAAGAGCCTACCCTCTGGCTCCGCAGCGTGACACCTGCAGATTTGAAGTCAGGAAACTTGATGCCAGCAGTCTCAGGAACAGCCTGAAAGAGAGCGAAACAGGATGTGTTGATGGAGGAAACACAAGAAACGCAAGATTTCATACAGAGACTATCTGAAGGGGAAACACTGTTTCCTATGACAGAGAACCACCTGCCACGGCCACGTGTCAGAGATGAGGCAAGAGGAAAATCCCAGGCAATGGGATTCAGTGGGAAAATCCCAAGAAATTCATTGAGAAGACTACTCCAGTTCAAGGTGTCGCTGGAAAGCTCAAACATTTTTGGTCAGTTAGTTTAAATGCACTGCTCTGCACAGAAACTTACATCCACCCATACAGAAACCCTGACCCTAAATGGTATTCATACATATTTGCACAGAATCATCCTTATCCAACTTAGACCCATTTCGCTGATCAAAACAGCCCAGGACTTCCCTAAATCTTGGCTTTTGACTGCAAACTCTCTAAGGAATAAGCTGAGAAACCTCTGATCTGTACAGACATGAGCCCACTAATGAGGATGCAAGGACTGCCCCCTCCCAGGGAGGCCTGCTGTTCATACATGTTTTGCCATTTGTCGACTCATTAGACAGTTTTCTTTCTTACTTTGTATTTTAAGCACAGCATTAGAATGCAGCGAACTTCCAGTGCTTCTGCTGCTAACAGTAGGGCACATAGCTGCATTTCAACAAAATGGAAAAAAATAAATGCAATCCCTTATAAATCTGTGCTGACGAGCAAAGCAAAAGGTGAGCAGACTTTTAAACTATTAAACCAGGCTATCTCTGCACTGAATGGTTTGGGGTCCCCGGAATGGGTCAGCAATGCTTATGATTCAAGCTAAGAATAGCCACAACCTCCGCAAAAACACATGCACAATCATGTTTTCCAAAACTAAGTCACCTCAAATCTCCCCATTTCTTTGGAGACAGCATTTGCCTTGCTGCTCCCACATTTCTATGCAGAGAGGCTCTAGAGCTTGCTCTTTGTTCCAGATAGGGCTGAGACAGCCAGGGCTGCCCCAAGATCACGAGAGATGCTGAAGGACAGTGATTCAATTTCTGAAGTTCCCTGCCAGTGACTCTCACATCCCTATCAGCTATCTCTTAATCTTGAGGTGGCACCCTGCAAACCACTCTGCATGGCCAGGCATTAAGATTATTTCAGTTATCTGTAGTCTGTCCAATAAATAGAGGACCTGGGAAAAGATTCCTAAACATGACCATGAAGGAAAAAGTATTCTCTAACTACCAACAGGGCTCATAAACTTGTAGAGATCACTTTGATCTTTGGTAGGATATAGCTTCCCTGCTTGCATTATTACAGACAAACAAGGCTGCAATCGAAAACCAATCCTCTCTGCTTCCTTTGAATGAAGGCTGGCTTCCAAACTCCCTGAACTCTGCCCCTCAGCCTGTCGCTGAACACCCTGCCACAAGCAGTGTGGGGAAATCAGCATCGTTGCCTCAGCCGAGCCAACTCTGACTTGCATTCGGCAATAAGCAATTAAATGGGTTCTTTTGCCTCATGTGCCTGTACAGCCTGTACATGCTGTAAACGCTTCAACCTCAATTGACTCCTTGCTAAATGATTTTCCTTTGTTGAAATGATGCTGATGCAGCTCCCGATTCAAATTCTTAGTTAAAATGCAATTTTTTTTTTAACATTTCCCGGCTATAGTTGGTAATTGACTCCTAATGGACTCTGTCATGGTTGAAATGATGCTTGTGCAACAACAGAAGCTGCTTCTCTGCCTGCCCTGGTGTGCCTATGCACTACATGCCTGCAGACAGGCCCCGGCCAACACTTAGGGGTGGACTCCCTCATCTTGGCATCCTCAGCATCTTCCCAGCCCCATTCTCTAGCCCTCTTTTTTTCATTACCACCAATGACAAACTGCTGTCTTTATAGGGAGATATGCCAGCCATGGCTGAGCTTTCCCAGAACAACCCTTAAGGGAATGCAATGCACAGGGTGCCCAGTGATACTATACTCATCACATCGCAGGGACACGCATGTGCCACAACACACCAAAAGAGTGTTCTGAGGAAGTGGTGACCATTAGGCACACTTCAAGCAATAACTGTCTAGAATTCACCGCTTCTCCCCCCTCTCCGTACAGAACCTTTTGGAGAAAAAGGGCACATGTGCTCTCTGTTCACAAGGTGGAGGGACAGGAATTCCCAGAGACTCACTGGAAACATCTGAGATTTTTTTTTAACAGCCCTTTCCTACTGAAGGTGCTGAACCTACATCAGTCCATGCTGTCCTCCTCTTTCCAGAAAGGGAAACGGAGGTAGCATCAAATGTGAACTGAAACCTGTGTTCTGGGCTCCTTAGACTTCAGCTCAGCTCATGGAGAAATAGCAATGGTTCCCACAATACAAGTCCCACAGCAGGGCTGCTCTGATCACAGCTCAGGATCAGGAGAGGGGCATGTACTGAGCTTGGGGAGATGCTGCTGAGATCCAGGAGTTGGGGAGGAAAGGAAAACTTGGACTAGGAAAAGACAGCAGGTGAAAGACAATGGGTTTGTGGGCCAATCCTACAGCAGTAACAGAACACACTTGGAAGAAGCAGGGAGACAGATGCTTCTCCTTGCCATGATGCATGAATGGTTGGCATTATTTCATGCCTTTTCTCAGGGAGGGAAAGAGAAACAGGACTTAAAACAGCATTTTTCCAATGAGGGAGAGACAGAGAGCACACCAGTGGACTCTGACAATGGCTGCCTTACACCAATCTGCCTGCCAAAGATGCAACGAAAAAACATCTGCCAGAAGGCAGCCAGCCATTACTCCCCCCCTACCCAAAAAGGGCCTGATCCCCATAGGACTGCTGCAGAAAACACATTACCCCGCCAGAGCATAAACAGGGGAAAGGGAAAATTTAAAAAAAAAATTTAAAAAAGAGAGAAATGTTTACAGGCTTCTCTGTCTCCTTCTTCTGTGGCAGCTTCTTCTTGGGAGCCTTGCGCTCAGCACGCCTCTGCTCAGTGGTGGTGTCAGCAGCTGTGATGAGCTTCTGCAGGTCTTGGGTTCTCTTTTCTCTCTCTTTCTTCCTGGTTTCAATTTTGCGGAGCTCCTGGATGAGGTATTCTTCTTCTGCCACCTGCAGACCAGAGCACGTCAGGGCAGTCAGAGAGCAGAGGAGGCCTGGCAAGGCAAGGGGGCCATCTACCGATAACAGCTCTGCCCCGGGCCAGCCTGGGAATGACTTTATGCTCCTGCTTAACTTCTTGGATTTGTAGGGCAGATTACACTCCATAACCTTACCCTGTACCCGTGGCAATGCCACTCTACAATCCGGCAGGTACTGCATTACAACATTTATGATGCACCCTTCAACAATCCATAAATTACTAATCCCATCTTCCGGAGTCCAAAAGCACAGACAGAAAGGTAAAAAAGCCCAAATACGCTGTAGTTGCAAATACAGTGTTGTGAAAAGCTGGCTCCCCTCCCCAGATACAGCATACAGAACCCAGAACAACTAGGCCTAGTACTGACACCTGTCAATGGGGGGAAGAAGTCCCATATGAACTTGTCCTTGGAGGGAATTAACTGAAAAGGATGCTTTCCCCCAGCCTATGGAGAACACAGTTTCTTAATCTCTAAACCCTAGGACCATTACATAGCTTCAACACAGAGGAGAACTAAGCATGCAGATTTAGTCTTTGATGTTTTCTGGAAAGATTTTTACTCTCAAATAAATAATTCTCTCTCCATGATACTCCGGTACTCGTAAAGACATTGACCAGAGAATTTGCTTCTATCAAAGGACTAATACAGTCAGTGTCACTGAGAAGGTCCTGGCAGTTACTGGAGACCATAACTCTGCTCATGTAGCCCTTTCTCCTGTATAGTCAGATTTCTCAGTTAGTGTCCTTTTAAACTCCTTAAAGGGACATTAACCCAACAAAAAAAGCTGTACTCAGTTGCTGCTCTTTTCTTTTCCAGCCCTTCTTAACCTTTCCCACCCTCTGGCCTGTATCACACACCTACCGACTCAACTTATCAATCTTTTGGAGCAGTGATGCTCTCTTCCCCAAGTTACCTGCTCTGGTGTCCTATTGTAAAGCCTTTCCAGTTGTTCCTTCCTTCGTCTCTCATGGCCAGCATCAAAGACTGGGATTTTCAGGTCTGTGCCCGGAGCCGCACGAATGTTTGCCAGCTTGGCACAAATGTGGTAATACCGTTCCTTCAGATCCTCTACTGACCTTTTCTGTGGAAGACATCACAGGAGGACAACATTATGGAAGAACCAAGCAAAACCTTGTGCAATAGCCACCTAAGGACCACTGGCTGAAGGATGTCACATCAAGTACAAGACAAGACACAGTGCTTGGGAGGAAGGTCAGCAGGGACCCTTGTAGGTGCCAGGGGAATGACAGGGAAGGAGGAGTTTCTCAGTGAGCTGCATGAATTAACTGTCATGGGTTCACAGGTTCTGCTTTAAAAACACCCACCGAAAGATCCAACAATGCTGAGGGTTTAGAGACAATACAGCGGTGAAGCACCCCCAGCAGTGAAGATAAAAAGATGCAAGGAGAGTTGAGAGGAGAAAGTCTGCAAGCAGGAAACTTGCAACAAATGTGCAGGTCTCCAAGTTGCTCCAGACAATGGTCATTCAAGTCACAACCAAGAAGGTATCAGCTGCAACAATTTGCAGCCCATCATTTCATGAAGTCTGAGCTGTGTCCCATTAACCCCAGTACCAAAGATGTTTGGGCTGCTCAGCCGAGCATACTCTTGCTATTTTACTTCGCTACAGGCTCTTCGTGTGAGCATTTCAGAGGACAGCAAAAAGTTACAGGATTTGGATCTGTTCTGAGAAGCCACAACACTCCCTCTGTCACCAGGAGGCATGGAACCAGTATAGGAGATCTGCAATCATGACACCAGGGTTGCATTTTCAGACCACTGATGGTCCTCATTTCACAGCAGAGATGATGGAAACCTGCACCATGTCAGACCACAAGTCAGGAACAGTACCATGGAGAAGTCCCAACCCTCAGGGTTCATTGGCAGATCCTTCTCCAAGGGCCTAGACTGAAATCCAGAACACCTAGCCTGCTCAAATAAACAAACTCCCCAGCTGCTTGTTCTCCAAGGAACAACAAGCTGTTCTCCTGGCAGGTGCAAACCTTCTAACTTTCTAATAAAACACAACAGGGAATGAGAACAAGTCACAGTAGATTTAATTACAAACAAAGCAAGCAGCAATGCCTTGTGCTGGGAATTCAATATTCCTTGCTGCCAATAATTCATTATTTTCCCCTAATTAAGTTGATATAAAGGGTAATTTAGTCTTTCAAGTGCAGAAAGCCCTGCACATGCCATAGCAGCAGGTTGCTAGCAGCAACTTGACCCCAGGACTCACCTTGAACTGCTGGTGATCGTAGCGGTCGTGAATGACCACGAAGCGCAGATCAAAGCGCCGAGCCAGGTCAAAGAGATGGTCTGTCTCAGCTTTGGTCCACGCGTCGTCGTGGAGATACATCTGGTACTCCTGCTCTGAGTAGACAGGAACCTGCACTGTCTATGGAGAGAAGAGAAAACCATGGTAGCTCTCCTGCAGCACTGCCCTCCTCACTGCCAAGATACCTGAGCCAAGAAAATGAGCACAGTACTGACAGGAGGGGGCTGCCAGGACCCTGAGCAATGAGTCCTGGTAGTAGGAAACATGATGAGCAGGCAGAGGACTTGATATGGAGCAATGTGTGATCCCAAGGCCATAACGTGACATTCAGGGAAGCTTACCAGGAACTGCCACCTAGGAGGCTGAAACCTATTTCAGGTGTCTGACACAGGCAGAGGTCAGCGACCCACATCCTGACTATGGATTTCAAAATTAGCAGGCTAACATGACAGTGAAACCAAGGTTCAGCCAGCCTCCCTGCATTCCTCCCATACAGCAAAACCAATATCTTGGCATAAACTGCTCTGACAGTTGACTCTTCACTTGGGTTGGGACATGCTCACTTGTACAGGAAGAACAGGAAAGGCAAGGAGCAGGAGTCCCCAGCCTTTAGCACACCTTCTGCTTTGATACTCAGACTACTTCTTTCATGTTTGGCGCAGACACTATCATGAAGATCTGAAAGACTGTACAACTGAAGGCCATAAACTTGGCAAACAACTTTGTCACTCCCTTCCTCATAGACCTTTTTCTCCAGCAGAACCACAGAGCCAAATGACAGTCCAACTCTGTGTCCCAGGTGCCTAAAAGGCCAAGCCCACAGTACTGTCCCCAGTCTGGAACTGCTCTGCAAGGGCTCTATCCAGAACACAAGTGTCACATGAGTACTAAAGAAACAGCAAAAATATTTACTATATTAGGGGAAATCCTAGCATGTGGTAAAGCAAAAGTGTAAATAAGCCTGTGCTTTCCTCCCTTATTCCCCCTCACTCCCTTCCTCCTGCAGCAAAGCTTTGCTTAGCCTGAGGAGGTCCTACCTTCACAAGAAAATTGTGTGCATTCAAGTAGCAGATGTGCTTCAACACCTCTGTGGTTTTGTGTCCTGTCACCAGGAAAGTCATCCTCATGAACTCCATACAGCTCGGAGGAGCATTTCTGAGCCTCCAAATAACAGCCTCTTTAGGTCTACTGCCCTTCTTCCACCACTGAGACAGAAACTCAAAGGTGAAGCAGATCTCTTGGGGATGCACTGAACCTCAACCTTCAAGTACCACTTCCATATGAGAAGATGCAGCAGGGTCCTCTGCAGTGGATGGAAGGGAAGGTGGCAGACTCCTCATCAGACAAGAGAACGCGACAAGAGCAAAGACACTTCCAAAACACTTCCTCAGCTCCCACTCATGGCTGCTCAGGTGAGAACCACTGAGAAATGAGAAGGTAGGAACAGATGGAAAGCTTGAGCCAACCACAGGCTGACTATACATTCAAATGCAACATAACCATGAAAAGGCAACTGTGACCCCCAGAGAGGGATTTCCAGCAGAAATTGGCAGTGTTTCAATTGCACAACAAGAATACTGGCATGAATACCAACTACAACACTACTGATCCCTGGTCAGGAAAGATGCACTGAAATGGAAACAAGTAGAGAGAAGAGCATGAGTAATGGGGTGGAGAGCTTGTCTTCCCACAGCAGACTGGAAGAGAATGCAGCCTAGCAAAGGAAGTCTGAAAGAGAATCTGACTGCAGGCTTCAAGTCTGTTAGATGAAATGAAAGGAATACCCATGGGAAGAAAAGAACAACTGAAATAAGAACAAAGAAATTGACTTGCAAAAAAATGCCAATTTAACATGGAAAATTTAACCTGGAAATGAAATGGAGCAAAGACAGTCTAGAAGAGCTTCCCAAGGAAGCACAGGGGCAGGAAAAGCCAAGTGCTTTTCAAAAGGAACTTGATCAATTTGTGAAAGGGACTGGATGGTGGCAGGACCTGAAAGAGCCAAGAGGAGGATTCAACAGCCCAGAAAACCTCTCTCAGTCCAACATTTCACACTATAAACTCACACAGTGATGAGTATTAAATTAGCTGAAACTGCTCAGGATCCTGGAGCCACAAGATAGTTCTATGAAAACATCAGCACAATGCCTAATAGAGGTAAAAATACAAATTGAACCGTAAAAATTATGAGGGAGATAGAGAAACAGAGCCCACATAAACCCACCATGCTCTCTTAAGTAGAACACTCACTCCTAGTCCACCCATTTCAAAAGAAAGGATATTTGAGAACAAGGGAGTGCACAGGAGGGCACGTCAAATTACAGAAAACACAGCACCCAGCAAGGACAATTTACTACATCATGTAACACAAGATCTCAGAGGGACTAAACCTCAAGTCAGCAGTCAGAAATGAGAAGAAAGCACCTTTGCGCACCACACAAAATCAGCCTGAAGAACTCATTAGCATGGGTTATTCACAAAGCAGCTTTCTGCCCTGAATGTACCTAGCAAGAATTATTAAACACAAATTTCAAGTTCAGAAATCCTTAAACCAAAGGCCACCAGAAGGCAGGAAAATATGTATTTGCCCCATTCTCATACACTTTCTCTAAGCCCTTGCTGATGGTAGCCAAAAGGCTGAGAGAGGGCTTTGCTCTAACACCAGCAAAGCTGCTTTTATACTCCTGTTTCACACCCTGAAACAAGGCTCAGTGTACACGGTGAAACCCAAGTTTACATTTTGGATCTCACAACAAAGAGGAGGGATTTGGACTGGAGACTGGAAGCACAGAGAAAAGGAAAAGCAACTGAGCAGTGACCCAGGAGTTAAAGAGCTTGAGCAACCAACAGGACAGACTACACAGGAAAACAGGTTCATTCCAAGGGGAGGGAAAGATTCAGGCAGAGGTATCATGTGAGAAAAAACCCACAAAAGAGTCTGGAAAAGTAAAAAAAATTCCTCTGACACAGCAAATATCTGCAAAACTCTTCATCAGTGCCTTCAACTTTCTCAACTACAGCACCACAAGGATAACAACTTGCTCCTGATATTATGCAATTGGGCATTTGCAGATGGCAGAGGCCTGTACCACTAATCTAAAGGTTACAGCCTTGCTGAAGGCTCGTCTGTCTGTCAATTCACAGTACCTGATAAAGTTAAGGAAACAAGAATCATATAATTAAAACACCCATATGTGATGTGTGTCCCCCTCCGATAAACTCAGTTGAATTCAGCCAAAACCAGTTCCAGCAGTAGTCTTAGAGACAATTAGCCTCACAAAGTTTCACTCAGACAGCTAGGTAGGTGCTTCGACTAAGTGAGTCATACTTCAGACTTCCACCCCAGACATCAGAGAAGAGATACCACAGGAGGCTCTTACCAACATCCCAGCTAGAGGAAAAGCATCAGTCAGAGCTTGAGCCTTCTAACATATAAGGTCAACCAACCACTTAACTCTGCAGGAAGCCAAGCTTTGTTAGAGCTGATGCTCTGTGGGTTACAAACTTAAAATATTGTATACGGTTACACACAAGCAGAGCTTTTGTGGAATCATGTTAGCACACGCTTTTTTTACTCTTTCAGATTTGCATCATGAAGGGAGTTAAATTACATTATGGAAGCACCCTAACTCTGCTCCTTCCTAACTTTGGAGGTCCTGACTTTGAAGTATAAATCTTGATGTAGTTTTCTTTGTGCATACACATGAAAGGCCCAGCCACTCAAAGCAGATACATCTGGGACAAAAGACAGCAGGAGATTACAACAACACATTGTGACAATTTAATGTAAGACGCAAAGAACAGGGAACTGCACCACACTGATACCACAAGAGCAATTTCAGAGGGAACACAAAGTAATTCAGCATCTGTGCTGGAATCTGGCCAAGAGGTTGCAAGCCACCTTTCTGGCCATGAAGCTCAAGCGATTTTTTTCATACTGAGCAAAATAACAAGACTTATGACTTTTATGTGTTAGTCAGGATAGAATATCTTTTACTACCCTGAGCCTGTAATCAGGGGGAGAATGTTGGTCACGAACAGAGATAGATAGCATGAGTCCTCCTCACCAAACCAATGACTGCACACCTGAAACACAGGGGTCTCTAGCAAGCTCTGGCCACATACAAAGCCCACTTTGCCTGAATGATTTGGAGACACCAGTCCATGGTCACATGGCTGCAGGTCATGCTGCAATTTAAAATGCAATTACCAAATCTAACTCAGCCTTCACTTGTTGAAAGAATCCACTTCCTGTCTGGACAAGAAGAAACTGACTGAAGGGTATTTTCCAGCTACTATTTATATGCTGTTGTTCGAAAGTGCTCCCACTTACTTTATTGAACCTGGCAAAAGGGTAATCCTTCCCTTCCTCTGCTGCTCTCCTCCAATGGTAGAACATCGCCCCATCTTTCCTCGCTGGGTTGGTGAAAGGCATCCACTTCCAAGGCCGGACTTTCTTGGAGCCCAGTTTTGCTTTGACTGTTCGATAACCCTGAGTTGTATCACTTGGCAGCAGTGGAGGTGCATCCCTGTGGTGGAGAAAAGTGCTGGTGATGAGAAGCAAGGAGCAGCCCAAGACAAACCCAAAGAGATTTCAGGCTCAGAACTCTTTTTGCAGATATAAAAGCAGGTGTCATTCCCAGTTGAGATTAAGAAAGAACTGGATACAAAGGGTAAGAGCACTCATTTGTCTGCATTAGACTATTGTGCCTGTATCTGATTAATTTCTTACATCAAATAAACCCCTCAAATTTAGAAGGGAGAAAACAGACACTGTCCATGACTAAGAGAAGGGCACAAGCATGGGCCAAGCACAAAGGGGAATCAATCTGGGTAGTGAGACCACTCCTGGTTTCAAGAGGACGCTGCCCTGCTACCAAAAGCCCAGGCCACCCCACAACCTGCACAGATGACCATGTGCTCTTACTTTTTGTCAGAATAGAGAAGTGCATAAACTTCTCGGTGCATTCCTTCTGGCCTCTTAAACGTCAATGTCTCTGAAGACTTCTTGGATTTTTTCTGAAACAGAAGAATTGCATTTTAGATTCAGAAGTAGAAATGTCCGAGGGACAACTAAAACCGTATAACCTGGTGCCCTGTGATGGTTTTTACTCTTATCTGGTTTTAGACACCTTGAATTTCTCCAGGAAAATGCCTGTTCCTGGTGGAAGACACTGACAGACAAAATGTACCCACTTTCAGTGATAGGGCTCACCAGTACCCCCATTTGCTGTTGCTGATAACACACTTAAATTCCAAGCTGAACATCTGGCTATAGATTGCACAGGCCAGTGCACTAAGTCTTTTCTTACTAGCCAAGCACTATCCTCTCTGAGAGGTATTAATGCGTTTAATTGATTCTCTCCTTTTTCGAGAAAATAGTAGGAAATGTCTTCCCAGTTTTTAAAAGGTTTTTGTCACTTTGTTCTGCAGCAGCTTCCGTTTTTACCAGCTGTGATCACACCCTTGCAGTAGCCCCCTGGAAAAACCACCAGTACCACCTACCAAAGTTCTCCAGCCCCACCTCCACTGTCCCATTTACACAGCAAACAATTTTTTGACAGTTTCTTCATAAGAGGAATTCAGTGTACACAACTCAATCTGGCCCCTAAACCCTTGTCAGAATTGATGGTTTCTGAGACACAGTCCAACTCATACCACATCTACAAGTTTCTCAGTAATCAACTGTATCAGGTGATCAGCTTTGGATTCAGGTAGGTACAGTAACAGCCACACTAACAAGTTACACTTCCTTTAAGAGGAAGAAGTTTACCGAGCATTTGGTCTAACTGTATTGTCTTTATAACTACTAGCCCTGTCACTACTATTACACACTTTTTTACCATATCAATACCAAATTTTAAATCAGAATATTTTTCAGTAGTAAAACTAACACTGCATCATAAATTGTGTTAAATCCAGTTACCTTTATCAAGCAAATTCAAGATCCCACTGAAAAAAATAAGTCCCTGTCATCTTGGACTGCAACTACTTTCCATAAAACTTCATGACAGACACGCATTATATCAGCACCTTTTCATCCCTAATCAAACACCTTTCTCCTAGTGTGTCCATCAGTTTGCCCAGGAGCAATGTAAGGCCAACCAAGGCAGTTAACCACAGGTCACCGCACACCCTGTGTGAACACAGGCTTCTGGAATTCCCCCAAAGTTCCCAGATTTATTAAAAGTTAATATCAGCAGGCCAGAGATCAGCTCAGCCAGCACTTTTAGGAGTTGAGAACAAATTACTTGGTCATGCTGATTTAAATGTTTTTATGCCTAGTAATTTTTATTTTAACATTCTCAGTCACTAATGGACTGGAAAGTACTTCATGGTTCTCTTGTGATTTCAAGACATCAATCTGTTTCTTTTCTAATTGAGAACAGATCTATTTCCTGAGCGAGTGCTGCACTGTTATTAGCAACTTTGCACTCTCCATGTGACAACAGCTTACACCTTTGGTTTGGCTTTGTTTCTGTACTTCGTAGAAATTCAGAATGGTTTGTTCAAGTGGCCTCCTGCACCCCTCCCAAAACTTTTCACTGCAAATTCCCTTCCTCCCTCTCCCCATTACAGTAAACTTGAGAAACCCATCTTAGTCTCTGCTCTGAAGAGACAGCCAGCCACCAGTACTCCTCTGGCTCTCTGCTGCCTAACACACATTTAAATCAAAAAACTCACAACTCCAAACACTCAGTGGCAACACTGCAGGCTGAATCCAGCCAACAAGCTGCTCACCAGACACTGTTCACCAACACAGCTGGTAACCGGGAATTTTAACATTTCAACCTTTAAATGACTCAAACTCACTGGTTTTCCATTATACCAATTACACCGTATGCCCTAGCAAGGCAGTGAAACCACAGTGCTTCTCTTCAGAGACAAAGGTTTCAGTGGAAGCAAACAATGACAGCCAGGAAGTGCTTTTAGGGATGGGATAGTTGTGTATGTTTAGTTCTGTTTTGTTTTTCTCCCCAAATACACAGGCTTTACTTCAAATCAGACCATCTCTGTACCAGAGAGCTCCCTGGGCACATTTCAAAGCACCTCCACGTCTCGTAACTACTCCTAAGTTCACCTTCCCAACATCTTGCAAAACATGGGACCCCCACGACCTTCCCCAAATTTAAAATACAGAAAACAAGATACTGTAGCACATTACCACACAGAATGCAGCACATCATGTCACACATCCTTAACAGAGCTTACTAACTTGCAACATTCCCACAGGCAATGCATCCCAGCTGTCCCAATCCCCAGCCACACACCTTCCCCACACAGGTTGGAAGACTTCTGCCATTCAATCAAGTCAGACAATATTTTCTTTCTTCTAAAACAGGTATTTCCATCTGTTTGGAGGCTAGATAGCATCACACTTCACAAAATGAGAATTTTAGGAGACAGCTGAAAATGTCATGGGGCCTGGACAGCTCAGCAGGACACCACTTACACAGCTCCAGCTTAAATCCCACACCAGATGCCACAGCACAGGTAACTAAGAAGGTACACGCTTTATTCCATCTTTTCTTTCAATATTCCCCCCAAACACCACATGCAAGGTCAGCCAGTGCCTAGAAATCAGGCAGCAGCCCCTCAGGGCACTGCAGTTCACCTTATCCGAGTTGATGATGTCCTTTTTGTTGATGGTGCCCGTATTCTCTGACTCCACGCCTCCCAGCTCCAGGATGTCCCGTACATCTGCCCCCGTCGCCATGTCTCCGCCTGCCCTCTGGCCTTCTCTGCGCCGTCCTGACCGTCCCCTCCAGCTCTGGGAGGGCGGGAAACCGGGGGTCGGGGGTTAACTCCCGCGGGGGTATCCCGGACTCATACAAACACGCGTAGGTGCGCGTGTTTACACATACACGCACGTATATCCGCACACACACACGCATATACATGCACACGCACACTCACACACTTATATCTACATAGACACACACCCCCCTCGGCCGCCTCCCATCCCCCCGCCAGGCCCAACAACGGGGCCTTGCACCCGGCGGGTCCCGGGGGTTCCGCACGCCGCGCCCGCAACCCGCAGCCCCGCGGGGGGGTCCCGGGAGGCCCGCAGGAGGGCGTGCGGGACGCGGCGCTCCCCGCGCGGCCGCGGCCGCCCCGCTCCGAGCGGGACCCGCGCACCCACCGGCGCCGGCTCCGCGGCCACCGGGACGTGCGGCGCATACGGCGGCCCGGGCAGCGTCGCTTCCGCTCCCGCCAAGAGGCGCCCGGAAGTGCCCGGAGCGCTTTGGGGGACGCACCACGCGGGGGTGAGCGCGAAGGATCACCGGTTCGAATCCCGTTCCAGGCAGGTCGTGGCCGCCTGCCCTGAGGCCGCCGGTGCCGCTTTCCCCGCGGCAGCGCCCGAACCTAGCCGGGTGCCGGCACCCTCCGCCCCGCTCAGGGCTCACAACGCGCTGGAGGCGCGGCTCGCTCCCGCGCCGGGAGGTGGCAGCACCGCCGCGCCCGAGCGGCGCCTCCGAGCCCGTCCTGCGGGGAGGGGGCGCCGCGAGTCCGCTGGTCGCTCCCACGCTCGCCCCCAGTTGCCGCGACCCCGTTCTCTCGGGGACTCTGCGATGGGTCGCTGCTCTCCCGGGGGTCCCGGAGCTGACCCCAGTTTCCCGCAGAGCTCATCAGGAGTTCTCCCGTCTCCTTTCCCGAGGCGCTCGCTGGTGGCTTTGCCCCGTGCCGTTCTCGCCGCCAGCCGTGCCAGGTGCCAGCCCCACCGCATGGCACACTCGGGCTGCTCGGCCTGGCTTCGTGTGCCACGGCGTGCGCTCCTCGCCCTCGTGCTCTATCCTCCAGAACCACAGAGCTCACAGGAGGCAGCCCGGAGTGAAAGTTTATTAATAAAACTGTCCCACTTCCTCTTCCCTGTGGGAAGAGATGAGGGAACAAGGAAAGGGGAAAAAGCTGTGGTGTGGGGCCAGGAGGGATTTAGAGAAATCGCCTTCCTGCCAGATCGAGGCAGGGCAAGGCTGCCTGGCAGAGGTTTGCCTGAAGCAGAAGGTTTCAGCACAGGACACTGAGGTATACTGTGATCTGCCGGCCACCTTGGATAGCCCAGGAGAGTGGGGGGAGTCTCTGAGCAGAATCTCTTCTCCTGTGCAGCCCTGGGATGAACTCAACCCTGCTGTGATGGGGTTGGTGTTGCATGGAATCCCTCAACACCAGCCCGGCTGTGCTGAAGTTACCACCATTCCCATCCTGCTGGTGAACCCTTCCCACAAGGACTGGCACATCGCCTCTGCATCAGAGCCCAACCAATGCCAGCGTGCCACAATGGGAGCTGGTGACACCCCCAGAGTACCATCTTTTGCCCCCAGAAATAATTTAATCCCCTTTCTGCCCCCTTCCACACTACTAGAGATGGCTTTTAGCATCTTGACCTTTCCACAAGGGCAGAGCTGATCCTGAGGTTTTGCCTGTCCTCCCTATTTGCTCTCAGCTCTGCCTCATCCACCCAAGTCCTCCCCCATAGCGTGTGTGGACATTGCTAATCATTTCTAGCACATTTTCTTGCTCTCTTGCCACAGCTGGCCTGGAAGTGGGGTCCACACTCCCCCAAGGTGGGCTTGAAGAGGGAGACAGGACTTTCCCAACTTTTGCAGTCTCTGCCTGCCTGGCAAGCCTGGTACTGTGTCTCCAGGGAGAGCTTTGTAAAACCAAAAGAGAGAACCTCTCATTTTGCCACTCACGGCAGGTCGTTCGCAGTCCATTCATGCCATTAAACAGCACTTATAGAAAACAAAAACCAGTTCCAAAAATAAAACCCAGAGACAGATGGGCCATTCAGTGCGTTTTTTGATTATATCTCCCACTTGTCGGCCTGACCTGCTCAAACCCTATCCCAACAGGATTCAATCTCTGCCCCAGCGCAGGGTGATCAAGCCTTTCCTCTTCAACAGCCTGCAGCACGTTTTGAGCTCATCTCCCCAAGGTAGAGGCTTTTTGATCTCATGAATGGTGGAGATTATGGGCAGCTGGAAAGTGCTATTCACAGCCTGCCTCCCCCACACCTCTGTAAGCCTGGGGAGCTTTGTCCCACCAGGAGCTGTATGGACCTGCAGGTGAAACACATCAACTGGGTGTTTCTGCTAACTGGATCATCAGTGGAGCAATTAGCACTGCTTCAGGGGGGCCTGGAGTTATTGTTTCTGGCCTGGATTTATTGCTTCTGGCCACTGCATCCCAAAGCTTGCACAGAGCAAAGGGGTAAGGCTGGAAACTTGAGTCACGTACCTGGTCCATCACTGAGAGTCCTGCACTGGGACTGTGCCCAGATCTGACCACAAGGGTCCTGCCTCGCCAGGACACAGGGAGAATCCAGGGAATGCAGGGAGTCAGGGAAAGTCAGCAATGATGAGGAACCCAGTGCTTCTGTGCTCTGGAACTTTGGCATCGCTGTTCTGTCACTGCAGCACCATCACCCATCTCCAGCTGCCCTGGATACCAGGGTACCAAGGGTACCAAGCCTGGGCGATCTGCCACCAAGCAGCTGGGTGAGAGATGTATCCCCAGATTTAGCCCTGGCAAAAAGGCTCCCTCCAGGCCAGCTCCTCACCCACCTTGGGATGCTGGGGAAGGATGCACCTCGTGCCCTTTACCCGTGCCCTGGCTGGCAAGAGTGACCAAAGGTGGCCCCAGGCCAGAGGTGTGCGTGCCTCCGGACCAGGGCTCAGGGTGTGTGTGTCTCCCAGCCTGGCACCAGCGGAGGAGGACAAGTGCAAACACTGTGGCCAGTGGGGTGGGAGAAGGTTATCTGGGGCCCGGCAGTGGAAAAACTCTGGTGTGTGACTAAGGCACAACAGCGTCAGGTGTGGGTCCAGGCAGGGCAAGTGAGCCGGGAATTATCGCTTCCCCGTGGGTTCAGGTGCCTGAAGCCAAATGTTTCCTAAGGGTGCGGTGACAGCCACAGCCCCGTTATCATGGCGCCTGGCCCACCCCAAGCAGCATGGACACGGGGGCCAGTTGCTGGACCTTCCCCCCATGGCAGGGATGGGGCACTTCCCACTGCTCTTCCAGTGGGGGACTCGAGCCCTGGGAGCATACTTCAGCAGGGACACCTTGGTCCTGGGGACCCAAGCTCCCAGGTTGTGGTGAGGAATGGCCTGTGTCAGCCCCTCCAAGCACTCCCAAACTATCCTCCCACCCTGGAGCACCCAGGCTGCATCCCACCCATAGCACTCTTGCCCCCTTCCCAGCTCCATGCTGTCCCCATGGGCCACAGCATCTCCAAGGTCAAGCCCTGGGTAAGGAACCCTCAGATCTGCAACACTCCTTCTCTCTATGGATCAGCAAACCCAGACCAGCTGTGGGATTTGTTGGCTGTAGCATGGGTGATCCACATGAGCTGGGTCCTCCCCAGACAGTAGAAACCCCCTCAAGTTTCTCTTTCACCCCTCTCCAGCTTTGAAGACCCCAGGGCCCCATGCTCCAGCTGGCAGGTGACTGCATGGTGCCAGGCCATGCTGTGGCCATGACTCATCCATCTGCTGGGAGGTGTTTCTCCATACCTTGCTCCTTCCTTTCCCCACTTGCCTCCTCGTTGGACCAGGTCAGTTGTACCCCAAAACCATGGGGCATAAGAGTTGCAGACGGTTCAGGGATCTCTGCACAGTTCCCAGGGTCCTTTTTGACAGGAAGTGACCAAGGTGGAAAAGGAAGGGAGGGAGACATGGCCTAGCACAGGGTTTTCCAGCTGACAGCAGGTGCATGTACCACAGGGATTGCACCCCAGCCGTGCTTCCCTCAGTGCTGCCAAAGGTGTGTTCTTGCTGCCCTCATCACTTCGCAGGGCAGGTTTTGCTGGGGACAGCACTGGGCAGCCTCCTCTAATGGAATGTGTCTTGGCCCAGGCACTTGGAAGAGGGTGTTTTTTATTAACAATAAATTAACCGTAATTGTCTTTTCCACTACAGCCACTCCTCCCCAGCCATGCGGTGATTCCCAGCCATGCTGGTCCATTTGACTGCCATGCCCCATTGAGCGCCTGAAGGAGTGCCTTGCCCCAGGCACAGGGGAGCAAACCCAGAGCAGCTTTGTTTGGAGGAGCCAAAGCACCTTCCCCTGCTCTCACCTCCATGTAAGGTAGCGGCAGCAGAGCCGGACCTCACTCTTGCCCTGGCACAGCAATGATGAAAGGCAAGGAAGAACTGGTTTGTGCTCTGATCTCAGAGCTGAACCTCAAAACAGCCGTGAACCGTCACTCTGGCTCCCAGGATGCTTAGGGAGGACAGGACAGCAGAGCCAGCCTTTCCAGTGGGACAGGATGGTTGGAGAAATTCATCGTTCCCCTGGAAATAAAAATAATAATCATAATAAAAACACAAAGCCAGAGATTACTTATATGCACACAAACACGCAGGCACGCACTCTCCCCATCTGGCTTTGCCAGCCTGACTCATCGCTAATTCAAACAGCCCACACCTTTCCCTCTCCCTCCATGTGACGTTTTGAACAAGTCTCCAGGGAAGAGGCACAAGTTTTGCCCTAGCTATCCCCTGGCATTGTAGCCTTGTACTTGGGTTCTGGTGGTCCCAGGAACAGGACACCCCCAGTACCTCATCACAGGCCACAGGGGTCCCAGCACAGTCACCCCTGCACAGGCACCTCTCAGAAAGTGGGGCAAGCAGAGGGTGGAGGCGGCAGTGGAAAGGACAAGTGATTGAGCCTGATGGATCTGTGACATTTGTGGATGCAGCCCCATGGTCCTGATCTCAGGCCTGCAGGCCAAACATGACATCCCAAGCTGCTGCCACCCTGCCTGGAATCACCCATGCTTTTGTACCTGCTCAAGGGCAGACCACAAGGCTGGGTGCTGGCCCCAGAACACGGAGCCCAACACCAAAATGTTAGCCATGTCTCAGGGGACCATCAGACCTGCTCTGCCATTCCCATCTGAACAGGAAAGGGTGGGATCAGCCCAGCTTCATCCCACTTCCACTTGCAGGGCAAGCAGCCCCAGGGCACCCCCCAGCCCTGGCCAGCCACCGGGGGTTGCAGTGGTGAGCAGAGGAGGAGGGAGCCACTGCCACCACCACCCTGGGCCAGGGCATCATAGAGCCTGTAAGTGTGCTCCCTGCACTGCCAGCATGGTGTCAGGTCTGGACACGTTCCTGCCTTCAGAGGGATTCGTGCATCACAGGTAATCAGCTGTGGGAGGGAGGGAGGGAGGGATGGAGCCAGACCTGCTTGCTGAGCTTGGGACCTGCCAGCATGCTTGTGCTGAGTCACCACCTATTAACGCAGGGAAACCTCAGCACCTGAACCCCGCCAAGCTACCGGGCCATCCCCAGGAGGACAGCAGAGACAGCACCCAGGACCAGGCAGCAGACACCAGCCTCCCTCCCGGTTGTGACCACAAGGCCAGTACTGCAGAGCTCCCGCTGCAAGGGACAGCAGGACAGGACTGCTCAGGAAGAATTCAGGACCAGCAAGGCTCTCAGTAGTTTCAGCTGCCATTCCCCTTGGAGATGACTCACTGCAGGACCAGTCACACCATCCCAGTGCCGCAATTGCCCCATCTGCAGATTAGGGAAACTGAGGCACAGGGAAGTGGGGTGACTCAAGAGCTGTTGCACAGGAGATGCTGCTCAGATGCCGAGGCTTGGGCGTTCCCCATCGATCCTCCGCAGCTAACTTAAGCAGAAATGAACATCGATGTAAATATTTACTGACAAACAAGCTCAGCCTCACCCTCTCCTCTTAGAAGAAACCTTTAAAGTAAACTCTCCTGGCTCTTTCATGTTTACATCTTGTTTATTTATTATACAGCAGATCACAATATTTCAACAGTTTGCATATAAAGAAAAGTAACATTTCAGAGTGCAAGAGACCTAACGTGCCCAAGCAGAGAAATGTTAATTAACAATATACACAGACGGGAACAGTGCACTTCCCAAAGCTGAGACTCATCTGTGTTCCCAGCTGGAAGAAAAAAATATATTAAAAAAACAGAAACATTATATATTACTGCTTTGTTTAATTTACAACTTGCTTTGCAGAAGCTGCACATAAAAAGACTCATTTTCTTTTGAGCTTTCTTTTTTGTCCCCCCCCCCCTCTACAAAAGTTTCAAGTATAGCAGAGACCTGGGCATTCATAGCTGGACTCCCCGTCCTTTACATACCAAATTAAAAAAGCAGCATGGGGAAGGTAGCTGCAGCAGTACCTGGTGTCATCCTGAGGGGAAGAACAAGACAAAATAAAGCAGACAAGAGCCAGAAGAGACATTTTAGGCTCTTGAGTGGAAAACTGTGGGAACGGCCAGGGCTGGACTGCTCAGTGGAGTCCCAAGCTGGTGACAGGAGCATCCCTACTCTCTATGCAAGGTGACACTGTGCTGCCAACACCTGCAAACCTTTATAGCCACAAGCCAGTCAAATCCCACCCTCACCCCATCCACTGTAGGTTTTGGGTCAGCAGGTTTGTTCTGATGGCCACAACCGAGACGACCAGCAACCTATTTCCCAGCACCAAAACCAATATGCCCAACTGGCATGGGTCTCCAGCCAAAACGCAGCCAGAGTCAGCCACCACACTCCCTAGAACCAGGGGAGTGCCAGAATCTGGGGGAAGAAGGTTAAGCTGATGCCAAATACAAGCCGGGAGTTCTGGGGACAGATCCCTTACGCACCAGCCCTCCCTCACTCACCAGGTACCTGGCTGGGGGGAACTCTCCAGGCATGGGGAGCTGAGTGATGATGCCCGGGCAGGTGTTTCTTGCGGCTTTGCTCCCCATATACATCCCAAAGCAGCCCTTCCCCACCACTTGGCTGGGCTAGCTCTCACAGCAGGGGCAGGAGGAGAAAACTAGTTATCAACTACAAGCAGAGAAGGCTGGTGGCAAGGCTGCTCCCCAGTGCCATCCCTGGCCCAACGCTATTTACACCGTGAGCTGGCTCCGGGGACATCAAGTCCGGCCGCAGCCACTGCTCACATGTGCCGCTTCATGTGGAGAGCGAGGTGGTCTGAGCGGGAGAAAGCCCTCTCGCAGAGGTGGCACTGGAACGGCCGGTGCCCTGTGTGCTTGCGGTAGTGGCGGGTCAGCTCATCGGAGCGGGCAAATTTCCAGCCACATCCTTCCCAGGTGCAGTGGTAGGGCTTCTCGCCTGCAGAGGAGAGGGGGTGTCAGTGGGCTTGGAGGTTCCCGCCCTCCCTATGCCTTCAGCTCTGTGCTACCCTACCCAGCACCCCCTTTTTCAAGGGAGATCCCTGATCACCACCCTTAGGGGATGGGAGCCCCACTGCGCACCTCTGCCTGCCCAGCTTTCCTTCTGTCCCCCATTTTCCTGCCCTTCCCCATGTGCAAAGGTCTGTCCTTTGGGCATCCCTGCCCCATTACAGCACCCCTCCATGTGCCCTTGCCTCACTTCAAACTGTTGGTGGTCCCCTGCTCATCCCTGCTGTGGGGTGGCACCATGTGCTCTGTCCCAGCTCGGCCAGAGGGTCGACCATACACCCCCCCAGTCTATCTCCCTACTCTATTTGCCCCTAGCCCAGGTCGAGGGCTGCTCCATGTGTCCCTCCAAGCCCTACCTCCTCAGGCACCCCCGGGCCCCAAAGCCAGCAATGGAGGCGTCACAAGAGTGGTCTCGCTACGTGCCTTGGTCCCCGTGTGTCCCTGCCCAGCCCCACCACGGGGGTCCTTCTGAGCACTTCAGGGGCCATCCTCACTGCTCCCTGCCCTACACGCAGAACCCCTCACGCGACCCTATGCCGACTGCGGGCTATCTCTGGGTGCCCTCACACAGCCCCACCACGGGGACCCACCGTGCACTCCCTGACAAACCGCAGGGGTCTCCTCCATGCGACCCCCGCCCCCGGTTTCACCTCCCCCGGCGCCCCTTAACCCCCCCGGAACCACGGTGGCGGGTTTCACCACGTGCCGGGATACCCCCACCCGGGACCGCCTGTGCGCGTCCCCGCCCCTGCGCGCCCTTACCCGTGTGGGTCCGCATGTGCGCCTTGAGGTGGGAGCTCTTGGTGTAGGTCTTGCCGCAGCCCGGGTATTCACAGTTGTGCGTGGCCGTTCGCTTGCGCGCCCACGAGCGGCGGCCGCGCTTGGGCTTGCAGTCCTCGGGGGGGGCCCCGGCCGGGAAGTATTCCAGCACCGGGGAGTTGGGCGGCGTGACCAGCAGCCCGGGCAGCCCCGACGGGCCCGGCCCCGGCCCCTTCAGGGGCTCCCTGAAAACACTGAAATGTCCATGAAACTGCGGCGGCGGCTGGGGGGCGAAGTGGGGCGCATAGCGGTGCGGGGCCACGGAGTAGTGGGGCGGCAGGTCGGCCAAGAGGTGGGGATCGGCGCCAGGCAGCGGCTCCTCAGGGGGCCCCAAGCGGCCATGGGGGAAGCCCGGGTATGGCAGCGGCGGCACCGGCCCCGGCCCGGGACCCGGCGCCACGCGTGGCTTGTGCTCGCCGCCGCCCGGTCCCAGGTACTCGGCGGCGGACATCCCCAGCATACAGGCGCGCTCCTCTGGCTGCTCCTTCTTGATGCGGGGCCCGAAGGACTGCGCGGCGTCCAGGGGCAGTGGGCGGGTTAGGGCCGGGTGGAGGGGCGGGTGGTGATGGGGGTGAGGATGGTGGTGGGGGCCGCCGGGCACCCGCAGCTCCGTATACTCCCTCCGCTGCAGGTCGTAGTGGCCGGGCAGGTCCGGGGTGAGCAGCTCAGCAACGTAGCTGTGGCCCTGGCCCTCGGGGTAAGGCGCCGGGAACTTGCCCGGCGTGGAGTACGAGCCGTCGCTGTCGTAGGTGGTGCCGCAGCTCTCAGGGGTCTCGGGCAGGGGATAGTTGGGGCCGGTCGGCCCCTGCCCGCCACTGCTGGTGTGCGCCAGGATGAAGTCCAAGTCCACGAACTTGCCCAGGTCGTCCTCCTCCCGCTTGACGGCAGCGGGGCCATCCTGCTGTAGCATCCTCTGCGGGAAAATGAGGCGTCAGGACTGGCGGGGAGACAGTTGCGGCGGCACCCGCCGCCCCAACACCGCGGCCCGCGCCTCCCGCTCGGGGCGGCGGCTCCCCCCAACCCGTCCGACGGGTCGGCACCACTCCGGCTACGCTGCGCCGCCCCCAGGGCGCCCTCCGACGGCGGGAAGGCGGCCCGGCCCGCCCCCCACTCCACAGACAGGCTTAGCCCCAGCCCGGAACGCTCTGCCCCGTACCCCCCTCGCCACCCTCTCCCCGGGTGCGAGGTGCTTACATGGAGCATGTCGGCGGGCCGCTCCTCTAGCGGCATCAAGCTGGCAAAAGTGGAGATAGAGGGCAGGGCGCTCTCGTCCACGGCCGCCGCCATGCCGGGCCGGGGCAGCGGGGCCGGGCAGGGGGAGCGCGGTGCGCGGAGCCCGGCACCGCTCCACTCCGCTCCCCGCGGCAGCAGCGCTGCTCTGCGCCGCCCCGCGCCCCTAAGCTGTTAACAGCATGGCTGCGCCCCGATTGGTCCGGCCCGCATTGATATTCACCGCCGCCGCCTGCCATTGGCTCTACTGCCGCCTGAGCCGCGCCCCCTCCGCTGGGGCTGCCCCGCCGGGCGGGGGTCGGTGGTTGCCGCTGCCCCGACGGCGCTCGGAGCTGGCGCGGAACGGGAGAGGACGGGACAGGGCGGCGGGGTCCGCACGCCCTGCTTTGCCCTGGTCTGCGAGAGTGTCCCACGGGGGAGAAGAGCTAGGGGTGCTGCTGTAGACTGCGGAGGCCAGAATCGTGCCCGCGACGTGAGCGGGATGAGGCGCCCTTAAGCTTTGTCCGCACTACGAGCGGGGAGGGGGGTTGTAGGTGGCAGAGCCGGAGGTCCCCCGGCACCCTCTCCCGAGTGGGGCAGGGGTAATGGCTGTGTCCCATGCCCCCGTGTGTGGAGGCAGAGAGTCCCGGAGGGATCTGGCGCAGGGGTGCAGGTGAGAGCATTCCAGCCGGTGTGTCGGCCGCTACACTTGCCACGGGGACCACCGAGCGCGTCAGCGAGCGAAGGTGCAGTCTCAAAAGGGGGTGTTTGTGCCACCGCAGGAGCTGAACTAGATAGCCGAGCCCCGGTGCCCCCACACCCCCGCGCCACTCGTTTCATGTAAGCGCACCCGTATACGAGCCGCGTCCTCCCGCGCCGCTGCTGTCGGTGAGGCAATCAGCAGCACAGAGCGTACCAGCTCGCATCTGGCTGCGTGCAGGGTGCGTGTGCGAGCCGAGATAACTGCTCGTCGACCCTGTCGGGCGCTGGCACCCTGCCGGCATCACCTCATCTCGCCCCACAGCCCCCACGACACGTTTGTCTGCCCTCCCTGGGGACAAGTGCTGTGGCTGAGTCTCCGATCACCCTAGTACAGGGGGACATGGGCCGGCTGTCCCACCCTGAGCAGCCCCTGGGACAGTGCTGTCCTCCCGAGGGCTTCCCATGCCAGGGGACGCAAGGACAGCAGGTTGTCCCACCTTTCAGGAGACACCCAGGTCATCCACCCTTTTTTGGCTAGTTGGATCACTGCACGGAGACCCAGGGCACTGGGCAGGCCTCCCCAGGGGCTCTCTGCCTCCCTGTCCGGCTCACAGCAAGATCTTCTCTGTTTGGCCCCCATCCAGACAGTACCAGGAATGGCCCTGCTACTGTTGAACTCGTCAAGAAGCAATGGCCCTTATCTCTTGGAGCCTGTCTCCCTGCTTTCTGGGGCTGTCCATCTCCAGATACCTTTCTAAGAACTGAGGCTGCTGCCTGCTCTATTCAGAAGTGAGGAGTCAATTAAAAAAAAAACAAATATAAACACCAAAGGTGAGGTGTGCACACACACCACACGCACATGCCGCTTCTGAATCCAAAGCTACTCTACCAGTTGCTTTCATCACCGTGCTTTAATTATAAGGGTGGAGCATTGCAATAAATTATTTCAGTAATCCAGTGGAACAACAACAATTCAGATCTTCCCCCTTTTACCAAGAATCCCTGCCCTGGTTTCCAGAGTACATGTTGGGCTGCTGCCTGGGCCCCATCTGCCTGTCTGCCAGTGAGGCAGCAGGTTTATTAATGGCACCTATTGGGTCAAAACACATGGGCTCCAAAGACCCTCCTTGGAAAAAGTCACCTCCAAAGTGGCAAAGAAGCATGTGGGCATTATTTGAAATTACTTTTAGCTTGCCTCTTAGAGTAGCTTATTCAAGTCACCAGTTAATCCCATTATTTGTTTCTTGGCCAAATAATAATTAATAGCAAGGCAGTTCCTGCCCCAAACTTTTACAGATAAGTGAGAGAAGATGCCATAGGAGACAAACACTAATTCCACTTGGTTTTCCCCTTTTCCAGCCAGTTTTGGCATCTGCACCCATGTGGAGCTGGCTAATTTTGAGAGGCGTCACCAACAGATCAGCTTAATTTTTACAGCCAATATTTCTTGCAAATGTGGGATATTCCCCAGGAAACTCTTTTTACTGATGTTCTGGTGGGAGGGCCGACGTGGTGGGGAGCGGCAGCACGCCAGGCACCGCAGCAACACAAGCACTGCCAGCGCTGACTGTGCAGGGAGCCAGGAGTGCGTCACAGGCAGGGTTTTCCTGCTGTGAGCCATGGGGTGGGCACGGGGGGTCCCTGCCACAGCCTTGTCATCCCCTCAGCCACAGAAACCCCCTCCTGGGTGAGAAGGAGGCCAGCAGGAGCAGTCAGTGTGTGCACAGCCCACTGTTGACAGAAGCCCATTTAGGAAACATGGATTATCTCTCGCGCTACTACAGCAGGCTGTTAAGTCGCTGGCATCCCATGAGATCAAACAGTGTCCAGGTGAGAGAGCAAACAGAAGGTGGGAAGGACCACCTGCCTAGGTGATCGCCAAAGAGGAAAGGGTTAATGGTTATCCTTGCTTTTGGCACATCTGGCAGCAGAGGAGTGAGGAGCATGGCATGCCTGGCATGGTATGCCAGAGGTGGCTCTGTCAAGCCAGGAGCATCGTCAGCCCTGCCAACACTGCCACAGTGCCACGGCACCCTCCCCAATGGCACACAGCACATGTGGGATGGGCAGGGGGAAAATGCCCCGTGGCACTGCCAGAGATGGAATTGGTGCCCAGGTTGCTCAGCAGGGTTCCCAGGAGACCTAGAGGGGTCCCCTACCCTGCATAACATTGGGGCCTGAAAAACACCTGCACTGCATCCCTTTCTGTACTGTCACCTGGAGTTGGGGGACTGGAGTGAACCCAAGGACTTTCCTTCAGAGCACCTCCAGTGCCTCCTCTCCAACACCACCTCCAGCTTCACAGCCCAGAGAGCTTCTGCTTCAGTGGGAGGCAAAACCCAAGTCCCAAAAGCTCCACAGGGGACCCCATGAGAGGTACCGGGGGGATCCACACTGCAGGAGACCCCAGACAAGTGTGACACTCCAGGGTTATACCCCTGAGACCAGAAAATGGATCCTTCTGGGTTTTACTCTCTGTCTTCCCCTCTGCATGGGACTGGCCTGCCTAGAGAAGGGTCCAGGAGCCCCCAGACCTGCCTGCACCCTCAAAGCCCCCTTCCCCTCCTGAAAAGAAAAGAGGAACTGAAAATGAAATTAAAGCATAATTCAATCCAGAGCGGGTCCAGAGTAAAGTCATCTGCTCTTATCGTGGGCTGGCAGGCTCTTCCCGCTCCGCAACAAACACAATGTTATCAGGGCACAGAGGGCAGATTCGTTTGCACCGGCCGAGCAAGCTGCTGTGTCCGCCCTGCCTGCCCTGGGGTCTGGGGAGCACTGGGATGCACAGCCAAGGACTGGGACTGCCAGGGGCTCGGGGAGGCAGGCAGCACCCCAGCAGGGAGCTCAGTCCCAGGACAGGGTGCTTTGGCTGGGGGCCATATCCAGCCTCCCTGCACAGCTCTCTGGCCAGAGGGGATGGGTCAGGTTGCTCGCAGTGAATGTCAGCACTGAGTAAAGGCTGCAGAGGGACAGGGTCCCAAGTGATGTCTTTGCCTACAGGAATATATATGGCCCCATGGGTGCTGCCCAGCTGCTTGGCCAGAAGGCCTCCAAGCTGGCAGATCTTGGCATCCCACCCCCTGGCAAAGCAGCACAGTGGCACCCCTAGACCCCGCACACGCTCCCAGCCCCACTGCATCGCCTGGACCGCATCCTGCTTTGATCTCTGCCTGCTGCCTGGCTGTGCCCTGGTGGCTGCGGGGCCAGCGCAGCCCTCTCCGTCCTTCTTTATATACCCCTGTTATTTTTAACTCTGCCTACGCAAATCCCGAATCCGGAATGAGCAGCGGACGGGGGCCAAGGGGAAATGGACATGGTGCAAATTTCCTGCCCTTTTTACCTCTCTTCCTCTATAACATACAGCAACGTTTTTCCTCCACTTCTTAACTTTCACTGGTACAGGAAAGCTGAAAGCTCTGGGCTCTGCATAGAGCCACAAGGTCCAGCACCGCAATGGACGGGGTATCCCACTCGGAAGAGGCATCGCACTCAGCATGGTGCTGAGAGATGTCCCTACCCGTAGCATGCACTACAGGCCCCACTGGCAGTGCGATGCACTGGAGGCATCCAGACAGCCCTTGCAGCAGCAGCCTCACGTGCAAACACATGTGCTCACGTGCCAGCCCAGGGGTGCATCCTTCCCCTGGCCCGACAAGAGCTCTGGCCCCGGCCACAGCAGCTGGGACTGGACCACAGCCATGGGAGCCGTTCCCTTTTGCCACTCACAAAAGTGCTGGACAAGACCTGTGACAGCAGCTCCAGGAATAACAGGAGGAATTGCTCTTTTCTGGTTCCTTGTGAGCAACGAGCAGGAGGAACACCGGATATTCTTCCCAACATCTCTGGTTTAATCTCTTAAAAAAAAGCCACAACACAGAGTGCCACAGTGAGTTGCACAGGGAGTTTTGCAGAGGATATCATGGAATGGCTGCAGTGCCCAGGGGATGTGCGTGTTAGAACCCTTCTCTCACGTGCTGGGGATTAGTAGCTGTACATCATGTAAAAGCCATTTGTCTACAAAAGTTCCAAATGACCCAGGTAAACATCTCTGCCGCTCTTTTCCGAGCAGTCTCCATCCCCCCTCCCAGCTATACTCTAAGGTGTTCAGTCTCCAATGAACCTGGATTCTCAATGAATGGGGAAAACCTCCCTTGCCATGCACAGAGGCAGGAAAAGTGTGGGTATCAAGGCCAGTGCTGGTCAGACCTGATCCACTCAGATATGCACCATTTCCCAACCTGGAGAAAGCCTGGCTGGCCCTGGAACCTGGGCACTGGTATGGCTGGAGTATCCAGGCACTGCTGTCCCAGTGGGGGAACAATTTTCCAATGGGAGCTGTGGGATGGGGTTGAGTGAACGGTCTGCACCGTGAGTCACTGGCACCCATGGGGACACAGCTCAGTGTGAGGCAGCAGGGGACAGCCCAGTGGACAGCAGGACAAGCAAAGAGCTGGAGAACTCTGTATGGAAACTGTTTTCCAGGTCATTTGATTTTGGTATTCCTCCCATGCAGCTATCTGCCCAGAGCCACCCCGCCAGCGTAAATCACACACCATAGTACATTGCATGGAAAACTCATCCTGCCACCATCCCATGGCCCCGGGACACTGCACCGAGGCCACCACTATGGCACAGGATGCCAGCATCAATCGCAGTCAGCCACATGCTGCAGTGGTTTCACACAAGCAGCCCACGAAAGTGCATCCTCCCACCCGCGACACTCATGGGGTGTCTGGCAGGATCAGTGGCCACCCTGAGTCGAGAGCAAACCCATCTGTGCTGGCATTACACAGGGCTGCTTCATTCTGCTCCAGGAAGTGGCATTTAATTACCCAGCCTCCTGGTAGTAAATAGGTTTCCAACACATTACAAAAGGCTGTAGTACATTTTTTTTATCCCCAACTTTGCTCATGCTCTGAGCTGGTGAGCTCATCCCCTGGGAATACCGTCTCCAAAATAGATTCACTCCCTTGTTGGAAATAATCAAATGGGAATCCAAGCTGCTGAGCCCAAGCCCAATTCCTCCCTTTGTTCTGGGGCTCTGGCAGTGAAGGGGTTCTGAGCGGGGTGACAGGAACTCGCCTTCTTTTAATTGACCTCCGATGATGAAACAATCAACCAAACGATTTAGAAATGTGTATCCAGTGAGATCATCAGGAAAACTTCTCAGCAAAGGAGCCTGGGGAAAGGAAGGTGCAGTAATCCACCTGCCCCAGCCGCCTCGGCAGGCCTCACTGCTTGGCACAATGTGGCACAGCGTGGCATGGTGTGTCACAGCCACCCAGTGCCTCTTGGGCTACCTTGCTGTGGCTTCATGCCAGCAGCTGCCTCACTAGGTCCAACATGGGGAGAGGGTACAGCTAGATCTGTCCCAGTGAGGACACCTGCTCCCATGGGACACCTATCCTCCTTGTTTCCAGCCCCAGCCCATCCTTAGCTGCTGGGCACCCATTTATCCCAGGCCAGCACCAAGCAGCAGTGCTGCCCGTCTCCGTTTCCAGACTCACTGCAAGTGCTGCCACCCCGATGGGCATTTCTAGGACAAGAGTCCATGATGTTGTGGGGGAAAAACCCTCCCATCCCCACAAGCACTGCCTCCTTGGGGATTTCCATCTCTTGCACCCTTTCCCCAGTTTTTTGTAGCCTGGCGGGAGGGCAACCACCCGGGAAGGGCTGGCATGGCTCCCCAGCCCCAGCTGTGCCGCTGGGGCTGCCCCGGCTTCCCCAGCCCAGGTCAGTGCACACTCCAGCTTGGCATGTGGCAGGCACTAATTTTGGCCCAAAGGGTTTCCCTTCAGCAGACTCTGCTGCCAGGGTGGTTTTGAAGACAATCTTAGCCGGAGTCTTCCTTCCTCGACTGCCAGTGATCCGGAGCCAGGCTGGTGTGTTTGTGTTGTGTGTGTATGTGTGTGTGTATCTCCAAACCGCAACAAATATTTCATATTCGTTTTCTTTCTTTCCCTTTTTTTTCCCCCCTCCAAGCCCTTGGCTGTGGTATTTAAATAGTAGGTGTGGTCCCGGCGCTGTGTGCCAAAACCAACACCAGTTCCAGAGCAGATAACCCTGCGAGCAAACGCAGCAGCGAAACCACACTGAACTGCTGGGAGAGCCGTGCCGGGATGGGCAGTGCTGCTGGGTATGGCCACGGCATGGCTCTGTGGGCAGGCAGGCAGCAAGCACGCACAGTGGCTACATGGCTCCCTGGCCCAACACGAAAGCTCAGCCGAAGGGGCTGGGTGAAGGGAGGAGGTGGTGGAGTCAGCATGTCCAGCTGCAGGGCCACGCACTAGCTGCTCGCTGTGTGCAGTCAGGAGCTGTTTGGGATGGACCCAGACAGTCTTTTGGGGTTTGGTTTTTTTTATAAATCAAGGCAAAACATGCTACTTAATCATCTATTTTCCTTGTTGTAAGCAATCAAAAAAATTTATTTGTTAAAAAGGCTACTTTTCTCCCTCAAAAAGGTAGAGCATGAGCAAGTGGGAGGAGAAGTCCCTCCAGTGTTTTAAAAGCAGTTTGCAAAGAAACTTTCTTACACCCTGATGTTTTTCTCATCCGAGCTGAAAGCCCTGAAATATGGTGAACGTCATGTATTTCAGCATGAGTCACTCAGAGAGAACCAGCCATGTCACCTTTCCTGGCAGAGCTGGCTGTGCTGGTGCATACCGGGGAAAGTAAGGATGGAGGGGACCTCTGGATGCTCTTCATCCAAGGACGGATAGAGATAAGTCAATTCAGTCAGGAGAAGAATGAAGAAGGATTGCTGCAGAGCCACAATGCCACCCTTCCCTTCCCGTGGGCAACTGCCATTTCTGGGGATGGAGAGGGGTTGCCTTGGAGGAGCCATGAAATGTTGAAGCTTCATGGTGTGAGCATAATCTCTAGGAAGTTTGCAAACTCATCCTCAGATGAGTGTGCACACGCAGTGCTGCAGGCAGTCAAGTGAGGACTACAGCACCCCAACTCCAGCCGAGCCTGTGCCTGGCTGCTGGTGTCCCCCCAGAGCACCATCCACAGCCAAAAAGACAAAGGAAGATCCTTATTACACCCTTCAATCCCCCAGCTTTCCACAGGGCTGGCAGGGCACCAAGTTTCATGGAATGTTGGTTCTCATAAGATTTTGCTCCATGGGGCACCTGTTTGCCTTTTGCAACCTGTGGGATAGTGGGCCAGTGTCCTGGGACAGAGACTGAGGGAAGCCTGAGCTTTCCCAGACCTGGCACTCGCACCCCACTCTCCTCCTTGCTCCCTGGGTGGCTCTGGTATGGCATATCCTGTTTGCTTCTGCCCTAAGCCAGTGCCTTGTGGGAAGAAGGCAGAAGGGGCAGTGCCATCCCACAAATGTGGTCCCAAGCAGAGACCGCTTGGGTGAATGGTCCCTGGAACACTCATCTGCTGGGGACAATGCCAGGAGATGGGGATGCTCCTCTCCAACTGGAGCCAAGCAGCCTGCCCAGGGCATGACCGGGGATAAGTGTCCTCTGGCTGGACAGTGCCTGGGGGTGGCCACAGGCTGCTTGTCCCTGAGCTGAGCTGGTGCACGGCCACGGCCAGGCGTGTGGCAGGCACAGCCTGCACACCGCTCCCTGCCTCCCGGCCCCGCAGCAGCTGCAGCGCTGGAGAGGAGCCGGCCGGGCATGCAGCACTTCGCCAGCAGCACAAGGTGCACAGCAGGGCCAGGATCCACCCAGCCTGTGGCAGAGTAGGAGGGTCCTTGGCAGACAAGGTGCTGTTTTAAAATCCACAGCCGAGCCGGCTCCCTGCCCAACCTCAGCGCGTGTTCTGGCTACCGGCAAACAGCCTTGAGCCCAAACCCAACCTCTAGTGGCCTCCATTTTCCCTGGCTCCATCTTCCCTGTTGTGCCTCAGTCCCGCTCTGCCACTGCCTCCGCATGTCAGCTCGGTGCTGTGGCTCCCCAGGGACCAGTTGGCCCCACTGGCACGTGTCCCAGCGTGGAAAGGAAAATAAAGTTCGGATGTCACCTCCCCAGTCAATAGTGGAAAAATCTTTCCCAAAAAACACGCTTTTAATTCCTCGCTGAGCGTAGCCAATGTTGGAGTCCCCAGCCCCACAGACTCACAGCCAAACAGGGAATTTTCCACCTACATCAAAGCAGAGCCATATGGTTTTGCAGGAACGGACATGGAGGTTGTGTCCTGTGCACCTGCCTGCCTGTCTTCTTGTTTTGGAAAAGTGCAGTGACCACGAGGCACTATTCAGGATACCGAGCTCCCCTGCTCCACACCATGTTGATTTTCAGTCCCTCCTGCCTCCCCCAGAACCCTACATACTGTGAGGTGTAGGGAGCCTGGGGGGCTTTCCCAGGAATGATGACCCTAAATCCATCTCCCTTCTCAGACACAAAAAATGAATGAGGCCTGACTGAATTCATGGCATATGTGATCGCGAGGAGGCTGCTCTGCCCACAGCATGGGATAGGAAGAACTGAAGGAGGTGGAGAGGGGATTTCAGGGTTTTAGAGCTGTTAGTCTACCTTTGCCCCACTGCTGCCCCCATGCCTGACCCTGCATCCCTTCTGCTCTGGAGGGGAGGATGCTGGGGGGCAGGGGGAGTTTCTAAGGGGCTGAAGTGAGGTTCTGTGGCACTGCGGAGCTCTCTCCATGGAGCTAGGGAACTCTACAGGACTGTTTTCTGGGCTGTTCCTGGGTCAGTGGGCAAGGGATCACACGGAGAGAGCCCAGCCCTGCATCCCAGGCTTTTCCCAACACCGAGCCCTTTGCGGAGCCTGCCCTCACAAACTTACAGCCCAGGAGTGGGGGATAGGATCCATGCGTTGGTGGGCAGCTCACCCCCCACTCAAGGCTGCCACATCCAAGTGGCCCAACCTCACTCTTAGCCCATGGGTGGATTTAGGGAGCCAGGATGGCCCTAAAATGACTTGAAACTGGCTTTGCCCCAGTAAGCCTGTTCCAATACACTTCGTGCAAACGGGGCCGCAGCGGGCATAGGGACTTGGGGGCACCCGGCCGTGCCTGGTTACCTCCCCCACACCATCTCTGCCCTGGGAAGGGATATCGCCTCCTCCAGCCCTCCGGTGTAGGTCAGGTGGCTGTACCTTCCCACTGGCCCAATCTGATGCACTTCAAAGCCGGGGCAGGAGCACGGGCTGCCTGCCCCGGGGACATTAGTGTCAGGCAGGGGGACATGCAGGCAGCCCCGGCTGGCGGTGGGGATGGTAGGAGATTGCTCTGGGAATCTGCACTTCCCGTAAAGAGGCTGATTCCGGGAAGGAACCCCGGACCGGAGCCATCAGTGGGACCATTACGGCCACTCCAGCCATCTGGAACTTTTAGTCTCCAGCCAGGTCTGCTTCCACCGGCGGTGATGTGTGGGGATTCTTCTGCCCTCCGAGTACACAATTGCAGGGTTATTTGCATCTAAAATGGGAGCTGGGCCCTTTAGCGGCTCGTCTGCTCCTGATAGCGGGGCTGGGAGCCTGCTCGGGCGCTAAACCCGCTAATGCAATCAGCGGGGCCGGGGCTCTGCACATCAAAGGTCCCCGGCTCCCTTACAGCAGCCTCCCGGCCACAAGCCTCCTCTCGGCCACCTTTCATCACTGCCAGAGTGGCTGTCACCCCTCTCCTGGGGAGCCCTGGCTGAGGGAAGTCCAAGGAACAGGAATCAAGAAGGGCCACCAGCCCTCCTTTGAGTGCAGGAAGGGCCAGTGCTGCATCCTTGCCTGCACCCCTCTCATACAATCACAGAATGACTTGGGTTGAAAGGGACCATCTCGTTCCAGCTTGCCTGCCATGGGCACCTTCCACTAGACCAGGCTGCTTAAAGCCCTGTCCAGCCTGGTCACTCCAGCACCCCACTGATATAGTTTCCTTTCCTATAGGACTTCTTTTGTCCCTATGCATGTTGTGGAGAAACATGGCCACGGACAGACTGGGGAGGGGGCTACAGCCCCCACCACTGACCTGAAGGAACCATGGGGCCAGCACAGGACAGGAGCACCCACAAACACTGTGACTCATTAATAGGGTTATTAATAACATCCAAAAGGAAACTGGCTGAGGCAGCCCTGTCCCACATTCTCTGCATCAGGGAGTGGCACCCACTTTATCCCACTGCAAGGTGTCCCTAGAGTAAGGACTGGCAGCCCTGGTGCCACATACTGACAGGGAGAGTACTGCGTGGCATCCACGTAACAGGGTGCTGGATGCTGCAGGCTCAGCTGGGTGGTTCAGCCAGCACCTCAGGGTGTCCTGGCTGCAGCTGCTACATCCCCCAAGGCATGCTTGCAGACCAACCAGCATCACCTCCTCTTGGGAAAGTGCTTTCCTCCTTGCTCATCTTCTGCACCCCCGCAGGGTCACCACAGAGAACCCTACCTGGGAGTGGAGAGGACACTGCCCAAGGTGGCATCACTCTGCACCTGCAGGCAGGACAGGCCTGAGCCATCCCTGAATCTGGAGGCATGCACTGGGTGCTCCCACACCATGGGCTGGAGGCCCTACTCCTGCTCAGGCAGACCCTAGAGCGCCCTTGAGTCAGTGCATAATCCTTGCCATAGGTAGGGATTGTAGGTACTGGAGACCATGCCCTGCCTGGATGGGCTCCTGGCTACAGCTCTCCTAGGGTCCATCTACAACAGGGTCTAGGTCTGCTGAGGGGACAGCCCAGAACTCCTGGAGGGACATGAGGACACCTACTCAGAGGCACAGGAGTGCTGGCTGTGCTGGCTCGGTGCCATCCAGGGCGCTGGCCCATGGCTTCTGGCCAGCAGTCACCTCTCATGGCAAACACAGCTGCTTCCCCATCCTTCTCCATACCCGGCTCGTGGCGCCAGTGACTGTTGCCATATGGTGCTGATGTGTACACAGTGCCTGGGTACACACAGTGTGGCAGGAGTGCTTCCTCTGGGGTCTGCCTGGCCTCAGGGGGACACAGCACCCTCCAAATGTCTGCGCCCTTTGGCAAAGAGCAGGGTAGGGGCCCTCAAGTGCCTGTACAAGGGATGGGGCCTCACCACTGGTGGAGCTTTGTCTGATCTGGCCTGCTGGACATGGGGATAGGCTCCTGGCATGGTCAAGAGCCCCCCCGCCACATGACTGGGGGGAGCTCTTGGGGCAGGGTGGTGTTTTTCGTGCCTGCTGGTGGCTTGGCACTCCCAGTGCAACCAGCGGGATACTGGGTGACTGTGGCGGTCCCACCCTGGCAGGGAAAGCTGGCAGTGACTCACCGCCCTCACCAGCCCTGCCTGCTGGGTGACTCCTCCTGCAACCCATCCCACTGCTATTGCCAGCCCCTGCTCCCTCCATGGGCCCTGATCCTTTGGGGTGCTGGGAGGACGCTGGCAGGGCTGGCTGCCACCCATGGGGGATATCCCCTGAGCCTGGGGGACCCCACGCCCCATGGCCATGGCTGCATCATTGGCACCCTGTTCCTGTGCCCTGGCTTGGTGGTGCCAGATTCAGGACAGGGGGTAAAGAAAGTCATCCTCCACTCCTTTTTCCCTATTTTTCCACCCTCTTGGGGGAATCCCCAATCCCTTCCACAGGGTCCCTCCATCCTCCCGCTCCCAACCAGTGCATGGGACAGGGAGAGGGGGAGTCCTGTTGGGACTGTTCCCATCCCCAGAGCAGTACCTGGGGCTGAGCTGAGCCCTGCTCAGCCAACACCTCACCCAGCTGCCCCAGGGCTTGTAGGAATGTGCGCACTCTGGGGGAAGGATGTAGGCAACGTTTGCATGCATCCAGGGAGAACGGAAAGTCACAAGTGAATGTGTCCCAGTTGTAAGCTGCTGTTTTGGGAAAGCGGTTGTGGGTCTGGGAGGGGCAGATGGGCCAGGTAGGGGTGAGGCAGTAGGCAGAAGGTGGAGAGGGGACTGGCTTTGGAACCCTCCCCAGGAGGTTCAGTGGAGTTTAGCCCCCCTGCACAGCTGCTGTGGCAGCAAGTGGGTCCCGACAGAGCAACAGTCTCCTGCAGCATGGTGTGCTCTGGTCTTGGCACACCCAGCGTGGCAGCAAGAGTCCAAGAACAGCCCGAGTGTGCATGAGGCTCGGCCTCCCACACTGATTGCAGCAGGGAGGACAGGGATGATGCCCAGGGTCCAGCAGGAGCAGGCTGGGGGCTGGGGCCAAGCCCTGCCTGACCCAAGTGTCCTGCACAAATCCTGCAGGCACCCAGCTCCCAGCCAGGACCCACAGGCTGCAGGAGCACTGACACAAAGACAAGGAATTGGAGGACCCCATGCTTTTCTTCTCCCTGCACTCCCATGGCTAAAGATGCATTGCGTGAACCAGCGCACGGAGCCAAGGACCCCAAAACCAGAAGCATGGGGTGACAGCACAGGTGATGGTTGGGAGCTGCAGGAGAAGTTGTGGCTGGTGGGAACTGCTGGGGTGGGAAGTGAGGGGTGTGAATTTGGACCCCAGCTCTGGTGGGGTGGGGGGATTACAGGGTGGTTTGCATTTTTGGGGGTCTCCCTGCAGCCCTGCTGGGAGGCTGGGTACAGTGAGGGGAGGAGCAGAGGGATCAAAGAGGTGGGGGAGAAGAGAAGCTCGTGAGTTGTGGGTCATTATCTGCTATTAACATCTGTAATCTCCCAAGAGCAAACTGAGATTTACAGCCTGTTATTAGGCTGTTACTCAACCTGTTGTGCAACAGCTCAATTAAAAAAAAAAAAAAAAAAACCCTGAATGTGATTAATAGCCTGCTAATAAGGGGGAAATCTCTCCTATTTAATTCAAACAGCTTCTGCCTAGGCACTCCAGGAAGGCATGGGCTCTCAGCCCAGGTTCCCAGGCTGGCTGCTGGGCTCCTGCTGGGATTCCCCCGGCAACGGACACTGGATAGAGGTCCTGGGGGGTCGGTGGGTGCTGCTCCCCACCACGGATCTGGACTCTACGCTCCCAAAGGCATTGGGGTGCAATCGCCACCTCCTCCCAACGCTGCCTCCATGCAAAGGGGGTAACAAATGGTCCCTGGCCATTCTCTGTGGTCACCCTCTGGAATAAGTGGAAACTCTGAGTCAGCTGCGGTTCTTATCCAAGCATCTCACCTTTTCTTTGGCCGTGACTCGCACCTGAGTCACTTTGACCCCACAGCTTCCTGCCCTCCCGCCTTTCACTGCCTGTGGTCCAGAGGGTGCTCTCTGCCCCCAGACGTTCCTACCCCAGCTACAGCTCCACCTCTTGACTCTCACCCCCACTTCCAGACATCCGAACCAGTCCTTGCTGTAAACATCTCCATGGCTTTGAAACCCTGGTTCCTGAACCCCTCTGCCCCTGGGTCTTGGTTTCTTCAAATTGTCCCTTCTTGGGAGAGGACAAGCAGGCAAGTGTCACATGGCTGTTGCCCTCAAATCCAATCTCTGGACACAATGTGCACCCCACCACTTGTCCCTTGTCCAAGATGGGGTCATCAGCACAGTCTTAAGTAGAAGAGAAGATGCCAACAGGCTCCCTTGCACTTTGCAGCCTGTATTCAGCCCCTGCCGCTAAGTCAGTGGCCTCACTCAGCTGGCGTTTGACTCAGTGACTGAGCACCATGGCTAATTGGATTGCAGCCGGCTTCGTTCCTATCCCTGCTGCCAGCTCAAGTCCTGCCTGTGATCCCAGGATGCTTCAGGAAAGCCACCGTCTGGGATCCACCTCTCTGCAACATTTTCCTCTCCCTGCCCCATTAAATCCCTTGGCCACTTCCCTTTGGACGCACACTAGCCCTGCCCAGAGGGACTCGCAAGCTCTACCCTAGGTGAAGAATTTGGCCACCCAGGAGCTGCTGCTGTCCCCGTCCCTGGCTGAAGGCAACATTACCTGCAAATGCTGGTGCTTCTGGTCTTGCCAGCAATAGCTGGTCTCCAGGGCCATTCTTTGCCTGTCCTGGGGTGGTTGGAGGCACCTGGGATCAGACAACAGATCATGTCACCTCCAAATGACACCCAGGGAGGACTGAAGGGTCCCTGGGCAGCTTCTTCCAGCACCTTGATGTCTGTTTGGGAGCAAATACACCTGGGGAGGGCTGGGCTGGGGTACCACAGGGCAGTGTGGACACAGACAGCCTCCTTGGGCACCAGGGCAGTGGTACATCACAGGGGGGGAAAAAACATAGAGCTGGGGTCCCCATTCTCCACAGCTGACCACCCTCCAAGGCCAGGCAGCATCAGTTCACCCAGCCCATGTGCTGGTGATCACCATTGGAGCTGCCACCCACCACCACCTCCAGCGCAGGGCTGCAGTGGGCCAGGGCTTTGTTGGTGGCCCCTGGGCTCCCAAAGCATCCCGGCCGGTTGCTGCTGTGGGACATGTGGGCAGCCGCACCATGCCAGCTTCCCGCAGGCTTGCTCAACACTGCGGAGGAGGGGAGCTGAGCCCGTCCTCGCGGCCCACGCCAGTAATGAGGGCCCTGGCGGTGCCTCGTCAGCAGGCACCCTCACTGTCCCAGCTACGCATCCATCACCCGGCGCGGCGCACGCGGCGCTGGAGCCCGGCCGCTGGCAGGCCCAGCCCTGCCTGCGTCTCACGTGGCATTGTGGCCAGGCTGCATTTTCCACATTCTGCCCTGCTCTGAGTCATCCACACCTCTGCTGCCAAAACCTGTACCTGTGCCTGGCTGTGCCAGCAGCCTGTGCTCACTCCAGTGGCTGTGCATGGCTCCACGCAAGGCGATGGGCACCTATCCGAGTGTGAGTGTTTGCTCCAGGGCGCTCTCCCCTGTCTCAGAGATGAGTTTCCCACCCTTGACCCCAGCAGAATTGTGCAAATGCTCCTGCCTTGCCCTGGGGAAGCTTTGATTCTGGAGGTCCTGCGCCCCACGGGAGCACCCACTTTTGTACCCTTTGTCCCAGGCATCCCAAGGAAGGGATTTGCATCCTCTGCCATCAATCCCCAGCTCCCCAGCTCCAGGCACTGCATCACTGACCCCCTGCTACCTCCTATCCCAGCTCACTGTGATGCTTGACTCTTTCAAAGAGTGCAGCAGTGCTGCCAGCAACCTCACCCTGCTGGCAGCCAGCCTGCCCTGGCCCCAGCCCCTGCTCAGCTCCATGTGCGCTGTCCCATATCCCCATCCAGATATGCCAGCAGTGCCACCCCCCAGCCCTGGGCCTGGACTGGCATTTGCAAAAGTAGCCATGACCAGGGCTCAGGCACATGGGAAGCACTTGACTAGGGGCACTGGGTGCTGGCTGTGGGGTGGGGTGCAGAGGGAGAGATGTATGGGGCTCCCACCCACAATCCCCTGGCAGCACCTCAGGATGGCTCACTGTCAGCAAGGAGCACACACACCTTTCCCATCAGCTGTCTCCTCAATCCACTGTGGATCCTGGCACAAGTATGCCAGGGATTGCCAAGACCCAGCACCAGAGCGATGTGTGACCCCCAGCACGGACGTGATTCCCACCCCACTGTGGTGCCCTTGGCTCACACCGATGCCAGTGTGTGCAGTGACTTTGCCAAGCCATGGCTGAGCCCAGGGCAGTGTGACCGCGTGGGTGGAGGATTCTGGGTGATCAGCACACCATAGCACCCCACCAGCCCCACAGTGAGACAACCCCTGGGGGAGCAGCCAGGAGGGGAATCAGTGTGAGTGCAGGATGTACAGGAGCGTGGGGATGTGTGGCAGGAGTCTGTGTGTCCTGTGGGTGTCCACAGTGGTGGGCCATGTGTCCATATCCCCACGCAATGTGCAGGCACACGCGAACCCAAACTGAGCCCGTGTGGCCAGGGAAGGAGTGAGGTGAAGGGGGCTGGTGAGTGGGCACACAGGGGTTTGCATGTGTGAAGGGTGTAGGGAATGTGGGGGGATACCCGATGTGGGGTCTGGGCTCACCCAGGCATGCACTGATAGGGTGGGTGTGTATGTGATGTATGCATGTGTAGGCATGTGTAGGCGTGTCTATACATGTGCAGGGTGTGTGTGCGTGTGAGGGGTGTACATGCATTCCCATAGGGGTGTTTGTGTGGTGCAGATGTGTGTGTGGGATACTGACATACGCACAGCAAGTCTGGAGGGGTGTGGGGAGGCCTGTACAGGCCTGTGGGATGTATGTCCAGGCGTGTGCCTCACTCCTGGGGAGGACAGTGTAGAGGGGGGCATAGGAGCTGTGTGTGTGGGTGGTGTGTGTGTATACGTGGCGTGTGCACCGCGAGGTGCGCATGATGTCAGGTGTGTGTCTGTCCACCTGTGCCACACTCAAACACGTGCAAGTGTCCACGGCAGCAACTCCCAGCACTCAGCAGTGTGCTGGGGAGCACCGCTGGCTCATTTGGTGCCAGCAGCCAGCGAGGTCTCGTGCAAGCAGGTGGCTGGGGAACAGCCCTGAGCCCTTCCTGGTGCCTCTCCCCACAGCGGCGGATCCAAGCCGTGACACAGGGGCCAGGCTGTCTCTTTCCGGCTGTTTCCCAGCCTGTCAGGCCAGTCATGTTGGGTCTTGCTGCGATTTCCCGGATGGTTGCTTGGCACCTTCCTCTTCCCCATCCGGATGGACAAGTTACTGGAGCACCAAGCTGGGGCAACACATCTCCTTGGCTCCTGCCCTGCCTTTCCACCTCCGTGCCCTGGCTTCAGAATCCCTCCCCAGTGCTGGCCAGCTCCCCGCCTGGGTGTTTTGAGGGGGGTGGTGAGGCAGCGGGGCTGCGAGCGCTGGCTGCGGGCGGGCACTGAGTCACGGCAGGGCGGGAGGCACGGGAGGCACGGGGACAAAGCTGCCGCCGCTGCCGGGCGGTCGGGGCGGCTGGACTGGCTGGGCGAGTCAGGCCCGGGGGGGCAGCGCGGGCGCCGCTCGTTCGCCGCTGTGGCTGTAGGACGTGCCGGGAGGAGCAGTGCTGGTGGCCATGGGCGCCTCCCGCTGCTGGAGCCTGGGGAGAGGTGCCCGGGGCTGGGCAGGAGGGCAGGGGCTGCCCGGGGCCGGGAGTTGGGCAGGCAGAGCTGGGCTGGGATGGCTCCAGTGAGCTCGGCTGTCCCTCCCACTGGGCTGGATGGTACCGGCCATATGGGGATGCTCAGCCTTGGGGAGAGGCCAGATCTCACACGGCCCATGGAAAATCCCTTCCTTGCCCGGAGCCACGCACAGCTCCGTGCCGGGGGTAAGGATGCAGTTTCGAGCAGAGGGTGTAGCCATGGCCACAGGCAGGCTCATGGAAGCCACTTGCCATGCTGAGCCCTGCTGTGCCTTGCTGTCCCTGCAGCCTGCCCAGGGTAACTCTGGCCATGCCATCACTCCTACCCTGGCAGCAGGACAGCTCACACGCCTACTCACCCACCCCTCCTTCTGCACATGGGAAAACTGAAGCAGAGAGTGTGGTAGAAAAGACATGTTGAGTTAAGCTCCACAGAAGCTGTGGGCGCTGAGCCATCAGCCCTGCCCAACCCCACACACTGCAAGAGCATCCTTTGGGGAGAGCTGGAATGTGCAGCTCAAACACTGTGGTAATGCCAGACCCATTTCAGTGTCCCCAACAGCCAGGGGACAGCCCTGGGCACATGCCCCCCAAGTCATGCTAGGCTGCGGTTCTGTGCCCTCCTGGCCACACAGGCTCTTGGCTGGGGCAAGGGAAGTGCAGGCCCTCAGGCACTCGGACCTGTTCTATTTATTCCCACAACCTGTGATTAGCATTGCTGCCAGGGTCTGTAATTACCCACAGCTCTTCCTGGCAGGAGCACGGTCCTGGTGGGGCAATCCCCCTCAGGGAGCCAAAGGGACCCCCAGGCAAGGAGTCCCCTGTGGTACCCTGTCAGACCCAGGGGCTGCATCCCCATTGGAGGGACAGAAGGGCTTCCTTCATCCCTGGTATTTCCAGGAGCCCCTTGGCTGTGGTGTCCCACCAGCCGCTGCACAGGGCACCAGGGGCAGGAGGCAAATGAAAGGGGGATCACTGGCTCAGCTCAAGGTATGGAGGAATGGGGCTGACCAGCCCCACTGCTGAGTCAGGGTCTCCTCCCTGGCAAGGGAGGCCAGATCGAGGAGAGATAGAGCCCCTCAGTGCCCAGAGGCTGGGCCATTGAGCTCTGCTCTCCATCCCTAATGAAGTCCCTCCCATCCCTTCCATAGACATCTGATTAATGAGCCCCGTATTTCCTGCTGGGAAGGTGCTGGGAACCTTGTCCTTTTGCGGTTGTAACCCTTCCCAACCCAGGCTCCTGCAGCATGCCCTGTATCCTCTCCTGGCTGGCAACTGGAGGGTGAGGATGCACCAGCCGTAGGGACCCAAACTTCAGGGCTATTGACAAGTCTGGGTGCCCTAACAGAGCTAGGATATGTCCAGTTTGTGTGGTCCCATCTGACCCCACAAGTATCCTGAGGAACGGCTTGGGGGAGGGGCAGGTCAGAGAGACCCAAAGAACCTTGCGGACCCCACAGGGCAGTAGGGTGGAGGTGCAGGGATGAGGCTCTGGTAAGGGCCAGGCTGCACCCTTAGTCCATATCTGGGGTGCAGCTCTGCCACCGCAGCCAGGGGCAGGGGCCTGTGTGTAAGGAAGCCAGGTGCATTGCCCCAGAAGGGATGGCAGCAGTTTACATCACTGGAAGAACCTATTCCTGAGGGTGTCAGAGCCTGGCACACCAGTGCACAGGGCTGTACATCCTTGGCACACACATACAGGGATGTGCAGATTCCCTGAAGCAGCATGTGGGCAGCACCTGCGACCCATGTCCTGGCTCCAGTGCCATCAGATCAGTGTCCAGAGCAAGGGTGCTGGACACTAAGACCCAGAGAAACCCACCACGTTCCTGTTGTCCCCCACATTGTCCCACCAGAGTCTTCACCCCATGAGTGATGCTTGCCTGGGGCCAGGACAGGTAGAGCAGGATCCCTGATCTGGCCTGTCATTTTGTCTGATTGGATCCCCTGCTGCTCCCCTTCATCAGGGTTAAATGAGAGCTGGCTAATGAGGGGAATGTGATTAGCAGGGCAGGGGGCTGGCTCTGGGCACAGGAGGTTTTCCTGGGCCAGGTAATGACAGGCTTCTGTCCCTTCTGCTCCTGCCCCCAACAGAGGCAGGAGGATGAGGATGCCCCAGGCAAAGAGTGGGTACCAAAGGGCTGAACTCAGCAAGTCCTGGCTATTCCCACTCATCTGTAGTGTCCTGCTAAGGGGATGCCTCAGCTGCCAGAGCCTGGCTGGGGACCCAGGAGTCCTGGTTCCAGTTTGACTGCCCAGCCCCAGTGTGTCACCTACAGGGACATCCCAGCACTGTCACCCCCAGGCCTGAGGATCCTGGTCCCAGCTGGGAAACTCATCCAGCCATCAGGTCCTGTCTTGGGACACCACATTTCCAGTGGCCAGGGTGTACCCAGGATGGGACAGATGCCTGGACAGCAGGCTCCAACTCACTTCAGCCCTGAGCCAGAGCACCACAGGCTGCAGAGGCACACAGGGCCAGCTGCCCCTTTCCCACGCTGGTCACCTGTGCAGGGGCCAGCATGAGGACACATCAGGCAGGACTGTTTGGGAGACACAGTGGAGCCCATGGCTGCCGGGAGCCAGGAACAGGGTCTGGTTCTTGCATGGGCTGAGCTGGTTGTTGTACTTGGAAGAGGCCAGGACAGAGCAGGGAGAGAAGTAGGACTGGCTCCCACTCCTGTGCATGCTGAGGGTGCTCTCAGGCCTTGGGGGATGGAGGGGTGGGTCCCCAGTTCAGCCAAGGTCACATAGCCAGGGCTTGGACATACTTCAGCCCTGCTGGGGTCTTGCACCCTGTGAGACTGGAAGGATGTGGGGAAGCAAGGCTGGACATGGTGTGCAGAGGCAGGACCCTGCGGTGGGACCCTGGTGCAGCCAGCACATGGGGCAGGTGCCGTGCCTGCAACCTGGCAAGCAGGAGAGTGAAGAGGCAGACAGATTGCGTGCGACAGGCTGGGGATAATTCACTGCTCCTGAGGAGAGAAATCTTCCACCTGGAAAGGAATCTGCCCCCCTCCGCCCTAAGCCCAGGAGGCTGCAGGGCCCAGAGGGGTAGGGAGGGGTGTGCAGGTGAGCTGCTGCACCGTGAGCCTGCACAGGCAGGGCAGGCAGCACCCTTCACCAGGCAGGGTACCCGCAGCGCTGCCATATCTGCATGGGTCCCCTCTGCCCCACAGACACGAGTCCTGACTCTCTGATGGGATGCTGGGGAGGAACTGGGGTTGGTGCCAGCTGCTCACCCACCCTGAAGCTGAACATGCACACCCACCACAGCCAGCTCTGCCCCTGTGCTGGGTGTATGTGCTAGAATGAGCTGGAGGGTGCTTCCTGATCCCACCAGCTACTGGCCACCAACAGCCTGGAACCAGCAGTTCCCATCCTGGCATAGGGGCAGGGGCATGATTCTGGTGGGGCGCTTAGAGGCCCCAGCAAGGTGCGGTATATGCACTACTTTGGCAAAAGGCTGTGCCAGGCAGAGCTGAGAGGGCTGGGAGCCAGAGCGGCTGGAGGGCTCTTGAGGAGGGTATGGCCTGCGTGCCCCAGCCCATCACTGCTGTGCTAGGGAAGCCGGCTGCGTGGCAGGCCCTGGCATGAAGCAGCGTCTTTGCTGAACACCTCTCATGTCTTAGCATCTCCCAGGAGAGGCAGCGTGTTCCTCTACGGGTGTCCTGGCCTTCAGGCTGCTGAGTACACACTGACACGTGTGTGTGTATTTGTGTGTGTGTGTGTGTGTACATGTATGTCTGAGCATGAGCATCCTGGCTGTGCACGTGACAAATCTTCAGTCAGGGCTAATTAGGTAGTGAGCTGATCAGCAAACGACCCTGAAAGCATTGACTTTCTGGGGACAGCAGAGGAGACAAATGAGAATCAGTGAAGACACAGGCTCCCCCACAGCGTCCCTCTTAGCCACAAGTGAGCCACAAGCAGCCTCACACCAGGGTCTCCTCGGGGAGGATTCTCCCCACCTTCAGCCAGGTACATCCATCCCTGTTGTCCTTGTCCCTAGCTCCCCGCCTCTCTGGGAAACAGGCTGAGATGATGAGGACAACATGCCAGCAAGTATGCTGGAGCAGGCTGCTAGTATGGGTAAGGTTGGGAACCCATGAAGCTTTGGCTCCCCAGGGTGGACAGACACACCAGGGGGACACAGGGACACCCTGTTGAGCCGAGGGCACAGGTGGCCATGCAGGCACTCTACCTGCAGTGGGCAGGACTGCAGCAGTGTGAGCAGTCCTCTACACAGCACTGTCACACTCCGTGGCCAGTCCCTGTGTCGCCTCGCTGTCCTGTCCCGCACAAACATTCCCTCACTCCCGGCCATGGTAAATATTGTTGCAGGGCAAACAGTGAATCAGCCCTCTTTGTTCGAGTGCTGCTGGCAGCCCCATCTTGTTCGACTGCTGTTTAATGACCCTCCAGTTGTGTACCCTGGAGGTACTCATTAACCTTGGGCTGCAGATGGTGAGGAGGATGGATCTGAGCTAGCCAGGAATGCTTTAACAGTGCTGGGGACCAGCTCTGGGCAAATTCTGATGACCTTTTACCAGGAGCGGATGTGCCAGAGGTTTCCCCTCACACCTCTGCAAGGTGCGGCCAACCTGCTGACAGCTCAGCATGCCGGCAGGCTGAGGCTCTTATCACAACCCATGAGTTCTATTTTATTTTCTTTCCTGATTCTCCTCCCCATGCAATTGGTGGAGAAGTGGGAAGGGAAATTGAATGAGCAGTTGTGTGGGTACTAGTTGCCAGCTGGGATTAAACCTTGACACCACCCCACGGTACAGCACAATGGGGCTTGACTTGAGCAGCATCCCCTTCAAAGCATCCCTCTTCAGCTCAGTCCATGCTCCTGGCACAGCCATGGGATGCAGAGAAGCTGCTGGCTCTTGTAGAGGGATGCTCCAGCCCCTGTGTGCAACAGGAGGGTTTCAGAGCCCTCATGATGGGAGCTGGGGGTAGGAGGGCTGTGCAGCACATCTTGGGCAGGTTGGTGAGCACCATGGAAGTGAACAGCGGGACATCCTTAGACGTGCAGGATGCAGAACAGGGGCTGGAAATGGGTAGACCAGGAACAACTAGGAGAAACATGGGTGCTGAGCCCATGGGAGCCTTCTGCCATGGCTGAGGGGCTGCTCCTGCCGCTCTGCCTGGTCCTCACCTCCCATTCATGTGTTCCTGGCTCCCACACAACACCTTGAACTCCACCCCACATTGTAGTCTGGTTCCTTTCCCCATTTTTGTCCAGGCCTCAACCCTGATGGTGGCAGTGGCTCTTGACCCACAGTGATCCCATGGTGGTCAGTCCCCAAGGGGCAGTGCCAGCACAGCCCAGGGACACTCCACTGGAGCTAGGCCCAGGATGCCTCAGGGTCCCCAGGGCTCCAGCACTGGTGGCACAGGACCCTACAGTGGTCCCCATACCAGCGACAGCAGGTGCCAGGATGCCAACCCCAGCCCTCTGTGTCCCCACACAAACCTGTTCCCAAGGCTCCAGGAAAACAGGGCAGGTGGCAGGTGACAGCACAGGGCCTGGGGCCATCCCCACTCCCACCAGCAAACTGCAGGAGTCAGCATCTCCAGAGGAGCAAGTGCCTGCTCGATCTTTACCACTGAGGCCTGGTGGGATCAGAGCAGGGCCATGGTGTGGGGCAGGACCCTGTGCCCATGTCCCTGTAGGGCTGTGCAGGACCCAGCTGTGCTGCTGGCAGAGGGGACAGCCTGGGGAGGATCGCAGAGACTGTGCAGGGTGCCCGGCATGTTGGATCGGGGCTGCCAGGAAGGCCCCGATAAACATCTAGCCTCTGTTTATTTATGACCGAGGATATTTATACCGCAAAGTCCTTTAAATTTAGCTGGGGACACACCCAGGCACCATCCAGTGCTGATGGCTGTGGGGAGCTCCCGGCGCAGTCTGAGTTGGCACACCAACTCAGGTAGTGGGTACACCAGTGGCACCAGATGTGCCCCAGAACTGTCACCTCCCAGACTGACACCCACTGTGGGGTGCGAGGCACAGGAGCACGGCTGTGGGGACAGCAGCACTTCTCATGAAGACAGGGTGAGGCTGCACCCCAGAGGGACAGGGTTCCCAAGGATGATGGCACAGGCTCTGTGCCCACGCAGTGAGGACCCCAGTGCCACCAGGGCAGGTCCATATCTCCTCTGACACAAACTGACACCTTCCTATCCCTGTGGTCAGTGCCACGTGAGCCTGGTTGTGGGGTCAGAAACAATCCTAGGGCTACCTCCCGAAATTACAACCCGCAGCTCAGCCGGGTGGGCTTGGAGCAGCCCGGGGCCGTGGGGCACGCTGCGCCACCCCCACTCAGCCGGCCGTGCCCCTGCGCTCCTGTCCCCCCGGCCACCGCTGCCGGGCCGTGCGGAGCGTCCCCCGCCGCCGCGGTGTCTGCCTCCCTCTGCCGGCAGCGGGACACCCGGCGCTCCCCGCTGCCGCTCCCGGCTGTCGGAGCTCCGGGGTTTGCGGTCCCTCAGCCCCGAGGCAGCACTGTCCCGCTGCCCCCTTCTCCCCCTTCCCCCAGCTTTGGGTGAAATGCGGCATTTTGCTCCCACAGTTTCTGGCTGCTCCACGTGTCGCTCTGTCCTCGCTGCTACAGCATCGCCTGGAGAGAAGAGGTTTGGCATTTCCCCTGCCCTGCAGTGAAGCACAGAGCAGCGTCCAGGCACCCACAGACCTGGCTGCCCCATGCCCCATGTGGACCCTCTGTGCAGTGCCGTGGACACTCAGCCGAGCACCCTTTAGCACTTGCAGCCCTGTGCTGCGAGGACGTGCCACCGTGCTCATCTTACCACACTCCTTGCTGGTGTGCCCAGTGCCTTTAACAAGTTAATTCCTCGTCTTGGAAAGGGATTCAATGGTTTTGGACAGGCGAGGTCGAGTTTACACGAGGCAAAGGCAACGTGCATTAGGATCCCTACCCACTCAGTCTTTGTTAATTAGATCCCATCTCAAACTCTGCTGTTTCTCCAGGACAAATGCGATACCCGCCAGCCTGTGATTGCCCTTGACAGCTAGGACAGCCAGCCCTGTGTCTTTCCATAAATGTGCTGCACTTCATTCTACTCTGACACCAAGCCTTTTACCTCCAGCTTGTCCTAAAATCCCTGCCTCACAGAGAAAAAGAAGTCCTAAACAGCTGTCTCTGAGCAGTGGGAGCTTAGGGCTGGCCAGCCTGAGCAGTGCCTGCCTGCCCATCTCTCCAGTATCTCACCCCCTGCCATGGGGACCATGTACCCGGCTGGTCCCCAGGCCTGGACCATCCTTCTCAATCTTTTCCAGCTGTCCCCTCTGTCCCCTGCTTCCCTTCATGCTGCCAAGTCACATTAACAGCTGCAAAGCTGTACGGTGGAGCTTGCTGGGGTGAGCATCCCTAGGACAGGCAGTTCTGCATGGCAGAGCCTGGCCTTGCCCGGAGGCTGCCTATCCCTGTCTTCAGACATTCCAGAGCTTGTTTTCAGACTTGGGGACACTCTCAGCAGGGATATCTGGATTTTATCTGCTGTGATATCTGATTTGATCTGCTCTTCCCCGCTCCAGCTTTACATGTGGAGCTCCTGCAAGCTCTCCACAGGGAGACATGAGCCGTTGTGGTTATAGGGGTGATGGGTGCTCGGCAGCGCCGGCACACACCAGGCGTGGGACACACCCCAGAGGGAGACAGCTCTTGCACCTTGTACCGGCAGCCTGTAGGGGACAGTACCCCTGAGGGAGCCGTAGGAGCCAGGCAGGATCGGGGACCCGCTGCTTTGCCGCCGGCTGCAGTGAGCAGCAGCTGTCCGCAGAGGGAGCGCGGCTCCTTTCCGGCCCCACTCCTCCTCCACCTCCTCCTTCTCCTCCTCCTCCTCTTCCTTCTGCGGGCAGCTCCCCTTCGGGCCCCGGCACCTCTGCCCCTGAGTGTGAGTGCTCAGCATCTTCAGGTCCCCCGGAATCCTCTGCACAGAACGAGGCGAGCTGCGGGACAGGAGGGCAGGGAGGGGACCCTCACTGAGCGAGGTTGGGTCCCGCCTGAGCTCTGTCCATGTAGCATGGCTGCCTCCATCTCTCTGGATGTGTGCTGGGGAGATCCCCCCCAGTCGCTTAGGGGGTCCCCAGCATTCAGGTCTGGACCTGCCTGCTGGCAGCAGCCGTAGAACCGGCTCATCTTTGCTGGCACCAGGAATTCTATTTAAAATTACCTGTCCCAGGGTCCATGGGCTTCAACCATGGAGCCCTCCAGCAGCCCCCCTTGCTCTGGGACTTCCACTCCTAACGCAGTTGGTGTCCCTTTTGCACCAGAAGCTGCTGGACTGCCACGATTCCAGTGAGAAAGGCACTCAGATTCTTTAAGTGACATTTAAAATGCTATTTAATAGAGGTCACACTATAAAGTGACTACTATAGATAATCTTGGATCCCCTAACATGCAGGAACCCTGAGTGGCCCGGCATTGAACAGACCTCCACACAGCACACTGTGCAGACCCTGTCGGTAGAAAGGGTTATTCCAGTTTAGTCATTTGAGCTATTATAGAATTTCCTTAGAAGAAAACAGCTCTATTCAGTATTTTACAGCCAAAAGAGAAAGATTCTGATATGACAACTTCTTGCTGCTGTTTCAGATAAAGGCACAGATGTGCACGTGACAGGTACCAGGTATGAGCTCCCTGCAGACCCCTCTGTTACAGCCTAGTTTCTAACCTGGATGAGCTTAGCTCAGAGCCAAAGGATGCCCAGAGCATAAGCGTAACAGGCTTGCTGTTACATGGGTCACTAACTCCTCCTGCCCAGGACCACAGCAGCACCCTGGCTGTAGCCTGTTGGAGCTGCAGGGGGATGGGCTGTTTCCTAGGGCTCCTGCCCGACGATGTCATTGCGTGTCCCTCCTACATGGGGATGCTTGGTTAATTTCCCCGAAGAGAATTTCAGCAGGAGTCAGAGGATGGGTGAGGAGAAATGCCATGGACTTGCCCCGAAGGGAACTGAAACCGCTGTGTCACTGAGGGTGGAGGACTGCAGGGTAAACTGCGTGGACAGCACCTCATCCTCCTCACTGCCCTTGAGGATGCAAAGGAGGTGGCCTTGGCACCTCTCTCCAGGGACTTGCACGATGGGCAAATGTCTTATGGGGGCAAGTACTGGCTGCTGCTTTGCCAGGCTGCAGCAGCCATTGTCCCTTGTCCCTCAACCTGTTCTCTGCGGGAGTGCCACCACCCCAGGGACGCTGCCCAGCCCAGCCTCAGCAGCCAGGTGTGATTTATGCCTGGGTCCCTGCCTGCCCACCACTCCCTAGGGACGCAGCACCAGCCCCGGGCAGGGCAGCAATGCCACCCCCTTTTGCCAGGACCCAAGAGCCAGCTGGCCAGGCTGGGGAGAGGAAGGTGCCTGAGGCAAAAGGGGAACGGGATGGGGAAGGGGATGGGGGTTGGGGGATGAGAGGTTGTGCACCCTGCAGCATGTGGCTGGCTGCCAAGTTGCAACAGGAGCTGGGAGCATTTCTGCAAGCCGTGCTGAAGCTCCAGGCACCAGCTATCCCTGTCTGGGGGGCAAAGGTGGGCTTGACAAGGCCCAGGGCTGCAGCCACACACCCTCCCCAGGCAGAGTGCCCAAGGGTGCACCGGGGCATGGCAGGGAGACAGGCCCTGTGGTGATGCTTGTCCCAGCCCAGGGTGCTCTGCAGCCCGTGGGTGGCAGGCTGAGCATTACAGTGATCGCTTCCAGCTGCTCCAGGTCCGTGGAGCACTGTCATGGGATAGCTCCCAGCGGCCAGGCAGCGAGGGACAAGGGACAGCTATTTTGGGCAGCCCAAGGCACCCCAGCTGTCATGCTCTCTGCAGCACAGTGCACTGGGGCAGGGACTTGGGTGCTGCCCTCCTCAGCATTACAAGATGTGGACATGCTTCCCACAAGGGTCCCAGCACCCTGTTGCCCCCCACACGTGGGGGAGAGCCACATTCCAGGGATGAGGCAGCCCAGGGCAAGGCTGACCTGGGTGATGCTGAACCCATCCAGATGGCTCCGTGCCTCCCAGACAGGTGTGACCAGGGCAGAGGAGCAACAGCCTTGGGACCTGAAGCCAAAGAATGAGCTCCCAGCAGTGAAATCCTTGTCTGTATCCAGGACTGTCCCCTCCAGCCACACATAACTGTGGTGTTAAACACAAGCCCTGTGTTGTGAGCTGGGTGCTGTGTGTGCCGCCAAAGAAAGCTGCAGGGAAGGCACAATGGGGCAGTGTAGGCGCCAGGCTTCAACCCCTGTGGCTCCTGTCCCCTGGGCATCCACACCCATCTTGCTGCCCATCCAAGCCAGAGCTTCCCCCAGGCTGTCTGGATACTCCGTGAGGGAATTTTCCCAGGTCATTAGCAGGCACGCAGGCACGGGAGTGGAAAGTCCCCAGGAGCTGTGGCTGCTGGGGATGCAGCTCCCTGTGACCGGGAGCAGTGATGCCTGTGGCATTTCCTCCCGATGTCACTTGCCTGTCCTGGCACTCGCCCAGGCTGTGGGCACTCAGTGGAAGCCGGGAGCTGGAGAGGGCGTGAGCTGCTGGTAAAGCCTGGGGCAGGGCTGGGGGAAGGGCAGCCCTTGGCACAGCAGGGACAGGGGTCCCAGGATGCAGAGGGGAGCCAGAGCAGGAGCATGGCACTGCCCTCACAGCTTTGCAAACATGCCAGATCTATGCTGGGGAGCAAGGCAGCTCTCACGACGTAGCTTCAAGTTGCTGGGAAATCAGGGACAATTTTGGGGACTTTCCAAGAGCTTTGATACCATCATGGGTGCTTTGGGGCAGGAGATGACATGCTGTCATAGAAGGGTTCAGCTCCCCACGAGTCAGGCAGGATGGAGATGACATGCCAGAGAGAAAAGAAAGATGGAAAAGCTGGGAGGACAAAACATGAGCTGGTGGCTCTTCTGTGCACTTCTGCTGCTCCTCTTGCAGCACCCTTCCTGATAATACAGGGCCAGCTGTGAAATCCCCAGACTGGACAGAGCCAGCCCATTCCTCCCATCCTGAAGGCAGAGGTTGTTCCCCACCAGCTCACTCCCTTTCCAGGCTCCAGTGCTCAGGTGGGAAGTTGGGGGACCAGGATGAGGGTCACTCCAGAGTGTGTGGTCTCCCAGTCTCTGCAGCTTCTCAGGCAGCCTGATGCCCTTGGGGGCTGATCTGCAGCATGGGGAGCTGTAAGCTGCCTCCAAGAAGATGGTTTAAAACAAAACTGGTTGATTTTGGTGATGTACTATCATACCAAAGCTTAACCTTCCCCTGCCTTCTCCTACCCCAGGATACACACAAGCACTGGAGCTGTCATTCCATGTGGGGTGGGTAAGGAGCCCCCAGTTGTGCATGCAGCATCCCACTGCAGGGAGACCTCAAGGCCAGGTCCAGATCCAGACCCAGCAGTCTTGGAGCTCACGGTGCTCAGGAAGTGCTTGGGACACAACCCCAGGGTCTGTCTGGGGAGGTGGAGAGCCAACCTCCATATCAGGCACACAGCAGGGACAGCATTGAATCCTGCTGTATTTGATGCATGCCTGAACTCAAGGACAGGCTCTGGACCACATCAGGGCTTCAATCACTTGGGGATTACCACAAACCCATGCTTCAGGCCTGGTGCGTGGGAAGCCTTCAGAGATCGCCGGTGTTTCAACCAGCCCATCCCTCTCGCAGGTGCTGGGAGCTGGCATTTCCTCCCCACCCTTCACCCCTCTGGATCCCTGCCCGCATTTGCTCATGGTTTCCCAGGCAACAGCACCCGTGGAGATAGGAGAGGAGAGGCTGTGCTGCCTAGGCAGCGGTGCCACCCGCGTGTTGACCCATGTCCCCCACGGAGATGGCACTGACGCCAGGGGGTCGTTGCACCTGCCTGCAGAGGCGGAAGCTTCCAGCCTCCCAGATTTGAATGGCACTGGGATAAGAGTGCTGTGGCATCAGCCCCACCACCATGCGAGGATTTGGGGGACAGCGTGACACCTGCCAGCCTACGGGAGAGATAGTGAGGAAGGAAAGAGACAAGTGCTCCAAGATGGGGAATGGGGGGGTGATTGCTACCAGATGGGGAGAGAGGGCTGAAGGGGCACAAGTACAGTCTGGAGCACCTCTCCTAAACCCCTTTGGCATTGCAGCCCCCCACCCCACAGATCACATTTGGCCTCTGCTCCTGCTGTGCCTCTGGGCACCAGGAGAGCCCAGGAAAGTCCTGATTGGTGTGGTAGGACCATGACCAAAGCCATTGGTGCACAAAGCAGCTAGGCTCCTGGGAAGGAGGTGTTTGCACCCAGGTGTAGGGTGTTAAAAGGTGCTGCAGCATCCTGGAGGTTGCAGGGGGTAAGAAGCAGTCCCTTGCTGACCCACTTGGGGTTGCAGGGCCCCTCCTCCTCTTCCCCCATGTTGAGAGCACAGAGGAGATGCACAGAAAGTGCGAGAGATCCTAAGAAGGATGTTTGAAAGCACGAGTTTCATCAATGGAAATCCATCCCTCGAGGATCAAGTCTGCAACTCCACAGCCAGTAGCTCCTCTCTGAAGCCCAGATCCTGGGGCAGGGGTGAGAGTTGCAGCCGAGTTCTGGCTCTGACACAAGACACTGGGTGTGGGATGCTGGATTCAGGTTCTGGGTGCCAGATTTGGGCTGCAGGGTGTAGTGTGAGGCCACATGCAGCCGGGAGCAAGGGTGCTAGTGAGCAACCTGGCTCCTTGTGCAGAGCAGCCATGTGTAGGTGCTGGGACGGTGTGGGAGGACCTGAGCATCCGCCGGTTTCGCTGCTGCCTTCCCCTTCCTGCTGTGGGAGCCCTGACTCTGGTTTTACCACTTACAAAATGAAAGCAGTGTCGGTGAGTGACTGTGCTGGAGCCATCTCCCATCCTGCCCCAGCACAGTGCTGAGACTGCTGCAGTGGCGCCTGGACAGACACGCCCAGGGCACCGACCCCATCGCTGTCCCCACCTCTACCCCCTCCCTGTGGAGAATTTCCCTAACCAGGAAGCAGCCCTCAAGGACAGCAGGGATCTCTGGAGAGACAGGTAAGGGATGCTTCCCAAGCTGGTTGGAACTCTGGGAGCTCAGACCTGGGATGGTGTGCAGGGCTGTGGAGGTGGAGAGGATTCTTGACGGGATGTGGGAAGGGCTGTGCTGTTGCTGCACTTGGGGTGCTGAGCTGCACCCCTGCCATGCTCCCCAACAGCTCCTTCCTGAAGACACAGGGTGCAGTGCCAAGGCCCCAAGGTGCAGGAAGTGGAAGGGATTCAGGGAGCAGGGCAGGGTGCTGGAGAGCAGGCACCCATCCCAGCATGTGGGAAGCCCATCGGGAAGGAGAGGGGAGGGAAGGGAGGCCTCGGCGAGAGGCCAAGCAAGGGGTGGCCCCTGGCCTACTCATCATGCATTACTGGAAACATCTGGCCTGGGATGTGGGGGCGTGCACTGGCTGCACACACATGTGTGCACATGCGCATGGGTATGGGGAAACACACACACATGTATTTATGGGTACATGTTAATCAATACACGTACCCACACCTGTGTACACGCATGTTCACATGTGCTTACGTACCCATACATGGGTACATATGTGCCCATACGTGTGCAGACACGCATACATCGGCATGGAGGTTTGCACACACATGTAGATGCCCACATTCATGGATGCAAACATGTGCAACTACATGTATACACACTCCTAACTACATAGGGATAAGCGTACAGACTTGCATGCACACACGTGTGCGTACATGCGCCAGCAAGCACACTTGCTGCAGCACGCACAGGCATGGACACGCGGGTGTGTGACCCACACGTGTGCAACAGACACCCACACAACGCACACATGCACAACAGTCACAGTGACCTCACGTATCTTGGCTGGAGCCTGCGGCCATCCCGCTGCCCGGGATTGCCATGGCACTGTGCCCTGGCGGTGTGTGCACACTGCGCGTGGCGGTTCCTCTGTGTGTGAAAACGCGTGTGTGCAGGGATGCGTGTGTGCAGGGATGCGTGTGTGCAGGGATGC
>NW_024581108.1:16183463-16208642 GCF_017639235.1 Corvus kubaryi | reverse complement strand
TGTGTGCAGGGATGCGTGTGTGCAGGGATGCGTGTGTGCAGGGATGCATGTGCGCCCAGTGGAAGCCTCTGTGTGACCATACATCCCATATATGATCGCACGTGCCACGTGCCTGCGCAAGCCTGCATATGCCCCTCCATGTCCGCGTGCCTGTGGGCTGTATGTGGGATAACGGTGCCTATGTGTGCCAAGTATGCCATGGGCGTGCCCAAGTGTGCCAAGCGCATAGTGTGCCCGTGCATGCCCATGTGTGCAGCATGCCCGTGTGTGCCGTGTGTACCCGTGTGCCCACACGTGTGTGTGTACCATACGTAGCCCGTGTGCCCGCCGTACCTCGTGCGCTCTCGCCCTCCGCGGTGCCCGCGGTGCCCCCGGTGCGGCGAGGCGCGGGGCGGACGCGGTGCGGGTGCCGAGGCGGGGCGCTGGGGAGCACGGCGAAGCGGGGGGCGGAGCACGGCGGCGGGGGCGAGAGGCGGCGCCAGCCCCCACCGACCTCCAAACTTTCATTAACTCGGCAGCATCGGCGGCGGCGGCGGCTCTGGGCCTGGTACGGCACCGGCACCGACACTGACACCGACACCGACACCGGGCTGGGCGCCGCGGAGCGGCGACCCCGCAGGCCCACCCGGCGCGGCGGGAGGGGCCGGGAGTCGGCATGGGCACGGTAAGGAGCGCGCACCTCCGCCGGCACCGGGTGCCCGGCCCGTCCAGCAGCCGTAGCAGCACTGGGGATGGGACGGGAGAGGAGTGGGTGGGCTGCCGACGAGGGGTGACAAGGGGACGAGGACGGCGAGGGCCTCCGGAGCGGCAGGGTCGGGAACAGCGGGAGCGGCACCGGGAGCGCCCACCCGTCAGGACGATGTCGGGAGCAGAAGAGCGGGATAGCGGGATGGCGGGATGCGGGGCGGTCCCGCATCTGTTGCTCTCGCGGCGCGGCGGCGCGGTGCCGGGGGAGCGCGGGGGCGCGGCGCGCAGAGCGGGACTACCGCCACCGCAGCCGGGGAGGGCGCCGGGCACCGGGACGGCCCGGCTCGGTGACGGGCCGGGGGGGTTGGCGGTAATTTTCCACGGGCATGTGCCGGGGCGGGGCGGCGGAGCAGCCACCACGTGGCGGCTGATGTAACCGGGCCCCCCCGCCACCGTACTGCACCGGGCGGCGGCGGCGGCGGCGGGGGGGAGCCGGGCGGCGGGCGCGTCGCCTTTCCCTGGGCACCGAGGAACCCCGGTTGCGGCGGGCCCGGCGGATGCTGGCGGAAGAAATGGCCTCGCAGGTGGCAGCGGCATCGGGCCGCCGGGCGGGAAGGGACGGGGGCTCCATCCTTCGGTCGGGCATCTGTGGCCTTTCGCTGGGTGCCGTGGGCTGCCTCTCCCCGCCGAGGTGTGCCATCCTGTCTGGGAGTCCCTGTGAGTGCCCAGGTGTCCCCATTTCCCTGTGCCAGCCGTGCCGGCTTTAGGTACAAGCTGCGCTGCCCTCCGGTCTGTCATGGCATCCCGCAGCTCTGGGAGAGCCACCCCGTGGCACCAGTGCTTTGCATCCTCGTCCCTGCTGGGCTGTCCCAAGGGATGCTGCAGCCTCGGGCATCCTTGCATCCGTCCCGTTGCCACACCACCGCTGGCTTCGCGCTCGGTCCTTGCCAGGCTGGGAGCCAACGCCAGCGGCATCTATGTAGTCATGGAGGCTTATCAGCACCTGGCAGACCCCGAGGGGAGTGGCAGCCGTCCGGCCCCTTGGGTACTCCCCCTTCCGAGGACACGGGATGAGTTCCCAGTCTGAATTCAGGGCCGCAGGGCGGGCAGCTTTTGGCTGGCTGGCGGTAGGTGTGTGATGAGGAGGAGGTCTGGCAACTGAGCCTGCACCTCCCACCTTTGAGAGGTCCCCGTGCCATGCGAGGAGCCAGGCTTGTGACAGTGATGACATCTCAGCTCCCCTGGAAATGCAGCCACTGCTGAGCAGGGCATTGGCAGTGGGATGCAGTATCTGCGGTATCTGCTGGCAGCAGCCTGTCTGTGCTGGAGGGGCTGGGGGCTCACACCACATCCCGTGGATTCCTGCCCCTTATCTACACTGCCCATGCTCCTTCCCTCCGTCTTAAGGTCTTCTGCTGATTGCTCCAGAGTCATGGCAGCCTGGGGATAGGCCCTGGGGTGTGTGACTGCTGCTGGTGGTGATTGGGGACCCTCGGTGTGGGTCAGGGGTCCTTCTTCAGCCAGCAAGGGTACTGAGCACTGGTGTCGGATCTGCAAACACCGGTGCTTGTTGCACAGACAATCAAACTGGTGTTTTGCAAGAGCGTCTGTCCCTTCCAGCGAGGTCAGGCCTTGGTGTTCCCCTGGGGCCTCCAGCAGCCCCAGGCTGGGGCAGGGGTGAGGGCCAGGGAGGCAGATGCCTGTGCCTGTGCACTGTCCAGCAGCACCTGGCACCCGGCAGAGCCCAGCAGCTCGGCCCCCCTGCGCTGCACGTGCATGCGATGCACCGGGGCAGAAGGCAATCGTTTCCCATCTGTGTCCTGCGCGGCAGCTGAGCCCTGCACTGCCCGTGCTCAGTGCCCAGTCCCAGCGCTGTTGTGTGCTGCAGCCACTTCAGCTTCATCTCTCGCTGGGGGAGAGCTCAAGGGGCCCCCGCTCCTGCCCGTGGCCCCTGACGCCCACCTGCCGGGGGGCCAGCAGCCAGCTGTCCGCAAGGTCGTCTATCCACACTGGGTAAATCTTTAACTGCTTCTTGGGAAACACCTGGGAGCCGCCGCTTGTGTGGGTGCCAGGGGGTTCAGAGACACTGGAGGGGCTGGGAGCCAGCAGGAGGAGACCCTGCCACCGGCCCACCCAGCCCCGGGCCCTGTGTCCTCCACCAGGAGTCCTGCTACGCAGTGGGAAGGTAGAGGGGAGCGGCTTGCCTGACACAGCCCCCCAGTTCCTGGAGGGAGGGGGAGGCCTGGGGCGGGGATGTGCCCACCCCACCAGTCACATCTCTCTTGGTGTCTTCTCCTCTCTGCCCAGCTTGCTCTGACGGTGGATTGAAGGACACTAGTGCTGGTGCTGCAGCCAGCGTGACAGAGAGCGGGCAGGCGAGGGACCCTGCACTGGGCAGCCGGCACCGTGCTTCAGCCTCCAGGAATGGCCGATAAGTGCAGCGAGGGGCTGCTGGTAAGTGCAGGGGTGTGGGGAGCGGGCTGGTGTGCGCCACTGCCTCGGGGGCCCAGAGAACCTGGCACAGGGAGCAGGACACTGGGGTTCCCGTTGGACTTGGTGTGCCCTGCCGAGACCGCCAGCTGGGGTTGTGGCACCATGGTGCTCTCCTAGCATGATGATTTTTGGGCTGATGCTCTCTCTCCATGAACCTGTTGCCTGTGGGGCTCTTCGGGTGTGGTGTCTCCTTGTGCCTGGTGATGCTATCACCTGTTTTCAGGCGCTCTGCCCAGCCTTATCACCCACCCCAACTCTCCAGGCAGGCGGCTCTCCAGCCTGCTGTCAGCAAAGGGTGCGGTTGTTCCTCCAAGCCAGGTGCCCCCGGAGGGGCACAGATTGTGTTTGCCTTCCCCCAGTGGGCTCTCCGAGGCTGGGCTGGTAGGATGGTGCACAGGCAGAGGCAGCGTTCTCTGGGCACCAGTGAAGTGCCTGACCCTCTGTCCTCACGCACAGTGTGTTGCAGGGTGCTGTGAGCTGCCCTGCACTTGCCTGTGCCAGGGCTGGCTTTGGTGTTCCAGGCAGATGTGGGATGTGCCCACTGCATGTCTTTGTTGGAAGGCTGCAATGGCCCCATGCCTGTGGCAGCTCAGGTTCCTGTGACAGGCTGCTCTGCTGCATTGGGCAGGTGAGCTCAGGCTGGGCTTGGCTTTTTCCCTTTTTCCCAAAGGATAGGAGCTGAACGCTGAGATTGACACGGTCACCAGGCCCTCCCTTTCCCGGGGGGCTTCCTGAAATAGCTGCACACTCCAGCTGGAGGGCTGGGAGCCAGGGTTTGCCTGGGAAGCCAAGAGCCAGGGGAGCGGCATGCTCCAGCAAGTGCTTCCAGTATGCCCGCGTGCATGCAGTTCCTCTGCTTGTGTGTCCCAGCATGGCCCTGCTGGCTGTGCCTGCAGCAGGGAGCCCAGCACCCATCCTGCCCCCAACAGAGAAGGGCTTGGGGCAGCTGGTAGGATAGGAAGGCAGATTTCTTCTGGAGAACCCCTGGGCCGGTAACAGGGAGGTGCTGAGGATGTATCTGGGTACAGTCAGGGGTCTGTCATGGGGACACACTTCTGTACATGGTGCTTGCCATGACTCCATGCCGTTGATGTTTTCCTGCTATGACCAGAGCAGTCAGCATCGCACCAGGGTGAGGGCCGAGCCTGACACCCACGTCAGGGAGCCAGACATTGGAGTGCCCACCCACTCCCAGTAAATCTTTAACCTGCTTCTTGGAAGTACCTGACCAGCCCACCCCAGGGCCAGGGTGTCAGCTGCAATGGGGTCTGATATGTGCTGTGTTGGCCGCCCTTGCTCTCAGGCCTCCCCTGTACGCAGGATGCAAAGATACCTCTGCACAGGGCATTGCTGCTATGGGGTCTGTGGGGAGAAGGGCAGGTCCCTGTGAGAGCATCCCTGCTCCTGAAGCATCCCCATTCCTGCATCCTGAGAGCCCCAGGAGGAGCTCCAGTGGGCCAGATTCTGATTACTGAGCTGCCTGGGTCCCTGGGAAAGGAACATAATCTCCTTGGCCTGCCTCCAGGGCCCTGCCAGTAACCTCACAGAGTTTGGTCCCTGCCTGTCCTCTCATCCCTGCCTGCAGGTGCAGCTCCCACCCCCACCACCCCCAGCCCAGCCGGGCTCTCACTGTGCAACCCCAGCCCAGCATTATGTGCAGTGCCTAGGGCTGGAGAAGTTTACAGTGCCTGCTGTGCCCCACCTGGGGAGGGACAGGGGTGATGGAGGCAGCAGCTGGGTGATGTGCGGCTGTGCCTCAGTTTCCCCACCTGTTGGCTGGGGCCTGGAGAACAAGGGTGATGTGTACTGCTTTTGCAGGATCTGTGTTTTGGGTGGCCCTGTGAAGCTCTGAATGCTCACTCCAAAACAGGAGGTGGTTGGGAGGGGTCATGCCCACCTTACTGCTCCCAAGCCCCAGAAATGCTCTGACTGCAGATACCCAATGAAGTTCAGGACAGCTCCAGGGGCTGGATCAGTCCCTGTGTGGCTGGGCTGAGGGGATCCCTGTGAGCCACAGGGGAGGGTCTGACTGCCTCTCCCTCACAGGCCTTTAAGGACATTTTGTTTTGTTGTCCTTGGGGTGCTTTGTTTAGACTCCAACACTGCCAGTGGCTCCTGACTCCCAGGGCTGCCTTGCTGGCACGGCTGGGCAGCCTTTGGCTGCAGCTTGCCAGCTCAGGTAGGTTCCTGCAGTCACCCAAGACCACCCTGACTACACAGTGGGGTGCTGCTCCCACTGCACTGCAGTGGGGGTCAGGGCTGGGGGGTCCCTGCCTGTTCCAGACACCCCCAGCAGCTCAGTGCCACCGACCAGTGGCAGGAGCTGCGGAAGTGGCTTTTGGCTGTGGGAGCCCTTCACGGAATACCAAGGGGCAGTGATGGGGGGGCTGGCGGGGGATTTTTCTGCCTGAACGCCCCGGGAGAATCATGTCTGCCCTGGTAGAATGGGGCCGGAGAAAGGCAGCCCTGTCGGGAAGCACTCAGCTAGGGGATAGTGGCACTGGGACAGGTCCTTGGGCATCATTCCTACCCCAGTCACCATGCAGCCCTGTCAGGGGGCTGGAAGACCTGTGGACCATTCCCCATGCAGCCACTGCCCCTGTCTCTCTAGTCCCAGCACTGCCAGCCAGCCAGGGTAGGGATCAGAATGCCAGGGTAGGTGAGGGTTCTATGGCAGGCCCTTTGTTTCTAGCAGTGTGTCTCCATGCAGCTGGCTGTCCCCTCTGTCTGCTCACTGGGCTGCCAGGGGAGCAGCACTTTGCTCCCACAGGGCAGGGCTGGCACAGAGTCTGGGATCCCCAGGACGGAGCGGTGGGTCCTGCTGTGCTGTGCTCAGGCTGCTCTAAGGGGCAGGGGGTGCAGCGTGCCCAGGGCAAGACATCTGGTGGTGGCACACAGGTGGCCCAGGCAAAGTGATGCAGCTGAACTGGGGCATGGAGGGATGCCCACAAGGTGCCCACACACCTTGCGGGGTGTCTGGACACAGAGCTGCCTGGCTGCATGTAGGGCAGGACTGGGTTGGCACTGGGGTCACTTGGGGCTGGCACAGCATGGGGTGGCTCTTGGCTTGCATTTGTCTTGGGGGGCACAGTTGGGTGGTGCCATCCCATGGGTGGGACATGTCCCAAGCTACTGGGTGGCTGGTGCAGGAGGGGACAGGAACAAGCACTGGGTGCTGGCATGTGGGAGGTTGAGTGCCCACCCTGCACACGTGTGCTGTTCACGTGTGCGCCCGCAGCCGCTGCTGCCCAGACCCCAGATGGTCGCCCGAAAGCGCCGGCCCGTTCCCCCGCCCTCGGTGCACCATCATGCGTCGCTGGAGCCTTGGCCACACTCCCCAGCCGGGACGCAGGGCTGGGAGCAGCTGGGGCACCCCGAGCCTGGCTGTGGGGCTCCCTCTGCCTGGCCTCCTATGGGACACAGCACCCCGCCAGGGTCCCACCCTGTGCTGGCAAAGGGGTGAGCAGGGAGGCTGTGGGGTGCCTGGGCAGTGAAGGGGTCATGGCACAGCCCTCCTGCCAGCCAGATGGTCCCCCTCGGGCCAGTGACCTTGTAAGGGTTGCCATGGAGACCCCATGATGTCACCAATCGTATGATGTTGAGTGAAGTAGCATGGCACCAGGTGAGGATGTGCCAGCAGACGGGCTTGACCCTGTGCCCCTATCCCCAAGCAGGGCCATGCCCCGTTCCTGCAGCCCTTGAATGTCCAGGTTTGGGATTGGGCATGCAGGGCCAGTGCTGCATGGATGATGGGCATAGGGGCAGGAATGCATGTGTGGGGCTTGAGATGCTGAGGCATGGAAATAGGGGCTCTGAGGGAATGTCGTCTTCTGCCATGCTCCAAGAGCAGCTCCTGGCCCCAACCAGACGGGCAGCGGTGCCTGCGGGGAGGGCCGTGCTGCCCACTGGAGCATGCAGGGCTGTGAGCAGCTGGACCCCGCTAATGAGGCCTCATTAAGTGGGACAGGGCTGAGCCCGCTGTGCAGCCTGCTCTGCCTTGCCCTGCCTACACGAGCCAGGGAGGGCACCTGGCTTGTGGGGGTACAGCTCGTGGGGGGTATTAGAGGCACAGCAGTGCCTGCGGGGTGGGCCAGGCAGGGATGGTGCCAGGGCAGGTGGCATGGTGGGGCTCCGGTGCTGCATCGGGGCAGGCAACAGGGGGCCGAGCCTGGCTGGGAGGCAAGTGGGGAGCAGTGCCAAGCGCTGGAGGCAGCGGGCGGGGGAAGGCGGGAGGGCGGGCGGCTGCTGCTGCGCTGGAGCCCGAGGTGCCAATGAAGCTGGGGACTCACGGAGCCATCCAGCCTGGGCCCCCGGATGGCAGCTGTGAGCAGCCAGGCCCCCTCGGACCCTCTCAGCAGGTCAGTGGGCAGGTGAGAGCAGGGTTTGGGGGGCAGATTGGGGGGTGGGCCAGGCTGAGTGGTGGCCATGCCAGTGCTGTCCCCCCACCACTCATGGCTCTCCAAAACCCTTTGTATTGCCTTCGGGGTGGTGGCTCTGCAGGGCTGTAGATTTGTGCCATGGCATGCTGGAGAGGTACCCCCAAGCCCCACAGCCTTTGATGTGGGGTGCTTCAGGGGAGGGAGGGCAGAGCATGGCACCAAACCCCTCCATGGCCTCAGTTGTGTTGGGAGCAAGAAGAGATTGCCTGACAGTTGTGTGTGTTTGTTATCCCTAGAATCTACTGATTTTGCAGAAGAGGTGCACAGCACCTGAGTTGCAACTCAGTGCTGCAGGGGCAGAGTATAGCAAAGATCTCCTACTCCTCCCCTCCCCTCTTCCCTTTCATGGGCACCAGTGAGCAATGTCAAAGTTTGCCCCAGGCCCCCCATGGCACTCCAGGGCAGTACTGGTGCTGCTGTGGCTGGCTCGCAGAGCACACTCAGGGGCTGGACAGCCTCCTGCAATGAGGGGTGGTGAAGGCTGTGTAATACTCCTGGGAGGTCCTGGGGTTTGGGCGTGCCCCTCATCACTGCATTACCCCAGCCCTGGGACTGTCCCCAGCACCCCTGGATGGTGCTGCCGCCGCCCAGGCCATGCCAGATGCCTTTTCCCCCACAACATGCCTCTGCTACACCAGGACAGGGGCAAACATGGGGCTGGGCACCAAAGAGAGAGGGTAGGGAGAATTAGGATGTGCTGGTTAGGCTGGCAGAGCCAGGAATGTGCAGGCTGGCAGGGCACAGCAACCTCTGATGAAGGGATGACACCTGTGGATTCGTTACCTCAGGTATGAAGGACAAGGAGTGCAGGGCCTGATTATAGGGCCCCCAGCACCCAGGCTCAGTAGACGGTCAGCAAGGGCACCCAGGACATCCCCTCTCTAAGTGACCCCATCCCTCCATCCCTTGGGGCTCCCACCTCAGGCTGGGGTTCATCTGCCTCCAACATCCTGCACCCCACTTCCTTGCCCTGGAAGAGCCACTATCATGGCAAATGATGTAATTAGCATTTTTTTCCATCTTCCAGCAACCCCTGCCTAAACCAGCTATGATTTAGTTGCCATTGCCATGGCAATGAGCAGTGACATCAGGCTGATGATATCAGGGGTACTCGTACCCTGTGCTGGCATTGCAGGAGCAGCCCTGACAGCCCCCCAGTAGGAGGTTGGATGGAGAAATTGGGGGTCCCTCACTGATTCAGGGGGGCTGGATAAGGTTTGTGCCCCACAGAGTGCCTCTGCTGGCCTGGTACACCCCCATGTGGGCAGTTTGAATGGGGAAAAAAGAGGAGGGGGTTCATGCTGGAGATGCCTCCCATGAGGACATCCCCTTCCAGTATCAACCCTGCCACCACCACAAGCTTCCCAACCATAAATCAGGGCTCCTTAGGGTAGTGGGGGGCATCCGGGCACCCCAGCCAAGCTGTCATTGTGTGAGGCGATGCTGCTTAGCATGAGAAAGGCTTTGGTGCCAGGCAGGGTGATGGATGATGCCTGCTTTGCTGGGCTGGGGAAGTTTTGGCCATGGTGTATGGGGGGGTTCCCTGGGGAAGGGGGAGGAAGGATGCCCTGGGCACCCCAAACCTCCCCTTCTGCGATGTTTTGGACATTCCCTTTTGGAACTTCCCTTCTGGAGACATTTGGGGTGTCTTGGCATCCTTCCTCCTTCTTGATGTTATCACCCAAGCCAGGCATCCTTTGAAGCTGCATTGGATTACATGCATGGAAAATTTGGGGCCTGGGAACAGGACCTGGTGCCCCGAGAGACTGCACTGTTGCTGGGTGGCAGCTTTCCCTATGCATTCCAGCTCTGTCCCATTCCCACAGCAGGGAAAGGGGGGAGTTTCATCTTCCCAGATGTCTGGGTTCTCTCTATCCACTCCCTTCTTTTACTGTGTGGGGTTGGGAGGATGGTTAATGAGTGTAAAGGACAGGGTGACCTTACTAGATTTGGGGAGGGTGGGTTGTAGCGAGCTGATGAGTGAGCATGCAAGTGTTTGCGCACGTGTGCTCAGTTGTGCATGCATGGACACACGTGTGGCCGCCCCCTTATTGGGGACAAGTGCACCAAAGCCCAGTGCTGCAGGAAAGGAGGAGGGAGCAGCAGAGGCCTGGCGGTTTCATTGCACTGGTGCCAGCCAGCTCACAGTTGGGGTGCTCCATGAGGCTTGGGGGTGAGGCCAGGGTCACCTGAGCAGAGCGCTGGCTTGGAACAGGGATGAGGTCCCCTTTGGGCACCACGGCTCCTGGCTGAGCCGGGGCCATGTAGTGTATCTGGTCCCCTCACCAGACCCTTTGTCAGGGAGGCTGGAGCATTGCCCCCACTCCTGCTGGCTGTGCTGCTCATTAGGAGCCTCGTTAGTGCGAGCAGCTTAATCAGAGGCTTCCCGATCGGATCTGTCTGCTCGAGTGGGCAGTGTGCCCTGGCATGGGGACACTGCCAGCGTCCTGTCCCCCGCCTTGGGGACCCCTGAGTCATGCTCTTGCACAACACCCCACAATAAGAACCTCTGCTGGGAGGGAGGTCCCCCAGCACCCAGAGCTGCTGCGAGCTTGTTTCTGATGGACCCGTGGCTTACAGGGTCAGGTGTGGCCACTCTGGCTCCCCGGCTGGGCACGGCAGCGTATTGCCCTATAGCCCTGCCCAAAGTGCCCTCTGATCCCCCGTCGCCCCTCTCGTGCAGCCCTGCTCCCCTGCAGCCCCCCCGCCGCCCGCGGCGCGTGCGGGCCCCGCTCGCAGCAGATGGCTTTGTTTGGCAGCGCGGTGCCGGAGTTGCTGGGCATCACGTCCCGGCTGTGCCGGCCCTAATCAAATGATACGGTTAGGTGCACCGCGCCTGCTGCCTGCGCCCCGCCGGCGTGAGCAGATCCAAAGTGATGGCTCCCATTTGTGGCCCGCTCACTGCCGGCGTCAGCCATTGTGGGGGCACATGGAGAGGGGGGCAGCTGGGGGAGAGGCATGAGGTGGGCATGGACACTGGGGTGTCCGTGGTAGTGAGACCAGCACTGTGGAGTTCCAACAGGCTCCTAGGGCTGCCGACACCCTGTGCTGCTCCTGTAGGAGTATGGGTGCTGTGGGGCTATGGACTGGCAACTAGCGCCCTCGCCCCATGCACCCATCCATCACCTGGCCTCAGGTGGGGAGGGGGGGGCTTGGGGCACCCCTGCACAGCAAAATGCCATGTGCCCTCAGCCCACCCTGCCAGAGCTCCACAGTGTCCATGCAGGACATCAGTAAGACCCCAGGGCTGTGCTGGGACAGAGCCAAGGGGTGATGGGTGCCATCCCTGTCGGGGTGACCGGCACTCATCTCTGTTGTTGTCCTCCTTAGTGTGAGCTCACATTGTGTGGCAGTCTGCACAAAGTGCTCTTTCTTGCCCCCTTCTGCCCCCCTGTCCCCCAGTCCCCTGCAGTGAGGGACAACTGGGCACTGGGGCTGTCCAGTCAGGGGACCCACTGCATGGGACCCCCTGTGAGCTGCCCCAGGCATGGTGCCCTTGCTTGGTGCTGAGCTGGCAGTAGGACCCTGGCTGTGTCAGGGTACTTTTTCTGGGGGGGTACCCAGCTCCCTGCCTGCTCTAGTCACTACACCTCACTTCCCACTGAGAGGGGCTTCTGCTTCAGCCCAGGGGTCCCACAATTTCCCCCCAGTCGTGGGCAGTGGCCACCCAGCAGGACCTCTCTCGCTGGGCACAGGGAGGGGGGGCACGGGAACAGAGGCCCCTTTGTGCTCCAGGCGCCTGGACCTGTTTTGTATGAGTTGCAGGCTCTCCCTTCCCTGCAGCCGGGCTCTGGGCAGAGCCATTCACTGGGGGGGCAGACACTGCTGCCCTCCCCCTCCTTGGCACTGCCTGTGCGTGGCGGGCGGCAGGGACAGGCAGGGGGGCGAGATGGGGGAGGATGCTGGGGACCACCCAGCCCCGCTCGGCGGCTGTCACCCTTCCAAGGGGGCCAGCGGGGGGGTCCCCAATTGACACATCCCACGACATCTCTCTGCAGAACGGCGCCTTGCCTGGGGAGCAGGGCAAGCAGGAGAAGAGTGTCAAGCGTGGCAACTGGGGCAACCAGATCGAGTTTGTGCTGACCAGCGTGGGCTACGCCGTGGGCCTAGGCAACGTCTGGCGCTTCCCATATCTCTGCTACCGCAATGGGGGAGGTGGGTGTCAGGGGGCTGGGGGAGTGGGGTTCCTCTGGGCAGGTGTGGGGCTGTGCACCCCAGCCCTGTATGGTATTTCTTGGGGTGGTGCAGGGCATGGGAAGCACAGCTGTGCCTGGGGTTACTGCCCACTCATCCTGTGGTTCCTGCCCACCAGGTGCCTTCATGTTCCCCTACTTCATCATGCTGGTGTTCTGTGGCATCCCTCTCTTCTTCATGGAGCTCTCCTTTGGGCAGTTTGCCAGCCAGGGCTGCCTTGGCGTCTGGAGGGTCAGCCCCATGTTCAAAGGTAAGGAGCTGCCTGTCCCTACTGGCACATGCCAGCATGGGACACCTGCTGTCACAGTGCCCGGCAGCTGGTGTGACCCTCACGCACCATGGGGCACACGCACACCTCTGGAACATCACATGGCCCAGTGCAGGCACCCGTGGCTCGTGCAGCCCTGCACATGCATGCCCTGCACACGAATCATGCTCTGCATTGCACGGGTCCCCTGCGCACTTGCCCACCCTGGCTACGCTGCCCTGCACAGCCCGCCTGGCGTCCCCTGCACACATTACACGTGCCCCTGCACACGCATCACATCTCCTGCGCAAACCCCAGCCCTGTGCCAGCATCCACTGCGGGCATTACACACACCTCCCTGCATATGCCACATGTGTCCCCAGCGTGTCACTCTTGCAGAGGCTGCTCAAGTCCCCTGAACACACTGTGGCACGTCCAGCTGTGGGCATGCTTCTGCAGTTGTCTGCCTGGACCACAGGCAGCAAGTGCTCTGCTCATGTGCTTGCCCTGCCACGGCTGGACCCTGCTCCAGGTGCATCTCCTGCCTTACGGGTGTGCTCCCATGGTGCTGGCTCCCCTGGCCCACGCCTGCAGGCTGCCTGCCAGGTGACATGCCCACGATGTCATGTCTGAGTGCCAGCAGCCCATGCACACACTCTTGTGTGCTCTGCACAATGGCATGCTGAGCCTGGGGTGCACTTCCCTGTGCTCGTGTGGCCTGTCACATGCCACCAGGTAACTGCAGGCCTAAAGTCACTGTAGCCAGAAGTGACCCCCCACCCAGTTGTTCTCTTGTGCTGCAGTCCCCAAGGGTTTGCCTGCAGCCTGTGTGCATTGCCATGTGTCCCAGGGGACCCTCAGCACCACTGGGCTTGTTTGGAGGTAGAGGATCCCATGCACAGTGCTCTTCACACCCGTGCCACAGCCAGGCACTGAGCCGCAGCATGGCTGCAAGGCTGCTGACAGCACTGCATGCAGCCCACTCCTGCCATGCCACGACCCCTGGTGCTGTGCGCCGTGCCCGTGCCGTGCCGCCGCACCCTGCCGCTCACCCCTCCCCGGTGCTGTTCCCAGGCGTGGGCTACGGGATGATGGTGGTGTCCACATACATCGGGATCTACTACAACGTGGTGATCTGTATTGCCTTCTACTACTTCTTTGTGTCCATGACGCACGTGCTGCCCTGGACGTACTGCAGCAACCCCTGGAACACGCCCGACTGCGTGGGGGTGCTGGATGGGAACCTCTCCAACCGTGCCACCCTCAACTTTACCCAGCTCCTCAACACCACCCAGAAGCGCACCAGCCCCAGTGAGGAGTACTGGAGGTACCAGCGCCTGGGATCGGGGATGGGGGAGGTGGTGATGGTGGGGCTCCACTGACACTGCTGTCCCCCTCCCCGTACAGGAGGTATGTGCTGAACCTGTCGGATGACATCGGGAACCTGGGCGAGGTGCGGCTGCCCCTCCTCGGCTGCCTCGGTGTCTCCTGGGTCGTTGTCTTCCTCTGCCTCATCAAGGGCGTGAAGTCCTCGGGGAAGGTACCTGTGTGTTCCCTCTCCAGGCCCCTCCCTGTGGGTGTGGACGTGCCTTCAGGGTAGATGGCCATGTCCCCTCTAGGCATAGCCCCTCCCCTACTGGGAATGAACCTCCCTTTGTGGACATGTCCCCATCACTTCTGGGCACAGCTCCTCCTCTTTTGGCATTGTCCCTGCGCTCTGTGCATGCTCCTCCCACTCTGGGAAAGGCCACACCCCTATGACCTGGCCACGTCCCTTCTGGACACAGCTCCTCCCATGTGGCCATGGCCCCACCTCCTTGACAATAACTCCTTCTCTCGTGGTCTATCACTCCACACTCTGGACCATAGCCCCAGCCCATAGCCACACCTTAACCACCTGCCTGTGTCCCCGCCCCTGCCCCCATCCTCACCTCACTGAGTTGCTGCCCCACAGGTGGTGTATTTCACGGCCACCTTCCCCTATGTGGTGCTCACCATCCTCTTCGTGCGCGGCATCACGCTGGAGGGGGCCCTCACTGGCATCATGTACTACCTGACACCCCAGTGGGACAAGATCCTCAATGCCAAGGTGAGCAGGGACGAAGGGTGGCGGGCAGCCAGGGCTGAGCGGGGCTGGGGGCACAGCATTGACCATCCCACTGCCACAGGTGTGGGGTGATGCGGCCTCGCAGATCTTCTACTCGCTGGGCTGTGCCTGGGGCGGGCTCATCACCATGGCCTCCTACAACAAGTTCAACAACAACTGCTACCGGTGAGTGCCCGACCACAGCCCCCCAGCCCTGCCACTGCCTCGTGCCCAGTGCCGGCCCTGACTCCTCTTCCCCACAGGGACAGCATCATCATCAGCATCACCAACTGTGCTACCAGCGTCTATGCTGGCTTCGTCATCTTCTCCATCCTGGGCTTCATGGCCAACCACCTGGGTGTGGATGTCTCCAAGGTGGCTGACCATGGACCAGGCCTGGCATTTGTCGCCTACCCTGAAGCTCTCACCTTGCTCCCCATCTCGCCACTGTGGTCCATTCTCTTCTTCTTTATGCTCATCCTCCTGGGGCTGGGTACACAGGTAGGTCATGGTGGGGCCAGCATGTTCAGATGGGGTGGTGTGATGGGGCCAAGGTGGTGACATGCTGCCCCCTCTGCCCCATACGCAGTTCTGCCTGCTGGAGACTCTGGTCACGGCCATTGTGGATGAGGTGGGCAATGAGTGGATCATCCGCAAAAAGACCTTCGTAACGCTGGGAGTGGCTGTGGCTGGCTTCCTGCTGGGCGTCCCACTCACCACGCAGGTAGGTGACCGTGGAAGTGTCGCCACGGGGTGCCACTGCCATGGCCACTTCATCAGCCACATCCACTTTGTTGCCACCGTGATGGTAGTGACAGGCAGGGCCTGGTCTTGCCACGCCAACACTGGTGATGGTATCCGGAATTAACTGTCTCCATGCTGACTCTGCCATCAGCCATGCCAGCTGTGGTGGCAGTATCCGAGCTGTGTGTTGCCAGCACAGTCGGCATGGCTGTGCCGCTGCCCTGCCAGCAGTGGTGGTACCACAGCGGCAGCTGTGCCAATGGGTCTGTCTTCCAGGCGGGCATCTACTGGCTCCTGCTGATGGACAACTACGCTGCCAGCTTCTCCCTGGTGGTCATTTCCTGCATCATGTGTGTGGCCATCATGTACATCTATGGTAGGTGCAGCTACCTACAGCCAATCAGACGGTAGGGCTGGCCCAGCCAGCCAATGGGGAAGGGCTCGCCCCAACAACTGGCCAATCAGCGGTGTGCTCTGTGCTCCATGGGGAAGCTGTTGCCCAATCAGGAGCTGTGGCCTGGGGAGGCTGGCGGGTCCCACCACGATGATGCTGGGGCTGGAGCCGGTCAGGGGGCTCAGGTCATCACCAGGGCTGATGGTCACTTTTCTCCCCAGGGCACCGCAACTACTTCAAGGACATTGAGATGATGCTGGGCTTTCCTCCCCCACTCTTCTTCCAGATCTGCTGGCGCTTCATCTCACCTGCCATCATATTTGTGAGTGTCGCAACCATGGGGCATTGGACCGTGGGAGGAGGGGGCAAGGAGTTCACCTGGACATGGTACTCTATGGAGAGAAGAGTGCTGGGCTGCAGGAGAGCAGGAATAGGGCAGAGTGGGGAAGCTGGGGGGGTACAGAGCAAGCTGGCTGCTCCCCATGGCTGATCCTGCCTATGCCTTCCCAGTTCATCCTGGTCTTCACAGTGATCCAGTACCGGCCCATCTCCTACAATGACTATGTCTACCCTACCTGGGCCATCAGCATCGGCTTCCTCATGGCGCTCTCTTCTGTCATCTGCATCCCCATCTACGCCATCTACAAAGTGTGCCGTTCTGAGGGGGACACACTGCTTGAGGTGGGTGGCCAGGGGCTACATCCCTTTGTCTGTGTCTCACCTGGGGCTGCCAGCAGGGCTGTCCCTCACCTCACTGGAGCTGTCAGCAGTGGCTGAGTGCAGGCAGCATGCATAGGGCACATCTCTGTGCAGCCCTGGAAGCTGCTGGCATGTCCGTGCAGACCGGGGCAGGAGAGCATGGTGGATGCTAATCTTGTCTCCATCGTCTCCCTTTCTCTCTAGCGCTTGAAAAATGCTACCAAGGCAAGCAAGGACTGGGGCCCAGCGCTGCCAGAGCACCGCAGTGGGCGCTACGCCCCGGCGTTCAGCCCTTCCACGGAGTCCCACCTGGAGGTGCAGCCCCTGCAGCCAGAGAAGGGCCAGAGCGAGGCAGCGGCTGCATCCCCAGTGCAGGGCAGCAATGGCTCGGCCCACAGCCAGGACTCCAGACTGTGATCCCCCACAATCCCTGCACCCCTCTAACCCCTCTCGCACCTTCCGCTGGCGGAGCCTGGCTCCGGGCCGCACCGGACCACGGGGGCTCTCAGCACCCATCCCCGAGACCCCCCCACCTCCTCGCCGGTTAACCCCTCCCGCCCCTGCCCCCGTGGCGTTCGTTAACCCTCGTGTTTACGGTAACCTTTGTGCTCGATGCTGGGACAAGAGAGGAGGGGGCACCGCCCCGGGAGGGCGGGGAGCCAGAGGCACTTTGCAGGGGCCTTGACGGCGGGGGGTGCGGGGGGGGGGGGGGGGTGGGATGCTCCTGGGCTCCCAACCCCCCTCCCTAAGCCAGGCAGCCTGCCCTGCCATGGGGCACCCTCCTGACCTTCCCATTGGGAGGACATGGGGTGGGACCAGGGCTGGGCATGCCGGGACTGCCTGCAGCCTGTGTGTGCACAAGGCCATCATGGCAGGGGTTGGCACTGCAGGGACCCCCAGCCCGGGTGGGCACCCACTGTGGCTCAGAGCCTACTGGGTCTCACAGGTGTTTATGCCCGGGGCGGTGCCAGGCACCAGGCCAGTACAGGGAGATGGGGGGCAAGCATGGTGCTTGCACTGGCAGGGGGATCTGACGGCACAAGACACAAGCACTTAGAGCACACGTGTGTGCATGTGTGTGTCCCTCACAGACATAGTATGGGCACACATGTGGCATACGTGGGCATGCACATATGCACGGTACGCCGGGGCTGTGCAGACAGTGAGCTGGTATGCTCCCCTCCATGCACCCCTCCACCCTGTGGCCCCACTGGGGGCTGTGGGTGCCCTTCGGGGTGGCCAGGCATCGCCTACAAAGCTGGGCACAGCCACAAGCAGTGTGGGCACAGCCCAGTGCTGCTGCCTGCCCCACAGTGGGGCAGGAGGCTGGGGAGTACTTAAGCCTGGCCGGGGGGTAACCAGACGGGGATGAGGTCCAGCTCTCCCTTGCAGCCCCAGCACTGGCAGGGGAGGACCCCACCATGGTGCTAAGGGGGAGCAGGATGGACCAGCCTCTCCCAGCTGCTGCTTAGCAAGAGGTACCAGCAGAGACACGAGGGGCTGCACCAGCCCACTTGCTCTGAGCCATCTGGGGCTGCTCAGTCCCCAACCAGTATTAGTGGAACAGGATGCACTGGCAAAGGCTGGGCAGTTTTAAATCTGTCTTCCAGCTCCAGCCAAAGGGCTTGGAGCTCTTGATTTGGGGTGGATGGGATGAGACCCTTCCCACCCCGCTTGCTCCCCTCCCAGCCAGCACCCTGTGCTCCCTATGTTGCAGCCCCGAGGCTGACACAGGGACATGGCACAGCTTGGCACGGTGGCGGGAGGCAGTGGGCGGCGAGCCCCAGCAGGATGTTCCAGCTCCCCGTCCCGAGCCCCCCGTCGTGCCACGGCGAGGGGTGCAGGTTCCCGCATGGTGCCCGTGCCCTGCCCCTCGAGTCACGCCGCTACTCTTCACCTCTAATTGTTAGCAATAACGCGCGCGTCCCTGGGCAGCGCTGCCTGTGCCAGTGTCTCTGGGCAGCGCTGCCTGTGCCAGTGTCTCCTGGTGTAGAGTTCTAAAGTATCCTAGATTTTAATGAGATTTCTATTCCTGAGGCTGTGTCCCGCTGTGCCCTTCTTTGGGAACCATGTGGCAGGAGGGAGGGGGTTGAAGAGTGGGGGAGCACAATTAATGGGTGCAGCTCTTACCCCCCGATGCCAGGTATTGGCACTGAACAGCGAGGCTGGGTCCTGGGGAATTCTCCTTTGCCCTACTTGGACGTACAAAACCAGCTGGAGGTAAGGCAGAGGATGGAGGACAGGGGCTTATCCCTGCTGGGGGAGAACCTTGTCCCCAAATGGAGGGGAGGGCAGCAAATGTCCATGGGACAGTGAGGGCAGCTGGCTTTGCCCTGTGCACTTTGTCATAGCTGGGGCTGGGCACCTTGTTAGGCCCCCCTGCATTGCTGAGTGAGCTAGAGGGGCCCCCAAGAGTGGACAGGGTGAGGCAGGGGCTCTGCCTCCCAGCCAGCAGCTGGAGGTGGCAGACAGGACTTCCCCTCTATACTCCACAATCGCGCTTCCTCATCAGATGGCACTTTCTCCCACCCCCACCCAGCCCCACAAACCCTGCCAACTTTTCAAACTTTTATTAAATACAAAACCCCCGGTCTCTACGACCGAACGCTGCATTCAACGTACGCTGAAAAAAGGGTCAGACATTCAAATGTACAAAAGTCGCCGGTGCCCCCCAGCCCTGGCGAGCTGCCCCACTCCCAACCCCACTGCTCCCAGCCCCCCATGGAGCGTTGGGGGTGCTGGGGCTCCCAGTCCCACGGAGGGGCACAGGGCTCCCGCCCTGCATGGTCCCAGCCTCTCCTGCCTGCAGCCCCCCCCGCCCCTGGCCTGGAAGGGGGAAGGCAGACAAGGGGAAGATTCCCTCCCTGCTAGAGGGGGGCTGCACCAGCCCCTACCAAGAGGGGCTGGGGGTTCAAATGAGCCCTATTTCCCCCACCAAAGGGGGGAGGGCAGGTGAGGGCAGGCGCAGGCAGGGGCTGCGCACACACACACACAGCACCTGCCTTTGGGGAAAGGGGGATGTGATACAGCTGCCATCCCCCCAGCCCTGGGAAAACTGAGGCACAGCGAGGGGCATTCGCTAATTAGAGGTCTCTGTTTGGCAGAGCTGAGACGGGGCCCGGCTCTAAGCACCAGACTAAAGCAGAGGAAGACAGCAAGCCACGTCTGTGTGCCCAGTAGCACGGGCAGTGCCCGGCCAGGGCAGCAACCTCGCCCTGATCCTGCCTGCCTGGGGGGCCCAGGCTGCTCCCATCCCCAGCTGGGGCAGCAGTGGCTCCAGCGCTGGTAAAGGGGGAAGCCTGCACCCCACTTCTTACAGCGCTGGTGGGGACCCTCCAGCTCTCACAGAGCACTAGGATTTCACCCTCCCCACCCAGGGTGCAGGCAGGAGCTGGCATGGACTGGGGGCTCCTTGCCAGGCCTGGGGTTGCCCCCTCCCTCTGTGCCAGGAGCCGCTTGCAGGGCAGCCGGGCTTGTCCACCAACACACCACGTATGGGGCAGGGGTCCTGCAAACACACTCGTGGGGATGGGGGAGACAGAGAAATCCTGGGGACCAAAGGGCCGGCTGGGGGGCAGCCGTCTCCGGAAGGCAGCAGAGTAGGCAGAAAACATCCCTGTCCAGTCCTGGTTCTTGAGCTGGGGCAAAACCCGCCGTGCCCAGCCAGCCTGGGCACAGGGGATCCCGCTGACAGGAGCACTAGCCGCGGGCCAGGCGGGGCGGTGGCCTGCCAATCTCCACCGTGATGTTGGTGTACATGGGCTGGCGGGAGATCTCCACCAGCCGGTACTGCAGCGAGCTGATCCCATCCCGCTTCATCGTCATTTTGGTGTTCTGGATCTTGGTGAATCTGGTGGAAAGAAGAGCAAGATGAGGATGGGGGGATGTCTTGCTGTAGTGCCAGCAGTGCTGGACCTCTGTGAAGGTGAGCAGCCAAGTAATTGCCCAGCGTCCCAATTGCCCCAGCCCTGTGGCTCACTCACCTCTGCGGGTTGGGCTCGTTGTGTTTGTCGCGTTCATGCTTAATCATGCGGTACCTCCCGATGCGGATGTCGGGCCTCGACACCTTCATGCCATTCAGGGAGATGCTGGGGGCCAGGAGCAGGGTGGGATCAGTGTGTGGGCACCAGAGTGGGACATTCCCCAACCCAGAGACCTCCAGGGTCAGACCCCAGGCAAAATAAACCAGTCCCTGTGCCAAACCAAGATGAGCAAAGCCAGGCCCAGCCCAGGCCAGTGTCACGACCTAGGGTGCCACATGCCCCACGGCAGTGTGCCCAAAGCACCACCCCTGTCCAGGGACTGGCAGCTGCATTCAGCCTGTGCCGTACACAGGCAGCCATCCATGTGCAGCCATCCGTCCTTCCCTCCCTTCCTCCCTCCCTCTGTGGCCCCTGCCCTTTACATTCCCTGAATGCCGCTGCCTAGACCTTTCCTTGGAGCCCTCCCCTCAGATCAAGGGCTGCCTGAAGCTCTTCCAGAGCTCCACACACTTCTTGTCCCCCACCCCGAGCCCACCTTGTGTGGAAATCACAACCGTGCCATGTGCCCAGGGCTCCCACAAGGGTGTTTTGCTCATCTGGCCATTACAGGCTGGTTACACCCCACTGGCTGCACACTGCTCCCCTGGGCACCACCGTGCAGGAACCCACAGGAGGTGAGGTGGCCACTGTCCAGCCCTGGCACCCAACGCATGGTGTGGGGGGATTGGGCTCTGCTCCACATGCAGCTGTACTGCTGCCTGCCGGCTGCCAGCAGGAATGACTGCGTGGCTGCTGCACGGCCACCACTGAGATGCTTCCAAGTTTTTAATCTCAGCCCTGGACAGCCCTTGTATGGAGCAGAGCCCACAGGCACACCACCCTGCGGGTGCAGCACATACCACACTGCAGGCTTCAGCCACAAGGGAGGCAGAGGGGTGTCCTGCAGCCCCCCAGCACCCTGGGAGAGGCCAGTTCCATCCATGAGGGTCATCAACACTACAGCTAGAGTGTAATTCAATCCCTCCCTGACATGTAGCATGGCCCATGCAGATTCCCCAGAAAACCGGGAACACCAGTGCTGTAAGAGTGCTATGTCAGCGCTTGGTGCAGAGCCTGGTACACCCCAACCAGTCAGTGCTAGCAAGGGGTTGGGCACCTACCGATTAAAGATGTCATCGTCCTCTCCTCCCCAGCCCCAGTACTCATTGGGAAAGCCATTGATCTTCAGGAACTGGGACTTGCTCAGCCCAGAGACGCCGCCGAAGTAGCCGGCATAGGGCAGCCTGCAGGTTGACAGCAAATGGGTCAGCCCCGGGGACAGGCAAAGATGGAGGTGAGCCCCATGGGGACCCTCAGGTACAAGCATCGACCCTTTCCTGTGTCACCCTCCTACCCAGGGTGCCCTCTCCCATCTCAGGTCCACAATTCAAGCCATCAACCTCATGCACGCCCCAGGTGACAATGAAGGGTGGCTGCCCTGATGTCATCCCAAAGAGATATTCCAGCCCTGCCTGGGCAGAAACACCCCAGCTCCCCAGGGCACCCACCTGAACCCAAACTTGTCCATGCCAACAGCAAAGTGCCGTGGCTGCTCATAGCAGCGATAGAGGTTGCGATCGTCCATGGGGATGAGGTCCACGTCGCTGAAAATGAAGCAGTCATACTCGTCGTCGTCCTTGAGTGCCTCCATGAATCCCACGTTGAGCAGCTTGGCCCGGTTGAAGGTGTCCTCACCGAACTGCAGGGCAGAGCTCAGCAATGCCTGCTCGTCCACCCCAGCCCTGCCACCCCCCTTGCCCCTGCCCCCCTCACCTGGTTGATGATGTAGATACCATAAGCCACCTTCTGCCGGCGCAGGATGGGGTGCAGGTAGTGCAGCCAGTACTTGAGGTGGTGCTCACGGTGCCGGAAGGGGATGAGGATGGCCACCTTCTGCCGGGGTAGGCAGTCTGGGGGGGTGTACTTGCCGCCTTGGCGTACATCAGGGTTCTCCCGCTGCACTCGCTCCATGCTCATGGGAGAGCTGAACTCAATGAGCAGGCGCCCAACTGTGAGAGGGAGGGGAGGGTGATGCCCACAGGACAGGACATGGTCAGGGTCACGGTCACCTGCTGCTTCTGCCCAGAGTGGTAAAGCAAACAGTGAGGGGGACCTGCAAGGGGGACTGGCACTTCCGAGGGCAGAGAGCGCCCAAAACCTTTCCTAAACAGGGGCAAAGAGACTGGGCTAACAAAACCTGAAACCAGCTGTCCTGATACAGTTCCAGGCTGGAGTTTCTCTACTACTTCATGGGGAAGCCATGCCTAGGGCCCAGGGGATAAGCCATGGCCACCCACCTCGGCCCTATGTTTGGAGCCAGAGCCCAAATTCATCCCCAACGCTCACCCAGCATGTCTCACCTAAGCCAGGAGGTGTCTCCTGGCAGGGCTGCAAGGGCTTCTCAGTGGCGGACTGGTTGGTGCTGGGCTTGGTGCTGGGGGATGGGGCCTCAGCACCGGCTGGCCCGTAGCTGGGAGCGGTGCCGTTGGGGCGGGAGGAGTTGGAGAAGGGGTGGGCGCGCGAGGCGTTCCTGGCGTTGAAACGGCTGAAGAAGTCCAGGTGCTGCGCGTAGACATCAAAATAGAGGATCATGATGATGATGAAGTGGAGCAGGCAGAGCAGCAGCACGGCCTTGCAAATCCTTTCCAGGGTCACCCCCAAGAGCAGCCTGGTCATCTTCTGGGCACGGGCAGGTGGACATGTGCGCTTGGCGGGGCAGGGGGGCGGCTCCAGCCACGGTCCTGATCCTGCCAAGACACGTCACGCTCAGGACACCACGAGCCTGAGCCCCCAACACAGCCCAAATGACACTGGGACAGCAGGAGCAGCACAGGCCTGGTGCAGAGGTCAAGGGCTTGCAGGCTAGTATGCCAGAGAGCACCCCGAGGGGAATGCTGCACCTGGATCCCTGCTCTGAAGGCACAACCACAAAGATACAAGAGGTCCTGAGCCCCACATAGCAAGTCCCCTCCTTGCTTTCCTAGGCCAAGACCAGAACAGGACCAATCCACTCCCCTTCCCTTTTTCCCACACAGAGAGAGGATGGGGACACCTCCAAGAGCCTCCATGGAGGTTGGGCCCTTGAAGAAGGCGACGCTCTCCAAAAACATGGCCAGCCTGGGATGTCCCAAGGGCACCACAGGTGCCCCCACCAGCCACCCCTTTCTGAGGCACCCCACTTCCCTGTTCCCCATCCTGCTCCCTCCCCACAGAACTACACCCCAGCAGCAGCACCAAAGCAGGGTGGCAGTGAGACTCATGCCGGCAGGGGCCCTCCTCGAGGCGCCCAGCAGCTGAGCAGCTGCACGGCAGACACCGAGCCAAGCCAAGCCGAGCAGGACATCCCAGCCCCCCTGAGTCAGGGTTCCCTGCCACCTCCAGCAGGGTCTGGCTTACAGGATCAGCAGTGCAGATCCTCTCCCCTCCTGCTGATGGTGAGGCCCCCTGGAACACTGGGACTGCTGGGAGTCAGGGTCCCCTTATCTCCCACATGACACCTGGAGCTGGGCCAGAGCCCTGCCAGAAAGCCAGCTGGGAGAGTCACTAGAGAGTCCCAGACAAGTCAAACCATCTGGCCTTTCCCAGCCCTCTCAGGCTGCAGCACAGCCATGCACCCCAGTTCCTGCCCTGATCCCTGCCCTGCTAGTCCCTGCTTTCAGGGAAGCTGCTAGGACATGGCAAGGCAATCACAAGGGACAGGTACCGGGGTTCACAAGGCCCTGGGGACCTTGGGACAGGCCAGAGCTGCTGCATGGTCCCTGAGGGGATGACCTTGGTGGCTGGGGATCTGTAGCACGACCCCCCAGCAGGAGTGCAGGTAGCACCCAACAGTGCTGGCAAATGGTCACTGGCAGCTGCCAGCCTTGTCCAGTGGGGCCCCCCAGGGAGCCACAGGGCACTGAGTCGGCAGTGATGGCCACACAGGATGGGTGTGGGGATCAGAGCTGAGGTGTGAAGCAGGATCCTTCGCCCAACCCTGCTCTGGGGCGTCCTCTCCCAGTCGCATAACCGACCCTGGAGCCCACCCCAGGCAGGGAGGCACTGGAAAAGACTCTGAGCCCAATGCCCCAGCTATGTCCACCCTCTCTCTGCAGGATGCAGGGCAGTATCCCTGTGGGAAGGGGTGTCCTGGCATGTGTCAGCAGCCCAACCGCACACCCAGTTTCTTTCTAGAAAGTAGCCCTCTGAAAAAAGCTGGCTTAGCTGTTATTGCCCAAACTTTCATCCGATCATGCTGCCTTGTCACCCCGCACAGCCCTTGACACAGGGACCTGCCTGCCCCTAGCACCTGCCAGAAACCCTTCCCAAAAACCTGGGCAGCATATGGAGTGGTGGTGCCTCAACAGCCAGACGGGGAGCCAATAGGGAAAAATCAGAGCTGGTTTTAGGGGCCCTTTGGCAGAGCAGTCCACGACGCAAGTAGAGAGTGATGCTCAGCAAGAACAAAACCAAAGCACTCCATCAAACAGCGGCCACAGGACATCACGAACATGAGTGGGCTTAGAAACAACTGCTAAGGAAGGGGTTAGAAATATGATGTCACCTCCCCCCACCGCAGCACCTGTGCAGGGTGTGAGGGGCCAGAAGCAACCTGGGGCTGGGGAGCTGGTCCCCAGGGTTTCACGCCGGTGCAGTGTGTGCCATGGGGCTGGTGACGCTCGTTTTGGAGGGGATGCTCAACCCCGTGGACTCAATCCTTCTTCCCACAAGACATCCCAGGGCTGGGAGAAGAAAGGCACGGTGGGGGTCGATGGCCCCGATGCCCTAAAGGTGGCCACCTCCCGGCCAAAAGTGGGGCGAGGGGCCGCATTCAGCACAACTCACACTCCCCCGCCCCCTCGTTTTTCCCAGTCCCCGACACATGCAAAAACTTATTAAAAAATGAGAAACAACCTCAAAATTAGGCTTTTTCCCGAGCCGGGGTGGTGCCGCCCATGAGCGACGGGGATCGCATCCCCCGGGTCGCATCCCGGGCCTCCCCCGCCCGGCCAGGCCTGCCCGCGCCGCTCCACTCACCGCGGCCTCGGGGCTGCCGCGCCGCCCCGGCGCCGGTCAGCGGCCCCCACCGCCGCCTCCTTCTCTTCCTCTTCCTTCTCTTCCTCCTCCAGCCCCGGCCGCCGGCCCGGGGGCTCCCATGCCCGGGGCTGCGGGGGGCCCAGCCGGCCGGGCCGCCG
>NW_024581108.1:16144330-16183063 GCF_017639235.1 Corvus kubaryi | reverse complement strand
GCAGGCACGAGGGCCCACGGACGCGGATCCCACGGATGGAGACACACGCCGGAGTGCACGATGCCTCCGGCTCCACCACGGGATGCTCAGCCCTTGGCCCCAGGCGCGGCACCGGGGACCCTCCAAGCACCTCCGGGACACAGGCACAGGGTGTCTCGGCCTTTCTTCTTCGTTCCCTGGCTCCCCGCTGCCGGGAGGCAGCGCTTCCACGGACCCACCTGCGGCGACTCCCACGCTCCCGGCCGTTGGTGCTGGCTCAGCGTCCGTTGTAACGTATTTGTGGCTCCTTCGCCCCCACACCACCCTTTCTATGTTTCATTGCTAGGAAATACTGGGAATCTCACTCTCATTACCACAACGGCATCACTGAAAGGTCTTGGTCTGGTCCCACCGCAAGTTGGGCCAACCCCAAGTAGTTTTTGCACTGTCTGCTGCCCTTCCCTTCCTGCCACCCCCTCAGCCCCCAGCCCCCTTCCCCAGCCAGCACGTATGCCTGTTTAGAGCAATCCCTGTCCCTGAAGCCTCTCCTCCTCCCTCCCATGCCTGGCTGCTCACCCAAGCAAGGGTTTTCACACTTCCTTCAGAAGCTCCCTTCAGCAGACAACCTTGCAGAAGAGAACCGAATGGCACCCAACCAGCCCAGCCCTGCTCCACCCCTGCAAACAAGCCCTGCTGAAAGCAGTCCAACTTCTGCCTCCAGCTCTTGGTTTGGCTCCTCAGCAGGTGGCATTTTCCTCACCAATACCTACACATGGTTACCAAAATATCTTTTAACTGCTGCTGCTGCTGCTTCTAAATGAGACAAGGTGTAAGATCCTGGAGCCCTAAGCTTTTTTTCCTCTGCTTGAGCAGCAGGTGTTTAGTCCAAGTCCTGGAACCCAAGCACACACACCTAGAACGAGCTGAGCACAGGGTGTGCTCATCCTATCACTGCTGGCTGTGGTAGGTGGGCTGGGGGTCACCCTGAGAGCAGCCTTGATGGGTCTCACGTCCTTATAAGGGACCTATGGGCAAATCCGGAGCCCATGCCCCTGCCAAAGCTGTGATACACACAGGCAGGATTGGGAGACTGGAAATGCACCTCATAGAGGCACATTTCTGACAGCTAGATGCATTTCTATCTGGGCAGGCCAGGGAAAGGCCCACCCCTGAAAGACAAGTGGGTGACTCTTTCAAGACAGCTGCTAACCAGGAAGATGATTAACCCATAAAGCAGCTTCTCTAACACCAGCACAGCCTCTCCAACCCCAGGCATCTCCTTCCTGAGCTTGGTGTGGGTCTGATGAGATGGGGGCCTCATATGTCTCCAGCCTGCAGGAGCAGCAGCAGGAGGGGTACAGCTCTCATGCAGGACAGGCAAAGTCTGCCCACACCTGACACCCTTTCTTCCAACCAGGCAGGGCCCGGTTTGTGTCCTGCCACTACACAGGGCACACATTGTCCCAGGGGACAGCCAGCACAGCTACCGGGGCAGTGGCTTGGTTTTCCCCCACAATTGTCACGCAGGGCTGAAATACACTGCAGTCCCAAAACTCATAGGACAATGTGGAATAGAGGCAGGAGAGCAGCAGATCTCAGAGGGGTCGTACAGAGGCAGCTATCCTAGTTCAAGGGCAAGAGTCAGCGGGCTCCAGCAGCCTCACTGCTGCCCCAGCCTGTTGCATCCACGTGGAAAGAGAGGGGCAGCTCCAGGCGTGCATCTACTGACACAGCACTGGAAGATCAGTGCTTTCTCTATGAAGGTATACTGGTAGCAGAGCAGGATGAGGGCCTTGTGCTGCATACAGCAGACAGCAGAAGCAGCAGGACCGTGCTCTTCCCTTCCCCCAAGCAGCAGATGAGCTGCAGGTCCAGCTGTCCACAGCCAGCTTCCCCACACTATTCAGCACAGCCAGGGAGAGGGAACAGAGCCAGCACAAAGTGTCCCCACCCCTGGGACCTCTGCCAGGGCCCCCTGGATAGAGGGGCACGGCAGACTGAAGAGCCCCAGCGAGCAGCCAAGTCACACCAGGGAGCTGCTGGCTGGAGGGTGTCCTTTGAAGGGGCAAAAGCTCCACTTGTCTGCCCCTCTGGTGCCCCCAGCTGCACAATGGGGCTACGGACACCGTGTTCACCCCCACTGCACTGAACTACCTGAATGGGAGAGGCCAAAAGCAGCTTGTGTTGGGCTCACGTTGGGCTGCTAGGAGCTTGGCAGAGACAACTTGGAGCTGCCTGCTGCCTGTTCCAACAGCCTCGTACCTGCTCCAGGCAGCAAGGCACAGCTCCGTGTTCGCACAGCCCAGGCTGGGTGGCTCTTGCAGTCTGAGCAGGCAACAGAATTAACCCCACACAGGCAGGACACCACCAGGCTCCTGGAGCAGGACAGGGGTTCTGCCAGAGGCACAGAGAGGAATATCTGAGCACTGGGGCAGCCCAAACCAGCACTTGCTCCCTGCAAACCTCCCTGGCATGCACAAGGCAGAGCAAGAGCTGCATCCTTGGACAAGAACCATATTTATTTCACTGACACAGAATTGCACTGATGGTCGATTCTACACACTGGGGATGGGCAGCAGCAGGGCCCCACGGGCTGGGCCAGGCTGCTGGGGGCAGAATTCACACAGAGAAATTTGTTTCTTCCGAGGGGCCGACTGATCTGCAGGACGGGGCTCTACGCAGTCAGGCTCCTGAGACGCCAGGAATCTCCCACTCCAGTCAAGTATAGAAACATTAAATAAGTATATACAGAACCTCTTGGGGTGGGCTGGAATAGACTGAGTGCAAGAGGGCTCAGCCCATTTTTACTCTAGATGTCTAGAAATAAAGAAAGAAGACAGGTTAGACTGTGGCCCACAAACCCCAGCTCAGCACCCCAGTCCCACCCAAGCACCCCAGGACCATCCAGAAGCTGCGGACAGCTTATTAGTCCCACTGGTAAGACATGAGCATCACACAAGGTGCACCCAAGGTGACACCCTCAGTGACAGAGGGGCCATCAAAAGGGTTCACAATATTGCAAATATGCACAGTATGCTGTGGGAAGAGCTGTGCCACCCCAAACCTTGTAAGCAGCCTCCCCATCCCAGTGCAGAAGACTGTGTTGAAGCCCCGTTGTGTCTCCCTGGGGTTGAAGAGCATCCAGGGTGACAGAAACCTTGTGCTCACGTAGGCCTGGTGGCCTCAGGAAGTAGGTACCTGCAGAATAGCAACGATGACCCCGAACAACCCTATGGCACTGCCAAAGATTTCCACGATCAGGATCTTGACGAAGAGGCTGGGATTCTGGGCATCAGCCAGGGCAGCCCCGCTGCCCACGATGCCCACACAGACCCCACAGAAGAGATTGCATAAACCCACAGTCAGACCAGCTCCAAACATGGAGAAACCTGTGAGAGAGGAACATTGCAAGAGCAGGGGTAACCCTCTTCCACCTGCATCCATGACATGCTGCAGAAGCTCTTCCTCGAGGTGACAGAAGACCTGGAGCTGCCAAGCCCCAGAACGGCCCTGTTTGGGGAGCAGGACTGCTCCAAGGTGTGCCCCAGCTCCCGCAGTGCCAGGCCAGCAAGGGACAGCAACCGGCTGCCACCCAGGGGAGGAGCAGTGCTGCTGCTGGGCAGCACAGCCCACTGGGTGCAGAAGGACCTCGAGAAGGTAAGTAAAAAGCTGCCTTTTGGCAGAAGAGTCACATGGCCTTCAGACACCAGCAGCAGGCCATGAGTAGGTCAGAGAGTGGGGGCCAGGGTGTGGCAGTGCTCACAGCAACAGCACCAGGGACCCAGCAGTTCTTACCTGCATGGTAGTTCCTGGCTCCAATCTCTTCTGGGGTGACTCCATTGAAAGGCTGAGAGAAAGCACAGGACCTGGATTAGTGACAAGTCTGTGGTCTCTGGAAAAGGTACCTGTCCCTGATACAGCACGAGGTAGCCACGTTTCAGCCAGAGCCGGTCCCTGACTCCATGACAGGCTGGCTTCATGGCATCTGCCTTGTGTGTGCTCTCCCAGCCTCTATTCATCACAGGCAAGGATCACTACACAGACCACCAGTCCAGGGGCTCCCAGAGGCACAACAGTGTTCAAAGTCCCCACAGAGCTACCACTCACACCACCGGCCCATGACCAGCTGCCCATCCCCACCATGCTCCCGAGGCTGGCACAGGGATGGCAGGGCAGCCCAGGTGCTCCCGTACCTCAGCCATGTTACTGATGACTATTGCCATGATGATCCCGTAGATGGCCACGGCCTCGCAGAAAATGATGCTGTGGGAGAAAGGCAAAGCCTGAGCACAGCATCTCAGTCAGTCTGACCAGAGTGTCCCAGGGGAAAGACCCCACCCCAAGGAGCCCCTGCCACTTCATGCCCAGCCAGGCAGACCCCTCCACAGCCATATGGGAAGCTACCCACTGCTTTCCTTTCAAACTAGGGGGAGCTGCTAAACACAAAGGCTGGATGCTGGTTGTGCTGGGGCACCTGTGTAAGCTGCAAGGATCCTGGGGGAAGCAGGCCTAGGGAGCCCTGCCCTTCACCAGCCCCTTTCTGCTCCTTGTGGAAGGGTTGTGCAAGGACAACCCTTGCCTAGGCAGGATGTGTGATCTCAGGGTGTTTGTTTTGAACACACTGGGCTCATTCACAGCGTGATATCACACAGTGACCCTTCAAAGCACCACTCTGGCTCCTTTAGGGCTCTTTGTTTTGAAAGCAAACAGCATCAGCAGCTCAGCAAGGAACAGTCTGCCAGCAGCACCCAGCTAGAGAGCAGACAGAAGCCTCTTCACAGTGCTGCCTCACTGAGGTGCAGCACGAGAACTAACCCCAGGTCTGTACTTACCTCACCAGATTCTTTGTTTTGATCCGTGGGGCTTTGACTCCACCACCAATGATGCTGGAGCCTGTGATGTAAATCCCCCTGTAGCAGACAAGGGTGGTTGGTGGAAGGTCTGGCACTCACAGAATTCTATACAGAAACCAGAATCTTTCAGCTGAGCAAAGAATCAGGCATGCAGCTGGGGGCCACTGAATACTCAGCCTAGCCACTCCTGGGGTAGGAGTGGCCCCAGACTCCACCACCTATACCAGCAGAACTGCTGGGGCTCAAGAGTCACCACTGGACAGCCTGGGCTCCGGGGGCACAGCTTCCAGAGACTTCCCTGTCTTTCCATTGCCACTGCTGCCTGTCAGCTGGTCCACCCAGACCCCCCAGTGGCCCCGCAATTCAGTTCCACTGCTGTGGTGACCCACAGCCCTACATGTACACATTGTTCTACCCCTGCTCTGCTGTGGGAAAACTGCAGTGTATACACAGCTACCAAGGTGGGACAGCAGGAGAATGCTGAAGAGCCAGTCCCACTCACCAGGCAGCTCCCACCACAGACAGGGAGATGGCCAAGCCAATGCCCAGGTTGGACCACATGTAGGGTGAGGTCTCTGTCAGAAACCTGGAGAGGAAGAAGTGTCCTGAGTTAGCACAGAGGCTGAGTCCCCATAGTCACACCACACAGCCTACCCCAAAACAGGTACCCCTCCACCGAATTATGAAGCCCAAGATGTGTTGGGCAGCCAGACAGTGGGACATGAGAACCTCTCTCTGCCAGGCAGAAACAGAGGACCCTCACCTGCATTGATCAAGATCTTCCTCCCAAACCCTCACTGTGAACCAGAAGCCTGGGCTCAGAGACATGGAGGGCAGAGCAGCAACAGCTGCACCAGGATCTCGTACGGAGCCAGCCATAGGAACACATGGGCTGCATCCATCCCACCTCCCGGGGAGCAGAGGTCCTGCTCACTGTAGCTCTTGTTCTCCTGTGATGTAGTGACCACTGCTCATCACTCAAAAGCAAGTGCTACTCCTGGGAGGCACTGCCAGCACCGCCTGCCTCCTCACACAGCCCTGAGGATGCCCATGTTTACAGGGAACTCACCAAGCCACATCAAAGCGGAAGCCCAGGTCAAATATCGTGTAGCAGATCCCTGGAAAGCAAGAACAAGATAGAAACCTCCAGGGAGGCACCAGCTGGATCCAGCACTGCTGGTTCCTCCCCACCAGCAAAGCACCAAGGCAAAAGCCCAGGAGCACAGCACAGCATGAAGGAGGGTTACTGGGAACACTGGCTCAGGCATGCAGTGTGGTGCAGGGTGTCCCCTCCAAATCCTACCCTCGTGATCCCAACACTTCCACATCAGTACAGGACAAACAGCCTGGAACTGCGATACTGTCAGGCCCCATCCCAGTCTTGCCCACAAAATGACCGTGGTTGTTGTCACACCCATTTTCCCTGGCCCTGCTGAGCACTCACAGACCATGCTGAGCTACAGGGTCTCAAGGGCAATCCATAGCCATGTGCCCTAGCACAGTCTCCACAGCAGCTCTCCAATGGCTCAGCTCTGCTGGAGAGCCACAGCTCCAGGGGACCAGCTGTGAGCTTTTCCCTGCCACAGGAGGGACAAGAGGAGCAAGGCTGTGCCCTGACTGACCATCACATGCTGCTACATCACCATCCCATCAGCGTTTGTGTTGCTTCCCAGGAGCCCATCAACACCAGAAGCTCCAGCTTTCCTCCAACACGCCCTTTGCAAGGCTGTGGGTTCAAGACATGACCGCTGTCCTCAGCATTTTCCCCAGGGTAATTTCCAGATAAATTTATACTCCAACACAGGCAGGACACACCAAAGCACTGCCCTGAGAAACTCAAAAAAGCCCTTCCTTTCCAAGGATGGCTTGCCCTGCTGCACTCATCTCCCACCTGGAACCACAGCCAAGAGCCACATCCCTGCACAGCGCAGGCACATGCAGAGGTGCTTGCACCGAAACCCTGCCTAACTCTGAGCTCCTGAGTGGGAAACACGGCTGCAGACCAGAAAAGACACTTGCTCTTTGCTGGAAAAGGGAGGGTGACCCAGCCCTAAGGAACAGATAAGCACAGGCACTGTGTGCTCCATGCCAGACAGCGAGGGTGAAGGGACAGGTCTATCATATCTGACTGGAACCAGTGCCTGTGTGATGCTGACCCTGCATACGGTTGGGAAAAGAGGAAATGGGAGACTTCTGAAATGCTCAAATGCAGCAAAGAGGTCACTGCACGTGTCCCACTGCTCCCTTCTACCCCAGAGTTGCAGCCTGGAGGTAGGGGGTGTTGGCAACATGCCCAGCAGAAATATGGGGGCAGGACCATGCCCCCCAGGTTGGAGAAGCCCTTCCCTGCGCACAGCCAAGACAACTCATCCCACTGGAAGGCCTCAGCACTGCCTCAGTGTAGGGAAATCCTTGTAGCAGGGATGTCCCCATCATTCTTGTGTGCTCACCCCTCCACATGCAGCTCAGGTCTCTGCACCCCACTCACCAGGAGAGCACACAAGCACTGTCAGGCAAGCCAGCAAGCCCCATAATGGCAGGTGGTAATGCTGCTCACTCTTCCTGCCACAGAACTGGGGTGCCCCCCTCCCCTGTAGCAACACACAAGAATGAGGAATGGTGCCACCACAGCCAGGGAACGCAGAGGAAAGCCACAACCCAGCCTGCACATCTGGCAACCTTCAAGGATGATCTCTAGTGCTGGGCCCAGCCAGCCTGTGACTTGTGTTTTGGCTTTGCTGCTTAGCTGTCAGAGCAGGAACCGAACCCAGCCAGCTTCAGCTGCCTCCACTCCCCAGAAGTGGTAAGGAAGAGCTACAACCAGCTCAGGGCAGATCCTCAAGGCACCTTTCATCTCAAGAGCAGGTGTAACCTTAAATTCATATGCAAAAGAAACAGGGTAAAGGACACTTTCCTGTGAGCTCTGACTTCCAGCCCTGAAGCCAGAAGGACAGAAGATAGGGCAGCAGGACTGGAGGATCAAATAAGGGCTCAGGACAAAGAGAGAAAGCACTAAGAGACACTGCTGCAACACTGCACAGAGCAAGACCACTTCTTGCTCATGTCTTCCTCAAAAAGAGATTGCAACAGGGCAGAGGAAGTTAAGAGCAACTGGGCTCAGCTCAGTGAGATTTTCCGACAGTCTCACGTTCACAGTGTGTGCATCTGCACTGGTGTGAGCCACATGATTCAGAGTGCCCAGTGAGGCAGCTCTGGGCCCACACTGGGTTCACCAAGCCCTGGAAACACAAGGGAGTGAGACACCCTTCACTTCTGACTCATTCTCTCCCCTAACCCAAACACTGAATCAAAAGCCAAGGTCTCCCAGCCTCCACCTGGTTTGTGGTCACTTCACTCTGTGCTAAGAGAAAATAACCAGCAGTCCCAGAGCAAAATCTACCTGCTGGCCCAGGGGCATTAAACTCATCCTCCAAAAGCCCAACGCCTTCAGCAGCAGAGCGTGGGCTGCCACGAGCTGCAACACGGCCACGCAGCAGCTCCACAATCATCCGAACTTGCACGTTCTCTCTTGCTGCCGCAGCTTGGCAAAGCAAGGCGATCTCTCCAGCCGAGAGACATCAACCACCACAGTCTGAACGACCAGGCTCCTCCTGCCTTTACCTCCCCTAATCTACCAAATCCAAGCACGACCCCTGACGGGCACCAGCACCTTTCTGCTCTTGCACGCACAGAGAAGCAAATCAACTGCTCGTGCCAGACAGGCTCAGAGCGCTGAAAGCTGCACATCCAACAGCGACTGGGAGTTACACGGCACCGCTGGGGCCTCCGAGGGAGCCGCTGCAAGCCCCGAGGAGTGATGCCCAGGCTGGAGAGCCCCACAACAGCACTCCCGGTCGTGCCGTAGACCACAGACCAGCCCTGGGGAGCACCGCGGCAACCGGAGGCCTGACAACGCTGCACCCCTCAACCCCCGCCTTCCTTTTGCACATCAGAGCAACCCTCTCGAGAAAGGGAGCAGCCAGCACGGGCACAGGCACGAACCGCAGCCTCCCCTCGGGCCCGGAGACCCCTCCTGCCCCACGGCTCAGCTCCGCAGCGCGGCCCCGTGACCCCCCCCCCGCCTCCGCGGCCCCGGGCCCTCCCTCTCCTCCCGGCGCTGACCGACGCCCAGCAGCGTGGTCCAGAAGGCGAGGCCGAGCCCCGAGTAGAGCAGGGCGAGCCCCGTCATGGCGGCGGCGGCGGCGGCGGGACCGGGCGGCGCGGCAGGAGCGGATCGGCCCGGGTCACCTGACCCGCGCGCGGCACGTGACCGGAATTGCAGCGCCCGGACGGAAGTGGCGTAACGCCACCGGTGCTACCGCGCTCGCTTATTGGCTGCCTGGTTTGACGGTGGCGGGAAAACTACATACACCATAATGCACCGCGAGAACACCTCTTTCCATTGGCTGCCCTCCCCTTCTCCGCCCTCCTGTGGGCGGGACTTCTGGCGGCGGGGAGGGCAGAGCCGAGCTCCCATTGGCCAGCGCCGCGCCGCAGCCCGGAAGCGGGCGCAGGGTCCCGCGTGCCGCCATGGCCGCGGCCTTCAGCAGCGACGGGGAGGCCGCGCTGCGGCGGGAGCTGCGCGCGGCCGTGGCGGCGGCACCGCGGGGCGACCTCGACGGCTTCTACGAGATGGGCCGGGCCGCCGCCTTCGTACGGGATGGCGGGTTCCGCAAGGTGAGTGGGAGCGAGGATGGAGCCGGCCGGGGGCTGCGCGCCGCCCCCTCTCCCGGTGCCTCACAGGATTGTTAGGGTTGGAAGGGCGTCTGGAGATCATCCAGTCCAACCCGCTTGCCAAGACAGGGTCACCAGAGCAGGTTACACAGCAACGCGTCCAGACGCGTTTGCAATGCCGCCGGTGACGGAGACTCCACGACTTCTCTGGGCAGCTGTTCCAGTGCTCTGCTACCCCCAGCGTAAAGTGTTCTTCCTCACTTTGAGGTGGAACTTCTTGTGTTTTAGTTTATGGCCATTGCTCCTTCCTCTGTCCTGTTGCTGGACATCACTGAAAAGAGTCCGGCACTGTCGTGTTGGCACCCACCTTTGAGATATTTATACGCGTTAATGAGATCCTGCCTTCCTTCCAGGCAGGACAGGGTTAATTTTTGCAGTAGCCAGGAGGGCGCATGGCCAGGACCCAGAGGTTGTTCTGTACCACCTCACATCCTTTTCTGGGGACAGGGACAGGGTCCTTCCCGGATCCCGTAGTGTGGCACGGTCAGGGATTGTCAGAGCCCTGCATTGAGCACTCGTGTGTGAGTTGTCTCTTGTACACTGTTACTAACACTGTTGCTGTTAGCATTGGTTTTTTAATTTAATTTGCTGTTTCCAGTAAATGGTTGTGATCTTGACCTGTGATCTTTACCCTTTGTGCCTCTGATTCTCCCCTCCATCCCGCTGCAGGAGGAAAAGGAGGGGGGGCAAGCGAGTGGCAGCGTGGTTTGGAGAGGCTCAGTGGGAGCGTCATTCCTAAACCAAAACAGATCTTCTCTCAGTCTTCTCTAGACTAAACAGGCCCAGCTCCCACAGTCTCTCCTCATAAGAGAGATGCCCCAGACCCCTCATCATCTTTGTGGCCTCTGCTGGACCCTCTTCAGTAGCTCTTTGTCTTTCTTATACTGAGGAGCCCAGAACTGGAGACAGTACTCCTGATGTGCCTCACCAAGGCCAAGCAGAAGGGCAGAATCATATCTCTCAGCCTGCTGGCCACACTCTTCCTGATGCACTCCAGGATCTCATTGGCCCTCCTGGCTGTAAGGGCCCTGCCAGCTCATGGTCAACTTGTCACCCACCAGGACTCCCAGGTCCTTGTCTGCAGAACTGCTCTCTAGTAGGTCAGCCCCCAGCCTGTGCTGGTAGTTGGAGTTATTCCTCCCCAGGTGCAGTACCCTACACTTGCCCTTGTTGACCCTCATTAGGTTTCTCTCTGCTTAATTCTCCAGCCTATCAAGGTCCCTCTGAATGGCACAGCCTTCAGGTGTATCAGCTACTCCCCCCAGTTTCATATCATCAGCGAACTTGCTGAGGGTACATTCTATCCATTCTATCCCCTTCTGTCCCTTCATCTCACCCTTCCCAGTGTCTCATTCCCCATCTGTCTCACCCTTTGTTCTCCCCAGGTCGCCCTGCAGTTCCCTGACGAGCTCCTGGCAGACGCAGTGGAGGTGGCAGCGCGGATGGAGGCAGCGACCGGGGCGGAGATGTACGTGTTAGGAGACACCACATACGGCAGGTCGGTGTGGGGCTGTGCAGGGTGTCCTGGGGTTCCCCTGCAGGCAGGAATGGGGCAGTGCCAGGGAGGAGGGAGAGCTCCATGCTGCAGAGCCCATCTGACACCGGGTTCTCCTCACAGCTGCTGCGTGGATGAAGTGGCTGCTGAGCACGTGGGTGCTGAGGCAGTGCTGCACTACGGCCCAGCCTGCCTCAGCCCCTGCAGAAAGCTCCCGGTGCTGCACATCTTCGGGCAGCAGCCCCTGGACGTCGGGCGCTGCACAGAGGCGTTCCGGGAGCTCTACCCTGAGCGGCAGAGCCATGTGGTGGTGCTGAGCGATGTGGTCTATGCCCATGCGATGGGTGAGTGCTCTGGGGCAGGGAGGGGGGCACTGGGACTGCTCTGAGCTCTGGAGAGCTGCCAGCTTGAGACCAAGCAGGCATTCATTCCCCACACTTTGGCAGATTTGATTTCTGTCTTCTCCCCTGATCTATTGCACCTTCTCCACGTCAGGACTGTGGCCAAGTTTTGTTCTCACTCCTTTCTTCCTTCAGGTGAGCTGGAGCAGCAACTGCGTCCCGAGTACCCCAATATCATCTTCTCCAGGCTGGTGTGTGGAGACCTTCCTGGCCCCGCAGCGCCTGGGGAGGAGCGGAAGTTTGGTCGCCAGTTCTTGGTGGAGGCTGCTGGAGGGCTGCAGGACTATGCCATGTTCTATGTGGGAGCTGAGGGCCTTGCCCTCACCAGCTTCATGCTGACCTGGAACCGCTGCTCCTTCAGCTCCTTCAGCCCCATCACCGGCTGCGGCCGCCGTGAGACCCTCAATGTCAACCGGGCCCTGATGCGCCGCCTGTACCTGGTGGAGCGGGCCCGGGATGCCAGTGTGGTGGGCATCCTGGTGGGCACCCTTGGCGTGGCGGGCTACCTGACCGTGCTGCAGCACCTCCGGGAGCTGCTGTGCCGGGCTGGAAAGCGCAGCTACACACTGGCCGTGGGGAAGCCCAACCCCGCCAAGCTGGCCAACTTCCTGGAGGTGGATGTCTTCGTCCTGGTGGCCTGTGCTCAGAACTCCCTCCTGGACTCCAGTGACTTCTACCGACCTGTTGTGACCCCCTATGAGCTGGAGCTGGCCTGCAACCCGGCCCGTGAGTGGACAGGGAACTACCTCATAGACTTCCGAGACCTGCTGCCCGGTAATAGCTAGAGACAGCTGCCCAACACCCTCCCAGGGCATATCCCACCCAGCTGCCCTGCCTGTAGGCTGCAGTTGCTCCAGGATAGATGGACCAGGCTAACATTACCATTTCCTGGCAGGTGCCTGTGCGCACGTTGAGCTCCCACCGGCTGTTCCCGCAGCGGAGGCTGTTCCCGACGTCTCGCTGATCACGGGGAAGATGCGGGCTACCCACCTCTGTGACCCCCCGACCTCCCAGCTGCCCCCCAGCACCACCCTGGCCTGCAGGGACCAGACACGGGCGCTCGCAGAGATCAGCCCTGCAGGTTTGTGTTGGTTTCATGGTGGGGCTGAGCCCTGGTGCAGGGGCAGTGCCACCTTCCTGCTCCCAGTAACAATTCCTTTCTCTCTCCCCCCAGCCTCCTTCCTGGAGTCCCGCAGCTGGCGGGGCCTGGAGCAGCAGCTGGGACAGACCCCCGTCTCCAAGGCTGTGCAGGGCCGACGAGGGATTGCCATTGCCTATGAGGATGAAGGGTGTGAGCAACCCTGATTCGGCAGTGTTGGCATCCAACCAGGAGTGGGGCCATGGGGGGGCCCAGGCATTGCCTCCCACTGGGTGCTGGACCTGCTGCCAGCTGGCCCCTTGCTGGATGCAGCCTTGGGTCCACAGTACAGCAGTGGGAGAGCAGGAGTTGCATGTGTGTTGGGGAATGCCTGTGGCACCCTGAGGCCCATGGCCAGGGCAGCAGCAGGGCCAGGAGAGACAGGCACTTGGCCCAGACCCAGTCTCCAAGGGCTTCTCCATCCAGGGCAGCTTTGTGCCTACAGGGAAAGGTTACAACTTTGCAAGAGCTGACAGTGCTGGGACTTGAGGCTTTTGTGGACTATTGCTGCTAACTAAAGCTGAAGAGGATTTGTGATTGAACTGGTTTTTAGAATAAAACACGGGCTGAGGAGCATAGATGGGTGATACCAGCTGTCCTAAAGTGAAAAATGTATCATGGTGCCCCTGTGGGGAGCAAAGCCATGTGTGTCAGCTATGACCAGCCTGAGAGAACAGAAAACCAGAACTAGGACCTTCAACAATGAAAGCACAGGCTGGGCTGGGGCACTAAGGCAAGGGCAGGGGTCTCTGAGCACAAGCAAGCCCCTCAGGTGCTCTTACGAATGGGAACGGGGTGCACTCATCCTGTGCTGCAGGGAGGACCCTGTGTTTGGCAGGGGTGGAGCCTGGCCCCTCTTATCTGAGGCAGGGCTCCATGCTGGGCAAGCAGGACACACTGTTTTTTGCCATCCCTCCCAAAGCCAGGGAGACAGTGAGGCATCCCAGCCTTGATTTAACACCCTCCACAGGGTCACTCCCCAGAGGCAAGAGGCAGGCAAAGCCTGGGCACTGCAATAATGACAGCCACAACATAGAAATATTCTTAATATAATTAGGTGCAGGGCCTCCCCCCTCCCAGCCACACGTACAAACAAGCAGGGGGCAAATTCCCCCTGCCCAGCCAGCCACTGCTGCAGGCACAGGGCAGCCTCCCCGCTGCGGGGCATGGGCACCCACGGGGAAGGGCTGGAGAGGGCTGGTAGCCCGGGGACAGAGCACCCATGCTGGGGCAGTCCTGCCCAGGCTTCCCCTGCCCCGCCACCGCCTCCTGCAGCCAGCACTCCTGTCCCCTGCGAGGAGGGAGCATGCTGGGGGAAACAAAGATGCTGACACCGAGATGCGGCCACCAAATCTAGCTGAGGAGTGTCCCGAGTGGGTTAATTCTAGGTGGAGGGTTATTCTATGAGCCGTACTGCAGCAGGGCAGGGAGGATGGGGGGCTTTTCCTTGTGGGGAAGAGCTGGTCCAGGCAAATCGTCCGTGGTCCTGGCCAGCTGCTCAGTAGTCTGCTGTGTATTCTGTACCATGCAGCCCTCGGCACAACAAGGTGAACTCCTTCACCATCTCCTTCACTCGCCGCTTGTTCACACGCTCTCTGCTAAGACAGAAGGAGGGAACAAACATGAAGCAGGAGCGCTGCACTGGGCCATGCAGGGGGGTCATTCGCACCCTGTGGGAATGTGGGGCACAGCTGCCAGGGCAAGTGGCACACAAACCTAAGGATCTGCTGGCTGAAGTTTTCTTTCTGCTCTGGAGTGACTCGGGCCGAGGGGAAGCCGTCCTGCTGCATGGCCTCCTTGATCCAGACGCTCAGGAGGCTGAAGCAGTGCTTGTTCAAGGCAAAGAGGATTTCTGCGAAGTGATCCATGAGACTGCGGGAAGCCTGGCCACCGATGCCCTGCCACAGAGCACACAACATGCTGAGCCCACGTTGTCACCCCCCTGCTCCCATCCATGCTGCTGGGCTCTCTGCCCCTTGGCTCCATAGGGATGCTGCTCAGGAATAGAGCCCAGTGCTGCCTGGGGAGCCTGCAGTCCAGCGTCTCTCACCTCCAGCACTGCCTGCAGCAGCGCTTTGCCGTTCTCATGCACGACCTGTCCCACCGGGGCAATCTCTCCACAGCGGGGCAGCAGCTCCGTCTGCAACACAGAGTCCAGGCCTGCTCAGTGCCAGCACAGGCTCCACACTGCAGCACCCGTGCCCAACCTCAGCCCCACTCCGGCCTTCCCAGCTCTCAGAGAGGACTTCATGATGGCATCATACTCACAAAAAAGCCACAGGATGCTTTGACTGTTGGGGCCTCGGGAAACTTGAGAGAAAGGACACCTGCAGGCAAAAATCACTCAGATTAGCAACCAGAAAACTCCCCTGCCATCCCAAATCATCCCTGTGGTCCCCACCCCTTGGCTGTTTTGTGCCCAGCTCTACAGGAGGAGCAGGCTGGCTTCTCCTCAGAGTGATTTAGAGCACATGCCCATGCCCATGGTACTCACCACACTGAAACACTGCTTTGACATCCAGGTTGCTACACAGGAAGAGGTCTGGCTTCCTTTTCAGAGCCTGCAAGGCACACAGACAGGTAGCATGAACCCCGCACTGTAGAGGCAGCCAGGAAGCCTCCAAGGAACCCGGTGCCCCAGACAGCCTCTGCCTGGACACACACTTACCTGGGCACACCCACAGCAACCGGCAGTTTCACACAGTACAGCAGGAAACCATCACTTTACCCCTCCCCAAGAATATCATTCAAACAGCCAGGCAGTTCGCTACACCCAGGATCCACTGACCCCAGAACCTGAGGATAGGTGCCGCAGTGATGTGCAAACACTCGGACACAGAGGGCTCCTGTCCCATCAGAGTAGATCAGGCAGCAGCACCGCTCCCAGGACAAGGGCAGCCATGCAGGGCTCAGCAGAGACCAGCCACCTGTGTGCTTTGCTTCTCTCCTGAAGATGCTGGCATCCCTGGGGTCACTGCAACTGGTTCAAGCAGTAGCCCCAGACTGCACCAGACGACAGTGAGATGCCAACATTTCTTGGCAGTTACTGAGCAGCAAGTCTGAGATCAAGAATGTTTGGGTTTTTTAATGCCACACAGTGATTCCACCAGCCTCTGTGCAGCCCAGGCACTGCTGCTGGAAACACCCTGAGCTGTGGCACCTTGTGCAGTGACTTGGTCCCCCTGGTGCTGGCACTGAGCAGTTACTGGGTGGAAATGTTTCAGCTTGCACCTTCCACTCCATGGGAAGTGTTTCCAACCTGCCTCAGTGAGCCCTACTATATTAGGCAGCCAAATTAATCTCCTGACCACCATACCCACTGCTGCAGAAAAGCACTGGGAATGGCAGCCATGCCTCCTGCCCTGCTGTCACTGCAACACCAGGGACAGCAGCCATAGCACTGGAGCGGCCCAGCTGTGTGCCTGGAGCTCAGAGAGCAGCACACCAGGGCAGGCAGCCCTTGGGGTGAGCTGTGTGTGGGGCCACTGCTGCCCTCTGAGCCTTCTCCCAGGGATAAAAGCAGGGACAGCTCTCAATCAACAGCTCTCAGGACACACAGCCATCTGCCCCTGTGGTCTCTACCTGGAGCAAAACAGACTTATTTCCCTTCCCTTCTTCTCCAGGGAAAGTTCATAGCCATCTGCCCAGTGCAGATGCTGGAAAACAAGAAGCTGAGGAGCAGGTTTCAGAGTTAGCCCATCTCCTTTCTGACCTTTTCTACCACGCACTGCAAAAGAGGATTCAGTTTTGGGCACTGAAGGCATCGCTGTACCAGGTGGAGGAGGCACAATCGCAGGGACCTGCTCCCTGCTGGATACAAGCCGAGAGCTTCATGGGGCGATCAGGGGCCATGTTATACCTGTGTGTGTATATACAGGCTGTGCACCATCCCTCCTGAAGAACTGGCATCAATATCAGAAGGTGAACTGCTGGCTGGGCAATGGTTTAGCAACATACCCACTCAGTGAGGCTGCTGCTGTCCAGCTGGCCCCATACAGGACAAATGCTTGTAAGAGATGTTGTAGTTTTAGCCCTAGGAGACTACCCCTGCTGGGCCCTACTGTGAGCTCCAGAGAAGGGACCATGAGCCTTTCCCCCAGCAGCATGCTCAAGGGCAGCTGGCTCCTGTGATAACCACTCAGCTGCAAGATCCTCTACCCTGCCCATCTGTGAGGCTGGTTTTAACCTGAGTCCTGCATGCTAAAAGTGTTCCATTTGGCACCAGTCTTCCAATGGGCTCAGGTTCCCACCTACCTGCAGGGTGCTTCTCCCAGCCAAACCAGACCCGCTGCAGGCTGAGTGCCCCAAGCTCTCCTGCAGACCCACTGCAGCATCTGCTCCTCAATCCATCAGTACCATGGGGAAAATCATGCCAATATTGGGAGGGCTCCTTCCCACAGGACACCTTGCAGAGTGCAAGCCCAGTGCAGACCTGGGTACGCATGCACATGTCTAATGTAAAGAGAGCTGCTTTTTATCCCCACAAGATGGGGCCCTGTGGAGCTTCTCCCATAAGAAAGCAACACCAGGTAGGTCCAGCTTCTCTTTCCCAACACCAGGTATGTCCAGCTGTTCTTTCCTAGCACCCGGAACCCTGCTCCAGCTCTAGGACCTCTTATTGCCAGCCCATCTTTCCCGTCTCCTGCCAGAGCACCTCTGCTCACATGTTCTGGGATGGGGACAAGTCTTTAAATGCTTTCAAACGTCCCCCCCACATCCTCTGCATGAGCAGCCACTACGGAGATAGGCACTCGCTCTCCAAGAGGAAATGTTGTATTCTTCTCCACAGCAGCTGGGAGACCACCAGAGAGGTCTTCAGAGCAGGCTCTTCTTCTGTGCCCATTTCTTAATAGGCAGACAGGCATGGCAGGGACGCCCTGCCATGGACAGAGGACAGTAGGGACTGCACTACCAGTTCCTGCAGCTCTCCAGAACACACAGCCGTTGTGTCCAGTACCCCCTCCTCTTCCCAGACCCCACAGCTGGGAGAGCAGAGCCTCTTGCTTTGGAAAGGACACATACGCTGGCTAGGCAGGAGCAGTGAGCCTCAGCAAGGGCATGCTGAACCCATGTCCTCCATGGGGTTCTCTGAGTCTCGCTGGAGCAGGTGTGGTGGAGAGCTCAAGGACTGCTGCATGCAGCCTGGACCAGCCAAAGAAGGGAGGGAGGTGGGGGATGAAGCTGGCTGTGCTTGGCCAGGCACTGTCTCTACCATCACAGAAAGTCAATCCTGCATCTTCTGCCCGGTGAGGCCCTGCTCACCCAGACTGCCCCAAGGATCTGTCAGTGGAAGTCACCAAAGCACTCCCAAGGTCTGTGCAAGTGAGAAGCCCTGCTGGGGTAGGGTGTGGATGAGGTAAGGCAGGCTGGAAATCCCCAAAATCCTACCTGCAACCGGGAGCATACATGATACCCACTGGTTCCCAAACTTCAGAACCTGCCTGATTTTGCCAATGCAGACCTGGGTGCAAGCCCCAGCCACCGTGCCCATGTGGTCCTGCTCCAGCTGCATGGGTGGAACTGAGCCCCACACCCTCCAGGTGGGATGCTCACCTTGGGCATTGCAGCAGTGATGCTCTGCACGGATCCCAGCATGCAGCTCAGGAAGGAGGGAGCAGCAGAGAACAAAAGGATGCTGGCACTGCTCTGTGCAGCCCTATGGCAGACTGGTTATTTTATCCTTTGCTTTGAGTAGTATTTTGTCATTTGGTTTAAGCCAGCAGGCTCCCATGATCAGCCAGCCGTCATCAAGAGTTGATAGCCAATTAACACTATGGCGAAAGGATCAGCTGCAACAACTGGGCAGTTCCATGAGCTGCAACCAAGCTCAAAGAAAGATAAAGTCAGCAGGAATCCTTTGACACAGAGAGATGGTTCCCTGTGTGCTGGCAACAGAGAGCTGGTATGCAGGTATAATGAGCTTCTCCTGAGTTATCAGAAGGCAGGACAGTCCACCAAGGTAATCAACCACAAAAACAGGTGGTCAGGGAAGTGGGGAAGTCTCCACCTTGACATACTCTTGGATCCAAATTCACTGCTGCTCTGTAAGATGCATTACTTTGCCAAGGGTCTGCAGGCAGAGCAGGCTGGGTGAAAACACAGCTCTCTGAAGAGATCTGCCGTTCCCTCTGAGTTTAATCCTCCTATCTACAAATCCTCAACAGCATCACTGCAGAGTATGGTCCTCTGGAGGAGGACAGGCTGGACCTATCTCTGCCATCAGACAGCTCTCAAAGTCCTGAGAGCAAGGAATCAATTGGGGAAGCCAAGGTCAAGTCTTGATGGGTTTTAAAGCACCTCACTAGATCATCAGTCTGTGAGAAAGGTCAGGCCAAGGAAGAGGAAACCCTGAGTTCTGTGTGTGAAGAGGGAGGACAGGGATGGGATCCTTTGCTCTCCATGGTGTTTCAGGAATAAAAAGGCCAGGAAAACAGCAGGTCTTGAGTGTGCGGTGTCAGGTTGGCATCATGATGTCAGATGTCCCACAGTGATCCAAGATGGAGAAGCCACAGAGGTAGGTAGGTGTCTCTGAGCTCCTGCAGGAGTGCCTCTGAAGGATGTCTGGAGATCCACACACAGGAGATGGGGCCAGCTGCCAGCACATTGCCCCAGCATTGCCTGCAGACCCTGCCCACAAGGATAGGGTGTAGCAGATTCCCAGCACCCTGGGTGGGCGGTGTTTGGTCTCACAGTATGCCCCACCGAAGTGCAGCGTGGTTGCACTTTTCTCTCCAAGAAAGCACAAATATTCTGTGTCCAGACACAGAGGAGGACCCCAAGCCAGAGAGAAATTCAGTATTTTCCAAAGAAACAACAAGTAACCTTGGGAGAGTCTTTCAGAGTCGCCTAATGCCTTACACCCAGCAGGATCACCTCTACCTACCCTCCAAGAGCAGTGGGCTTGTTGAGTCCTTTCAAGAACTCCACGCAACAACAGCTCCCCATGTGATCTTCCAGTGCTTCCCTGCCCTCTTAGGAAGGCTTGCTACTGCCAGACCTGGATCCTTTACCATGATTTCCTCCCATTACTGATTGTCCCACTCAAGGAGAACGGAAAAGGGTTTTTTGCCTACAACTGGCACATTACCTTTTACACATTCCAAGACTCATGCAGCTCCTCAGGCTCCCATCAGCTTTTCCTCCCCACCATGCGTACAAGGTGGCCATCTTCCCAGATGCTTTTCTCTGTGGTCTCTTGATATAAATCTAAAGAAATGTTGTGCCGCAAACTAGGCACAGTGTCCAAACTGAGGTCCTGCTAGCAATGAGGACACCACCAAGAACCTCACGCACAGATCCCATTTACCACCTTACCATCATGTTCAAAACCCTTCTTAAAAGGTCACAGCTTCCAAAACCAAAAGCAGAGCAGAAGTCTGATTGCCTTGATTATGTTACATCTTTCAAGATGAAAAGTAGGGAAGAAAAGGCTGCAATATGGCTTTGACATGCAATGGGTCTCAGCAGGATCTGGGCATCATGGTGAGAACTGTGAGGAGAAGACCCTGCCTGGGGGAGGTAAGGTGCAGCCCCCTTGCCCATTCCAACCCTCAAGACCCATGGGAGGATCAGAGGGGTCTGACAGGTTAGCACCTGGGTGTGCCAGGCACTCTTCTGGGGCTGTCAGCAAGGGTAGGACTGCCACAGCTCTGGGAGGAACCTGGGTGAGTGTTCCTGCACAGCCACTGGTCCAGCATGTGTGATTAGAGGTCTCACCACTACAGAAACAGCGCAGAAAGCAACTCTGCCGGGCCCCTCCTCACCACAGACCCACCCTGTGGGTAGGTGGGCAGGGAACACGTCTCTGACAGGGACACTGAGTACATCAAGGACATTGGGGCTTCTCCCTTAAGGGCCACAGGGGGCTGAGGAGCACACTGGGCAGGTGTATATACACACACAGCATAGCACTGGCCCTGCCTGCCCACTGCCAGCAGTGACACAAGTGCCAGCCCATGTGCCAGCCCGCAGCCCTTGTGCCACATCAACGCAAACTGTCCCCGTGCGCCGCCGAGCCAGCAGCTCCTGCACAGGAACTGCCACCACCCGGAGAGGCTGCTGGGGCAGGAGGCAATGTGGCACTTGCCAGATCCAGATGCCATCACAAGCACATTGCTCAGAGCCAAACCCTGGCAGCTGCCTGCTCCTGAAGGCAGGGGCTTCCTCCCACTGGCCCCTGGGCAAGGCAGCCAGCTCAGCCTTTCCCCGCTCCAGAGGACCCATCAGAGGGCAGGTAAATGGGTTGGAAAACATCCACTCAATGCTCTAATTTGTCTGTCACCCAAGGGTGACTGAAGCAGCAGCAGCACCAAGCGCCCCATGCCAGCTTCAGCACAGTGAGGGGGTGGGAGCTGGAGCTGCCCTACAGAGGAGGGCACTGCCCTGGGGATGGTGTGAACCCAGAACTAAAGGAGAATGTTTTGTTTTCAACTTCCACGGAAACAGATGGAGAAACTCGATATTCAACTAAAAGGAAAAAAAAACGTTGTCAACAGAAAGCTAAAAATAGGTTTAAATTGAATTAAAAAGAGAGAGAGAACAGAAAGTGAATGAATAAGAAACTAAAACACACCTGTGCCAGGAGTTGCATAAATGAATCAACAATATCAGGATGATCCCTGGGCCCTAAAATATAATAAAGATGTAACTTAAGAGAAAAATCATACAAACAGCAACTCAACATCATATAGTTATGTGATACAGAAAGAATTTACAAGTGAAAACAGGAGTGTAAGGGAAGAGGGGTGTGTGGGGAAGGGGATGGGCAACATGAGCAGCTTGAAGCAAGTTAAAGAAACAAAACATACAAAAAATCATGAAACTTGGAGAACCCAAGAACAGAAAGAAACTGCAAAGGAAAGGGTCTAAAGCCCCAGGGTCTCCAGCTAGCACCTGAGTGCTGCAGAGCCAAGGAGGAGATCTTCATGTCCTTGGGGAGGAAGACAAGGAGGAGCAGGGGCTAGCTGGGCACCATCTCCACAAGGAGAATTATAGCTTTTGCACTGTGGGGACTGAGCGGGTGTCTTCAGAGCACTGTTTGGTCCTGGAAGGTAACTGCAAGTGAACGACAACACCTCAGCAAATGCTTGACAGGCCTGGCTGGGCTCAGGCGTGCACATGCTTGTCACCAGCATCAGCTGCTCAGGAGACCCTGGCACAGACACCCTCCCACCCCATTCCCAGATGCTCTCCAGGATGGTGAGTCCAGGATCCTCCTGGAGGTCTCCAGCATCCTCATGGGAGAGAGCAGCTCAGTGCCCAGAGGTCTCTGTGCCAGCACCACTCACCCTACCTTGGCATCTGACTGTGCACACTCGCATCTTGGCCCTTGTAGGCTCAGGCATCCCCCCCCTTCTCCTGCCACACGTGGGCTCAGCAGAAGGGGCTCACTCTGCTCAGAGCTGGCCCCCCACCCAAGGGGACAGTCCTGGGTACACACCGAGCTGAAGAGGTGCTTGCCTGAGCAAAGCTTGCATCCAAGTGTTGGCACAGCTCGGGCTCTGTCCCCTCCCCTTTCCTCCTGCAGACGTCCCTGCTGCTGCTCGGAGGCATCGCCACGTCCCCAGCACCGAGGCAAAAGGGTTCCAGCATAGACACATCCACACGCCACTGGCACAAGTGGGAACCTGATATCCAAGGAAGCCTGGCTCGCTTGTCACTGACCCCAGTGACACCTCAGCACAGTGGGATTTGCTCGGACCGTGGTGTGATGATGAAGCAGGGCTCCTCATGTCTCCCCCCACCTCTCTAGAGAGCTCTGAGCCTTGACTGGGGGACAGCATCACCCTACCTGGCACCCAGCTGTGAGCAAAGGATAAGACCCTTTGGGGGCCGCCTGTGGTAATGCTGAAGGACGAGAGCCAGCAGCTCCAATGTACATTTGTCCCTGTCACAGGGCAAGTCACCAAGATGCTGAGGGGAGCCATGGTGCACAGGAGCCTGTTCTAACTCCATTTGCTTTTTGTAGGGTGGGCAGTTAGCCAAAGAGGGGCCCCTGCCCTGCAGGAGAACTCCAGCATCCTCAGCATCACAGCAGGGACTCAGTGGCTACCAGTGACTCTGAAGAAGTGATTTCCCAGCTGTTCACACACACATTCTCCTGCTCATACGGGGGCTTGATTTCAGGCCACTACAAGCAGTGCTGGCCCCTGGAGAAGCCCTGGGATCTCCCTGTGGGCATAGCCTCCCTGCCAAGCTGGACTGCAGTTCCAGCTTGACCACTGCAGCACACAATACCCAGCCTGGGCTGTTGTAACAGGACAGAGGCCCAGAGCACCCAGGGGTTTCCTGCTTCTGTTGCCCGCAGGGAAGGTACCCACCTTCCAGGGGTTGGGATGAATCCAAGAAACAGAGATGGCCCCAATTAGCTTAGCTAGGAGTGAAAACAGCCATTCCTGGTAAGACGCCTCCAGACTCCATGCATGCAAAAGCCTGAAAACAGCCCCAGCGCGAAGACGGGCTAATCCTACGTACCTTGCTGGAACAGGGTCAGTGTGACTGAGGTAACGAGCAAGAAGAGGGCCTTGATGGGAGGGAAGTGGGCAGGCTCGTGGGCAAAGATGTGAACCAGCTGCCAAAGAGAGAGAAAGATTGAAGCTTCAGCTGGCCCTGCACACCCCCAGCCTCCCAAGCACAGTTCCATACCTGCCGGGTGAGTTCAATGGCAGAGACCTGGGGTATGGTGCTGTACATCTGCCCCAGCATCTCACACAGCTGAGGCACCATGGGGGCAAAATCATCCAGGAGGGTCTTCACAGACTTCTCAAATATGGCACAGACAGACTGTGGGAAAAGAGGGACTGCATGAGCAATGGGCATCAGGAGACCTCTCCCAGGGCTTAATGGTTGGGTCCCAGGGGAGGAAAGAGCTGGCAGTGGGGACAGGGACCAGCCAGGCAGAGGGCTCAGACCTGCTCTGGTACTGGTGGCGTGCCCTGCAGCACAGGATGCTCCCAGTGACCAGGAAACACCCTTCCCACCACAGCAGGAAGGCTCCCCAAGGGCCAGGGAGAAATGGCTGGTGGGACAGTGCACATGGGCATTACTGAACTGAGCAAACTGGACAAACACCAGATGATACAGGTCCAGGTCAGAACGTGAGAGCTGTTCTCTTAGGGAACACAGGTTGGGTAGATCCCATCTCCCTGCTCACGGCAGGACCTCAGTTACTGGAGAGAAGCAGAGCTGATGGAGGCACAAGACAGACAAGAATGACTTGATGCTGCTGGTGACAGCAAGCAGCACTGGTCCAGATAACCCGGGAAGACATCCCTCTCACAGGCCATCACCCAGAGTCTGTCCTTTGCTGTCCCCAGCTCAGGTCAGCAAGGACAGGCAGAGCTGCAGGCAGTATACAGGTGAAGCCTGGTTACCTCCACCACCTGGGCGTCATTCAGCCACTTGCTGAGAACCTTCTGTATGAGCTGGAAGACTTGCTGCAGAACCACCACCACCTGTAAGGAACAAGAGACACTGAAGAGAAATGGCCCCCATGGCACTGGGGAGATTCAAGACTAAGCATGGCCTGGACTCAAACCTTCAGGCACTACCTCCCCTCTCCAAAGCTGGACAACTTTTTTCTGAAGCAGCCTGGCACAGCTCACAGTTGGCAGGCAGCACCCAGGCCATCCTCCAGAGCAGCACCTAGCCAAGAGGCATCAAAGAGGCAAGTCACCTCTGTCCACCTCAAGAGTGGTGGGATGAGCTGAAGGAGCAATTTTAGCTGGAATACACTAGCACTACCCTCTTGCTGGTACATGCTGCATTCTCCATTAACCCCCCTCTCCTGCAGTGAGTAGTGAGGCTTTGGCCAGGCTGTGGCAGAGAACACGGAGCTATCACCCTACTCACTGGGTTGGGTCCTTGCTGCACTGGCAGTTTTTTGACCTCGGTGCTTTCATGGTCGTCATCATGGTGGCTGATGTCTAAGGTGGTGAAGAGGTTGGAAAGCAGGCCCAGGATGTGGATGATGGCCAGCCTGTTGGAGGGATTGGGCTGCCAGGGAAAAGAAAGCCAAAGTATGACACAGACTGCACTACTCAATCATAGTCATGTCTTTGGGATGCTGAGGAACCAGAACTGCAGCGGCAAAGTGCCAGAGAGGGGCTCCCTGCACTGCACTTTCCCTTGAGCCCATGCTTAAGAGTGCTGCTTCAGCACAGCAGCCCCAGGGCTACAGCCAGCTGGAGAAACCACTTCTGGATGGAGGCAGCACACAGGCACTCACCGTTTCGTCAGCCAGCTTTTCCAGCTGCTGGATGTAGGGGGTGATCAGGGAGTGCAGGTTCTTCAGGATCTCTTCCACTTGCAGTGCAGAAAGCAGGAAACCAAGAGCCTGCATCAGCCACATGCACTGGCTTGTCTGGGGCAGAGAAGACACAACAGTGCAGGTCACTGCCTAGCCCACAGCCCATGCTCTGACAGCTGCCAGGGTCCCAGCCGGGTGTGCTGCAGCTCCTGAGCTGCTCTATCTGGGTCCCTCTAGGTGCATCTCACTGCAGGAGAGGGGAACAGCTCCCTAACAGCTTCTGTTCCCAGGGAACAGGAGCTCTGGCTTCAGCACACCTGGCCTCTTCCCAGCACCTGCCAAGGAAAGACCAGTTGGTGTCCAGAGATCTCCATGCTGGCATCACTCACCCTACCTTGACACACCATTCTTTGCACAGCCTGTCTCAGCCACCCCGTCCTAGTTACAAGGCAAGGCTGGGGCTCAGTTCCTACACTTATCTCCCTTCTTTTTCCTCTTGAAAACATGCCTGTCATCTCGGTATCCTTGGGTTTGGAGAGTCTGAGAACTGCTAGAGTTAAGCCTCCTCCTCCTCCCTCTCTAGGGGACGTACCCTCCCAGCACAACCCCCTCCTATGTGGGTGAAGTGAAGCCCAGCAGCGCAGTGAGAGGCAGCCAGCAGGTTCTCCTGGTCCTGCACACTGTGGATGCAGTGCTCAGCTCTCCTCTGGGGACAGCCTTGTGTCCTCAGCTGAGCATGACTAAGAGGGCATGGGGGGCAAGGAGAACCAGCAGAAGTGTGAGTCAGCCTCTCTTACCTTGTGAATCTGCTTCATCAACACCTCCTGTCAAAGGGAAAGGGAGAGAAAAAAAGGAGGGTGAGTGCTGCAGAAAGGCCCTTCCATTCCAGGAGGCAGGGCTGACAACAGGAGGTAGGACTGACACAGGTCAAGACAACTAACACCAGTGTGGGCACAGATAAACATCGTGTGCTCCCCACAACCTGCCACAGGCAAGGACTAAAATTCTTCTCCCCAGGCCAGCCCACTCAGCCACCCAGCAAGTGGAGCTCCTGGCTTGGATGGGCTCTGCAGCGGGATGGCTCAAGGAGTCAACCTCAGACAGGGTTTCCTTATTCCAGTGACAGTGTTCCCCAGACTCTAAAAGCAGAGATGCTTTTAAGAGCCCTTCACATCTCTGCTCCCATGCACATCCTGGCAGCTTGCCCAAGTCCAGCCCTTCTCCTAGTACCTCGGGACTCTGAGCCCCATTTGCCCCAAATCTTGAGAGCCAAGAAGAAGCATGGGACAAGCTGCCCCAGTGCTGCAGGGATCAGCTCAGTCTCCAAGGAGAGGCTTGAACACCAGGGCGCCTGGCTCCCAAGATGCCCAGCCATGGCACTAGCAGCCTGGCATGTGCACAGCTGGCAAGATGCTGCTCCCAACAGGCAAACAAAACCCCAGGGAAAGGACACACAGCCAAGTGCAACCCCAGCAGACCCATTGGTAGTCGTGTCTGTCACTGCCTGCCATTTCTGCATTCACAGCAGGACACAGGGCCTGCCACATGGGTTTATTGGCCTGCAAATAAAACAGACAAGAAATCTCCTGCACCAAGCAAGATGCCCTGAGCTGCTTCTTTGTGTCCCCCTGCTCTGATCCTTGCAAAGGAAAGGGTGTGCACAGAGCACATCCCAGGTCACCATCACATGCCCACCTGCATCCAGCTCCTACCTGTGACACAGCGACAATGTTGGCAGCATAAGGCGGCAGGTCGTACTTGCACTCCCGGCAGATCTTTTTCAGGGTGGAGACACTGGAGATGGAGAGCTCGGGGTTGCCCAAGGCTTGGAGCACCAGTGGCAACACGTTGTTAATCATGACAGGGTGATCAGCCAGCCACTCGGACAGGGACCCTGCATACACAGACGGGATCAGACTGCAGGACTGCACCACAGGCTCTTGCTCTCTGCATTCTGCGATGCCCAGCTTGGCTTTTCAGCACTGGTATTGCTGGGCAGGTGTGCTCTCAGGGGGGCTTTCCCTCCCCAGCCCAGCCCGCTCACCGATAGTGAACATGACGGTGTCGGCAAGCTGCACGTTGCTGATGCTGATCCGGGGAATGAGGCCGATCAGTCCCGGCACCACATCGGAGTAGTTTACGTCGATGGTCTCAGCAATGGACTGGAAGCCATACAGCAAGGCCTCCGTGTGCTGCCGGGGTGGGAGAGGCACTGTCAGAGCCATGTACTGAGCCCTGATGTGCAACCCGGCCTCAGCTCCAGGCACCAGCTCAGCACCCTTGCAGTAGCTGAAGAGGCTGATCCCTGGGCAGCACTAAGGACAGGGATGCAGAAGACCTATTCTTCTCCACAGTAGACCCCAGAGAGCCTGTATGCGTGCTGGCAAGCTGCTTATGCTCCTCACCTCTGTCATGTCCCTTTGCTTTCGATGCCCCATGGCAAGGACAGGTCCCCGAGGGCTGGTAGCCATCAGCCTGGCACCCAGGTCCCCTTGCTCACCTGCCATGTGGACGGCTGCTCCGTGTTGGTCAGGAGACGTCCCAGTTTGTCATAGAGGCTGCTCAGGAGCTCAGCGCCCAGCATCTCATACACGTACATCAGCGTGTCAGAGATGTCCACCCTGCAGAGAACATGGCTGTCTCCAAATGCTGTCCCCATCCCACGCAGAGAGCTCCACGTGTGGACACATCACTTTCCCTCCTGCTGCCAAGTAAGGCACAGGCACTGCCCATACAGGCACACTGCCCCAACCAACAGAGCGATTCCATGGCCTCTTGGGCAGGGTAACTGGTGCTGTGCCAAAACACCAGCTCATTTTCACAGTACCACCATAGGCAAAACAACTCTTGATGGAAGGAATCTCCTCTGTGTCCCTCCTTGGCTCATCTTACAGCACTCAGTCTCCAGGGTGGCAGAATGCTGCCCCTGCATCCTCACCTGCCTGACAAGCAAATCCAAACCTCCCACTTGTACCTGTATATCCGAAACTGCTCCTTCTCATCCGAAGACCAAAAGCCATACTCCTCGTCGGAGGGGAACTGGGCTTTGTGCAGCAGCACGTCCACCAGCTGGAAGTAGACAGGCCTGTAGACCTGCTGGTACACTGCCTGCTTGTCTGGTTCAAAGGAGAGGATATCGTCCTGGAGGCAGGAGGAGGAATAAATACATCAGGTGTTGCAGGGAAAGGAAAACGGAGCTAATATGCCTCCTGCATAGGGGACTCAGGCACATCTCCCAGGGCTGGTGGGACCTGTCACACCTTGGAGGCTGCATTTCCAGCTCCCTGAGATCCACCTGATGCTGTGCCCTTCTGCAGTGGCAGCATTATCCGGAGGCAAGATGCCGGAAGCCCCAGAAGCTTGGCTGATCCTCGGACAGCATCGTTATAGAGGGTGGCAGTGTCCTGCCATGTCCTATCCTCAGGAGCACACCTGCACCAGGAGCATGCGTGCCTCAGACTGCTGTGAGAGAGCTGCCTGAGCACAGCACTCTCCTGCCTGTGCCTGTAATCTCAGACCCATCTGGAGAAGCAGCAAGAGGTGGTGGGAGCCTCAGTCTGGCCTCACTCAGCAGAGGAGCTGCCGGCACGGCACTGACTGCACGCCCTGCCCTGCCCATGCTCGGCCACGCCACATTGCATTGCAGGGGATTGGAGCTGAGGGATGAACTGGAGCTAAAAATAGAGCACAGCGTGGCAGGCCTGCTCTGCAGATCCAGGGAACACTGACCCTGGGAGCAGGACCCCACACTGGGCAGCCACTAGAGCCATGTCCTTGTTCCTGCCTGCTGCAGGCATGCAGCAAGGAGCTAAACAACCAGGTCTGCTGCTGGGAAGAAAAAAATTAACACAAAGTTTTAATTAGTTTTGTTAATGAGGCCCTTAAAGGATGGCTCACACTTCTAAGGAAGACTGGTGGCAGAAAAAGCCACAGGGCCAGCGTTTCCTAGGTATGTGCCCTGCCCCAGCTGCAAGTGCAGGGCAAGGAGTGGGGACATCAGAAATCCCTGGGACATATTAAATCCAGGCCAGACCCCAGTCCCCATGCACTGGTGTCTCTGGCCGTGCCTGGAGGGCAGAGCCCAGGCAGGCTGTCCACAATGGCCACTGACCTGCAGCGTGTACCAGAAGGTGAGCGTCAAAGAGCTGGTGGTTTCGTTGACGGGGTAATGTCCAGGGATGCCAGTGCAGAACATGATCATGTTGACCAGGGCCAGGAAACTCTGCCAATGCTCCACCTGGTCCAGGAGGGCCCTGGGAAGCAGAGGGCACAGTCAGAGTGGCACCTCTGCTGTGAGCCCAACTCCTCTGCCCTGACACATGTCACTGGGTGAAGGATAGGCCCTGGACAAAGCAGCATGTGCAGAACAGCAGGCTGCTCCAAGCTCACTCCCTCTCCTGGGGACCATCCCCAGCACTCACCGGGAATGGTTCTCCCCCAAGGCCACAGCGATGCGGCAGATTCCATGCGACGTCTCCATGTCCCCACTCTGGACCGCCTGGCGCAGCTGCTCTTGGAGCCCCAGCACGGGCGGGATGAGCTTGAGGAGGGTGTTCACATACCTGCAAGCACAGCCTGAATCAGTGCCAGGCATCACCTCCCTGGCATGGGCTGCCACGCTGTCCATCCCTCCTGATGCTACCCCAGGGCTCCTGCCCAGCTTTGCCTACTTGAAGGCCGCTTTGTGCAATGGGATGTATGCAGGAGCCCTCACTGCTTACATGAACTCTCCTTGCAGCCTGTGGCATTAGGACAAGAGCTGCAGCCCCAAGCACTGCTGCAGCAGAGCCTCTGCAAGTGAAGAGAAGTGCTGAGCCAGTGACCACCAGCTCTGTGCAAATCCCCCACTGCACCGCAGTGTGGGCCCCTGCCTCTGCCCACCCACACTTGCCAGCAGGGCTGCCAGCACCCCCAACCTGCCACTGCCCCAACCAGCTCTGAGTGAGCTGTGCCTGCGCACAGCAGCATCGATGTGGAGCAGAACAGCAGCGAGGGCAGACCTGTGAGCTCTTCCCACCATGCTCGAGCCCTCAGAGCTGCACAGAGGCAGTCCAAGCTGCCAGCGGGAAACCACGTGACTCTCCAGGTTGGGCGCATCCAGATTGTGTGCCGTGTCTGGGATGAACTGGGCAGCCACCACTGGGGACTCCCACCCAGGGAGAACGGTGGCCCCCGGCACATCCCTTGGCCCCCACCTTCCCAGGCTGCCGCAGCCCAGTGCAGCACAGCTCTCCCACATCCCATCCTGCACATCAGCCTCCCCTCAGATGCCTGTAAGGGATGGTAACCAAGGAAACAAGGAAGAGGCAGCCAAGGTGAAAGGCAGCCCAGGGCCCCCGGAGAGAGGCCATGCTGGAGGCTGATGAGCAGCCTGCCTTTTCCCTGCCATTTCCCTGCCCGCCCAGGCGTGTTATCTGCAGCCGCAGCCTGCGCTCTCTGCCCGCCCCCTACACGCAGGTGCGGGGCTGAGGATGCCTGGAGTGGGAGGCACACATGATGCCAGCTCTCCTGTGCCTATCCTGGTGAAGAGATGTGAGTGCTGACACCAGGACAGCCACACATCCACCCCGGAGTGGCAGGGCAGCTTTTGCTATGGAATACTTAGGACAGAACAAAGCCATTGGTGCCACCAGGGCAGGGACAGAGTTGTGCTGGTGGTGGCAGCTTTCTCTGTGGGTCAGCAAGAGAAGACAGAGGAAACAAGGTGTCTACAATCCCAGTGGTCATCCCAACATTCCCTCTGTGCTGCTGGGGGTCACCCTCCCCTTTCCCTCTCCCCCAGAGAAAATCACAAAGCAAAGGGTTTACTTTTGCATAAACCATTTTCAAGCCTCTATGAGTGATGCATGTGGCAGCATGGGGGAAATGTGATGACGGAGAATTTGGAAATGTAACAGCTTTTCTCCCTGGGAACCAATGCTGCATGGAGGGAGGCCCAAGGGAGCCAGGGCAGTGCCCAGACAAAAAGGCACAGGGAACCTTGCACTGCTCCAGTGTAAGGCAAAGCCATCCTTCCTCCACAGCACTGGGCTCACATTACCCTAGGGACGTTTTTACAGCTTTATGACTTTTCTGACTTTTTCTGACAAGGATCCTGCTTCTGCTGGTTACCTTGAAATCCTCACAGTGCAGGTGCCAGGACCTGAACTGATCCTCTGGAATCCCTGCACAGCCAACAGAGATAACCACCTAGATTTGCTTCCATGCTGCAATCCCATGTTACTGAAGACTTCTAGAAAATGTTGGGTGAACTGTGTCTCCTGAGCAGCATCTTGCTCTGTGGATGCAAGGGTCCCCAGCCAGGAGGGAAATGCTTGCTCTGGATGAGTTGTTTTAACCAGTCACCCAAGACACATGGTCAAGTCAGCCAGAGCTGAACTGCCCTCTTCCATATCCAGAAGCATGGAGCTCCAGGTCACTCCACCTGGTCAGTGCTGCTTTCAGCCCAAGGGACGAGGTGATGCCACATCCCTGACCAGGTGCAGAGCTTGCCCCAGGAGGCAGACACTGCACTTGCTGGCCTTGGTGCCAGCCATCACTTCCCACCCTCCACACTACTGTCAGGCAGAAGACAAAAGCATCCTGGCTCAGGTGAGTCCCTGGATGCCCAGCTTGTTTCCAGCAGCCAAAAACTGTGAATGTTTGTGAAAGAGTATATGAACATGGCAGGCACATGGTGACTCTTGCCCCTGTAGTTCCCTGCAGTGATTTGTCTTAGCCTTCCTGAGTAAGATTTGCTATCCTGGTATTTAAGAGCTCAGCAAATTTTGCTTTCATGAGTTTGTCTGGTCCCTTCTCAAAGCCCAGTGAACTGCAGCATTTGCAGCTCCCTCTGTGGGACCAGCACCTCCTTCTGCTCTTCCCACAACCCTCCCCAAACTGCACCAGCGTGGAGGACAACCTGTAGAGGGGAGAGACGGGCATATGGGACAATCTCATCCCTCCTGATCCAAAACCTGAACCACAACTTGATGAGATAATAACCCAATCCTATTAAAAAACCTGTTTCTAATGAAGCTCTTGGAAAACTCTTCAAGTGAAATTCCTCTTCAAAAATTCAGCACCAGGTGCCAAGACCAGAAAGAGATGGGCTGTACACCAGGCAATCCCAAAGGGACACCTGCAATCCTGCCAGCTCCACCACTGCAGCAACACCCAGCTGCTTTCAGAGAGGAGACTCATTGCCCAAAATCCACACTCCATAAGTCCCACCAAGAGCATACACCACATGGAGGGCCCTACCCCACTCCGACACTATCACTGCACTACAGGAGCATGGCCAATTCCACACGCCAGCTCTCCCCCTGCAGCACGTGCTGCCAAGCTCTCTGACCCACTTAGCTGAGGGGATAATCCTCAAATGAGATGGCAAATACAGCCCAAGCCTCTCCTCTGCAAATGAGATGAGACAGTATCTCCATTCCTCCCCTTCTACAACTCAGGAGCTTCCCACCACCTTCAAGAGCAGAGGTGTGCTCAGGGATGCTCCAGTGCCACCTCCTAGTCCAGCCTCCAAGGTTTCTTCTCAGGAATGCCATGTCCTAACAGAGGAGCAGCATCAAGACTCCAGCAACGCCCGGCATACCCTCTTCTCTGGGTGCACAGGGCTCCCACCCACCTGGCAGGTATAGAGATCAAACACTTTGCACCTACACATCTCTGGAGCATCATCTCTAGTAACACCTCAGAGGCAGGCAGGAAACCACCCGCTGCTCCTTGTAAGCAGGGAAATGGGAGCTGCCAGCACAAGTGACTTACCCAAGAGTGAGGCAGCACCAGGGCCACGTGGTCCTTATCCAGGAGGTCACATCTGCCCTTCTCCACCTGGACACAGGTGCTGCAGCAGGAGAGCTGCCTTGCAAGGTGGTGCTCCCCTGGGAAGATGACCCACAAGCTATCTAACCCTCAAAGTCAGAAGCCAAGTTCAAGAGCCACTGAGCTTTCTGCTGGTGGCAGAAGCACACCTGCATGATCACCTCTGCAGCAACATCAGTGAAGACAGCCGGGAGGGAGCGAGGGGGGAAAGACACAGGGTCCAAAGTACTCAGGGAACCCATGGCAAAGTGCTGAGCCCCAAAATCAACCCTCTCATGGAGCAATGCCCTAATAAACTCTGGAGAGGACCATGGCAGCAGCCCATCGCCAAGAATACTCTGAGCCTGCAGCCAAGGGCCCTGCAGAAACAAAGGAGAGACCATGGAGGAAGAGAGCAGTTGAAAAGCAGCAGGGATCTCCCAGACTATCAAGATAAGAGACAGAAAGGTCAGGAGACTCCCTGGGGGCTCTGGGAAGAGCTAGATCCACTTTGGCTGAGTGACAAAGCCATAGGGGTGGGACAGCTGGCACTAGGGAAGGCAGGAGGAAGAACACAGGATACTGGACACAAGAAACAAAGGGGAGAAGAGCGCCCACCAGGGCTGGGAAGCAGCCGACACCACACGCTGCCTGGCAGGACACCCCTGAGACAATGCCACCGCTGTCCCCACACCCCGGGGCAGGAGCTGCACCAGGCTCACACACTGGGTAGCCTTTCAGGCCAGCTGCCTGCCCTGTCCTGGCCTCTCCCCGAACGCCTACAGACAGGAGGGGGCTCTGCATGGCTGATGATGTCTCTAGGAAGAAGGATGGAGAGCAAGCACTGAAGATTCTGTAAGGGAGCAGCCAGCACGGTAGGTCTGAATGAGGCCAAAAACTGCATGGCAGGGTCAGCACAGAAGCAGAGAGGAAACCCCACTGTCAGCCACACTTCTCACCACAATTCACTTTGAAAGCTCAACAGAAAACTCAGCTTTTTAATGCAATCAAAGACCAGCACTGCAGGGCCAGGCTCCTGCACACAGGTATGGAATCATGGCCAAGGGACTTCTGAGACTTAAGGGAAATGAAAAGCAGGAAGACAGTCCAACATTTCAGAACTGCAGGGTACCTTCTCACACCTTCTCACTTTCTGCCCCAGACCTGCGACAAGGGTTTGGGCTGGTCCACAGCCCTTGCCAGGCACAAGAAAAAACAGCTTGTGATCACTTTTATAAACACTAGCAAATGAGGCAACCCCTCTGCCTATCCAGCAACACATTAAAATCCTGATGGGTCCCTTTGTGCACCAGGATTTGCAGTCCTCAGATGAAACTCCTCATCATTGAAAAGGATACCCCCCAGGCTGCCCTAGGGCTGGGGAACATGCAGGCTGCCCCTGCCCTTAACCAAGGGGAGGACTAGGGCTCACAACTGCAGTGGCAGCATCATTCCCACCGCTGCAGAGGGCTGGAGCCTGCGCGATGTGCAGCGATGCACAGGGATTCACAGTGGCAGCAGCTCAGCCCAACCTTCAAGGAAGCCTTCCTCTTTGGAGGAAGGTTGCTAAGCAGCCAGGAGGGATGTGGCCACGGGAACGGAGATGTCCTGTCCCTTCTGCAGGCATTGGTCCCGAGAGCTGACAGCAGCTCAGGCAATGCAGCCAAGCAGACAAGCTTGGAGCCTCACAGCACAGCCCCAGCAGGACCTGCCCCAGCTCCCAGCTCAACTGCTCCAGGGGCAGCCATAGCCACAGACAAAGGATGAGTCCTTGGCTGGCACAAGCTGTTGGAGCCAGGAGGAGGGAAAGAAATGACAGACCTGGTTTTATTATCTCTGCATTGAATCAGCTCCTTGGCTGGACCAGCAGCACAAGGCAGAGGAAGGACTCTGAACTGCTGGCAGGAGTCAGGCAGCTGCTCTCTGGTTGGCTGCTGCAGGATCTGACATGAGGAGCCAGAAGCACGCATCCTCCTCTGCTTGAGAGGCCAGGGTGGACATGGGCTGCAGCTGCCCAAGACTACATGGTCCCTACAAGTCAACCACAGCACAGAACCTTCCAGGACCAACCATGAGAAACTAACAGCCTCCAACTGCTTTTGATTCTCTCCAACTTCCAAACCCTGTCATCATTACCTTTGGAGCCAACAATAGCTAGAAAAAAGCCTGAGATTTCTCCTTCCCACCCTGTTTCCCCACTGATGTCCAGGAGCACCAGCCTGCAGCACACAGGAGACGCTGCCCTTACCTCTGCGCATCGGGCTGGGAAATGGCATTGACCACAGCCTCCACTGCTGTGTCAAAGAGCTCTGGGTCCTGCAGAGAGGTGAAAGCTGCCTGGATGAGGTTCTCGCAGTCCATCAGCGGGATCTCCAGCTGAACCCAGCTGGAGAAGCACTTCAGCACCTTCTGCTTGATGAAACCCGGGGAGTCCTGCTGCTGCAGCAGCTGCTCCAGCAAAGGGAAGACGGAGCCGCACTCCTGCGCCAGGACGCTGCGTACCTGGCCCTTGCGGTACTGTGGAAGGCGGCTGGTCTGAAACTCCTCAGGCAGCACCGTCAGCAGCTCCAGCAGCGCCAGGCACCGCGCCCGCCCGTCCACGTTGGAGTCCTCGGCCTGGAACACGCGCACCATGTCGGCCACAGCGCAGGGCCAGGCCTCTGGCATCATGCTGAGCGCCAGGGAGGCCAACGCCACGCACAGCCGGGTCAGCACGATCTTGGAGCCGCTGGCAAAGCGCGTGATGTGGGTGAAGAGCTGCGACTTGAGGCTCTCATACTGGTCAGCCGGGATGTCGTTCCAGTAACGGGAGATTTTAATGTGGAGAGCGCTGGCACCAAAGTACTGGATCTCAGGCACCTTGTCCATGTGGAGAAGCAGCCAGCTGAAGTGCCATGCCTGGGGGGACACCTGTGCCTGCATCAGCCATTTCTGAGCCAAGTTCTTGTTCTCGATGTTTGGGTCATAATACAGCTGATGGAGAGCCTGGAAAAGAGAGGGAAGCACCCTAGAGCAGCTGAGGAGCACCACTGTGGCCTGTCCTGCCTTGGAAAGGCTTACCAGGAAGGCTCACTAGGATGGAGCCCTGGACAGCCAGCCCCCCTCCCCAGGGCAGCCTGTGTTAGGTGGCCTCCCTTTTCCTATTCTCAGTGAAGCAAGAGTGATCTGGCAGCAGGAGAGGACCTGCAAAGCATCCTTCCCCTCTCTCATGCTTCACTCTAGAAATGTCTTTTCCTTAGTCATTTCCCATCTTCACCTTCACTTGTGCTGGATCTGCCTGCTCCCCTGCTGATGTGCCATCACTGGGGTGGGCACAGGACCCTTCTTCCACATGAGGACTGTAAGGGACATGGCTGACCAGCACTCCTGCCTTCCACCCACACCCGCTCTCTGAAAGGTGTTGTGATCCACAGCTTGCATCTATGAGCCCATGGAATGCAGGAGCCACTGCGGATCCTTGTCTGTCAGGTTATGCAGAGTCCTGAAAGCCCACAGTCACTAAGTTCAGGGATTAATCTCTCCATGAAGCCTCTTCAAAATATTCCCAAACCCACCCAGTTACAGCTGAGCCAAGAGAGCTGGCATCCAACCCTGCCTCTGCCAGTCCAGGGCTGCTCAGTCCAGCTCTCCATATGGAGAAGGGAAACATCACTTACCTGCTTCTGCAGCTTTGTGAGATCTAGTTACTGCTTTGCATAGCTCAGATCCACATGAACAGCTTCACACAGGCTACAAGGCTTTATTTGCAGGGGAATATTATCCAGATATGAAGCCCAACCTTAATTAGCTACTTATCCTGAGTGGGTACAGCCAGCAACCAGTGATGTCCTCACACAAGGAGGGGAAGAATAACTACTCCTTGCCTGAAATCCATCTTCTAGCAGTGAGGATTTCTGCCTGGCACAGCACATTTCATTTCAAATTGCTGACTGCACACGCCAGGAGCAAGGAAAATCCATGGCACCTCTCAGGCAATCAGGCACCCGTCGCACCCTACCAGCAAATCAGACGATGATTGCAGCAGGTGCAGAGGATTCTTCTGTGTCCCCACCCTGGCTCCAGGTCTCAAATAGCCTCCCCCCCCAAAAAAAAAGCTCTATGGAATTCTTGTGGTTCTTGTACCCCAGGAGAGGATTTAAACCCTATTTTTAAGCATACAGAGCTGGCAGCTTGGGGCATGGGAACAAGCTTCCCAAGCAAGAGCTTGTGCCTCCTGCAGCTTCCCAGTGGGAGACCACAGAGCAGGACAATATGGCAGGAACTTTACAGAGTCGGCATTGCTTGGGCCATAACTTGAATCGCCACTGTTCAAGACTGTGACAGGGGAAAATGAGGACAACCTCTTTGTAAGAAAGAGGTTATGAAGTACGTCGTAGGAGACAGACTTGGCCAACATGGGCTGCAGAGGGACAGTGTCTGACCCACTAAAACACGTATCCTGACACAGAAAAGGTTAACCCTAGATAAGCAGGGCACGGGAGAGAGAAATATGTCCCAACAGAGCAAGCCAAGGGGAGACCACAAGCTCTCAGTAGCTAGCCAAACCTTTGCTCTGTTTCCAGTTATCTTGGACTTGGATGCAGGAAGCATCACTCAGCTGCTGGGGCAGAGGCAAGCACTGTCATTCCCTCCAAGCAAAGCAACAATTCACTGTAGAGCAGCAGCTGCAGATGTGCTAAAAGCTCAGCCACTCCTGGGGGTAGGAACCTGGCTCCTACCCCTGCTCTTGTGCTAAGGACTGAGTCATCCTGCAGCAGGGCTGAAGCTGGAGCTCCCAGCCATTACCGGCTCAGTCTCTTACTTGCTCCCATCAGAGCTTGCTGCTTATTTTTCTTCCCAAATAAACCTCACTTGAGATTCCCAGAACGGTGACAACCCACTCCTTCCCTTCACTGCTTGCTGGGCAGTCATAAGGTGAAAAGAGCAGTGCCCTCTGCCTGTTCCCTAGCCCAGGATCCTTCCCCACCTCTTCTCAACCTCTATTTTTACACCTCCATGCACTTTCTAATGAATTTATTTCTTCTATTTTGAAGAGTGCTACCGCTTGGAAAATTGTGGGGAGAAAAAAATCCCTATGCATCACATATTTCAAGGCACAATGTGTACACAGGAGCCCTAAGCTCTAAACCAGCACAAACTATGCAAAACACAGACCTGATCATGTATTCAGGATGGACCTGGTCCACAGTGTTGGGTTTCTGACCCACAAGCTCCCCAACTGCTCACCTGTGCTGGCCACAGAGCTGCTGCATGCCAGTCTCACAGCAGGGAGACTGCCAGGCAAAGCATGGCACTGTGCTCACTCTGGGCACACCACAGCGAGCCCCAGGAGCAATGTATGTGCAGGGCAAGCCTTGCACAGCACTGCAGGTCCATGGGACCATGGCAGGGCAGCAGAGCAGGGGTTGGCAAACACAGTCTGCCTGCCGGGAAGCAGCTGAGGGCTCATCCTCCACCTGGCTGGGGCTGTCAGTGCTGCTGGCTAAGGCCTGATGCTGCCAACAGGGTCTGCTTCAAGCCAGCAGCCTCTGGTGCTTCCATATGATCATCTGACTGAATGGAGAGGAGTGAGCAACCAGGAAGAGCCCAGCATGAGGCTGAGGTGCAAGCAGGTACCAACCCTGCACACACACACCCAGCGCACACACCTCCAGCACACACACCTCCAGCGCACACACACCCAGCGCACACACCTCCAGCGCACACACCTCCAGCACACACACCTCCAGCGCACACACCTCCAGCGCACACACCTCCAGCGCACACACACTCAGTGCACACACACCCAGTGCACACACACCCAGTGCACACACACCTCCAGCACACACACATCCAGCACACACACCTCCAGCGCACACACATCCAGCGCACACACATCCAGCGCACACACACCTCCAGCAGACACACACCCAGGGCACACACCTCCAGTGCACACACCTCCAGCGCACACACATCCAGCACACACACCCAGTGCACACACACCCAGTGCACACACCTCCAGCACACACATCCAGCGCACACACATCCAGCGCACACACACCCAGCGCACACACACCCAGTGCACACACCTCCAGCACACACACACCCAGTGC
>NW_024581108.1:16137593-16144320 GCF_017639235.1 Corvus kubaryi | reverse complement strand
CACACATCCAGCACACACATCCAGTGCACACACATCCAGTGCACACAGCCCCAGCAGAGACTCCAGCACTGGCTATGCTAAAAAACCCCAGCTGCTGCATCGTAACAATGGCAAGGAGGGAGCACTATCATAGCTGCTTCCCTCAACACTTGTGCTGGGGAGATGTCACTCCCCCTGCATTAAGAGGAACAGTGAGCAATTGGATCCCAAGACCCCTTCCCAGGCAGGGCCAGCTTTCCAGATATGTGGACAGCTTTCCCGCCACCACCATCCCAGCAACTTGCCTGCATCCCTCATACTCTGCCCCGTGCGCAGTCCCCACCGTCACCAGTGAGCTCTCTGGGGAGGCATCCATGCCCAGCAACACCAGCTCAGAGTCCTGCTCGTCCCACTCCTCCTCCAGGGAGTCTCGGGGGAGGTTTCCAGCAAAAGTCTCCAAGGACATGCTGGAGCCTCCACTGCTCAGCACCTCAAAGAGAGAAGTTGAGTGGAAAGATGAAAAAGTCTACCAACTACACAAAGAAATTCAGAGGATGGAAGCAAAGTTGATGCTGAAAGCTCATGCTACAAGCTGTTGGAAATCAGAAGAATATTCTTGAAAAAGACATCTGTTCACTATCTCAGCTCCCTTTTGCAAGCACCCTGCCTGGGAGGGGACCAGTTGTGGTGGCTCCTGAAAGAAACATGGCTGTTCCTGCCTGCATGCAGGGCACCAGGTGGAAAGGAAAAGCAGCACGGGCCCCAGGGCTACCAACAGCACACCCCATCCAGTACTCTACACAACATGGGAGACCCTTCCAGAGGGCCTCCAAGGCTAGACATAAATACTGGGACCATCCTAACCAAGCTCAAAGCAGCAGAAGAAACCCCTGGGAGCAGACTAGGCTCTCTTCCTGGCCTACCACACGCATCGGATGAGTACCATCCTCTGCTGAGAGCATTGGGCAGGGGGTTGCAAGACCCCATGCCCTGCAGAAGGGCACCTGAACACCCAGCATGCTCCTCCTCAGCAAGGAGACACTGCCCTCATGCCAGATCAGGCACCAGCATTGGCTGCTGTTGGACTTTAGCACGACCATTCTGGCTAGCACCCTGAGGCCCATCAGGAAGCACTGGAGATGACAAGGGGAATTTATTAGTGCCAAGAGGGAGAAGCAGAAGGCATGAAATTGGGTAGTGACATCTAACAGGGAGGGTTTGTGCATTGCAATTTGAACGGGTGGCTGACACCAGACCTGCCTCCCCTGCAATTAGACCTGTAATGTGAGAACTGGTAAACAGCCTGGCTGTCAGCTATGCCCTTTGGCCAGGGAAGGAGCCTTCTCCAACATCAGCTCTGCTTGGCTGAAAATAATTCAAGCTTATTATGATGGCTCTTCCCTGCTCTAAAAAGCTGTGACCAAAGCCTCAGTCAGGCTTTAGTCACTGGAGCAACATCAGCCCCTCAAGTAAGCTGCACTGGTGCAGGGCAGCCTGCCCAAAAGACACGGGTCAGAGATCCCATGCTGGTTCCTTTGTGAGGTGGAACGGGAGCAGTTCAAGGAGAGTTACAGCCGAGCAGAGGCACCTGATCTTAGGCTGCACTCATGTATCGCAAGGGAAAAGGATCTGCTACAAGCCCAGAATCCCCAAGCACTCACCCTTCAGAGCTTCTGCAGGGAGCCCAATGCCAGCAGACAGTCTCCCGCACTGCACTGCGTAAATACGTGAACACGGGGTGCCCTGCAGAGAGGTGTTGTGTCCATGCCATTATGGGGTGACAAGAGGAGCCTCAGACACATGGCTCTGATCCCAGAGCGGGAGTGTGCTGCCTGCTCTTCTTGGGGGCTCCATGGGGAGACAGCTGCCCTCCAAGGGCCAGTCTCCTTGAGCACACAGACCTGACAGCAGGTACAACCCTGAGTGAGGTCTGCATCACAGCTGGGGAAACAGAAAGCTGCAAAATATATTCCTGCTCTGCTCCTTGTGGTGTGCCCACAGCCACGGCATGGCGGGGGCAGCGGTGGCCAGGTCCCTCGGCAACCACCAGCCTCCTTCCAGCAGGAACCCCCGGGACGTCTCCCGCTGCAGTCTCTCGCTGTCCTTTCTACTTGAACGCACTCACACCGCCAGTGCTCCAGGCCTGCAGCAGCACAGCCATTACCCTGGCTCTGCCAAGTGAAGGGAACATCATCCCTGCCTCCCCCTGCCCGCAGCAGCTGGCCCCCCCAGCCCCAGTGGGGCAGGCTGAGCAGCCAGCACCCCGGGAAGGCGGCAGCCTGCTGAGGATAGCAAATGGATGCAAAATAAAGCCGGGTGTGTGCTGCCAGGCATGCTGCTCCTGTTCAAGGACCCACATTTTGCCAGCAGTCCAAAAGAAAAGGGTTTTTCTCCCCTCTGCTAATAAAAGATGCTGCCCCTCTGAAGCCCCTCTTTGAGCCCAGCTTGCCCACACCAAATCCTCAGCTGTCCAGAAGAGGCTGCAGCCCAGACACAGCTCAGCAGCTTTGGCACCCCTCCCACTGCTTCACTGCCATCATCCCTCTGCAGAGCACAGGGTGGTCCCCAGCAGGGACAGGCACTGTGGGACACGCGTGCACTCCCTGCGACGGTGGGCAGGGGCCTGAACAAGCAAAGGGTGAGGAGAAGCAGAGAGAAACCCTGGGAATGCAAAGCCCAGGATGAGCGGCAAGGGTGAGCCGAAACCCCTGTACGCTATCCCTTGTTTCTACCCAACACTTCCATGATGGAGTACACAAGCAATTTGAGAGAGGAATTTCTGCTGGAGCCTAGGCATCAATGCCATCCATTCCTGCTCCATAATACACCAGAGTTGAGACAAGACTCCAGCAATAGCCCTTGTAAAGCTCAGACAAGCACTGGACAACAAGATGCTGCCTTCTCATCCCATCAGCACCACACCACAGGAAGGAGCCATGTGTTCAGCCAAGGTTCACTCTGGCTGGAATCTGCTTCTGCAAGAACACATGCTTCCCTCAATTTTGCAAGAATCTCTCCTCTTAAGACCCCCAGCTTACCCTCCCCAGTGTGGCTGCCACATCTCACACATGCAGACTGCCTCTAAGGACTAAGGGGTTGATCCACTGCCAGATAGAGGATGCCATTCCCTCACCCTCGTGAGGGTATTTGTAATTCTCTTGATCAGGTTTCTGTAGACAGGCAATAACCTTCCGAAAAAACCAGATGCACTTGATTTCTCCTCCCCATTCTCCTGGGTAGAAGGCAGCCCCAGCAGCTGCCACATCCCTGAGGCTCAGCATCTCAGAGGAGCAGTGATCAAAGCCATCCCTCTCTCATTGCGGTAGGCTCCGGATGTCAGCTCCATGACACCCCGCCTACCCATCCTGCCGGAGAGACTCTGTGCATTCATCAGGCATCTCCAGAGAGGCACACGGCAATCTGGAAGGCCCAGAGATGCCAGACCACTAATGTGCTAGGGAAAAGACGTCAGCGAATATTACAAACACCCCAGAGGATCAGAGACAGGACAAGGGACGAAAGACCGTGGAAGGAATTAGACAAAAAAAGAGGGCGAGAGCAGGCACTTGGGAAATTCATGGAGGAACGGCACTACCTTTTTTCTTATTTCAAAAAGGGCGATACTGCTGAAGCAGATTCAGCTGCACTAAGAACACATGAGGAGGGTCTCGCATTCTTCCTCTCCGGTCCAATACTGCAGCATTAGGTGCTGATATCCCTGACCTGAGGGAAACCAAGACTGCAGGGCACAAGTCCTGTTTGTGCACTGCTCCTCTGAGACAGACACAGCAGCCCGGACTAAACATCTGCAATCCATCTTCATCATCACCCCAGCACCAGGCTGTCAGTCACACCAGGGACAGCTCCTGGGCACACAAAAGCACAAACCAGATTGCACCATTTAGGCAATGAAAGGTTGAGCATTCTCACAGCCTGAAGCCCTTGGCTTTCCCAGCCTTCCCTTCCCTCTAACCCCTCCAAACACAGCAGCAGAGCCCCACTCAGCAGGAGGTGCAGGGAAAGCAGCACCAGCCCAGAGCTGCTGGACACCCAGCAGGTACACACAGCGTGGCCACGCCAGCCTGCTCTAGCTGTGCTGAAGTCAGAGCAGCATCTAGGTCAGGCTCAGAAGAAAACAAAAAGCAAACAAGCAGCCCTCAGCTAGGACTGGGGGTTGCTGACACAGTAACCGTATCAAAACAGCTCAGCCCCAGCACAGCCCCGCTCCTTCCCTGTGCTACAGGAGAGCTTGCTACGGAAAAACAGAGCAAAAAAATACAGGGAGCAACTTTCAGATGGTTCCTGAAGTGCAGCATCTGAACCTGGCACCTGTCCACAGGCTTTTAGACCTGTCAGCTGGCCCTGCCTCCAGCCTGCACCCTCCTGCCTCCCCGAAACCACTGGTCACAGCTGGAGGGATCTCTCTCTGGCATTGGTTATGCATAAACACAGCAATGATCCTCTTTAGCTACACAGACACCCAGAGCCCTACAAAACCCCACTGCACAATAAACAACAGAAGGGGTACAAAAGGATTTTCCAGGGACAGAAAACCATCAGAAGAGTGTGACAGGGGCAGTCTGGTGAGACTGCCCTAGCTACAACTGCCACACATGATGACTTCCACTGCGGGAGACCTGGAAAGGCTTCAGCCCTCACACTGTTCCTAACCCCAGCACTTATCACCAACTGACTCAGAGTGGAGTCAAACCCTGATTTTAATCAGTATTCAGTATTATTAATAGAGCTGTGCACAAAACCTGGCAGGTGGAAGAGCTCAGGCCAGTAGGAGCATCACTCATCTGCCAGCATCACCTCTGACAAAGTGGTTCTACCCACCTGCATCCCACAAAACCTGCTCCCAGCAAAGCCCATCTCTCCTTCACTTTGTACCCCACAGCCCTTCCTGGAAAAGACTGACACAGGAAGGCTCTGAGCTGCTGAATCTCTGGGGTTTTTTCTGATCCCACCCCATCCTTCTTCCCCTGTTCAGGGACTGTGCTGCTGCCCCCCACCAGCAGCTCAGAGCCCCACTGCAGTCCACAGCTGCACCTTCAGAGGACACTACTGAGATGGCAAAGCCCGCAGAGATCGGGAGAGGCCAGGCAGACTGGGGGAGGGGAGATGAAGCATCCTAGAGGGCATCTCTGCCTCCTCCCAGGCATCGGGAGACTAAATCCCAAACAGCTTGGCAAGGATGAGCTGCCTCTTGGCACAGCCGCACCTCACCCAGCCAGTGCCGAGTGCCCGCACCCTGGCACTGCCCACCCTTCGCAGGCAAGTGTGCGCCTCATTGTTGGTGCAAACAAAGGAGTGGTTTGTGTCTGACAAAAAGAAAGGAAGTCAGAGGCAAAATCATCCAGCAGCCCTGGCTGTATGCAGATTAAGCCGCAGAAGGTTGCACGAATGTAGCATTTTCCAGACATCAGTTAATCCCCCCGGCGGTGCTCTGTCTCCCTGGAAGAGGTGGGCTGAGTCTCACCTGCAGCCACAAAGGCAACCAGCGCCCAGTGACAAACCTGACATCCCTGAGCTGACATCTCCTGTGAGGCCAGGCAACCCGCTGGGGAGGGACAGGCGTGAAAAGCTTGGGGAAATGGTTTAGTGGTGGGCTTGGCGGAGCTGAGCTAACCATTGGACACGATGATCTGAGAGGTCCTTTCCAACCTAAACGATTCCACAATTCTATGTGCCCACCAGCACGCCCATGAGTATTGCTTTGGCAGGGATCTCAGTCTATTCTTATAGAGGAAAAATGAGGACACAGGGATTCCCACTAGCTGTCTGAGGACCGAGCTACGGATGTCTGTCGAATGTCTGGCTACAGGGTAAGTGGAAGGGTGATGCACTTGCTGTTTGCCCTTCAGGGATGCATCCTCTGCTGCCCTGCCCCCATCACCTCCAAGGTGGCCACGGGAAGGTTTTCGCTCAGCTGCCCTCCTGGGTGCTCACTGAGGTGCCCTGCTTGGTCTCCATGACGAATCCCAGGTCACACATCAGTTGCTCAGGGCTCATCCCAGCAGCAGTGTGATGCCAGCAGGCCTTGGTTTGCCGTAGCCATTCCCTGGATCCCAGATTTCAGCAATCAGCCTCACTCCTGTTGCCCTGCAGATGCTTTGGAGGACTTTGAGCATCAGCAGGAGGAAAGGGGCTGGATTCCTGGTTTAGAAAGGCATCACTGGGCCATCCACCCTCTGAAGGCTTTTCCCAACCGTAACACCCAGTAATTCCCAGCACCTGGCAAAAGTTCCTTCCTTCCCTGCCTAATGGAGACACTGATAATGGCCTTCACATTGATGCATCTGGTTCAGTAGCCAGGACCAGACCCGCGGGCTCTCCCTGACCAGCGCTGCAGCTGTCGACCTAGAGGACGCCAGTCGGAGACACACACAACCCCTCCCTTCTGCTCCCATTCCTGCCACATCATTTTCCCTCCCCGGGCTGCCCCGGCGGCTCCCGCTCCAGCCCCACGCCCCGGAGCCCCCGGCAGCGGCAGGGCGGGCAGGCATAAGGGACGCCGCCCGCCGCCCTCGCCGGGCCCGGCACCGCCGAGCAGGTGCCCCCCCGCTCCCCGAGCCGCATCCCTCGCAGCACCGCGGCACCATCAGCACCCCGCCGCCGAGCCCCCCGCCCCGCCACGGCCGCGGGTGGGCCGGCGGGGTTCGCTCACCTTCTCCACGTTCTCCACGGTGAAGTCGAGGCCCTGCGGCGGCGGCGGCGGCGGTGCCTCCGCCCTCCGCTCCATGGC